>NC_092632.1:56514824-57226021 GCF_039555335.1 Amphiura filiformis
AGCGTTAACCGGTTTGACACTGCTTCTTTTATTTAAATATCAGCACCGAGTCCAGATGAAAGTTGATCCCAAAATAGTATTGTAAGAATAGCCATTTCTACTATCCCTATGTATACATACCCTCTTCATTCATTCATTGACTCATTCAACATTTATGCAAATAACTCCTCGCTACACTTATGTCTACATAACCTTTACTATATTGCAGTCATTCATGAATGAGATTTGTTTACCCATAAGCATCATGGTTAAGCCTGACGATCACATCACATTGAATGATATCTTAATTCCCGGTAGGCAGAGAGGTAGGAAGTTGATATGTTCACCTAGATTCTCTTATATTGGAAGATGATGAAGAATTATCAGTTATGAAGCAAATTCTGTATATCAGGGGAGAAACTGGTAAAGAATGTGCCAAAAGGAAAATCAAATGAGATTCAGGGCAATGTTGCAGATGTTATTTTACGTATAAAAGCATATTTTTACAGCTTCACTTAATCAATTATTTTAAGCATGTTTTAGGGCATGTTTTCAAAATCACAGAAATTAAAGACCCTCCCGGCAAACACAAAAACCACTATAAACATGTGATAAGCATGCTTTATTTAGTTTTGGTTCAAATGTTTTTATAATATTTTAGTAGATGGTTGCTCAAAGGTTGTGATAATGTTTTTAAAACATTTTTGTATCGAAAAAACAGAATGTTGTCAAAATGTTATTGTAAAATATTTTTTGATCAAAACATTCTGTCAACACTTATGTTAATAATGTTTTTGAATGTTATTCAAACATTTTATACCCTCTATATGACCCGACATTTATATAATATCTGTAAAATGTTTGTGTGTTTACTGGGCTGGTAGTATACTAAAACAAATTTTAAAAAAGAATGAGAATTAAGCTTGAAATTCATTTGCTTAAAAAGTTACCTTTTTCAGAGTCATCATTGAGCAGCGAGGTAGCTTGCGACACCATCACGGCGTCTTCATTCAGCGTAGTGATGTATTGTTTACAATCCTCTCCGGTCACATGACCACCCAATGGGTGGTCAAGTGTCAGCAGATCATTGTAGATGGCTGGCAGGTCGTATTTTATTTATATTTTATTTATTCCATTGTCTGGTATATCAATATCTTTTGAGTGAATGTAAGGTTAAATGTTGTGATGTGCCCTGAGTAATTTAATTTGATTTTTTTTTTATCTTTGTTTACAATTAAAGCTTTTTCATGAGAGAAATGAGATTACCTTTCAAGTAATCATGCAAGAGTTTGTGTATAAAGACATTTAAGGGGAATACTCTTTTGGCCAGAAAAACAAATTCAATTATATCCATTTTTGGAGCTTGGAAAACACCATATCGTCAGCCTGCTACGCTAATTGCCTGAGTAATTTTTTGTTATTTTGAGGAAATTTCCATTTTGGAAATTGTCATCTGTGCAAGGATTTTATATGCAAAGGATATATAAATTCAAGTCACCAGTGACTTTGCTGAACAGAGATCTTCGCAGGACAAGTGAATCAGGATAAAGATTAGTCGTCCAGAACATTGAGTGCAACAGAACTTTGTAATCAACAACAAGGAGAATGCTACTGGATAAGTAATAGTCCTAAACAGTGTATTTAATTGATTCCAAATGATTTTATATGTTATGTTCATAATTATGCAAAATCAATTGTTAAATCATGATTAACTTTGTTAACTTAATCAAACAGTGTGTTATTGTTGTGCATTCATGTGAGAACTGGGAAAAGGTGATGAGTCATTTACAACTCGTAACAATGCTAAACCAATTTGTATCAATTGTGTTGACTGTAATGACTATGATTATAAGCTGACATAAGTGTGTTATACTGATGTTACAGGTCATTTATTTTTGAACTGAAGGCCTTTGATAATAACATCACTGCTCTTCTCCATCTGACTCATTAACTCAGTTGGTAGAGCATCGGTCCGGTGATCCGAATGTCCCAGGTTCAAATCCTGGATGGTCAGTGAAATTTTTTTTCACTGGCTGTCATTTATGTATGTGGAGACTTGTGTTAAAAACCTTTCTCAGGTCATTCATTCATAAGTCCATTTACAGCATCAAGACACACATTGTACTATACTCATGAAGGGCTAGTTAATATAATGAATTTCAACAATGCTGACCCGGTGGGCTAGTAGATTTTTGAGATTTGCATTTGCTGGGTATAGAAGTGTACATATTAAGGAAATTAACAATTTGACAAATCCAAATACATGTGGCTGCCCTATTGCGATGGCACTTGCCAGGATCGGCCACATGATGGGCAGACAGGGATATTGGAAGTGAAAGAAATGTTGGTTATTGTTACATTTTTGTGGCACATTGTGCGATGTGAAAAAAAAAGAAAGAAATTGCAATGCCCATGCCTACTGGCTACTGATTTTCTCTACCACCATACTTTACAATGATTGATGATACCTAAGACCACACACCCACTCCTCTTGTTGTCATTATAACCATTAGAAAGATTATCTTCAGGCTGTTTTCATGAAATTAAAGCCATAGTAGTACATGAGTATTGTTGACTGTTAAAGATGCATCTTGGCGAGTTTTTTTTCCAATTCTTTGGAATTTTGTATTTGTCTTTAGTACTATCATGTATTAAATTACTTCAAATGGTGGAGTCAAATCTATAATTTTCGATTGACATCACAAGTATACAATCATCTTGGTGGAAGCATGGCTTTGCATAACACCTACAGCTTCATTCATGTTGTATTCAGTTTCACTATAAAGTTGTTTAAATGTATGCAACAAACAAAATTAACGTAAAAGTAACAGCAACATTTCAGAGCTGCCAACTCTCCCTCTTTTCGCAGGAGACTCCCTACTTTTAGCCCTGCAGAACCCTAAATTTTTGGTCATCTCCCTGAAAAGGAAATGGTTTCATCCATTAAGATGTACACATTTTGACAAATCTCCCTGATTGCAACAGGAAATCTCCCTTTTTTCAAGATTCAAATGTTGGCAGCTCTGCACAATACATTACAGTATACCTTCAAAATTATGTAAGTGCTCATCGGTCTTAAAAGTTGTTAATAGCTCATTCCACTATGTGGCTGATTAGTGCCCCTGGCAAAACAATTTATAACTTAATGTTAACATTGAAACCATCAGGTGAAGGTCACTTTCTCTCAACACCACACCCTTTTCAAGCAAATGGAACACATTTCTTACAAGATAATCTTCTAGACTAGGTAACAAACTTGTCAACACTGCCCATGGCTTTATGATAAATTGCCAATAAGGCCACCCCAGTGACAGATACAGAATGGATGCTTTATGTGGTCACAAGAAACTGACATCTTTTCAATAGACAGGGGAAGTAATTCATACTTAAACTCTACTTAAGGGATGTGCAAACTGTAGCCTGTTGACTTCTTTTGACTTCATGGTAACTAATATAATATTTGTGCCACCTATGTGACACACACAATATCAAAAAACAGAACAGTGCATAATGTCAATCATTTTTACTGTAACTTCATTGGATTCATACAAAACACATCAAGGATGGATTTTGCATGATTATACACTTTCGAAAGCAATTCAGTTAGGGCTTTGGTTTCATAGCTGCCATTTCATCCCGTATCCACAGCTTTTATAAAATGGCAATTTTAACACTGCCCTCAATCTTGTCTAAATTGTTTTGGCCTGGTCTTGGCCACCTTTTCTTGTGATTGACAGTTCATATGTCCAATTACAAAGAGAGTTAACCAAGCATGCAATTATTGGGTTGCCTGTCTCTTAGCTCAAAGAGGTCATTCTCAAAAAGGTCAATGTTTACTTGATCAATAAATGATCTGGTACACAGAGCACACATAAAGAGAAGTCAAGTACCTAGTGCATCCATGAATAATCAATAAACTGTCATTGCCTGAACACACACACACACTGCACTGGGCTAATAAACCATCTCACAAATCACAATCCAACTAGTTTTTCTTGGTTCACTGTATTATTAGCCATGGTTGGGGCAATTTAAGACATACCAATATCAGTTTTTTATTTATTAGCTATTTCTTGTATTTGCTTTCTCTTGTTTTAGAATGTGAAAAATATAGAAACGGCCCGTTCCCCCTTTCCCTTATTTTAGAATGTGGAAAATATAGAAACAGGTTTCGGAAAATATTGAAGGGATTCTTTTTTCTAAGTAATTCTAATATTATTAAAGTGGAAAATGTGAAGGGAGCTGAAGTTTTCTCATCTTGTAAGTGGAAAGTATAAGGGAACTCTCTTATTTGGAAAGTGGAAAATACATGATAAACATTTTTCTTATAAAAGTGGAAAATATTTATGTAAGAGAGCTCTCTTTATTTCAGGGTACAAGATATATCATGTTGAAAGTTTTTTTAGAAGAAAAGTTATTTCATAGACACATACCATTCAAAACTGAATACCTTTTCTTTAGCATGTTTAGTGGAGTGTTTTTAACAAACAACAAAAATAATAAAAAGAAATTCAATTAAGAGAAAAAAATGACGGTGAGCAGCTTTAATTGACAGTTTTTTGATTGGAAGTAAAATTGTCATAAATAGCACAAATTTTGATAAATATTATTGTAAAAGTAGAAATTTTCGCGAGGTTTTTATTTTCGCGAATGGACATAAAATCGCGAAAATAAAAACTCGCGAAAATAACCTTTTCTATTGTATCAATATCAAAACCGCGAAATTTAATTCTCGAGCAATTGACAAAATCGCGAAAATATCTTCTCGCGAAATTATTGGCTTTAACAGTAAAATAAAAAAATTAAGTGCATTTCAATTAACCAAATCATGTTTAAATAATTTCCATCTTTTATATGTTTGATAGTGTACCTTGAAGTGGATTATACTAGGGAACTCTCCGAATCTTATTTTCAAAGTAGAAAATAATGAAGGCAGCAGCTAGAGGAAAATGTCACAAATCCTGGAAAAATATTGAGGAATAACTGAAGTGACAAACAAGATCCTGATAATGATAGACAACAGGAACAATTAATATACTTTTACTCCACTGACATTGTCATTTATTCCTTTTCTTTTCAGTGATATAATGTATAAACACACACAAAAAATATAAACCCAAGCACCAATAATATAAAAAATACTACAAGAAGATGAGTGACCTGATTTCAAAATGCACAAACAAGCACCAAAATTATGTAAAAATATAAACCCAAGCACCCATATAAAAAAATACTGCATGATGATGAGTGGCCTGATTTCAAAATACATTGCACATCCTTATTAACACAAAAGGCACCTTCAACATAGTACTTCTACTGTTATTACAAGAACAGTAAGGCAACAGAAATATTTAAAAAACCTTGTTCTACGGGCCAGACCGAACCAAATTTTGAAAATTTCAGGATGTTTTTTATTGCAAAATATTAGAGATTTTGGGCGTTTAAAAAAACCAAGAAAAAAAAAACCCAACCCTATACAAAAGGTCTGTCCATCCGTAGAACAGGGTGGTTGTTTTTATTCCCCGTCGCCTCACTTGAATAGAAATGCATAGGCAACTGGCATCTAACAATTAATATAAAGTTGGGGTTACTTGAAACATCACTGTTTCCTTCACCTAATCAGTATGAAAAACACATTAACAATTTCTTATGCTGTCACTTTTAAACCATTGCCACATTAAAAATGGATGGAAGTCACAGAACTAAGTCATAAAGTAGAAAAATGATTACAAATGTGACCTCAATTTATAAGTCATACCATGAGTACTACATTTATATACTGTAAACAAATTTTTTGTGAGGTATGTGGATTCCTGAAATTAAATACCCGATAAACAATTTTGCATTGATTTGAAAGCAAGAGTACAATTTCCAGATTCGCAAAATTAATTAATAAAATGGAAGTGTTTTACAGTCTGCTAATTTGAAACAAAGATAAAATGTCAAATGATGTGACCCTTATAATATATCGGGTATTAATGAAAAGGAGAAGTTCAATCAGAACCATAAGAAAAGTAAATGAAGTACTCAGAGATAAACATGACCATAATTACACCGATGCATGTACATGTATTATGTAAGAAGTACAATATTCACAATAAAAACACCAAAGTGCAATAATAATAATATAAGTATACAAAAGGACGGAATTATAATTGTACATGTCGCACACCTCAATAAAATACATAATAAATATGCAGTGAGAATGAAGAAAAAGTAACAAAACGACTGCAACAAACATAGTTGCAATAATTTATTTGCCCTCTTCATTCTCATGTTAATCTGATCTTGCACACAACAAAATGACATTTGTCCGAGAACATAATTTTAGCACCCAAAATGTGCGAAATGAGTCAAAGTACTACAAAAATACACATAGTACAAAAGATATCAAATTGATATTGGGTGACTCCAAGCGAGAGTGAGATACGCATCAATACGGCTTAGACAATGCTACACAGCACTTGAATCCGTATCTGTGAAATCATTGTTTTTTGTACGTGCATTACAATGTGCATAAACTGTGCATACAGGGCAATCATAACACTGCATCAGAGAAGATCACTGAGAGGATCACATTGAAATTTATCCTAGATGTGTGCATTGTTGCAAATCCCGCTTCCTGTGTAGAGTCACCTATTATCAAAATAATATACATACATAATAGGCAAGAATCAAAAGCGCGCGTCAGTCACAAAATAGGCAAAGCACGGTTCCCGAAGGTCGCCTAGCTGTGTGTATGCCATTCTATATAAATCCACAATGTTACGAGTCCCACCGATTACAAGCTGATTTATATTTAGCATATCTGTACTGTCATTAATTGACATTGGTAAACTTTATCAGTAACTGGCCAGTCTACAGTGTGCATTAGTCGGCAACCACCATGATCATGACCATGCAGCTCTCTGACAGTGAAACAACATCAGTGAATTGAGAGCAGGAAACAGAGATGCCACTTTGTGTTGTCAAAATCTCCTGAACAGCATGAAAAATTCTAAAAATGCACTTTTCCCTTTTGCACAGGAAGGGTAAGGCAAAAATTTCCTGAAATTTTCTTCAAAATTTCCTGAAATCAGGAAATTTCCTGAAAATAGTGACATCTCTGAGGAAACATAAAATTCACAAGGCTTGCATCTGTTGAGATGCTTATCCTTTTGGAGCATTTTTACCAATCCAACATCAAGTTTCATCAATGCAATATCTATAGTAACTTAAAACAGGAATGATCAAGCAGACAATCAACTAATTGGAGTGTCTACATTAAATTACAAGTAAAATATCAACAGCAGCAGCAATAAGCATGATAAGAAACATGTAAATCTACAAACGCCTTTTAAGTTATATTGCTACAAGTGCTGGCTGGCCAGCATTTATCAATGTCATTAATGCAAAAACAACTTTTGTGATGGAAACCAACACAGTAAATACAATAATTAATTTACTGATGATAACTCTGAAGTTCAGTCTCTGAATTCAGTGAACAATGGCCTACATAAATTATGTACATATTAATTGTATTTAAACATGCACAAACAAAACAGTTTTTTGTCCCGTTTCCACATACAGCCCAAATATTGAAATAAAGTAGCATTCTCATCCAGTTCTGGATTGAGCTACGTTTGCCAATTGACACAATCATACTGAAAATTATACAGAATCATTTACATGAATCTAATAAATTCTTATATCTTGATGTCAGAACAAGTGTTAAAAGCATGCAAACAATTTCATGTTGGGAAAGTGTATACTACATGGTTACACTTAATACACACACGTTCTTTTTTCCCTCCAGCCTCTTTAACCTTGTACCTCCCTTTACAGGATTCTGACTTTCTACAAGTCCTTGCCTTTTCAGGTGAAACCTCAAAGCCTTCTTTTGAGGTCACTCCTCGCTGCTGATGGCATCCCAGAACCAACTTCATGTGTTCCTCTTTATCTCGAACTGAAGCATACACCCTTTTGATTGAATTAATGCTGGCATGCAAGCTTTCTAACCCTTGTTCTGACAACAAACCAACTGTTTTCCACCTTATTGCCATTTCTGGAATATGACATATCAGTATATGTAACTTTGGTGGTATAGACTCTTTTGGAAAGTTGGCAGGAAAGAAATAACCAAGGTCCCAGCACCTAAGGCATAACTCTTTGACCTCTGTTGGTGTAAGAAAATCTGCCTTGAAGAAAGAAAAAATACGACGTAGCCTGCCAAACAAACCCTGGAACTTGTTCTTCACTGGTCCATCTGGTAAATCTTGAAGTAGTATTTCTACATGGTTTACAATTTTCTTGCAGTCATTCCCAACAAAGCACTGACTGTGGTAAGCCTGGCGCTTAATTCCCAAGTCATTTTCAAGGCGCTCATTTAACTTCTTTTCAAATTGCCCTCTACTTCGAGCTATCTTCTCATACACTTTGTCAAGCTTCTTCTTCTCGTTTAAGTAGACCTTTTCCTTTTGCTTAGTCAGTGCTTTGTTGGAAATGATCCTCTCTTTCTGACATGGTATCACATCCTCAGGACCGGAAATTTCATTCTTGCATACCTGGCAAGTCCAAGCATCATACGCCGGATTAGTAACATCGTCCTCTTTTATTCCTGCACAATATGCATGATACCAGCCCTTTGCCATCCCTTCACCACACCAAGAGCATCGAATCCACTGGACATTATCGCGATTAACTTGCTCTGGAATAGATGAAGCAAGAGCACAGATTGGCATAGAACAAGGGTCAGTTTTTGGCGCATTCACATTCCTGCCTCTCTGTGCTCGCTCAAAGCTCTTCAGTAGGCTTTCATCTGATTCCAGAGCACACTTTGCTTCCATATATTCTATTTCTGCAACCTTTGTATCCGCGGAAGCTGTTAGCCAATCTGCATATTGTGCTAAGTCCTCATCCGCCATATTCCCTTGGTCTAGTTTCCGACACTCAAGTTCCAAGAGATTGAAATATCGAACACCTAGACCAAGTAGGATATGGAGAGATGGAGGAACAATATGCTCGATGCTCTCAGGTAGTGGAAAAAGTGGCTTCTTTGATATTGAATGAAACATGTGGCCAGTTATGGTTCTACCCCCTGCTGCAGCCTGCATGTCAGCATAGTCCTGTACGTATTGTTCCCGCGTTTTTGGCCTTGCCCAATTAGCATTGTTTGCCCACCTACTATTTTTTAGCCTTGGACAATGAGGTTCTCCATCCGTGTTTTTCCTTAATTCCTGGAGCGTTACATTACACCACAGGCACGGAAAGCTTGAGGCGGGTCCCATGTGGCCCATATATTTGCACAAAAATTCATAGTCTCCATACAGAAAAATGCGTAATCGCTTTTCAATGCCATTGACAATGATGGTTTTTATGTCCATGAGATCAGCTATTTGGCTATGGTATAAACCAAATACCTCTGACAAATTATCATAGGTATCTGTAGCATTGAACATACCCAGTATGTTTGTGGCATCGGCAGAGCAGCCATCCTTCTGATTTGCAAACTGCCCAACCAGCTTGGTGGATGAACCGCCTTTGTCTCCCTGCAGAGAGGAGAAGAAGAAAAGCTGTAAGTTTATGGTTACTCAATTAAGTGTTAACAAGTACAAAATAATTATGTCTTACAGTTGTGGTAAACTAAGGGAACAAACCAAAAGATCGATGATGTCCTATAAACGTAACTAGTTTCGTTTCTCAGACGACCCCTTCCCTCCCTGCCAGAAACGTAATAATGAAATGTTGAAAATGTTGACATAATAATAATAACACATTCTTCAGACCGATGTTTTTGTACAAACGTAATCGGGTATTTGTACCCCCCCCCCCTAAACGAAACTAGTTTCGTATATAGGATAGGGTACCTTTTGGAAACATTGTATAGATTAATCAGGTATAATGCTTTTTTAAGTTATTGCAGGCTGTTGATTCCCAAAAGGGATTCAATTGCATAATGCCCAGCACCAGCAGCACATGAAGGTGATTTGCATGCAAACATATTTTATTAAGGCCTGGGGTATGAGCGTTTGGACAGTATTTATTTTGGGACATTAGAGCACATCAGACATATCAATTGCATTCTGAATACGAAGAATGTCATTCTGATATCAAATAATTTTGATTTTTTGAAATTAGCAATTTAAAACACCTTGTATGGAAAATCATTAAAAATTGATATTTTTGATATGTAACAGTACTTGAAGTAAACTTTATAAATCTGATTATTTATACTTGGAAGTGTATGTAGGTGGGATGAAAAGCAGACGATCAATTGGAAATTTTAACCTTTTCAGTATTGAAGATATGGATTTTTTCCTAAAACACCAAAAAAAAATTAGGTCTTTTGGGAAAAAATCCATATCTTCAATATGAAAGGTCAAAATTTTCAATTGACCGTCGGCTTTTCCTCCTGCTACATACACTTTAAGAATATATCATTAGATTTATATAATTTACTTCGAGGACTGTTATATATCAAAAATTTGAAAAATATCAAATTTTTATAATTTGTCATAAAATTTGTATTATATTGTGATTTTCAAAAATGAAAATTATTTGATATCAGAAAGACATGCTTTGTATTCAGAATGCAATTCGATAGGTCTGAGGTGCTCTTGTGTCCCACAAAAAATACTGTCGAAACGCAATAAACGCTCATTTTAGAGCCCTTAGATTAACCCCAACTCATAAAAATATACAAAATCTTACAACGGAAACCACTGCGCATGCATGCATTTTGCATGTGTCGGGCATAACGCAATCAGCCTATTAAGCCATATACCCAAGGAATTGCTGCAAGTCGGTGATCTTGTGTGTGGCACCCGAGGGGTCCAAGGTTCAAATCCTAGGGGTGCCAAGTCAAAAATTTTGTTCATCTTCTCTCGAGTCCTTTTTCGTTCCTCCCTTCCGTTCAGATAGCCAAAAACCATGTTTAGCTTTAGGGCTCGTCAAAAATTGCTTGCTTGCCCCCCCCCCCCTCGGGCCGCCAAAAAATCTTTGCCCCCGCCTTGCACATCCGTACTGTTTTCCTAAGCCTTTTTAGAGCGTTTTATTTAAAAGGCGTCCCAAGAATGTGTGCCAAAAATCGCTTGCCCCCCTCTCGGCTTGCCAAAAATTGCTTGCCCCCCTCTTTCGGCTTGCCAAAAAATTTCTTGGCCCCCCCCCCCAATTTTACCTTCCCCCAGGGCTCAAAATTATTGCACAGCCCTTAACGCCAACTCGTAAAAATCTTACAAAATCTTACAAAGGGAATCTGTGCCCCCATCCTGGGCCCCCACCCCCTAGATACAAGTCGGTGATCTTGAATCCCGGGGTTGCCAAGTCAAATATTTGTTCATTTTATTTCCTTCTTCGTTCCTCTTTTCCATTCCGATACCCAAACACTATGTTTAGCGTTAGGGTTAACAAAGGCTACACTCCTTGCGATTGCATAATATATCATCGCACTAGCCAAACATTCTTTGAAAATGTAAATTCTTGAACCCGGAAATACCAGCCTTCCATTTTTTTAGCAAAAAACCATGTATATGATGCAGTCCTTGTCATGAGATGGGGATACCAAACTAAACACATGCAGTTAAAGCTAAATATAACATGAGTACTTACCCCAACTTTTAGCCAGATTTCATCATTGAAACTCTCATGGACATTGATGTTGCCGAGCTTTGCTTGTTTGTTTACCACCTCTGTTAAATACTCTCGGAGGTTTTTCACACGGGCAAACGCAATTCCTTTGGTGGCTGGACCATTTGCAACTTCTTGCAACTTCAGAATTCCAATTTCTACTATTTCGGAAGAAATCGACTGGCGTGCTGAAATTGTAACAAATTGAAAACAATAGAAATTAGTACCTTAAAACATTGGCAAGGGAAGCAAGGAACAACAAATGCATGAAAGAAAGAACAAGCAATCTAAGCTAAAATCTGTGGCAATTTTGCAGATTGGTTACCACTGCATAGACTGAAGAGTATTAACGGCACTGAGTTTCACTTCACGTCCATACTTTTGGAATGCCAATAAATTGTCAGACAGATTTTATAAGGTACAATATAGGCCTAATAGGGAGGGGTGATTGGAGGATTTGAAAATAAGGGAAACATGGGTTGTTCTTTCCTCACAAAACATAAGTCAGCATGTTTATATTGAGCATAAACCTTTTTGAACCGCTTGTTTCGGGGTACAAAATACCGATCATAATCCGATCCATGCATGTTTCAACCAGGGGTAGCGCTAAGTTGCTTTTTGGGGTCCCGGACCCACCAAAATAGAGTTCGGACCCCCTGTTTTTAAATTTTCTGCAAGTTCATGGGTCCCTGCAGACCCCCAGTTTTTCAATCTAGCGCTATTGCAGACGTACTCATTTGTGCAACTTGGACTCACCAAACTCTACTCCGGACCCCCTACTTTTTAATTTTCTGCAAGTTCGGGGGTCCCTGCGGACACTGGAGTGTTTAGTTCTAGTGCTACCCCTGGTTTCAACTGAGACCAGAAAGCCGTGTCCCGCACATTTTGAATCGTCAATACATAAAAGATTATGTTTGTTGTCTTTGCAGAAGAATTAAGCTATTACCCTTTGAACTTACCCTTTAGCTCATTGTATATGGGATGTTCAGATGGGAAAAGTTTGATGTTATGATTGCTCAGGAACCTTCTTAAATCCCGTAATTTCTTCATTGGTAATTTAAGAAGGACCTTCAAATCAACAGTTTCTTTGGTAGTCAATTCTGTAAAAAAAAAAAAAAAAGACAAGATATAAGAAAAACAAAAATATTAACAACAGTGTTAACAAATTGAAAAACAATAATACACTAGAATTTCACAGTTCTAGGCTTGTGTACCTGTGCATCGTTCTAATCAGGGCAATTTCACTGGGGGTATAAAAAGTGCCCAAAATAGAAAATTTTAGAAAAAACAGCAGATGAGGAAATCTACAACATGTAGGCCTATATGTTTAGTTACTGCAGGTTTCCCTTAATCCCTTCCATCATTGATCACATAAGACTGCTTAGTTTGGAAAACACTATTTCCTGGTCATGGTGACACTTCATTAGCGCTTTCATTCTGGATTTTTACATTATACCTGGACAATTTATTGATTTTGCCAGAATGAGTCATTAATAAATAAACACGTATGTACCTTTAATTATCTGGATTCTCGCTGATTGGCATGCTGGTAGTGCAATTTCTGGGTGTCTTCTCAAGTATGTTGCTAGTGTCGTAATAATATCCTCATCAGATGGGTTTTCTCTAGCAGACACTGCCTTCAACACCTGGATAAAAAGAGCAGTATTTGGTAAGTATTTCATTGCATAGCATGCTCTGTTTTGTAACATTTAGAAAAACCAATGTTGCATATAACACAAATACCACAGTCCTTGAAATTCAAGGTTTGAGTGGGATACTATTTTGAATTCAATTATTAAACTTAGACAAGAAGTTTTTAAAAGATATTTGAAAAAGTAAGAGTTTTTGGTCAGACTCAGAGCCATCAAAGAAATGTGTTACAGTACATGTAGCACATTCTTTAGGCTAAAAACTTTAAAAAATTGATATCCTTTAGGCTAAAAAAATAGTCTCAAAGCCCACGCACAAGTTTGTTTTCTTAGCGCGTCTATGTCGATCAGCTGAAACGGCAAATTCAATTTTTAGATTTTTTTGCTGTAAAATAATGAATGGGATGGGGGGGGGGGTAATTACAAAGAAAATGTGAACATGGTCTTCATATAATCATGTATGCATGTACTCACCTCATGTATTCTGTCTGCCCGTCTTTTCAATGTCTTTTTGTCCAAGTTCACATCACTGCTTGGTTTTGATGGTCTGTCAATTCTGATGAAGGTTTGGTATTTTTTCCTCTTTTCTTCACGTAACCCAATTACGTCTGGTGTATTCTCATCCATTTGGGGATTTTTCTGAAGGCTGTTGCGTTGACGTTTCTGCTGGTTCAAGATGTTATTTGCGTCTTTCAATGTGCTGTTTTCTTTTTTGAGTTCCGCCATCTGTTCCTTTAAGTCCTGTATTTGCACATTCAAGCATTGCTTTTGCTCTTCATATTCAGTTCTGAGTTCGTTAATGTGATGTTCTAGTTGAAGAATTTGGTTGGATTGCGTGTCTAAAAGTTCTTGTTTCTCTGTTATGAGATGATGCAGTGTATGATGGGATTGTGTGAGCTTAACCTTTTCTGACAGCTGCTCTTCTAGTTCTTGAATTGTTTCCAAAGACTGTTTGTGCAATTCTGCCAGTTGCTGATTTTTGAGTTCAGTTCCATTTTATCGTCCACCTCAGCTGCTAATTTTGCTTTTGTATCCTTGTACGTACCAGTTATTGTTTCCAACTGGGTCTGACATGCATTAATTACAAGACGTACAACATTAATGTTTTCTTGCCCTATCTTGTAGCTTGGCGGCATACACAAATTCCTCTTCAGTGCTGGACCCTGAATTTGAGTTAATGTTTTACACATTTCATCCCTGCCAACTTTGATTAGTTCATTCAAGTCTGTGGTAACCACCCAACAGTAACCATCATTTACTTCAGCTATGCAAGCCTGCCTCAATTCTACAAATCCATCATCAAGGATTTGCCATGTTACCAGTATGTTTGTCCCCACTGCAAGTTCTTCATGTGACAGTTGCAGATCTGTTAACTGCTTTGGAAAAGAGCATGCTGGAACATGGTCAGTCCGTTGATCATCAACGCTACCATTTGGTTTGACTAAATAACATTCATCATGCATATCACATTTACCATGAACAACTCCTTTGAATACCTTCCTTCCTGCACTTTCATAAATCACAATATCACCTTCATCAAATTTCAAGCAGTTTACTCTCTTTTTCCGTTTCCTGTACTTGCCAGTGAAATGGCGCTTCCTTTTTCCATTCCAACCTTTTGCGCTCATGTTTCCTTTGCTTCTTTCATATGTCTCTTTCCTTCTTCTCATATACTCATCATCATTTTCAGTATTATCACTACCATTTGTGGCCATCTCATCATTTTCATTATTATCACTACCATTTGTGGCCATCTCATCATTTTCATTATTATCACTACCATTTGTGGCCATCTCATCATTTTCATTATTATCGCTACCATTTGTGGCCATCTCATCATTTTCATTATTATCGCTACCATTTGTGGCCATCTCATCATTTTCATTATTATCACTACCATTTGTGGTCATCTCTTCATCATTTTCACTATCAGTACTACATGTAGCCATAATTGCACACTTCAGGGACAAAAAACCCCTGTTCTACGGGCGGACCTTTGAAGAACGTAGGGTTGGCCGGTCAAGCGGGTTTTTTTTGTTATTGCTTTGTTTTTCAGGAGGCTAAAATTACCCTAAAATTCAGCCAATGTTAATCAATTTTGGCCAAAAAGCAGCAGATTTTAAATGATTTTAGCAAAATTTAAAAAAAAAACAATTCCAAAACGCAAATTCTGGGTTGGTCGGGCCCGTAGAATACTAGTAGTAACCTGGGTTTTTTGTCGCCTTATAGACAAGCTTCTCTAAAAGTATTGTAATACAAATTTCCCTAGAACATACAATAAAGTCTCAAGAGAAAAATCCATACATAATTTCCTGTAAGCTGTAACAACAACAGGTGTGGTACTAAGTGAGCTGATCACAACAATTAATCACAATTTTTGTTTTTAAAAGAATCAAGTATCAATGCTGAAGATGCACTACACATAACATGCTGTGTGTTGATTGCTGCTTTCTACAGCGCTTCTGTTCGAATTGTAATACTTAATGGACTAACAGTCAAAACGTCAAATGCCTTTGTTTTAAAAATGTAACAGAGTAAAATGTGAATGTGAAACAGAAGACCAGAGAGATCAGATGTTCAAACAATGGGTTATCGACCAAACAATGGACTAAAATATGTGGATTTTTCTTTACTTAAACATTATACAAACTGGCAAAACTTTTATTGGCTCACTGATTGCCCACACTGAAAATGTAATGCCACCTTCTTGGTCACATCATACAAGCTATATATTGGTTGCAATCAAATAACATACATATACCGTATACAAAGGCCCCTAAAATGTTACAAAGCCTGCAGGATGAAGAGGAAATGGTTATAACAACCTGAAATGTTTTTAGGCTTATACACGTGTACACTGTACAGATTTTGATCAATACTGTGGCTTCTTAAATGTCACAATCAAGTACATGTGTATATGGTACGGTGTATAAATTGCACAGATTTCTCACAAAAAATGTTTACGATTGCAGCTACATGTACATGTAACACAGTGGAATATCTTCTCAATACATTTTCTGTTTTATTGCACTTTTTGCTCACATAGCACCATAGATGTGTGCACACTGGTTAAGCGAAACTTAAAAGCTTCCTTGCAAACGTTGACAATTATGAATTATATGGCCACATACAAATAAAACAATTAACCTGCACATTGTATTCATGGTTTCTCAAAGCCTGTACATACGTAAATAAAGCTCTTTATACAGGCAAAAAGCAATGTACACAAGTGAAAACTTTACAGAAAATAATTATGCTAGTACAGTATTTACAGAATTGACTGATTTAGAGTACAAACTACATCATATCATTTTCTCAAAGCACCAAATAAAACATTGCATGTATTGCAGAAAAACTGCACAGTACTGCATCAAACTGTTATTTTCGTGAGGGTTTTATTTTTGTGAATTTTGCGAGAAGACATGCGGGTGTGAAAATAACACACAAAAATACAGTTTTTGTCTAAGTTACATACATACTTTACACTAATAAGGCCTATACATAAAATCCAGCAAAATAAGCAGTCCGAAAATCTTAAAATTCTGTATCACAAAAATAACCGCATTGTTGATCAGCACAAATTTGTCTTATACATGTATACAGAGGCAACAAAATAAGTTGTATACATGCTGATCAATTACCACAACAATGTGAAGCTAAACATGTTTAACATGTTTTTTTGTTTGTTTTTGTGTAAATGCCTGTCAGTTATAAAATACAGGACATAACAACTTTCGGATGAGATCTGTAGAGAAAAGAAAAGAAAAGGAGAGAAAGAAGAAATGTTCAAATTTTCTTGCAGTTTGAAAAGGGTTAAAACTGAAACTCGAACAGATGCACGGAGACACAGAATTTGGATTTATACCATAAAGACCCGAGTATTGTCCCACCTTTGACTCCCGAGTAAAATTCCACCCCCAAATTTTTGAAAAAATTTCGACAAAAAAAAAAAATTTAAAGTTATTTATTTTTCCAGCTTTTGAGTGTCCCTAGACCAAGAGCTAAATGCTGGGTATCATTTGTGGTTGATTAAAAAAAAAAAATTGTAGGCCTATGAATAAATGTGTACTCATGTCATACTTTTTTTTTAAATCAACCATGAATGATCCTAGCATTTACATTGTAGCTCTAGGTCCAGGGACACTCCAAAGCCGAAGAAATAAAAATAAACTTTAAAATTTTTTTTTAATCGAGTATAGTCCCACCTCCCCAAAACGGGGTGGGACTATACTCGAGTCCGTACAGTATTATGTACGTATGTATGTGCATTATGTTAGCTATACACTCCATTGAATTTGAACTAATTTGCTTTTGGAAATAACCGGCCCGGGAACAGAAATGTAACAGGATGGAAATTTGGTTGACAATTTTCAAGTCCTCAAATTTTTAGCTAAAAGAAGCCGAATTCAGCAACCTTTCACTTAAGTTGGAAAAAAAATTAAGGTGGTGTTTGCAAGAAGTGTGTCTTTTGGGCTGTATGTTCATACGGCTCAAAATATGCTAAGGTGTCATATTATAGCCATATATTTTGACATCTTTTTTTAAAAATAATAATTATAGAAATGGAATATTTGCTAGTTTAGTGGCAAGTTTAGGTAGTAAAGACATAGCATACACAATTTAAGTAAAATCCTTTCACTCTAAATAATAAAAAAATAAAAAATAGCTGTAAAAATGCCTATTTTTACACTTTTATTTGTAACATGCCAAGAGATGCCTTTTTTCAACAGCTTTTAATTTTTTTATGGATCCTTATAGAAATTCATGTGACCTGTTTCCCAAAATGGTGCAGTAAACCAATCAAAAAAACAGAAAGAGGCATTATGAATTATAAGTTAACAGATCAAAAAAAGGATTTAAAAGTTTGCCTTGCGTATGTTACTATTGTCTGTCAAACTTTTGATTGATTTTGAAGTCCCTCAGTTTTTATAAACAAAGACTTGAAGCATAAACTAAAGGGTAAATCTATTGTAAATAACTTCATTTCTCCATATTATAATCAATTTGTAAGTGGCTGCCATCTTTTTGAACATATAACAATTTTAAAATTTTTCTTGAAATGTCTGTCAAATAATAACATACGCATAAAGACGGTGCTGTAATTCCTGCTAAACTAGGGTGATACAGCTAATTATGCTACATGACATAGCATTTAGCTCCACCTAGCTTTGTGGCACTATCACTTTGTGAGGAGAAGCTTTTTGATGACACAATCCATTGTTAAGTGTTGTCTGTCAAACATTTGTATGCATAAGTAACATACGCTAGATTTGTATGTGTCTGTCAAAAGTAACATACGCATACGTTTAAAAAATTAAAAATCACTTGATGTTCACATTATGATGATAGTTTAGAGTTTATAAAAGTGTTTTAAAACATGTGATTTATAAACTGCATGTGATCTTTATTCAATTTCCCATCTTGAACTACTGTTTTTGCCAAATTATTATTCTGTATGTTACATTTGACAGACATCTTGCGTATGTTATGGCTTGACAGACACACATATTTTATTTATAACAATTTATCCTCCTTATTGTAATATTTGGACACATTTTTTTCCACAATCAGTTGCTGTAGGTCCTACACCTAAATAACCACAAAATACCTTATGTAATACTTTATAAATTTTTATTTGATTGCAGAAAATCATCAAAATTGTGTCTGTCAAATATAACGCACGCATAAGGGCTAGAAAATTAAATTTGTGAAGTAAATGGTCTATAACTTATCTTTCTTTTAGTGTATTATGAGCGATATATGTGCATACTATAATTTAAACCTGGTTGGAGACCAAAAGAAAAGAGCTGGAAAAATAATTGTGTGTTACACTTTTATGACACCTTAGCTTATTTTGAGCCATACCATGATCAGATGCATGCGCCTAGTTGGTAATTTTTTCAATGGAGATCACCTGACATGAACAGGGGCGTCACTACGCTGATCGGTGCCGGTCGGTAATAACTTGTACTGGGGCTGACCAACCGGCACTCAAGGGAATCATCATCAAAACAATCTCAAATGGCGAAAAAAAATGGACTTTCAAGTTTCAACATTTTGACAAAATGTTGTTGAATTCGGCAACTTTGAATGCAATTTAGTCGAAAAATTTCCCAAGTCCATGCTGATCACAGATCATGACTACCGGTAGAGTCTATGCGCCTATTTGAATATTAAATGTTATCAAAATACAGTAATCAAACAAATTGCAAAATGGAGGATACATTAATGCATGAAATTTGGTCGAAAAAATGTTGCAAGTCCGAAACTTTATATCACAGAACAGGACTAGAATTTTTGCGACTATTTGAATGCCATTTTATATAGCATTTAAAATACCACTAAATTTTTTTTTTTGACCAAATTTCATTCAGAGCTGCCGAATTTGGCAACATTTGCAATTTAGAGAGTCCAATAATGTAAAAAAATTGGACTCTCTAAATTGCAAATGTTGCCAAATTCGGCAGCTCTGAATGAAATTTGGTCAAAAAAAAATTTTGCAAATCCAAAACTCATCTGCACAGAACATGACTAGAATTTTTGTGACTATTTGAATGCCATTTTATTTAGCATTTAAAATGTATTTTAAAAATTGGCCTTGGGAATAATTTTTTTGCAAAATGTTGCCAATATGGTCAAAAATTTTTTCAAAGTCCAAAACTTATCACAGAACATTTAGCATTAAATAATCTTAAAAATTTGGACTTGGGATTTGTTTCAGCAGCTCTGAATGAAATATGGTCAACAAAATTTGCAAGTCCAAAACTTATCACAGAACATGACTGGAATTCTTTTGCAACTATTTTTTTGCAACTACCGTAATAGAGTATGACATGATAACAAAGTATCAATTTTCATATTAAAAATACAAAATATCTTGAAATTTTTTTTTTTTTTTTTTTTTTTTAGGTCAACCATGAATGATCCTAGCATCTAGGTCTAGGTCCAGAGACACTCCACTTTTTTTTTTGAAATTCGAGTATAATGGCAAGAAATTCTGAAGCTTTTACTGTGAAGATACAAAATGAAGTCTTAGATGAGGTACACTCTTTCAAATACCTGGGTGTTTATTTAGACCAATCACTTTCTTGGGGGGCTCACATAAATCATGTTAAGAACTCAGTAAGTAGAAAAATTGGAGTTCTTAATAGAACTAGGACTTTTCTACAAGATGACACATTAAATACCATGTATCAGTCTTTAGTCCTCCCATCACTCGATTACTGTGATGTTGTGTGGGGAAACGCTGCCAATAAATATATGTGCAAGTTGACCAGGTTACAAAATAGAGCTGGCAAAACCATTCTTAAAGTAAACAGGCGTTTCCCCACCAAATCCATGCTTGAGTGTCTTGGGTGGAAGGATCTTGACACTAGAAGGTTACTTCATCTCAATACTATGGTTTTTCAATCTATCACTGAAAATGTCCCTAGGTATTTGTGCAATATTTTTCATAAAGTCAGTGACAACTCCCCCTATCAAACAAGAGGTAGTGAGCATGGTAACTTAGTTCCACCCAAAATAAGGATTTCCACTGGTAAAAGAACTTTTAGATACAGAGGAGCAATTTCCTGGAATAGACTCCCAGTTGTTTGTAAAAATCCCCTTCCACCTAGTACTAAAAACTTCAAGCAGGTTATGAAAAAAATGTAATTTTCTCTTTAGATCTTGTTTCATCTCAATTGGTGCATTTTTTATATCTTTTTTATCTTGAAATGTTCAAATGTTTGTGTGCAATTTTCCTGACTGGGTGAACCTCTGACTTTTGCACCACTAGCTCTGCACCCTGGGGCATGGCCATGGGACTATTACCTGGCTGCCTGTGTGCTGGTAGTGGCGGCATGTGGGTCTGGGAGCCTGACTGTGTGCTTGCTTTTGCTATGGGATGTTGACTCCTGGGACGTATGTTGTGCTGCCTGCTGCTGTGGGTAGTGTTTTGGGGCCCATGTGGGTGCTCCGATGGGTGGAGTGGGCGGTGGTGGGGTGGGGCTTCATCCAATGCAGGTTATGAATAACATATTATTTCCTCTCTATATCTAGTTTCATATTAATTGGTGCATTTTTATATCGTTATTTTCTTTTGATTTATTTAAATGTTTGTGTGCAATTTTTCGGACTGGGTAGACCCCTGACTTTTGCACTTCTAGCTCTGCCCTCTGGGGCATGGCCGTGGGCCTAATCCCGACTGCCTGTGGGTTGGTAGTGGCGGCATGTGGACCTGGGAGTCGCCTGTGTGCTCGTTTTTGCCTTGGGATGTTGGCTCCTGGGACGCATGCTGGGGCTGCTGGCTCGCGGGTGGTGGTTCGGGACCCACGGGGTGCTCCGTGGATGGAGTGGGCGGTGGTGGTGGTCAGGGCTTCATCCAGGTCTTTACACTGGTATAGGTAGCTGGGGTGCTGTTGGAGTGTTTTTGGGATGACCCGGTGTTTGCCTGCTGGTAGCATGTCTTGGGCGCAGGGATGTTCTTTTCCATTCAGTTATGTCCCTGCGCTTCTGTTTCGTGTTCTTGGATATGCTGGGTCAGATCTGACGTTGCTCCAGCTTTGGCCCCAGATACCTTAATCCATTGTGTTTTGTCATAAAAAAAAAAAAAAAAAAAACCTTTTTCTCTACTGTTTGTATATTTCCGTGATGCTTTTGATGTAATGTGCAATCATATGACCTATGCCTTAAATGATGTTTTTATTGTATTGCTCTTGATTTAATTTGTTGTAATATGTGCAATCGTATGATATAATGTTTTATATGCCGTTTTTATTGTGTATTATATGTATGGCCTTGTGCCACCTGGGAACCAAGGGAGAACAGTGCCAGTGCATTGATTGGTCACCCCAGGTTAAATAAGAAATAAATAAATAAATAAATAAATAATCCCACCCCCCAATTGTGAAAAATTTTCACATAAAAAACGGGTGGGACTATACTCGGACCAAGTCCAATACGGTATTTAGCATAATTAAAAAAATTGGACTTGTGGATTTTTTTTGGCAAAATATTCTGTTAAATTGGACTAACAAAATTTTTTGACCAAGTTTCATTCAAACTCAGATCAAGCTGATCAACCAAATTCGGCAACATTTTATAAAAAAAAATACAAGTCCGATTTTATTTTTTTGAAATTTTTTAAGTGCTTAAATAGAAAATTAGAATAACATTCAAATTTTTCGACCAAATATCATTCAAAGCTACCGGTACCAAATTCGGCAACATTTGATTTTGCAAAAAAAATTCCCAAGTCCACAAATCGGCCACAATTTTGCCCAAAAAAAACCCAAACATCTCGAGTCCATTTTGTTAAGATTATTTTAAATGCTAAATAAAATGAGTCACAAAAATTCTTGTCATGTTCTGTCATTCTGTGAAAAGTTTTGTATAATTTGCGAAATTATTTTGACCAAATTTCATTCAGATAGTTAGCATTTTAAATAGTAAGGTTGATTCATCCAAAATTAAACATCAACCAAATATTGTAATGTGCGTTGCAATAAACGTCAACACTAATCTACTGAAAATAATAGCCTAGCTAATAGTGCTGTACTATTAGTATTACGCTGACTTTCCTATTCAGCGCTCCTCGTCTCAAAAAGAGAGGTACATGTAAACAAAAGGCCTGTCAAAACTGTTCTGCTTGAGAGTGATTCATGCAGGGGATTCACTAAGGCAGGCATTTTCGGGTAATTTTGTCCGGGTACTTGATGCATTTTTCGAGCGGGTAATCGGGTACAGTACGGTATCGTACCCGAAATTGCAACAAAAATTTTTTTAAAACTTTTTTCTTGGTTTTGGAGTGTCAATGGCTTTAATGATTTTTAATGATCTCAAAATGCATTGAATTTGTATCCATTTTGCAATCATTGGTAGAGTATGACATGAACACAAATTATCACTTTGCATATAAAAAAAACAACACTTTTTTTGGTCAACCATGAATGATCCTAGCATTTAGCTCTAGGTCCAGAGACACTCCAAAACCAGCCCCCCCCCCCAAAAAAAACCGGTAACCCGATGGCTGGCTCTCTTTTAAATAATACCCCGGTACGGTAGCGAAATCTCGGTCAGGTTCTCTAACCGAAAACCTGATCGGAAATGCCTGCCTTAGCTTAGATTGATTCACGCAACATGAATAGGGGATCAAAAAACTGAAGTACATGTAGGACCATGTGCTTCTTTTATCCAGTTTAATACCATCAAGATTTCGAATGGAAACAGTTCAGACACAGAACACGATCAATTCAATATCATGTCAGAAATTAATATTTTGTTCTGGGACTGATCATAATTTCAGACAAGCAGAGACTAGGTGTCTTAGGACTACTGGTTCTGTTTTTGCTCCCATGCAATGTGATTGTCATGGATACAATTTGCATAACAATGAAACTTGAAAGACCAACAACAAAATTGCCTCGCCCACCCGGCCGGGCCGGGCTTGCAAATTATTTCCAACAAATTTTAATACCAAACATTTAAACATGACTAAAAAAATAAAAAACAAAACAATAAACCTTACTAAAGATAATTACTAGTATTCAAGTACCCTTACCGAAATGAAAGCCTTCATTAGGCAGTTATTAGGCAGTCTGTTAAGCAGTTAATACAGGCAGTCACTTGAAGCTGTTGATATATGAAGCTCTATATAGACCTGAAAGCACATAGGCAGTACCTAGAGCTGTAAAATGGGCAAAATGAAGCACTATAGGCAGTTCTTAGACCTTCACCTTCAGCTCTAATTTAGGCAGTCCCCTAAAATGAAGCTCTAATTTAGGCAGTAAATCGACCTCAAAAGAAGCACTAATTTAGGCAGTTGACTGCCTAAAATGAAGCTCTAATTTAGGCAGTCGACAGTCTCTAATGAAGCTCTAATTTAGGCAGTCAAATGAAGCTCTAAATTAGGCAGTTGACTGCCTCAGATGAAGCTCTAATCCAAGCAGTTGCAGGGACATGCCTTTTGAGGAGAGTGAGAGCAATCACTCTAGCTGCTCTCCTTAAATCCGATATAGGAGAGTGATTTTTAGCTCTCCTTAGTTTACCATTTTCTCCTTACATTCTATTGTAAATGCACTATAAAACATCTCCTTGAAGGCTCCATCAGACCTAAAAAGCGTTCTCCTGCAATTCCAAAAGACAGTCCTTGCAGTCATCAACTGCCTCAAATAAAACGGAAGCTTGTGATTTTACAGGAAGATCGCTAGACGTCTCCCGATTTGCTGTGGAAACTTGTTTTCATGAATCGAAGTACTTACTTTCCATTTTGGTTATTAATTATTGGGGAATGTTTGATTGTAGCATATGCCTCAGCTGACAATCAATCATGCCATAATTTCTTACCGGGATTTGTCGACTACAATGTTCATTTTGACCCATTATTTGAGCCATGGCGTTCGAAAATCTGAAAGGCGGGGCGGGGTAGGAGCAACAAATTATTTTGATGATGCATGAGATTTTACTCATTTTCCAGCGTTTTGCGTGAGATTTACTACCTAGGAGTGAGATTATACTACCCTGGCGTGAGACCGTGAGAAAGTGATCCAATGTGTGAGACTCGCGGACAATGCGTGTGTGCACCGCGTGCGAAACCAGGAGCTGAGTGGTTACAAACACAGGAATTCGAGGAGGTTAGACCCAAAAAGCAGTAATTCAAGGATCTTCTAAAAGTGGAGAACCCTAGGGGTTAGGATGTCTTTTCCGGCATTTCCTTCAATTCGAGGAGATCCATAATTGTATTTGTGCTAAGTTCTCCTCACACACCTCCTCACATTCCTGTGAAAACTCGATCCCCTAGCCCTGTTCCTGATTAAACACTAAATGATTTTGAGTCCCATCAAGCATTAAATTGTACACCATATAATGACATGATAACACAAAGTAAAATGCAAAACTAAAATCCAAGGCCGGACAATTTTGTTTAACAATTAAAGTTTCAGATTCACTAGCCCGATTCCTAGGTGCCAACCCGGCCCATACACCACATGCTATATACTTTTTGCGGCATATTGTACCACTATACCACGATCCCCAACCTTTTAGATGTATCAGTTATTGCCAATGATATGAATCCAATTTGCAGTTGCTAGAAAGTTATCACAGAAAACTAATTTTGGATACATGCAAGTACATACTGCAAAATTCAGCAGCCTGTGTACACATTATCTGTACATGCAGTTGATAAGCTTACAACATTTATACTGCTTGCATGCAACCCTGCAAACCTTTAATTTACCTGTGCATCAATAGGTGTATAGTCATCTGTAGTATAAAATTCCCCATAAAGAATGAATGATTTGTGTGAAGAGACCATTAAAACACCACCATCTAAAGAACATGCAGCTTGTTGAATCCAACAGCAAATTTGAAATGGCAGTTGGTGATCATGTGACCAGGTCATGACTTATGCAAATTAGCTTCTGACTGTCTATTAGGTCTGACTGCCTATTAGAGCTTCATTTAGAGCTTCATTTTGATGATGAAAAGATCATAAGTATTAGAGCTTCATTTTGATTAGATAAAAAAATCAAAGTATTAGAGCTTCATATAGTGACTGCCTATTATAGACCTTCATATCTGTCAAGCTCTTTGACTGCCTAAGTCACAGGCCTTCAACTGCCTAATTTTCCAGCAACTTCTTGTTGATAGTTTGATTAGGCAGTCATTTGTCTTCAACTGCCTATGAACTGCCTATTAACTGTCTATTAGGCAGTTGTGTTTGGTAAGGGTAAGTAAATTAAATACTTGACAAAAAATTACTTCAAGTTCAAGGTTTACAAAGTAACAGACCCCCCGACTCCTCAGGTCAGTATAGTTATAGCCTATACTATAGGTAAGCTTAAAGTTTCAATTGCCCGAACCCCTACAGCACCTCGCTAAAATCCCTACGTCAAACAGTGCTATGCAGTGCATGAGTGCATCAACCCTGGCATTAAATACGTAAATCAAGTGACTCTGCATTCATCACGGCATCATTTGATCCGCCATGTTTTTCATAGCGTCCCTAGACACGACCTAAAAATGTTGCGATTTCAGACAAACTATTTTACCTATCGTTTTCAAATCAACGCAAAAACATTCATAAGAAATTCCACAACCCCGGAATATAAAAAAGAAATATGGCATATTTCGATTATGTTAAAAGAAATAACTTCAAACTTACCGATCAATTTTAAGCCTGAATTTCCACCAGCCAGGAGAGACGCACATTCATCTAACTTTATTTCCGGGTTTCGTTGATTAGTTGCGGATGCCAACATCCAATAAACCGAGGCCTGTGATTGGCTATATTCCTAAATTTTGACATTTCTTAGCATGCTTTTACCAATAAAAAATGGCGTTTTACACTGAAACTAAGGAGGCGTGGCTTAAATGTCAATTGATTGATAGACTCTGTAACAGCGCTGCTATCGCATTCAATCGATTTTATTTCACGACGGAGCACCACGGAGGAGCTGCTACAGAGGTGGAATTTCGCGATACACGTTTTCTTTTTGATCGAACGCTCTGATACCGGGAGCAAGTTATAGATTGGGAACCATGAAAATGTCCAGTTTAAAGCTCGCGTAAAAGCTGTGTATCATATTTAGAGTTTGTATGATTATTTATTTCTTAGCTAAGGTATATTGTCATCTTTCCATATAAATAGTATAATTGTTTCAGCTGAAACCAGAGAACCTGACAGTAGGTGTACCCTTGTCACTTAATCATTACAACAATGGCCACTATGTAAAACACCCATTAAAGGTAGTGTGATGTGCCCTGAGTAATTTAATTTAATTTAATTATTTAACTTTGTTTACAAGCTGAAAGTATTTCATGAGATGGGAAACCCCCTGGTATTTTGGAATTCCCCTAAGTTATTGTAAACAAAGTCAGATCTATGTTTGGATCTTGGAAATTCCCAGTTCAGTATATTGCACCATCAGGAAAACCCCCCAGGAAGTGATGTAATGTGAATGTGTATAATTAATCTTGGGAAATCCCAAGATTGCAGCAATGTTGTGAAAATGTGATTGAAGTAATGGTTTATTAATAGATGATGGGTTTTTTGCATGAGTACTGATATAAAAAAGCTGGAGGTTTTTGTTGGGACTTTACAGAATGCCGTGGGAGATTGAGAAACTCCACATGTGTGTGATGGTCTTCGTGCTTCAAAAAGAAGTGCATTTTAACCAGTTTATATAGCCAATAATTGAGCTAATTTTAATACAGCAACGAAGAAGACAGCGAGCACACAAAAGTGCTCTTCCTCATCAAAGGATTAAAAGTTCTTCTGTCAAATTGCTGGAGTTTGCTGGGTTTGTGAAGGCCACGCATCTGTCAAAAAACAGCGGAGCTGTGTTAAAGAAACCTGTTCCCTGGAGAAAGAGAGAATGGTGAAAGAAACACCATTTTTGGAGAAAGCAGCGCAAGGAGATATATTTGTGGAGAATGCAGCGCAAGGAGATATATTTGTGGAGATAGCAGCGCAAAGGAGATTGGAGGAAGCATCATCATTTTCGTATGAGGATTTTATACGCATAAGGATTTATAAATGCAAGTGTACTATGGACTTCGCTGATTTTCTTGGGACAAGTGAATAAGGATATATTACATCAGTCGTCCAGAACATTGCAAGAACTCTAGGATCACCAACAAGAAGACAGCTGGTTAAGTACTGATATAGTAAAACTGTCATTGTGTGATTTTATTGTATATGCGATATTGTTATTATATGTACCAATCATACTCTGTTTTCAATTAAAGACTTAGATTTTGTTAGCTTAAACAAACAGTGTATTTGTGTTGTGCATTCGTGTGAGTTCGGGAAAAAGGTGATTTTGGCCTTGAGTCAAGTACGACTCGTAACAGTAGCTTTAGATATGCCTAGCTGTTGTTGAAAATAGGCAACAGGCAAAATAGGCAACAAATTCTAGCAACATTATTTTAAAAAATTCACACAAAAAAAAAAAAAAAAAAATTGAAAACAATCATTTTGATACAGGCTGTATTATATGTTGTTAGATTTCTGACATTATGATGCAAATTTTTAAGTTTCTGGAGTTGTTGCTTTTGTCTCTTGTTTGTTTTGGTGTTGTGAATCCTTTTTTCCTGTGCTGATCAATGTTAATCCCTACATTGCTCCAATCAGAATTACCAAACATTTGCCTGCACCAGTCATATGTATATCCCATTAAATGATATAAACAACATGCTCCATACAGTGCACTAGGACATTCATCCGGTCTATATGTTTTACTTAAATCTGGCAAAAAGTGCGGAGCCATTAAGATCAAAATATTAAAACTGAGATATATTATAGATCTCTGTAAGCCTGGGGTGTTTACCAAAGGAAGCTGTAATGCTTGGATAGGCTGACTATAAATGGTCCCAAACAACCTCTCTTCCTTTATCAAATAGTGCATTAGGTGAGCAGCAGAAATTCAATTTGATATCAGTCTTCATTTATTGGTTTCAAGAGCCCATTAAATGAAGTAGATTTAGTCAACAAGCATGCAATCAGTGATGTGCTCCTATATAATATTGTTATGCTCCTAAACATTATTGAGTCATGAGGAATGATCATGAAGATTTCTTTTAACTTTTAACTGTTTTGTATTCTATGAGAATCAATCAATCTTATCCCCTCATTGTTATTATTAGTTCCATACGTCAACAAGCCAGTTAAAATCATAAAAAAGGCCATCTGTAAAAATGCTTTTCTCATAAGCTGAAATTCTTACTAAACCTGGCCTTCTTAGCAATTTAATCATTTAAACAAAATAGCCACCAAATTTCAGCAACATTATATAAAAAAATCACAAAAATTGAAAACAATCATTTTGATACAGGCTGTATTATATGTGTTAGATTTCTGACATTATAATAAAAATTTGTAAGTTCTGAAGTTATTTCTTTTGTCTCTTGTTCCCTATATTGCTCTCCTCATTGCTCCCTCCAATCAGAATTACCAAACATTTGTCTGCACCAGTCATATGTATATGCCATTAAATGATATAAACAGCATGCTCTATACAGTGCACCAGGACATTCATCAGGTCTATATGTTTTACTTAAATCTGGCAAAAAGTGCGGAGCCATTAAGATCAAGATATTAAAACTGAGATATATTATAGATCTCTGTAAGCCTGGGGTGTTTACCAAAGGAAGCTGTAATGCTTGGATAGGCTGACTATAAATGGTCCCAAACAACCTCTCTTCCTTGATCAAATAGTGCATTAGGTGAGCAGCAGAAATTCAATTTGATATCAGTCTTCATTTATTGGTTTCAAGAGCCCATTAAATGAAGTAGATTTAGTCAACAAGCATACAATCAGTGATATGCTCCTATATAATATTGTTATGCTCCTAAACATTATTGAGTCATGAGGAATGATCATGAAGATTTCTTTTAACTGTTTTTGTATCTTTCATGTTATAAAACCTCTTCTATGAGAATCAATCCATCTTATTTTCATATCTGTTACTTTGTAAAGAGCAAGAATTTAGATATCTGTATTTACACAATATTTCTGCAGTGTATGAAATAGATAAGTTTGGAAAAAAAATCAGTTCTTGGTAATGACATGAAAAATAAAATCACCTGCACTTGTAATGCATGGTGTTGTGGAGAAGTTTCTCAGATATATGAACAAGAAATGGCAGCTGAATGGTGTTTTTTAATGTGAAGATCAATAATTAATGTAAGTTTTAAGTTAAATGTATGGTATATGGTCAACACCTGCAAATTTTCGAGGGATTGGTAAGAAGAGTCGCACCAAGGTCATATTCAAGTGGTATCTGTTTTCAGTTGCATATTGTTTTGTCTCAGATTTGATATCCAGGTTTAATTGATTGCCAGATAAAATGTGAAAACTCCTTTTGTTTGGCTTAGGGAGAAATTTCAGGTTTTTGGAATTGGCAGTTATATCTTTCAGTTAATTGGAATGTTATGCAGTGTTACCAGAAAGTAAAATTGTGTTCAAATTACAATTAAAAGCAGGGCAAACTAACGATAAATGAGGCTGAAAAACAAGGGAAGAGACTTATGCATCATACACTGCTGGATCAATGAACACTAAAACATTACAAACTAGTGCTCAAAATAAAATTAAGGATGCTTAATATATCAATATACAGGGGGAAAAGAGCCAGGAATTGAACACTAGCACATTTTAACATGAAATTACAATGGAAACATAACATGCATATACCGATATGCCAAGGAAAATATTCTGAATATACCTGCTTGTGCAGGGACTTGAACCCCAGACCTTTGCATTGTGTGTCTGATGCTCTAACCATTGAGCTATACAGATTGTTGCAATATTTCTTTCAACACAATTACCAACATTTAAAAGGGTGCATGTTTGAAGGTTTGCCGAATTTGCATTTTATTGTTATGCAAAATTAATAAGCTTTTAGAAATGCAAAGAAACAAAAACAAAACAAAAACACTAAAAAACACCACACAACAAAAATGACAACATGGAGAACTGCATTTATATTGCTGGATTATTACTATGACATTATCAACATATTTATTGTTCAAGTAGGAAAATATATTCTTGTACTCATGGAAGTGTGTGGGGAAGGGGTGTGTTTGTGATGTTTAGTGCAGAAACTAAGACAAACAAAGAACTGTTCATACTCCCCATCAAATCAGTGACATTTATTGGAATTCAATCATGAAATATGAACTGCCATTGCCTGTCACAATGGTGCAATGAGATCTTTGCCACTTCAAATTCATTTAGTGCAACCGAATCCCAGACATGTACATGAATATTGCATTTTCTATTCCACTACTGCTATTGGTTACAACATGATCAAATACCAGGATTTTGACTTGAAATTTAAGGCCAATCTCAAGAACAATCGGGAACAAATTCACCATGTTCGTACTGATTTGAACATATTTTTAATGTTTGATTTCAAATATAGTTAAAAGTTGAGAATACTATAGTTCTTTTCTAGAGTTTCATGCATGTTTAACTTAAAAGCTAGTGCATAGAGGATTTAGATCAGTTACCCTTTGGGGAGCAACAGTATTTTAAATATGATGTGTTCAAGCAAGTGCAGTCTGATGTGGGTAACATTGATTTTTAGATATGACCTACAAAACTTTAGTATTTTCTTGTTTTCAGCAGCATGAACATATCTAAGGAATTGCATTTTCCATTGTGATGGATTTTTGTCCTTGTCAAAGGAAGTTTGAAAAGGGGACTATAATTATTGGTAGTCTTGGAAGCATCCACAAAAGACTTACTTCCGGACTGAAAATGTTTGGCTTTTCAAACAGATGGTGTAAGGTGATCACTAAATACCTCAGCACTAATGCACCTATTGGCTCAAATATCATCTGGAAGCAGTGCGCTGGTACTATTTTGCAGCAATAATGGCATGTCGATTTGCTTAGATATTTGGCAATTGCCCCAACCATCATTAGTTTCCCATTTTCTTCACCTTTGCATAGTTATTATTGCATTATTAAGATCCAATTGTATTATATGCATTATATATTACTGTGGTTATTTATGCAATAAAAGATATGAATGTATGTTTATGTATGTAGGGGTGTTCATGTATGTGTGTAACGGGTGTGGGGTAGGTGTGGGTGGGGGTGTGTCTGTCTGTGCAGATAAAGTTAACCTTTATATGTTAACCCTTGACTTCTTTGTTGACAATGACCCTTGGGTACATTGATATGTTTGTGATGTCAATAGGTGTAAGGTCAAAGGTCATCTGGGGGTCACTTGAGGTCATTTAATAAATATGTTAATTTGTTTTAAAAGCTGGAGTATAAAATAAATGCTGACTTTACTCAAAGAGAGTGACTCTTTTATTGCTGGATTTCATATATGAGACCAACCATGAGGGGTTCAATCTCATGATTTCAATTAATTTCTACTTAAGAAATTTTATACCACAGTAGATCTGAATGGGTGACGTCAACTATACACAAAAGCAATTAAAAGGTAATGTGTTTAGTTACAAGAAGTGACGATACATATCCATAATTCATGTTCCTCAGGAATGCCATGTATGCTGAGGAGGAAATGTGATATGTTAGGAATGCTGTATCAAAGTTTCTGTTTCTTTGCGGTTCATTATTGGCACTGATTCTTACCCATAGCCAAGAATGCATGTGGAATATATCACTCAAGTTATACATAATTGACTTCAAGCAGTGTGTGTAGTTCAATTGAAAGAACATTATTTGTAACAGAGACATTGTCTGACTCGTGATATTCAATCAAAGAGAACTGGGCCAAGGGAGATAAAATAATAATAATAAAGACAATGAAAAATACATGAAGTACCAAAAGAAAACTTGCAGTTTGCACTGAAACAGTTTTGCAAATCAGGATCCTTCAAAAGGCAAATTGCATAAGATGGGTTACCTTGTGTTCTCATACCATTCAGTGAGGAAATGACAAAATAACCAGAATTTACAAGTCAGATTTAACACATTTTGAAATTTTATCCTAGACTCTTACTTCTGTTGCTGAGTCTGGTATGGTCCATACCATCTATCAGAAATGCTCTGATGGAAGAGGCAATAATGATTTTGAATTTAAAGGAAAATAAGATAATAGAACCAACTGTTTCACAAAAAAAGATGATCATAGTCAGTCCAGGCAAATGGAACTGGAACTGATACATGTACTGAATATAATAATTCTGTATCTAAAATGGTGCTAGTGAATCCCATATTGCATTGCAACTATACTTTCGTATTCAAATTTGAAACCTAATTTAGACCCAAAAGAAAATAGCAAAAAAAGTTGTCTTGACAGAAACCTGTTTAAAAATGAGTTAAATACAATTATGTGACATAAAAATCAAATATTTAATTTGAATGATGACATAATATCACTTAATGTGGTGACAGTTGTGGCAATTCCATATACATTGTAAAAAGAAAAGAAAAAATGTTTCCAGATCTCAAATAAATTAAAAATTAGGTAAAATGCAGATTTGGCAATGCTGTTCCTGGTACGGTTCAGTTCCAGATACTGTGTTTACTTGGACTGCTAGTAGTACTTTGAAATGTTCTTGTTTCAGATGTTATGAAGTTAGATATATGAAATTCAATTTGGCAGAATATCAGTGACCTTCTGTCATGATAGGGCAGTGTATGTAATTCATGTATTTTGAATTGTTCTTTTCAGAACAATTAAAAAAATGTGTATTCAAATACCACATAAATAGAATGTATTTATCCAATTTGCAATGAATTCAAATGATACAGGTAGTAACTTTGTGTTTAAACCATAGGAAATGACAAGGGTAACCTACATTCCAGCTGGGTTGTTTTGGATGCCACAAATCACACATCATTTTCACCTGCGATGTTGATAGTGTGAGATCATGGACAGATGCATTATTATTACCACCTTCATTGAATATTAATAACTAAAATTCCTTTATCTATATTATGTTTCTTCACAGTTGCATTTTGTGTGTTTAAACATGTAGTGTGGATTTTCAATATATGTCACATTGGGCTATTCCAGTTGAAATCCACACTCCCCCTGTGGAAGATTTTGGAAATATCTTTCACAGGGGGAGTATGAATTAAAATGGAATTAACACATTGGCAGCTCCATTTGAAACTCCCCCTCCCTCAGTGGAAGATTCAGATTGAATCTTTCTCAGAGGGGGCATGAAATTCAAATGGAGCTGCCTAATGTGCTCATTCCATTTGAAATCCATATTCACCCTGTGGCAGATATTTCCAAAATCTTCCACAGGGGTAGTGTGGAATTTAATTGGAAAAGCCCATTTTCTTTCCTTCTGAAACTTTGAAGCAAAGGCTTAATGGCTACCCACTACATTCACAGATCTGCTAAGCTGGTATAAAAATATGATAAAATAAGGGATGTTTGTTAACAGTCCTCTAGCAGTATGTAACTGTAGTAACCTGTATAAAATTACACAGAGGATCACTTCAGCAGGATCGTTTAGAACAAGGTAGATTACAGAATTAAGCTGTATTTGATGCCTTATTTAGGTAAGTGAGTTGGTTAACACCGAGAGCTCTACAAGGGATAAAGGCAAACAGGTTAATCTATTATTGTTTGTAAGAATACTTCTTGTGTTCCTCTATGACACATTTTTGGATATCAAGACTATTCGGAATAATTGCTACCTAATAGCACACATATTAAAGCCTCACTACAAGATATTTACCATTTTAAGGCTACACGATCTATTGTTGGTCGAAGCAGCCAAAAGATTGATTTTAATTATCAAAATCAATATATTATTTAAAAATAATACTTTGATGTTTTGCAAAAGTTCATTCTACAAATCATATACTTGTAAAACTTGCTTGATTTATTGTTGTGAATAAGTTATGTACGTTTTACAAAAGCGTTGTTGTCTCAGCCCTCTTTACAACATAACTCAAGAACCACAGGACCTACAAGAATATATCTGTGATATTTGAATTCTTCTACACACTCGCTATGAAATGATCAATGCAATATTTGCCAAAGCTCACTACCATTCGCAAGATGCTGTGAACTACCAAATCACAACAGTTTAAAATAGTTGCTAGGGATCTGTTTTGAGCGTTTCTACAGTATTTTTTGTGGGACATGAGAGCACATCTGACATATCGAATTGCATTCTGAATACGAAGAATGTCTTTCTGATATCAAATAATTTTCAATTTTTGAAATTCACGATATAATACAAATTTTATGACAAATTATTAAAATTTGATATTTTTCACATTTTGGACATATAACAGTCCTCGACGTAAATTTTACAAATCTAATGATATAATCTTAAAGTGTATGTAGCTGGGAGGAAAAGCCGACGATCAATTGAAAATTTTGACCTTTCATATTGAAGATATGGATTTTTTTCCCAAAAAGACCAATTTTCTTTTGGTGTTTTGGGAAAAAAAATCAATTTGCCATAAAATGTGTATTACATTGCAAATTTCAAAAAATCACAATTATTTGATATCAGAAGGACATTCTTCGTATTCAGAATGCAATTCGATATGTCTGATGTGCTCTAATGTCCCACAATAAATACTGTCCAAAGGTTCATACCCCACCCCTTAAGGCTCTTAGTGTTATTTTCATTTAGTTATTAACCTTTTCATTGCTTCTTCATCTTCTTCAGGTTGTTATTTTGTTGGTAATGGAAGTGTCTGATTTATTGAGACATGGTAGCTACCATATTCATGCAAATACCGTCCAGATGCAACATCAGATCCTCATGAAATGAACACAGTTGTCCACTTATAACATCAATCTACATAATGTGACATGATCAAGGGGAATGAGTCGCATGTCGACCCTGGTCGAAAATGAGTTTTACATTTGTTTCTAAAGAGGATATTTAGGGTTTTCAGAAACTGAAAACCCCATGTTGATACGCCTTTTCTCTGCAAAGTTACCTCAATTTATCAATCGCTGAAAACAATATAAAACAACAGAATTTTGACACTTTCTTTGCCAATATCTCAAAATCAATATTAGCGACTTCCGACTCATTTCCCTTGATCGTGTCACATATTAGGTGACTCTAATGTTGTGTTTTGATGTGACAGGTTAGTCCATATAACAGATGGGTATCGAGCAATCATGTTGATACAGCATGTAGAATACTACTGAAGTTTTAATTCATCACTTTTTGTTCATTTGAAATTGATTCATAGTAGTAACACATGTTCACATAAATGCTATCACACACTACTCCCTATTCCAGAAAAATACAACACTAATTCTTTGCAATTAAAAAAAAATGTTATCCTGATTTGCCAAATAAAGCATAGCTAAATCCTTATCCTTTAGTTAGTTCTAACTGGCAATAAAAGTCAAAGTTTTATATGTTTGCAATTTGAAGGAAAATGGGCCAAAAACATGCAATTTTGCATGTTTTCTTAAAACGACAACAAATGTTTCACATTGAAACTAAAATATCACCTTCAGAACTCTAATACTTTATATTCTATATTTTTGTGTCTTCTACTTAGGGACTTGCCCTGAGTATCACTTTAACACTTTGTGTGATTTTTAAATGTTTATGTCATTTTTCTGGAATGGGAAACATATTCACAGTTTTGTGATTTTCGTTTTTTTTTACTATAACACCCAGTTTTGAAAGATAAAATAGTGAACCTAGATAGTGAAGGAAAAGGCTACGCTGTTTTAATTTACTTACATTGGGTTTGTCAGTACAACAGTGTCAAGTTCCCAGTGCCTGTTAAGTTTACAACTCCATAGGGAATAGTTTATTACACAAAAAGTTTCTAAAATAAGATGTAGGTATAAATGTGTGGCAGAACAACTCACCATCAACTTTTCCAATTTTGAGTGTTGCCATTGTCTGCGCTGTTTGCGACCTATGGGACAAGACTCTCCTTGTTGAAGTAGATTATACAGAGATGTAATACAAAGAAATGGGACTACGTCAATATCGGAAATGAGTTCTCATGATAGAGTAGTGGTCTCTTCACAAAAAGATAAATAGATCAAAGGAATAAGCAAATCACAACAAGGTAATGTTTTCCAAGCTTCCTGTAGTAGTGTAGCCTATAACTTATTCATATTGAGCATTGCCCTTTGTGTATGCCCTCTATGTAGGCCAGTGAATTTGCAGCCTTCCACTCTTCTAATGTACTCTGTCATATTGTGTATTATACACACAGATAGGATCTGTGTTTTGTGAAGTATGTTTATATGATGTGGGTCTGTAGTGCTGTTATGACCAAGATAATGATCATGTGCATGTTTCCTTACAATAAACTATTCATGAACTCTGATTGTAAACAATATGGTCAATAAACTCATCCATCTCATCAGCTCAGTCTAATATAACTAATGTGTGTATATTACAAGTTTTGATGTATTGATAACATTTTGATCAAAATAATGTTGTTTCAATTTGTATGACGTAAATCCGAAAGAAAATACTAATCATCTAGACTTATTTGGCAGCAATATCAATAACAAATACACGTAAGTATACATAATTTTGGTAAAAACATTTGAATTTATTGTAACATCAAGTATAAAGCCATGTTGTAACATTTCCATAAAACATAGATTATTATTTCTTTTAAATTTCCATAAAATGTTAGCTTTTACTGTTAGATATATCCCCTTTTAATTTTGAGCCGAACAACTGAGGTAAAGCAATGAAAATTGGAATTTACGACCAGCGCGGATGTCGCCAATGCGTATCACTCCATCGGTTGTGCTGCAGCACGGCCCTTTGATGTGTGTATGATTGTCCCGCACGCCATGTACATACTGTGTTGTGAACATCGTGTACGTGTTCAACTAATATTTCCATCGTAATAATGAAACAACAGTTTGTGCGCTTTATTTTAAATCTCAGATTTTGACAGAACTACAGCACCTAAAGTCTTGATTTTTGCAGGGTATGTTAGTTTAATAAAGTATATTACAATCATGTAAAAAACAGAATTTTGAAAAATGTTGAGGGTGTCTTCCTCTGCAAATGTTACAATATGTCTTTAAGTTATTTACCATTTTGGACAAATAGTAAAGCAGGCAAAGGAGCTACTAACCACCCAGTGCAGAATTAAGCCAGGTGAGCTAATGAGTTGGATGCTAAGGCCCACTTGATTTTGAATAATGAAAGAAAACTACCGATCAACCCTTTTTACCAACAATGCTTATTATTTAAGGGGCCGATCACCCACCTTTGCACAGTATTTTGTTGTGGGTCCTGAGAGCATATCAGGCATATCGAATTGCATTCTGAATAAGAAGAATGCCCTTCTGATATCAAATAATTGTTTGAAATTTGTGATATAATACAAATTTGATGGCAAATTATTAAAAATTGATATTTTTGTTAACAGTCCTGGAAGTAACATTTATAAATCTAATGATATTTATTTAAAGTGTATGTAGCTGGGAGGAAAAGCTGACAATCATTTGAAAACTTTTGACTTTTCATGTTAAAGATATACATTTTTGTATATCAATACAAAAAGTCCAAATTTTCAAATGACCATTGGCTTTTCCTCCCAGCTACATAAACTTTACGTGCATATCAGCAGATTTATAAATTTTACTTTGAGGACTGTTAAATATGAAAAATAAAAAAATATCAATTTTTAATAACTTGCCATAAAATGTGTTTGATATCGCCAATTTCAAAAAATTAAAATTACTTGATATCAGAAGGACATTCATCATATTCAGAATGCAATATGTCTGATGTGCACACAAAAATACTGTGCAAGCATTGATATCTGATCCCTTAAAGGCACACATTTTCAAGATTTTTGAACTGATGAATACCATTGTGAGCTCTAGCTTTATAGTTAACCAAATAAAGGGTTTAACAAAATCTCCAGTATATTTCAAACCATTGCCTCCTCTCCTATAGTCCCACCTGTCAGCTGGAAATGAGACTTACAAGACTGTCTAATAGTTTCCACCATTATTTTGGTCAAGACTGTGAAGTCTGCAACATGTCTAATGGTCTAAAGCCTTGGACATTTTTAGAAAGTCTTGCATACAAATGATGTATTTTTTTTCTCAAGAGATCTACTTGCATCTAGAACCCATTTATCTGTAATTTGATTTAGTGAATGGATCCTGTCACATTTAGATGATTGGTGGCAGCACTTACATGTTACACACATAAAAATAAACTTTACCAATACTTACTTAAGGGGGTACTACACCCCTGGCCAATTTTGTGCCTATTTTTGCATTTTTCTCACAAATTATAGTGCATTGGTGACAGGTAAGATATGTATATTATAGGGGCAAAGACTACAACTACTGCACTGAAAATTCAGCAACTCAAGGCAAGTAGTTATTGATTTATTGATCAAATATTGGTTTTCCTCGTTTTTGACTGTAACTCCACAACTGTTGTCTGTGCTGAAATAAAATTTCCAGTGCAGTAGTTGTAGTCTTTGCCCCTATAATATACATATCTTACCTGTCACCAATGCACTATAATTTTTGAGAAAAATGCAAAAATAGGCACAAAATTGGGCAGGGGTGTAGTACCCCCATAACTTGTTGACAAGAGCAAATATTTGTGCCACATCATGAGAGAAATTTATTATAAAATACGTAGGTTACTTCTTATTTTTACAAATAGCAGTACCAGTAAATATAATTTACTGCGTGACCTTGTGAGCAATGAAGTTGTTACCATGCACTTTGTGCTTAACTATTAATACTCTTCTACTTGAACAATGATGATTCTGTTCTTTATGCAGTATCATTAAATACACTATGCTGTACTTCTTGTGAGCGATGTAATTGTACCATTTTTACTTAACCAGTGTAAAATATTCTTCTTCTTGCAAAAATTACCAATGTTGATTTTGCTCTTTATGCAGAATTATTAAATACACTATGATGTACTTCTTGTGAGTTATACAACTTTTACTTAACCAGTGTAAAATACTCTTCAACAATGTTGATTGTGCTCTGTATGCAGTACCATTAAATACACAACAAATAAGATCAATTAACTCTAACAGGACCAAAAGCCACAAAAAGCTACAGTACCGAGAGCAAGTAGCCCACCTAATACGATTGCATCATCATGTGAAAACACATAATGACATGGAAAACTGACCAGCCAAGGTACTCCCCTGTGGCGCGCTATCACTGTTAATATGTGTCTAGCACTCGAGAGGTCGCGTGTTCAAAACCACACCTGAGAACAAAATTTTCTTCCATCTTCTTCCTTAATCCTTCCTTCTTTTCTTAGTCTCCATTAAGTCTCCCTAACAGGACCAAATTCCACAAAAAGCATTTGCAAGAGCAAGTATTGTGTGTATTTTCTTACACATACTCAAATAATGTGCATCATTCTGCAATATGCATAAACGTACTGGACAAATGTGGCACTTTTGCGAATCTGAGTACCAATTAATCAATCAAAAACATCCATAAGCATTAGTTTCATTTCAAAAGAACTGTTCAAAGATGCAGTGATGAATAAGAAAACATTATTTACAGAATGCCTTAGACTAGAGTACAAATAAGTTGTAAGTTTTAAAGATGTTCAGCACACTGCTGAAAGAACAATGACCAAATGAAATGTTGTTGGGTATACAGTAAGAATATGTTGATCTGATGAGCGCAGGTTGCGAGTACAAGGTTGGTGACATACAGAGGTGTAAGTCCATTGATTGCTCTGTAAGTTGTGAGTAGAATTTTGAATTGAATCTCATAAAGAACAGGTAACCCTGGGGATAACCAGTGGAGATTTTCAAGGACAGGAGTTATGTGTGCAAGAAATGACGTTGAAGCAGTGAGAGTTGATTATGAGGTGATCCAAATGGGAAGTGAGATAGAGGGAAAGTGTTCAATCAAATATGAATTATTTACCTAATATTATATAATACAAACAAAGCTGTTGTGCTAACAATGTAGTCAGTGTGTCTTTGATGTGGATTTATGGTTTGACAGGTTTTACGATGACAGGTTTATTATTATCAACAAAGTTAATGTTTTTATGCCTCCATCACGAGGCATACTGTTTTTACACTGTCCGTGCTTCCGTTTGTCCGTACGTACTTCCGTGCGGACATGATGCAATTAAAATTGGGTCGCATATGAACAGTTCAAATCCTATTGCAACCAAACTTGGGTCATAGCTGCACTATGGGAACCCTCATCTATTGGTGGTGTTTAAGGTCATATACTGAGGTCCAAGGTCATTTGAAGTCAACTGGTAAAATTCCATTATTTAAGACTTTTGGTTAAAATTTGGTCCCATATGAACAATTTAAATCCTAATGCAACCAAACTTAGATCAAAGCTGCATTATGAAAACCCTCAGATACTGAGTCATATACTGTGGTCAACAATCATTTGAGGTCAACTTGTAAAATACATTATTTGCACCTTTTTTGTAAATTGGTCTCATGAACAGTTTAAATCTTAATGCAACCAAACTTGGGTCAATGCTGCATTATGGGTACCTTCATGTATTGGTGGTATCCAAGGTCACATACAGAGGTCAAAAGATCATTTGAGGTTATGTTTGTTAGTTTACCACTCATACAGTTCGACCTTTATAAAATCCCAATCGATGCCTTGTGTCGAAAACCGTGACGTTTATACTTCTTGATTGTTTTTCAAGTATGTTGCTTTATTTGTCAAAAAGTAACAGTGATATTAGATTTGTATTCCTTACAGAAATCTATTCAAAGGCACGGACCCACTGTTGAAAAGGTGCGATCGCCAGCTTGTTTCTTGGAACGAGGCACTTCAAATATGACAGCAGCGTCAGATCGAAGCGCATAAGATGTTTTGTGGTTCCGAGGTTGAAATAAGAAGAGATGTAATCAGGTGATTGAGTGTGAAATGCTTTGAATGTCTGGAGAAGACTCATGAACTGTATTCTTTGGGCAACAGGTAACCAGTGGAGAGAGTGGAGAAGAGGAGAGGCATGACTGCGACTTGGTTGCCTGAAGATAAGACGGGCAGACTTATTTTGGAGGACTTGAAGACGGTTTAGGTGTTTTTTATCTATACCATTGAAGAGTAAGTTAAAATAATCCAGTTTGGATAAAATGAGAGTGCAGACAATGTTATGACAAGTGCCGGTATCTAAATATTTACGGATACGATTGAGATTTCGCAGTTTATGGTACGAGACAAATTGGTAGTGTGATTAGCCATTGTCATGGAGTAATCAAAAATAACACCCAGGTTACGGATGCTAGGGGACAGTGGAATTTCCTGATTACCAAGATGAAGTTTGAGATATTGCAGGGTCTTATAGTGGTGAGCAGATGAAGCAATAAAAAACTCAGTCTTAGATTGATTGAGTTTCAATCCATTTCTGAGCATCCAAGCCTGCAGATCATGATAACTATTATGGATGTTAAAAACCAATTTGAAAAGGGCTAAAATAGTCTTAATTAATGATTGTCACCTATAATTCCCATCAGTTATAATTACATACTGATCACTCATTGGTTGTAATATCACCTGTCTTAGTATCATATCTTGAAACCAATGAAATTTGATGATACAGATAATCCGTGTGCACCTGTCATAGCTGCATGATGGCTTTAATGGTTAGCCACCTGCTTGTACATTTGTACTATACCTAGTGCTTTTTGTGTCTGACTGTGCCATGGGCATCAAACACATCAGGATCAAATTTGGTCTCACAGCAAACAATTCTTGTTTGTCGCCTCAGTCACTGATGCCTCTGTTGCAGCCACTTGTGGTAGTACAAAGTGATTAGTTTTATGGAGGCGGTGTAGTCCCTGAGGAGGTAGATGCATGAAATAACTGAAAGAACATATTTAGTTAGATATGATTGGATGCAGGTATGAAGAAAACATGCACAGACTCAACTCATGTGTGATTTCAGATGCCAAGATTTTTGTGATGGAATATATCATTTAAATGCTACTCCAATTTGACTGGTTTTTTTTACTTGAAAGAAACATATCTAAAGAATGATTTGTCTTATTTGAATTATAATAAATCACCATCCTTACTGTTAAGCTCTAACTATTCTCAAGGTGCCAATTAAAAAACTAATTTTAAATTTTTTTTTTCAAACTTTGCTTTTCAATACTGGCAAGATCGCACACCAGCGCATATGTGACATGCTTGTTCTTGTTTTTTAAATAGACTTACCCCTTACAAGTATAGGTTTTATAAGAAAGGAATTGCTCTACAGATGAGTCTCCAGTGTCCAACTAATTATAACAGCTATTATTATTAATATTGGAACTTACTTGGAGTGTTTAGTCGTCCTATGGGAGTCGCCGGCCCTGCAGCCTTGATGTCTTTTGTTGATACTGAAAACATTGAGGGCACAGGGCAGGCAGGCCCGAGGCCAGCGACTCCCATATGACTACTCTAAGTGAGTTCCAATATAGAAGGGCCCACAGGGCAAGAAAGCAAGCATGATGGGCTGTCTCTAACAGTAACCTTAATGTAATTTGACACCACATAATATATATTTTACTTTTATTATGAATGTTTTAAGCTTTTGCCCCTTAAATTTCCTCATTCCTCAAGCTCTGCCCTCTATTGAGGGCTAATTTAAGTTTAAGCTTGTTGGTTATCCAAATTTTGTGATTAAATGGTTCTTTGTAGCCCTGTGGGGCAAACTTGTTGGCTATCCAAATTTTGTGGTTAGTGGTTCTTTGTAGCCTTGCGGGGCAATATAGTTGGATATTCCTATTCACGGTTTGTGTTTTTATATTGGCCTTTAATTTCCTCCTCCTCATCCACCACCACCCCCTCCTCCACACCACCACCTCCACACCACCACCTCATCCACACCACCACCTCCTCCACACCACCACCTCCTCTGCACCACCACCTCCTCCACCACCTCCTCTACAACACCACCACCTCCTCCACACCACCTCTACAGCACCCACCTTCTCCACCACCTCCACCACCACCTCCTCCACACCACCTCTACAGCACCCACCTTCTCCACCACCTCCACCACCTCCATACCACCACCTCCTCTACACCACCACAACATCCACCACCACCACCTCCCCCACCACCTCCACCTCCACCAACACCACCACCTCCTCCACCACCTCCACCAACACCACCACCTCCACCACCACCACCACCACCACCACCCACCTCCTCCTCCACCACAACCACTTCATCCATCACCACCACCTCCACCACCACCTCCACCACCACCACCACTGCCACCTCCACTACCACCACCACCACCACCTCCTCCACCACCTCCACCTCCACCTCCTCCTCCTCCTCCTCCTCCTCAAAACTGTTGTTGATAGAATGATAGGCTTGTATTGAGATGTATTGAGTGTTTTTCATGGAAATTATATTTCTTTGAAGATACCCATTTATACTGTGACACAAACAAGTATAAATTGCATACTTCAATGAAAAATAAGCAACAATAGATTGTTGTCTTGTGATTTCTCCCTTTAATTGCTACAAAACATAAATCAGTGTCAGTTTTCATTGCAAACTTCCTGGATCGCAACTATAAAATGACACAAAGAAGTATAATAAATTTCATATACTTGTAACAAGCAGAAATAAAGTGGTGCCTTCAGGTTTCTCCTGAACTGTTGGCAACAGCAGAGGAGAAGGAACTTTGTTTAGAATTGTCCTTGATCACAACTTAAAAAAATTTTTAACTGACAAAAACAAGTATAAATTGCCTATACTTCAAAGAAAAACAATAAAATATAAAGTGGTGTCTCAGGGGATTCTCCTTTACTAGGTAAGATCACAACATAACAAAATAAAGTAACACAATAAGCAATTGCCTACTTCAAGGAGCAACAAGTGTTGTCTTGAAATTTCTTCATTATTGCTGGCAAAAAATTGATAAAAATATTTGATGATATATCTCTACAAGAAATTGACAAAGATCATCTTCTGAATTGTATGCATAAGAAAATTGAAATGAACAGAAAGATATTTTTTAGTTGATGTTCTTAAATATTTCAACCAAATTGCTGAGGTATTAGTATGAATTAGTAAGTGATTACTGTGCTATGTGCTGAGTGGTTTATTGAAATACCAGAAGATAAACCATTTAAGTTCATCTTAATTTACTGCTAGTAATCTATTTGGTTTAGAATGTGTCAGGTAAATTTGGGGTGATCAGTGGAGGGTCATGTGTGGGGCAATTCAACAAGGTTGTCTGAGTGCTAACTCTGGACAGAAATTGAAAACATACTGTTCAGTAGGATCTACATTGACACTCGACGTAGTTGATGCAACAATTTATCTGTGATTCATCCTAATAAATGTCCTATTCTGATTAGTTCCTCTGATAATTTTATTTAACTTATGTTTCGTTGGTCGCAACATACGTGAAAGACAATATATTTCCAAGAAAAATGTGTTTGAAGGATGTGTTACTAATAATGGAGTAGATATTCCTCCACTGTTATCTCTCAGTAGCCTGATTCCATTTGAAATTGCAGTTTACTGTTCAAACTATTAAACTGTATCTAATAAAAAGGAATAACTATTATAGGATATATGTAGCTTTATGTCACAATGTGAAACATGAAATTTTTGAAAAATCACTCTAACCCACTATCTACCTTGTTATATCAGGCAATAGATACATTGCTGTATCTCAAAACAATACTTTATTCTCATTTTTGTGACTGAATTTGCATCAAAGGAATTCAAAATTTATTGAAAATATTGAAATACCAAAAGAATTAAACAATCTGACCAGTTTTGCCAACATCTGGTTTATTTTGATTGACTAAAGTTAATTAACAGCTTGAAAAATACAATTGTAGAAGTAGGCAAAATGACCAATGCCTCGATTGGAGCCTGAACAAATTCAATCCATAATATTGTTAAGTGACTTGAACTACACTGAAGGGATCAACATCTATAACCGTTAGTAATTTTAGATTGTTGAGCAGGAAGCATGTCAGCCATGCATTAAACCTTTACCAATGAACTGTGTTCCATTCTGCATTGTCAAGTCTGTTGCTGAGAATTTATAGGGATTTGTTACATGTCATATAAGCTTACAGCATCTCTGTGTCACAATTTTGGGCCCCTACATGTATGTGGGGGCTTATGCTATTACCCAGATGGTTGGTTACCTGGTTGTTTGCGTGGTTGTTTGGCTGTCAGTGTCCGTCCACTGTGCAGCTCCAACGCAATAACTGATCAATAACTTGGTATAGAATAGGATATGGTGGCCTAATGTGCTGTATAGTTTTGTGTCATGTTATGTGCATAGTTATGAATATTAAAGCCATAATGTACGATCTTATAATATGAAATTGGTTAATTTTGTTGCATATTTGTATTGTTTACACATGTCCCAACTTGCACCTAAATGGAATCGGCCAAATTTGTTGTCTTTGTAGGTCAACAGAGCAAAGTTCGACATATTATCATAATTCAAAAAATTATGATAATATGTCCTCCCAAAGAACTGCATGTTAAATGGCCAAAATAACCAGTGGGGTTTCTTTCACTTCACCTTGTTATTTCAACTTAAAATGGACAGCAACCCTCCCGGCAGTTATTACTAATATTATTTCAACATTTTGAATAAATTGACAGAAATCGTACATTAAGGCTTTAATGACCTTATTTGCATATTTTGCCTGATCAACTTCAAACTTGGTATGGTAATAGTATATGGTGGTCTGATGTGCTCTATAGTTTTATGTCTTTTTTTTTGCACATTTTTGAATATTAATGACCTTATTTGCATATTTTATCTAAAATGTCATTATTCCGCGCTGCTGTTTTTCCCAATGAACTTCTAACTAGGTATGGTGATAGAGTGTGATCATCTTTTGGGTTGTATAGTTGCATATTTATGAATATAAATTACTTCAATTACATATTATTTATATTTACAAACCTCTGTTTTTTATATAATATACCTTTGTGTGTGGGACTACCTTAATTATGAACCATGTAATTCTAGTTAACTATAGAGTTGTAACTTCAAATTTTGCTGAAACTAAAGGTTGAACAACACAAAGTTATGATATAATTTTTTTTTTTAATGCCATTGTTAAACTATTGAGTACAGATTTGTCAAACACAATAGGATCATATGATCACTGAAATTTGTGATTCAAGACAGTGGTTCATTATATATGTTAAGAAATGAGGTACATTCTAGCGGTACCTCTTTTCTTATCATAAATAATGTACTGCTTGTAGTCACTGAAATTCCAGTGTAGTAACTGGATTCCTTGCCGATATAATATACATAACTTTTTGAGAAAAATGCAAAAATAGTCACACATTTATCAAGGGGTGTAGTACCACCTTAAGTCATACATAAATGGATTGAGAAATATTGCTTTGATGTATAATAGTAGAGAGGATTCAACAGATCTAAATCAGGGAAGTGACATTTAGTTGAGCATTTTGACCAACACTTTGAATTAAAACCTCTAGTTCTTCAATCAACACTTACTGCACTCTACAACTCCATTGCCTGAGTGGGATGAAGAAGCAGGGTGAGTGAGTGCCATAGGTTAATCACCTTTCCTATGTGTGATAGCCAGCATCAACTGTAAGCTACTTGAATTATCATCAATGACATTGCTTGTCATTCAAATTCATATCATGTTGTCTCTCTTGTTGTCCATTTATAACAAAACTTTTTCTATTCTCACAGCAGCTGCAATTTTAAGTTCTCTACTGATTTTCTGCTTTGGTTTAACTATAAAAATGGCCCTAATTTATTTCTTATTGAAACTCTGTAATGATTATAGGTGTTTTCAGCTGGAGCTTAAATGTTACTTATTATACATTGAATGCATTATTATGCATTGGTAGTAATTTACCTATATTATGCTATTCCAGTTGAAAATCATACATACGCCCATACATGACCTTATTCTCCCACAAAATGGGTAGATTTCAAATAGAGCCACCCATTCTGGAAACCACATTTTGAAATTGATAATCCTAGTGTGTAAGATTAACCCTAACCCTACCCGTGGTTTTTGTGCTATCGGAAGGGAAAGAAGGAACAAAAAAGGAGAGAAGATGAAGAAGAAAGTCACTTGGCACCCCTGGAATTCGAACCTCGGACCCCTCGCATGCCACGCAGAAGATCCCCAGCATGTAGCTACACAGGTGACATTGGCCCGGCCAACGATTCCCTGGGTATATATGACTTGGTCTGATTGCGTCATCAAGTCCCGTGGAATCCATGCACGCATAGTGGTTTTAATAGTGAGCTTTAGTGAGTCCTAGTTTGGTTAGGGTTAAGGTCATGTCTTCTATAGGCAGTGTATGGATTTAAACTGGAATAGATCAATAGATAATTTCTGTGTTAAATATATATATGGAAGAAAGAGAATTGTCTAAAATCCATAGAACTTTGAAAGCAATTTACTGGGGCTATTTGAAGCTGTCATATGTACTTTGGGTTGTGGGCGTTTGCAATATTCTTCTTTAGGGAACTTTACAATCTGTGACTGACTCTTGGCATTCATACAGTGATTATCAGTTTCACCACTTCTAGGGCTGAGTTATACTCCTTATTGAAAGTTGAGTACTCAATGTCAAATAATTTCTCTGACGTCAAAGGTGAAATATATATTTACATTGTGTGATTGGATTCAGAAATCATGGATGTCTCAGTATTTTAGCATGCTGTCTAATTTGTTTCATATTGGCGTATTAGTTAATTTCATGCACTGTTGAATAATTTTTGAAGTAATAAAAGGTATTCCTTTTGGATGTCACAAAAACAGCACAATCTTCATTGGTAATATCTCAAAATGAACTTGCCCTTTGTTGCATCATACTATGGAAAAAGTGTTTTGTGCTGTGCTTTGTTTATCTCTGTTGTTCATTTATACTGTGTTTGGCAAGGTCAACTAAATATCCATCTAGTCAGTTGCATTGAATAGCATCTACATTCCTAAGTAAATGACTTCAACTCACTAATCAAGGTTTTGTAAGACTAGTGTCTACCGAAAAATGTGATGTTCAATGAACCACCCAGCAAAAAAGTTCCAATCACTCACTCACTCATGTGCATGCCATCGGATAACTTATCAAGATACATTTCATGTGATCCAGTTTCCGTGGTAAGTAAACTTTCACATAACGTCTCTCCTATCGTAAAATTAAAAATTGATATCCCCAGCAAAGTACTGTCTTCCATTTGTTAAATATATCCTTGTATAGGTATGCATGGGCCTGCATTCATCTGCTTCATGAGTTTCATACTGAAATTTATTTCTTGAATAAAAATCAAACATTGATATTTCGCCCTCAAAGTATACATGTTCCAATTCAGAAGATGTAACTTAATTCATATTCAGGTCGAGTAGAAGCTGTGATTTTCTTTAAAAAATATAAATTTTGTTTAGAAAAAGCTGATTCCAATTATGTAACCTGTTCTTTTCAAAGATTCTTTAACATTGTGCAATGAAGTGTCAATATTTATGCATCATTTCTGTATGCTTGTTATAATGTTCTTGACCTTCTCAGTCAGTGTATTTATAGTGGGAGCAGATGTGCGGTACATTGCGGTATAATTTCTATCCGGTCAGAAATTATCCGGATACTCGCCCACTATAAACACTAGCAGTATATGTATGTACGGTACTTCTATATCCTTCTCAACCGAAGGATAATGTCGCGAGATATTTGCACTATAAACTCACCATTATAAATTGTGTGCAGTATTACCGGAAGTAGAAGCTTTTCCGTGATGCGTAGAATGTGCGCAGGACATTCTGAACGATTTTCACCCCCAAGAGTTATCAAAACAGAAGCTACACATTTGCCGCCATGTTCATATTGTTGAATGGGCTGTTTATAGCTTGTGTCACAATATTTACACATTCCCGTGTGAACTCGGGGTCATTGCAAATGTACAATAATGTTAGTTGGTATATAATTTGTGCGGTAACTGTGTCTCACTATAAACAGCAAGAGTATCGGTACATATACAAGGATTATCGTATACGGTATACTCAAAATGCGGTGTATTCACTATAAACACGCTCAGTGATAACAAAGGGTAATGTTTTCAATATATTTTTATTGTTGAGCTTAAATAGCCTTCTTTGTGCATGGCTATTGAATAATCACATGCATTTTTATTTGAAAGACATTTGAAGGTGATTTCTTTTAATATCAAGTGAATATATTTGACAAACATGGTTTTGATATTATTGCTCTTCAAATTATGTTTATTCAAACAGTCAAATGTTAAAGTTATGACTTTATTGTAGTTATATTTAGGTTGTTATTAAGCAAAGTAAAGGTGAGTTTGACAGTTTGGCTTGTTTTTAATTTACACATGCTCTCTAGTATAGACAACTTTGAAAGGTGTACAAATATTGTCTTATACACAAGCTTATGAACAGACCCACACATTGAGGAGAAAATGAACAAAGTTTTGGCTTTAAGGAAGCAGGATTGGGTAAAGCATAAGGATCTTATTTTGCCATAGAAGAGAGAGTTTTTAAACTAACATCAGTAAACTTTTCTGGATCAGTAAACAAGTTCATCAGGATTGTCAATAGATATCACTTGCAGAATTTCATGTAAACAAATTGATTATTTGGTAAAATGATGTTAAACATACATAACAAAATTCAAGACACTAAACAAGCTACTACAAAGTATGGCAGTGGAAGGGGAAACATTGATTGCACATCACCAATTGTTGCCTGATGAAGTTCCAGTATAAGATTTACTTCTTGCAATTCCACTGTACAATTGCTATTTCCGTGCTACTTCTTAACCAAATAATTTTTTTATATTATCTCATAAAAATCAAGTATTGTGTAATACATTTAAACACAATGTTTGTGTGGGATTTCCAACACAAACTCAAGTATTTGCATTAAACATCTGTAATATGACTAAACACACTTGTCGTAGTGACTCAAGGCCAAAATCACATTTTACCCGAATTGACATTAATGCACAACAACAAAAAAATGCACTGTTTGATTTAGTTAACAAAATTTAAGTCTTATGGCAGCAATTGCACATACAATATAATCACACAATCCCAGTTTAAAACTAATTCCTCTTGGTGATCATAGTGTTCTAATGCAATGTTCTGGACGGCTGATGTGAACTGGGCTCAAAAACAAACTTATAACTTTTCACAAAGTCATATCTTAAAATCCTGTCCATAAAAATGAACCAAAATTATACACAGGGTTACTTCAATACTCTACTCTGCACATGTCAGTAATCAAGAAGTTGACCAACTGACACAACTGCAAAATGCACTGACACAAAACAGCTTCCTGGACTACATTCACAGGCAAATAATTGGCACCCAGCAAGAAATTTGTGAGAATGCATACAAGATCCTTACACAAGTGATAATTTCCAAAAGTGGAATAGTGTGGAACGGGGCTGCTTCTGCTTTTTACACACTTTCTTCAAGAAACAGGTTTTGTTCCACATTATTCTACTTACTCGCAGATTTCTTGTGTTGGATGCCAATTATTGGGCTGTGAATGTGTGAAACAAAACACCCCTCCCCCCAAAAAGGCCATATATAGTGGGCAGGCAAAAAGCAAAGAAAAGAACTGAAAAAAGAGACATTAATTGTCCCGTAAAAAGCAAAGAAAAGAGAGTTATTGTGTTATTTGCAATTGATGTTGTACCACTTGTGGTACTTGAATTGTAAGGGGTCAGTGACAGTCTGTTCAGATTGTGCACAAAAAGAAGTATATGTGTAGATGTGCATTCTTACCAGTGGTAGCACTAGAAAACAATTCCTGGGGAGGGGCGGTCATAAGGGGGAAAAGTGACTTTCATGGGGGTTAAAAAGTATACAAATGTCCGCAAAATTACTGTAAAAATGGTAAATGTTCGATGGGGGAGTGGGGGACCAGATCTCCGACTCAGAGCATTTGCCCTGCCATGCCCTATGATATTTAATTTTACTTAAAAAATTTAAACATATAGTATCAACTATTATTGTTTCTTTCAAGCAATGGAAAACATTTATTTTTAATTTACACCTTTAAAGTATATTGGAAATAGAAAGACAGTCATTTACTACAATTCTGAAATTGAAGTAAAGGTCAAATTTTACTTTTGAAATTTAAGTAGACATATTCCACCACAAAAATCTCAGCATCTGAATTACACATACCTACATCAAATCATTGAACTAAATACTTTCTTTCAGTATTTCATGCATATACATCTTTAGGGACTACCCTGCCTCCATAAAACTAATTACTTTGTACTGCCACACATGGCTGCAACAGAGGCATCAGTGACTGAGGCGACAAACAAGATTGTTTGCTGTGAGACCAAATTTGATCCTGATATGTTTGATGCCCATGGCACAGTCAGACACAAAAGCAGTAGACAGATTACAAATGTACCATTTACCATTTAAGCCATCACACAACAGGTGCACACAGATTATCTGTCTCATCATATTTCATTGGTTTCAAGAACAAATCAAGATATGATAATACAGGTGATAATAAAACCACTGGCAATCACTTTGTAATTATAACAGATTTGTATTTGAAGAGCTTATTTCCAAACTGTATTAAGTTCACAACCCCATGTGTCTCATTTACTTGTTTGATACAATCACAATTACTATGACAAGTTTGACATTAGCATCAATGAGTTGTACCATCAACAAGCCATATTTTACCATGACAATATAACAATATGCAGACTATTGTTCACATTTGGGAAACAAAGGCCTCACACAGTATTGTTACTGTGCATCCAGCCACTGTTTGCTTTGTAATGGTGCAGCCAACTGAAATTATAATACCTAGCATTACAACCCATTGCAATATCACACAGGTAAATCAGAAACATGGGTTTGTGGACTTAACACAGTTTGGAAATAAGCTCCTCAATTTTGACCATTTTATAGCCGAAAAATGGCAAATTGCGGGCATTTGTCCCATTTAATATAATATTTGACAATTTGAGCTTGGAAATGGCATTTGTTGTGCACTTGTAGGTGACAGCCATTAATTAAGACTATTAAATTCCTTTATTTAACTCAGAAGGACAAAATAAGCCAATACAAGCGGACTGGTTTGTGTTTATGGGTTAAGTGGAAGTATAAGACTTTGAATGAGCAATCAGTGAGTGGAATTTAGTGACCCCAGATCTCTGATTACAGTTTGAAGTGTTTGCAATGACTGCCTATTCAGAAAACCAGGAGAAAGAGTAGTTTACTTCGTTAAATGAAATAATGCTATCTGTACTTTATTAGCATTGGGTTAAATCTTGTACTTCACTTATTGTTTTTAACAATATAGGTCTTATATCTGGTATACTGTTTGAAAGGACCAAACCTTGTTTACTGCCCAAAGTCACTCTGTAAAAGTCTGTATACATACGACAGTGTTATGTATACTCCCAACTTTATTTCAAATGTAAAAACTGCAGCTGCATTTTTGCTGCTGCATTGTCATTGTGACTTTGACATGTGTCCATACCTACCAGCATCTGTTCATGGCCGTACATAGCATACTACTTCAGCTGAACAGAAACATGCAATGTCTGATTGCTAAAATGTTACATATTTTGTAGCAACAGAAAAAACATCATAGTATGAAGAGGGCCCTAAAGCTGTGTGAAAAGCACTCTTCCAGAAATTGAATTCTTATGCAAAGGTGTACATGCCCTTACTCGTATGTGTCAAAAATGCCACATCAGTGTGTTTACACATATTACAGCACAGTTGTTTGATGTGATCATTTATTAATGTTTTTAACAAAACATTACATAATTTTCAATTCAATGCCACCAGCTATCACACTAAATATACTACACATATTTATTTTTTAACTTAGATTTTTCTTTTCTTTATCAACATCATTCATCTTTTTTTTCTGCCTTTTGTGGTAATTCTTATTCTATAAACTGTATATTTGTGTGCAAATTGAGTGCGCTATTACATATGTTTTAAATTTAATTTAGCCACATTATGAGCAATTCCCTTGCTATATGTTACTCATTTGTGTGATGTTTTAATGCCATTATACAAGTGTCTACTCCTTCTACCCTTTGTTAAGATGCAAACAAGATTAAAGATAAATAGCGCCATCAGTGTTCAACTTTGCTTTAAAATAAATCTGCCATCAAGCAACCATGCCAGATTTTGGATGCAAATACTTGAGTATCTGTTAGGATATCCACACAAATAAATTGTTAAGCATATAATATACAATATTTGCTTGTATGAGTGATAACTATGATTATTTGGTAAAGAAGTAGCAGGTTATTGTACAGTGTAATTGCAAGAAGTAAATCTAATACGGGAACATACTTTTTTTTCAACTTTGCAATGTTGCATCTGGAACCTTTTGATTCTATCAGCAACTGACCCATTTTAGTTTAACTAATTGGTTTCATAACATTTCCTTTCCACTTTCAAAATTTGTAGTGTCACCTTTAGCTTGTTTGCTGTCCTGTATCTTAGTCATATTGTGGATGTAACTTCCATTATGACACAATAGAGAAGTTTATTGTGCCCTATGCCCCAATATTCAAGTCGAAAATGCAATTTGTCCTGACATAATTTGATGCCTTAGTGAAGTAGCAGTCTTTGATTAATACTTACCCAGAGAAGCCAATATGTTTAGTTTTTTCCAATAGTATGCCACATCACACTAGATTTGGATGATACCTCAAGTACCATTTTGTCTATGGGTTGTGACAAAAGAAGATGAACTTTATTAAAAAACCTGCTTTGTTGGCAGGTCACATGTGACCCGTTCTGACAAAACCAGGGACAAGTCACATTTTTGACATTTCATGATTTGAATAAAAATGTGAGCACGGGACAATAAGCTTCAAAATGATACCAAAATTATAGCATCAATACTTTTCAAGAAATGGATAATTTTGAAAATGATACCTTGATATTTTTGTCGAACTGCTATTCTAAAAAATGAGAAAGTTAGTTTCCTGCTTTACACAGGATTGAATAGGGATTATCATAGTTCAATTGTCAATTCTTGATTAAATAAACCTCTTTTTAATAAGTACTTTCAGGGATTTGAATGTTCACTCAGTCCCAAGGTCAAATACCATGAAATTAAGAATTTCAAAATTTGACTTCAAAAGTTGTGAGTCGATTGATATAATTGTTTTGGGTTATTAAAGCTAACGACTAAAGGTTTCTTTACATACCAAAATATATTTGATCAACTTTTCAGAAATAGGAGAAAAAGAGGGCGCAATGAGGGGCCTCTTTTTTGTGGACACCCTGTACATATTTCTGTTCTAAAGACACAAAACTAGTAACATTTTTCTCAAAATGTTGAATTATGACTTGAACTATTTTTATATCTTAAGTTATCACAAATTTTTGTCAAAATTGAAAAACAAAGGGCAAATGTTGATATTTTTTGACCCGTAAGTTTTGTGTGTAACCTTAAAGTAAATCACGACGTCTACCTGAACATGAATTAGCCACACTCTTTCAGGGGGCAATACCAATCTTTGATTTTTCATTCAATTAATAAATTTCTGTTTGAAAATCATAGAGCAGATGAATGCAGGCACATGCATACCTATACATGAATATATGTAACAAATGGAAGACAGCACTTTGCTGGCAATATCAATTATTAATTTTAAGATAGGATAGACGTTATGTGAAAGTTTACTTGGCAGGAAAACCTGCATCACATGAAATATGTCTTGATAAGTTATTCAATGGCATGAGTGAGTACTTGCAACTTTTTCCTGGGTGGTACATTGAGCATCACATTTAAAACTGACATTTACAGTATGCACTGTGACTAGATATTTAGTAGTTTACCTTGCCAAACCGCTTGCAAATGAACAAAAGAAATAAACAAAACACAAACAATAAGTGATATGTTTTTTTACAACCTGTATGTATACATGTTTGGACAACATTGAAATTTCATTATTAAATTATTTTTACAGATATTCTTGAGAACCGGAGTCCCTGTATTTGGCCTTGAATGTATTACTTCCTCTGAAAACAAACCCCTCCAAGTTAAAACTATCATATCATGTTCACTAACATCATTCAACCTTCTGATGTAAATCTAGGTTTTTAACCTGTCTTGGTATTTGATAGGGGACATACCAGGATTTTATTAACTTGTGACAGGGATAAAGGAATTGTATTCAATTTTCTTGGCAATGTATCAATTTTAGAATTGTTCAAACATTCAGCCCCCACATGTTAATATTGGTAAGGTTAGCTGGATAGGTTTGGTTATATATTGGCATCAGTTCTCTAACCTCTTTGCTTGCTTTTATACATCTAGAAAATAACTATCATGAGGATCACAAAGACGAAAAAATGATACTATTTCCAACCTATTTTGTATCATTATAAAAATGTGATTCGAATAGTAGAAACAAGCAACCCAATCTTAGTCATTGATGGATTTCATCTTTCCATACATTGAGGTTACTTGAGGTTTGATATACTTGCAGGTCTGAGAATGGTGATCTATTTTAAACTGATTACATCACTTTTGATTTTGAAACTAAACTAAATGGGCTAGTTGAATATAATACATTTCATATCAAAATTTAGACTTGATTTGTAAGTATATGAGTTAATATAGGTTACGAGAGCACCCATAGCAATGTGGATTACTCTGGACTTGATGAGTTAGGATATGTTACGAGAGCACCCATAGCAATGTGGATTACTCTGGACTTGATGAGTTAGTATAGGTTACAAGAGCACCCATAGCAATGTTGATTACTCTGGACTTGATGAGTTAGTATAGGTTACGAGAGCACACATAGCAATGTTGATTACTCTGGACTTGATGAGTTAGTATAGGTTACGAGAGCACCCATAGCAATGTTGATTACTCTGGACTTGATGAGTTAGTATAGGTTACGAGAGCACCCATAGCAATGTTGATTACTCTGGACTTGATGAGTTAGTATATGTTACAAGAGCACCCATAGCAATGTTGATTACTCTGGACTTGATGAGTTAGTATAGGTTACAAGAGCACCCATAGCAATGTTGATTACTCTGGACTTGATGAGTTAGTATAGGTTACAAGAGCACCCATAGCAATGTTGATTACTCTGGACTTGATGAGTTAGTATAGGTTACAAGAGCACCCATAGCAATGTTGATTACTCTGGACTTGATGAGTTAGTATATGTTACGAGAGCACCCATAGCAATGTGGATTACTCTGGACTTGATGAGTTAGTATAGGTTACAAGAGCACCCATAGCAATGTTGATTACTCTGGACTTGATGAGTTAGTATATGTTACGAGAGCACCCATTGCAATGTGGATTACTCTGGACTTGATGAGTTAGTATAGGTTACAAGAGCACCCATAGCAATGTGGATTACTCTGGACTTGATGAGTTAGTATAGGTTACGAGAGCACCCATAGCAATGTGGATTACTCTGGACTTGATGAGTTAGTATAGGTTACGAGAGCACCCATAGCAATGTTGATTACTCTGGACTTGATGAGTTAGTATAGGTTACAAGAGCACCCATAGCAATGTGGATTACTCTGGACTTGATGAGTTAGTATAGGTTACAAGAGCACCCATAGCAATGTGGATTACTCTGGACTTGATGAGTTAGGATATGTTACGAGAGCACCCATAGCAATGTTGATTACTCTGGACTTGATGAGTTAGTATAGGTTACGAGAGCACCCATAGCAATGTCGATTACTCTGGACTTGATGAGTTAGGATATGTTACAAGAGCACCCATAGCAATGTTGATTACTCTGGACTTGATGAGTTAGTATAGGTTACAAGAGCACCCATAGCAATGTGGATTACTCTGGACTTGATGAGTTAGTATAGGTTACAAGAGCACCCATAGCAATGTGGATTACTCTGGACTTGATGAGTTAGTATAGGTTACAAGAGCACCCATAGCAATGTTGATTACTCTGGACTTGATGAGTTAGTATATGTTACGAGAGCACCCATAGCAATGTGGATTACTCTGGACTTGATGAGTTAGTATAGGTTACAAGAGCACCCATAGCAATGTGGATTACTCTGGACTTGATGAGTTAGTATAGGTTACAAGAGCACCCATAGCAATGTTGATTACTCTGGACTTGATGAGTTAGTATAGGTTACGAGAGCACCCATAGCAATGTTGATTACTCTGGACTTGATGAGTTAGTATAGGTTACGAGAGCACCCATAGCAATGTGGATTACTCTGGACTTGATGAGTTAGTATAGGTTACAAGAGGACCCATAGCAATGTGGATTACTCTGGACTTGATGAGTTAGTATAGGTTACAAGAGCACCCATAGCAATGTTGATTACTCTGGACTTGATGAGTTAGTATAGGTTACAAGAGCACCCATAGCAATGTTGATTTCTCTGGACTTGATGAGTTAGTATAGGTTACAAGAGCACCCATAGCAATGTGGATTACTCTGGACTTGATGAGTTAGTATAGGTTACGAGAGCACCCATAGCAATGTGGATTACTCTGGACTTGATGAGTTAGTATAGGTTACAAGAGCACCCATAGCAATGTTGATTACTCTGGACTTGATGAGTTAGTATAGGTTACAAGAGCACCCATAGCAATGTGGATTACTCTGGACTTGATGAGTTAGTATAGGTTACAAGAGCACCCATAGCAATGTTGATTACTCTGGACTTGATGAGTTAGTATAGGTTACAAGAGCACCCATAGCAATGTGCATTACTCTGGACTTGATGAGTTAGTATAGGTTACGAGAGCATCCATAGCAATGTGGATTACTCTGGACTTGATGAGTTAGTATAGGTTACGAGAGCACCCATAGCAATGTTGATTACTCTGGACTTGATGAGTTTGTATAGGTTACAAGAGCACCCATAGCAATGTTGATTACTCTGGACTTGATGAGTTAGTATAGGTTACGAGAGCACCCATAGCAATGTGGATTACTCTGGACTTGATGAGTTAGTATAGGTTACGAGAGCACCCATAGCAATGTGGATTACTCTGGACTTGATGAGTTAGTATAGGTTACAAGAGCACCCATAGCAATGTGGATTACTCTGGACTTGATGAGTTGGGGATTTGCCATTTGGTCTAATACCATTTCGTCTAATACCCATTTCGTCTATATCCATTTAATCTAAACCCATTAGGTCTATATCCAGTACGTCCAATAATCATTTGGTCCTATAATCATTTGGTCCGATTACCATTTGGTCCGATGACCGTTTGGTCTAATAACCAATAAGTGTAAAACCATTTAGTCTAACAACCATTTAGTCTAATACCCATTTGGTCTATAGCCAATAAGTCTAATAGCCATTTGGTCTAATAGCCATTTGGTCTACAAACCATTTGGTCTAACAAGCTGTTTAGTCTACTAGCCAATTGGTCTACTAACCGATTGGTCTAATGTGAGGCTACATAGGCCGCAATAACGCTATTACACATACTGTGAGTGTGAGGTCATAGTCCAGGGTCATCGTGGTCTTAAAGGAGCATGTTTCATAAACAGTGTAAACAGGTCTATAGGCCTACAGGGATTATCTTTACATAACTCCATATGCAAATTACAAAAACATGAAACCTAATTTGTTTTAATGTTGGAATTTCAATACCGGCAAATGCTCTGTACTCGTGGAACCCCCAGTGATTCGTGATGAGCCTATTATCATATTAACCTTAATAGATCGATGAAAGAAGGAAAATAGTCCGGCAAAATGTCACTTTCACTCGAGTAGGCAATACATGCAGGCTACATGTATCAGTCTTCATTTTTTGGATATATAAATAAACAATAACAATTATTCTACTATGAATGCATAAGATTTGATACATATAGTACCTTGTTTGCATGTGCTCATCTCATAACACATGCTCGCCTCATTACATGTATTTTTAGCCCGTAACCAGTAGTAGACGAAATGGCAATTTTTTTAGACGAATTGGCAAATAGACGAAATGGTATTAGACTAACTGGTTATTAGACCATAAGAGTATTGGACCTAATGGTTATTAGACCAAATGGTTATTAGACCAAATGGTTATTGAAAAAATATTAGATCAAATGGTTATTAGACTATTTGGTTAGTAGACATACTGGATATTAGACCAACCAATATTAGACTAAATGGACATGAGTCTATATGATTATTAGACCAAATGGCAATTAGCCTTTCTGGTAATAGACCAATTATATATAGACGAAACAGGAATTAGACCAAATGGTATTAGACCAAATGGCAATAGACCGATGAGTTAATTTGGAGCAGAAAAAAATGAATGCAGCATTCATACCTTAACTCTAACCTTCCAAGTGTTCTTTGACACGTTTCGATCCCAGAACCCTTTGTGTGCCAAGCAATGCATCGCTGATCGGTAGCCAGAGGTGTTTTGCTGGTCCGGTGCATTTTGGGCGCAAGGTTATTTTGAGTTTCTGTTCAGATTTTGACCCACTAATAGTTTTTATTGTCATGATACCGACTAGTTGACTACTAAAAAAGTTGTACAGCCCTATGTGGCTTCACACAAGTAAAGACCAGTCCTAAATGTTCATTAATATACATTGATGCTTGTGATAGACAGTTATGAAACTGTTTGACCAGTAGTGTGATGTGATCAGTTAACATTCATTGTAGTTGACTCTTAACCAGCTCCCATCATATTTACTGCTTTCATCACACTACATACAAGCAATACATATTTCATGTCTCTTTTTGACACTACAAGTAGCCTCATTGACAATCTGGTCACTGTTACACTTAATTTAATAACAGACTTTGACACTTCTTTGTCATCCTCCCATGACCAGCTTAAATTTCATCTCATCATGCTCCTACATGTACATATCTAATGCAAGTGACATCAGAAAGGTGATAGAAAGTGTGGAAACAGAACTCAGTTTTGAGAGTGGCGTAGTTTGAATGATCCTTTGTGTTTTGACATTATTACTGTGGTTTACACTCAGAATGCTACTGAAAATTATAAAGGAAGAGGTGCAGCTCACAATTTTGCCCATTTCAATGCTGAAGTTGATAGGTTCCAGTGGCTAATTAATGCTCTGCATGCTAGCCATGCACTTCAATGGAAAAAGTTCAAGTTTTGAAATATTTTCTCAAAATATCAAGAGCTATTGTGATGTACCCTGTATAATTCTATGTCATGAACTAGGGGAATTTACCTTTATAATCATGCAATAGTTTGTTTACCAAGACTTTTCTGGAAAACCCCTATGATGATGGAAATAACAACATCATTTGTGAAGACTATTTATTTATGTCAAGGGGAAATCCCTGAGACTGTATAAAGAAAGAATGACATCACGGGAAAAACCCACAGGAAGTGATGTAATGTGAAATGTGAATGTCTATTATCAGAACATTGGGAAAATCCCAGAATTGCTACAAAACTTCATGTTTGCAATAATTCTAGGCAGACCTGTATCGAAATGATTGTAATGTGAATGGATGTAGCTACAGCTCTCAAAAAGAGAGTATTTAATGTTAACCAGTTAAAATCAGGATACTCAAGAAGTATTACTGAGTGTGGCCATGGAGATCATGAGTTTCCTACAGTGCTATTTAAAACAGCCTCTGAGCGATGGATGGATATTTTCACCGACAAGCTGGAAATATGGTTATTTCAAAGCTACGAAAAATTGACCAAAGTAAGACATAGAGGGTCTTCTCATGGATTGTGAAGGACTTTACGAAAAATGTTACGATTATTATCATCTGGATACAGATCTGACAGGCGGTCATAGCCTTTACTATGACTGAAAAAATGACAGAATGCCGTGGGAGATTGAGAAACTCCACATAAGGGTGATGGTCTTCGTGCTTCAAAAAGAAGTACATTTTAACCAGTTTATATAGCCAATAATTGAGCTAATTTTAATACAGCAACGAAGAAGACAGCGAGCACACAAAAGTGCTCTTCCTCATCAAAGGATTAAAAGTTCTTCTGTCAAATTGCTGGAGTTTGCTGGGTTTGTGAAGGCCACGCATCTGTCAAAAAACAGCGGAGCTGTGTTAAAGAAACCTGTTCCCTGGGAAAAGAGTGATTGGTGAAAGAAACACCATTTTTGGAGAAAGCAGCGCAAGGAGATATATTTGTGGAGAAAGCAGCGCAAGGAGATATATTTGTGGAGATAGCAGCACAAAGGAGATTGGAGAAAGCATCATCATTTTCGTATGAGGATTACGCAAGGATTTATAAATGCAAGTGTACTATGGACTTCGCTGATTTTCACAGGACAAGTGAATAAGGATATATTACATCAGTCGTCCAGAACATTGCAAGAACTCTAGAATCACCAACAAGAAGACCGCTGGTTAAGTACCGATAGAGTAAAACTGATTGTGTGATTTTAGTGTATATTGTTGTTATATGTACCAAGCATACTTTGTTTTCAATTAAAGACTTAGATTTTGTTAGCTTAAACAAACAGTGTATTTGTGTTGTGCATTCTTGTGAGTTTGGGTAAAAGGTGATTTTGGCCTTGAGTCAAGTACGACTCGTAACACTATCTTAAGAACTACTGAATCAATACTAGGCTTGTTTGTACTCATTTTAATGCATTTTTCATGCTGATTCCAAATATGGTCATGAAAATTTACATTTCTGACTGTTAAATGTTAAATGACTGAGTGAGCCAGTAAGTGATATAAGTTCCGAGTGTATAGAAGTTCAAATGAGTAGATATATTACACTCTGAACCCATGTGATCTTACTGATCAAGCAAATTATTGCCTTATACTATTTATACTATTTATTATTCTTAAACAGCTACAATCATTTTGGCAAACTGATTGGCTTATCCTGGCATCTGGTGAGCTGATGAGCTATCTCGCAATAGATATGCGCGGATTGATGACTACATTGCATTTGTGCATGTGAATGAGGACTTTGTCATCATGCATGGGAGCGAACAAAAGTGGATGTAAATTACATCCAAACATAAATTTTAGAGTTGATCTGTTTAAGAATGACAATAAATGTATTGCCTGATATAAATTGGTAGATACAATTATTTGCCAATTAAAATAATGGTATGTTCCATTTTACATAGACATACGGCTGGGCCTCAAAACAATACTTTAACTTATTGTGACTATTGAAAATGATGAAATGCTATCACAATTAAACAATCTCACCAATTTGACAGCATCTGATTCATTTTGATTGATCAAGTTAATTCAAGGCTTGAAAGATACAATTGAATAAGTAGGCAAAATGACCAGTCCTCCAATTGAAGCCTGACCAAAATCAATTCACACTACTTTAAGTGACTTGAACTACACTTTAACCTGGAGGGATCTTTAACTATATGTAATTTTAGGTTGTTGACAGAAAGCATCTCAGCCAGCCATGAAACCTTTACCAATGAACTGTGTTCCATTCTGCATTGTCAAGTCTGTCGCTGAGAATTTGCAAGGATTTGTTACATATGTTGTCATACAAATTCTGCCTGAATTCCACCTTTTGTACTGTCTTGAATGACAGCATTAATGACATCAAACAAACAAGTATCACATGAATTGAATATGTCCTCTTACTATGATTAACACACAAATCGCATGTCTAATACTTTCATTTGTATCATATTTAGGCCACAAGAGGAATGGCCTCTTTGATATGATTGTCAGTGATAATTGTCAAAATGAATAGTGGTCTGATGATTGATAAGTTGTGTCCCTTTTGCTCTATGTTGATGATTAAGCACACTCTAGTTTAATTTTGAAATTCTTTGTATGATGAGACAATAAACATCGTCTTCATTTTGTTCAAATCTCTGTGGATGTGGTCACTGACGTGCTTAACCATCTTCTTCTGGAATTTACTGATATTGAAAACATCAATTTGAATCAGAGGTGTACTGAGGAGGAAAGGGGCAATTTTAACATATAATACATAATTTAGAGTGTGTGCAATTTCCAAATGGTGGACAACTATTTGAGATTTCAATTTTGTTTTCAATGCACTGATTGCAGTTTACCAATATTGAATAATTTATATGTACAGACATAGAAGTTGTCAGACAAACTGTGGCATGTGGTGGTTTGTAATAATCTTAGAAAGGGAACTTTTAAGTCTGACTGACTCTTGACATTAATACAGTGATTATTAGTTACCAGTTTCCTTCTCTGAAGTCAAAGAGTATTTTTCATCAAATAAAAAGTACCGATAGGTGATATTGTGTGATTGGATTCAGAAATCAATAGATGTCTCAAGATTTTAATGTGCTATTATTTAATCTGTTTCATGTCAATATTAGTTACTTGATGTCACAAAAATACCACAATCTTCTTTGGTCATATCTCAAAATCAAATTCTTCTGTCGACTTGCTGAAGTCTGGTGTTTTGATTCAATGCAACTGTCAAAATAAGTGGGGACAACTGCATCGCAGTCCTGCTTCCTGAAGATATTGTGTGAAAGGTGGAAATAGCACCAAGTTTGGAGAAAGCAGCGCAAGGAGTTAAATTTGGAGAACTGCGCGAGGAGTTTAGTATTGGAGAACGGCGCAAGGAGTTTAGTATAGGAGAACTGCGCAAGGAGTTATAAACGTGTTTGGAGAACACCATTTTCGTATAAGGATTTTATACGCAAGGATAGCAAGTGTACAATGGACTTCGCTGAAGTGAATAAGGATATATTACATCAGTCGTCCAGAACATTGCAGGAACTTTATGATCGCCAAGAAGAAGAATGCTGGCTAAGTACAAAATAGATAAAGAGTGATTATATTTGATTATTGTGTATGTGCATTTGTTGTCATATATTGTACCAATAATAACGTGCTTTCAATTAAAGACTTAGATTTTGTTAGCATAATTAAACAGTGTATTTGAGTTGTGCATTCGTGTGAGTTCGGGTAAAAGGTGATTTTGGCCTTGAGTCAAGTACGACTCGTAACAAAATTGGGGGCTCGTCCGGGAATTCCACTGTAAAAAAAAAATTGACGTTAATGATATACTGAGTCTTAAAAGTGAAAGTACAGTATGGCAGAGTTCAGAGCAGAAGAGTTTCTTGAAACTATAGATTGGGATAAGTTTGATAAGTTGAAGAAACCTGATTTATTAGCATTTGCAAAATACTATGAATTGGATGTAAAGCAAGCCAACAGAAAACAAATAATCAAAAATGCCTTAATTGATGTTTTGGTTGATGAAGAGTATTTTGAAGAATCCATTTTGGACAAGAGAAAAGAGGTCAAAACTGAAATTGGGGATGCAGTAAAGTTGAAAGAACTAGAAGTTCAGGTGGAAATGGAAAAAATGAAAATGCAATTGCAGTTGAACATGCAAAAGCTAGATATGCAAAATAAGGAAAAACAAGAAAGATTAGATATGGAAAATAAAGAGAAACAAGAACGGCTAGACATTGAAAAACAAAAACTAGCAATGGAAGACAAAGCACGCCAAGAAAAGATGGCTCTTGAGCACCAAAAATTGGAAATGGAAGAAAAGGAAACATTAGCAAAACTAGAAATGGAAGAAAAGGACAGGCAAGCAAAGCTCAATTTGGAAGCACATTTGAAAGAAAGAGAAATTGAGGAAAAGTACAAGTTTGAACAAGAGAAGTTGGCAAAGCTAGGTGACAAATACTCATCAAGTTTCTCCTCAAAGTCAGGGTTTGATGTTACAAAGTTTGTAAAGCTTGTGCCTAAATTCAAAGAGAAAGATGTTGACAAGTATTTCCAACATTTTGAAAAGGTAGCTACAAATTTGAACTGCGCAAGGAGTTTAGTATTGGAGAACGGCGCAAGGAGTTTAGTATAGGAGAACTGCGCAAGGAGTTATAAACGTGTTTAGAGAACACCATTTTCATATAAGGATTTTATACGCAAGGATTTATAAATGCAAGTGTACAATGGACTTCGCTGATTTTCGCAGGACAAGTGAATAAGGACAAAATAGATAAAGAGTGATTATATTTGATTATTGTGTATGTGCATTTGTTGTCATATATTGTACCAATAATAACGTGCTTTCAAATAAAGACTTAGAGATTTTGTTAGCATAATTAAACAGTGTATTTGAGTTGTGCATTCGTGTGAGTTCGGGTAAAAGGTGATTTTGGCCTTGAGTCAAGTACGACTCGTAACAGCTTGTTGTTGTTTTCTTTTCTTTTTTCTTGGCTCATTTGTACAGAACTTGGCAAGATCAACTAAATTTTCATCTAGTCAGTTGCATTGTTAGCATCTACGTTCCAAAGCAGATAACTTTTGTAAGACTATAGTAGACACAGTGTTCATGTTCACTGAAAACGTCAGTTTCAAATGTGATGCAAAAAAAGTTCCAATTACTCACTCATGTGCATGCCATTGAATAATTTATCAAGAAACATTTCATGTGATATAGTTTGCGTGCCTGCTAAGTAAACGTTCACATAACGTTTCTCCTATCATGGAATCAATAATTGATATTCCAAGCAAAGTGCTGTCTTCCATTTGTTACATATATGCCTGTATAGGTATGCATGGGCCTGCATTCATCTGCTTCATGAGTTTATTTATTGAATGAAAATCAAACATTGATATTTTCCTCTTAAAGTATACATGTTCCAATTCAGAAGATGTGACTAAATTCATTTTCAGGTAGAGTAGAAGCTATGAAGAATAATAAATGTGTGCATAAATGGGGGCTAAATGCCCAAATATGAGGTGAATTTGGTCAGAAACCCACATACAGGCTCCAAAATATTGGAGGTTTTATTCCCCCCCCCCCATCCCCTGGGATCTACGCCTATGATAAATTCTTATCTGTTACAGTATTATAAGCCTTCTTTATGCTTGGTCATTGAATAATCAGATGCACTAAATCACCTTCAAATGCCTTTTAAACAAGACATTTGAAGGTGATTTCTTTCAATATTAAGTGAAAATATTTGACAAACATGGTTTTGATATTATTGCTCTTCAAATTATGTTTATTCAAACAGTCACATGTTAAAGTTATGACTTTATTGTAGTTATATTTAGGTTGTTATTAAGCAAAGTAAAGGTGAGTTTGACAGTTTGGGTTGTTTTTAATTTACACATGCTCTCAGTATAGACAACTATGAAAAGTGTACAAATATTGTCTTACATGACAAGGTTTGGCTTCTAAAGATGCAGGATTAAATAAGGCATAACAACTCTCCCATAGAGGAGACAGTTTAAACTACCATCAGTAAACTTTTTATCATTCACTAGAGGTAACCCTTGTGCCATTCATAGTAGATATTATTTCATCATATGTTTTTAGGCCTTCTGTCCAATGTTGATATTATTTTGATATTCTGGCATTTAGATGAACAAAGACTGAATAGAAACAGTCCTACTCAGGAGTTAGGAGAGTTTATCTATTCTATCTATTTTACATTTTATTTTGACCTTGTATTTCTGCATGATATACAGGGTGTCCAAAAAAAAAGAGGCCCCTCATTGCGCCCTCTTTTTCGCCTATTTCTGAAAAGTTGATCAAATGTATTTTGGTATGTAAAGAAACCTTTAATTGTTAGCTTTAATAAACCAAAACAATTATTTCAATCGGCTCACAACTTTTGAAGATATGCCCTTTTAAAGACAAGTACCCGTTTTCACTCTGTCCACGGATAGCAAACAGAGTGGTTGGGATGGGTCATGCTGTGGAGTGGCCTGCAAGATCACCAGACCTCACACCACTTGATTTCTTCATTTGTGGCAAAATCCAAGATCTTTGCAAACCTATTACTGCTATATTCGCAAGTATCCGGCGCACAAGGTTGGTACGCAACGCAATTGATGCATTGAGGACTAGGGCTGAAACCTGTATTCGTCTAGGAGGCAACCAGGTAGAGGGCAGAGCAGCACAGTAAACTCACTTCAAAAGAACCAAAGACAAACTAAACAGTCCTTCCTTTTATTCCAAAAAGAGAAAGGACTTATATTGTCAATAAAAAGAAAGCGAGAAACAATAAAGTAAGAAACATAATAAAACAAAAAGGCATAAAATAACCGAGAAAAACATACATGACATAAGTAATTGCAAGTATAGCAAAAGAAGTCCCATCCCACATCAATTTCGCCCAAATTAATGACACTTAACAAAATCCATAACCCATAAGCCCACCGTTAAAGCCCATTCCCTAAAATGAAGTTATTATTTTATAAAGTTATCATCGAGGAATGTTTTATATTCATGCATGGTATATGCACTTTTCAATCTTTGAAGTAGCCAAACCTCCTCCGTGGACAGAGTGAAAACGGATACATTTCTTTAAAAGGGCATATCTTCAAAAGTTATGAGCCGATTGAAATAATTGTTTCGGTTTATTAAAGCTAACGGGTAAAGGCTTATTTACATACCAACATATACTTGATTAATTTTTCTGAAATAGAAGAAAACGAGGGCGCGATGAGGGGCCTCTTTTTTTTGGGACACCCTATATATGCATGCACGTGCACTGCATATAGTGTTTTTTCTTTTGACCATTGAAGCTTTTTGATTTGGCAAAATATTGGAAAGGCAATAGACACATAAACTGCCAACAAAGCAAGTTTTTTTAATAAAGTTCATCTTCGTTTGTCACAACCCATAGACGAGATGGTACTTGAGGTATCATCCAAATCCAGTGTGATGTGGCATAAAATTGGAAAAAACTAAATATATTGGCTTCTCTGGGTAAGTATTACTCAAACACTGCTACTTCACTAAGGCATCAAATTATGTCAGAAACTTGGACGTACAAATTGCATTTTTGACTTGAATATTAGGAGCATTTAGAAGACATAATAGACGCTGTTGGGAATCTCTGTTGTGTCATATCATGGAAGTTTACTACTACAATTTTACTACACCTTTATTTGCTAGTGGCAAAAGGCAAATATGGGAGTACCTCTGTTATGACAGTGTAGCTCCTGAATGGACCATTAAATACAATAGACTATACTTTGTGTGAGCATTGTAGTTTACCACCTTTTGCTCAACCATTGTAAAAAATCTATTCTGTGGGAACTCTATATTTTTCCCATTTTCCCAAAAATATAAGTTGCAAATATTGCACTCTACCATTAAGCATACGTGTACTATCTTGATTAATACAGTTTTGCTTCTTTTGCTGGATCATTAATCAAAATATATAATTATGCAATAATTTTACCACATTTTGCCCCACCATTATATAGAACATTTCTACTAAACATTTATCTTTTCAGGTCTTTCAGGTCAAATAAAATAACAACATACTCTATGAGTACTGCAGTTTTACAATGTTGAACTCCTAAAAAACCTGGCCAATTCTCTGTTGCAATTGACTGGATGTTCTTTAGTAGTAATAAAAAGACTTTTGGAACTAAATCTAATTGCAACTTTTGCAACATTTAACATTTAGCAATCATCACTCTAAACAAGAGTGGGGTACTCATGCATGGGACTGGGCTATCAAGACCATTAATACCTAGACATATATTATGTGACCAGTACAATTCAGTAAGCCAAAAAATTAAGGTACCAGTTATGTTCACCCTCTGTATATCCTAACCAAAGACAGATATGTCATAATTGGAACAAACAGTCAATAACTGCATCTTTTAGTTCAAATTTAAGACATCATTCGTGGAAATTGTTCAAGGAATAAAGACACAACGATCCAAAAACCCAAGGAAGATGCCAATTTAAAGTTGCAGTTTCTTCATTGCGTTCGCAAAAGAGAACTAGCGCCGTGCTTCCATTGATTAGCACGTTAAAGCTAGCGTCGTGCTTTCATTGATTAGAACGCAAAAGTGCAACTTTTTATTTTGTTTCTTCATTTGGTTTTAGATCACCGTTTCTTTAATTCTCAACCAATTTCAACAAATAAGGTCATAAATCAGAGCTAAAGAGTATTGGCTCCTTGTTTTAATTTTGACATAATTTGTCTTTATTAAGGATATACAGGGGTGAACATAACTGGTACCTTAATTCTTGTGCTTACTGTAGGTCAGTTGTCTGATAAAATCTGTATTGAAGTTTCAGTATTAGACTCACTTCTTGGAATTCCACTGTACAATAGCCATTTCCCTGCACTTCTTTACCAAATAATTATACTATCTTTTACATTGTTTGTCATTGTTTTCTGACACATAATCAAGTTTTTGCATCAAAAATTCTATAATATGCATAAATGCACTGATGTGGTATTTTTCGCACATACAAGTATGGGCACATAAGAATTCAGAACCTTAAAGGTCTTTTCATACTCTGATGGTTTTTCTGTTATGACAAAATATGCAGCATTTTAGCTATCAGACATTACATGTTTCTGTTCTGCTGAAACTTTGCTACATACGACCATCGGGACGACCATGTACAGATGCTGGTAGGTGTGTTGTGTGTAGTCACAATGACAATGCACTGAGCAGCAAAAATGCAGCTGCAGTTCTTACATAAAATAAAAGTGGGTGTATACATAACACTGCCCTGTGCTGTGGTCTTATATAATAGGTAGCTGTACTTTATTACAGAGTGACTTTGGCCAGTAAACAAGGTTTGATCCCCTCAAACAGTATACTATGTATACATTTCCACCAAGTAGTAAAACAAGATTCAACAGGTATATCTGATAACTATTATGGATGTTAAAAACCCATTTGAAAAGGGCTAAAATAGTCTTAATTAATGGCTGTCACCTATAATTCCCATCAGTTATAATTACAAATTGATCACTCATGGTGTTATTGTTACCTGTATTATCATATCTTGATTTGATCTCAGAAACCAATGAAATTTGATATCACAGATAATCTGTGTGCACCTGTAGTAGTTGTGTGATGGCTTTATAAATGGTAAATCATCTGTTGTACATTTGAGCCTGATGCTTTTGTGTCTGACTGTGCCATGGGCATCAAACACATTGGATCAAATTTGGTCTCGCAGACAAACAATTCTTGTTTGTCACCTCAGTCAGTGATGTCTCTGTTGCAGCCACTTGTGGTAGTACAAACTGATTAGATGTATGGAGGCGGTGTAGTCCCTAAGGAGGTAGATGTATGAAATAACTGAAAGAACATACTTCCATGGTCTGATATGATTGGATCGTTATGAAGAAAACATCATGCACAGGCTCAACTCATGTGTGATTTTAGATGCTGAGATTTTTGTAGTGAAATATATCTAGTTAAATTTTAAAATTTGACCTTTGACCTTAACTTCAGTTTGATGTTTCAGATGAAAGAAAGGTACCTTAAGAAATATTATAACATGTCATCAGAATTGTTATAAATGACTGTGTTTCTATTTCCAATTACTCTGAAGGTGCAAATTAAAAAACAGATGTTTTCTATTGCTTGAGAGGAAATGATGATAGTTGATACTTCAGCAACTACATGTTTAATTTGTTTAAACTAAGGATAAATATCATACTGGTAAGCACATATATACACATGTTTGTTTTTGTGGATGTTTCCTATGGTTTTTAACATACTCAAAACAATCTGAACTGTCACTGACCCCTTACGATTATTTTGTACCACAAGTGGTAGAACATCAGTTTCAAATAAACCTTCTTTGTCATTTACGAAAGGAACCAAAGGTATTTCACTTTAGACAAATCCCCATTGTCCCAAATAACTGTTAACTCTTTTGTTCCTCATAATTAATATAAACTGATAAGTGTGAGTGTGGATGGGGCATGAACAATATTGCAAAGCATTTGCTGTTTGTATGAATGGGCTTGTATTGATCTGCATTGTGGATTTTGTATAAATTGTGTGTGTAAAAACAAGGAATATAATGCTGTCTTGTGATTTCTTGCTGGGAATCCTATATTAAGAAGTCAATTTTCATTACAAACTTCCTGGATCACAACTTAACAAATTTTATAAATGGACACAAACAGGAGTATATACTTCAAAGAAAAGCAAGCAAAAATAAAGTAGTGTTTTGAGGGTTCCCTGAACTGTTGGCAACAATAGAATAGAAAGTAACTTTCATAAGAAAACAGGGTGTATAACATTCTGAATCACTACATAACAAAATAGAGTGACACAAACAAGCATAAATTGCATACTTCAAAGAAAACAAACAGGAATAAAGTGTTGTTTTGAAATGTCTCAGTAATTTATGGAAAAAAGCTGTCAACTTTCATTAGAATATTCCTTGACAACAATTTAACACATTTTCAGGAAGACAATTGGCTAACAGAAATTACTCTGATATGTCAAATCTGTGCAACACTTGGACACAAATTATCTGATGTATACATAAGAAAATTTAAATTTGAAAGGGAAAAGATGATATTTTAGTTGAGATGTTCATAAATATTTTGACCAATCAAATGATGAATTACTAAAGCAATAACTTGGTGTTAGTTGGTGAATTTAACTCTATAACACAGTTGTTTACTCTGTGTTATGCAAAAACTGAAAACTCCCTTTAATAAATGCACTATAGTTAGATGAAATCATATTGTTTGGAAATTTACTGCCCTATGCACTGGGTGGTTTAGTGAAATGCCTGAAGATAAACCATTTAAGTTCAGTTTAATTTATTGCTAGTAATCTGTTTGGCTTAGAATGTGTCAGGTAGATATGGTGATAGCTGGAGGGTCATGTATGGGGCAATTCAACAAGGTTGTCAGTGTCAGTGCTTAAGAAAAATTGAACACACACAGGAACATTCAGAGATGTTGAGTTGAATAATATTTCAACCTACAAACATCTTTACCATTTTTTCTCACCTGAAAAGGAGGAGACTATATCGCTTTTTGGCTGTATGTATTTATGTCTGGGTTAGTTGGTTAAAGTTTTGATTAAATAAATGCTCTCAGGTTAACAGTTCAAATCCTATTACAACCATTATTATGTTTTGATGAATCCAAATGTGTGGAAATATGGATCCAAAACATAATAATGACAACATTGGATGCTTTGGGCCCAATATTTATTGGTATTGGTATGAGTTTTCGAATATTGCTCAACCAATATAAAAAAAAAGTAGAAACAATTCGTGCTGATGTTGATGCTGTCCATGCTACCTCTTCAAACACCACTTCTCAATGTTCTACATCTAGCACATTGCAATGCTCGTTTGACAAATTTGAAGTTGTGTCTGAAGAAGAGTTATCTAAAATAATAACGCCATGGACCTCCAAGTCATGTGACCTAGACCCCCTCCCGACCTGGTTGTTAAAGAAACATATCCATATCTTTCTCCCTATTCTTACTAAGATCGTCAATAACTCCCTCCTTTCTGGCTGCTTTCCTGCTGAACTACGTAGGGCTACCATCACGCCTGTGCTAAAAAAGGTGTCCCTTGACAAACAGCAGCTCTCGAACTACCGGCCTGTCTCCAATCTGGCCTTTGTTGGTAAACTGATTGAGAAGGTTGTCAGTGTTCAGCTCACCGAGTATGTCGAGTGCAATAAACTGGCTGAGCCTTTGCAGTCAGCGTATCGAGCTGCTCACAGCACCGAGACAGCACTCTTGGCTGTTCATAATACCATCCTCAGAGCTATTGATGACAACAGGGCTGTCTTTGTGGTGTTACTGGACTTGACTGTCGCATTTGATACGGTGGATCACCGTATTCTGTTGCAGCGGTTGAGCCAAGAATTTGGCATCATTGGTGATGCCCATAGAGTGTTCCAGTCCTACCTTGAAAATCGCAGTAGCCAAGTCTTTGTGAAGGGATGCTATTCTGATAAGGTTCATCTGCCTTATGGTGTCCCCCAGGGATCGGTCATTGGCCCGATATTGTTCACCTATTACACTCATGCCATCGGAAACATTATTCGTAATCATGGCCTCCAATATCACCTCTATGCTGATGATGTTCAGCTGATTATCACCTTTAATCTATGGATGGCGGAAAGCTTCAAAATACGCCTAAGAATACGCCTAAGAATTCGCCTAACCTTAGACGTCTAAGATGCAATCTTAGACGTCTAAGATGCATTCTTAGGCGTCTAAGATGCAATGTTCGGCGTCTAAAAATTGGCGGTAGACCTAAATCAACGAATCACAGGACTAGAAATCCCAAACAACCAATCATCTTAGGCGTATTCAATTATTGACCAATGAAATCTTAGACGCCTAAGATTTTACACGCCTAAGAATTCTTACACGTCTAAGATTCGTTGATTTAAGTCTACCGCGAATTTCTTAGACGCCTAAGATTGCATCTTAGACGCCTAAGAATCATCTTAGACGCCTAAGATTGCATCTTAGACGTCTAAGGTTAGGCGTATTCTTAGGCGTATTCTTAGGCGTGTTTTGAAGGTTTCCGCCATCCATATTAATCCTGCCATCCCGGGTGATGCAGCTTGTGCCTTGTTCAAACTTTCCAACTGCATCCATGAGCTACAAACTTGGCTCACCAGTAACAAGCTCAAGCTCAATGTGGCGAAGACTGAGTTTTTTTACTGCCTCTTCTGATTATCACTACATTAATCTCAAGCATCTCACCCTTTATTTGGATGGGTTGGAGATCTCTGTATCTTCATCCATAAAGAATTTAGGGGTCATGTTTGACCATGACATGAAGATGTCCAGTTATGTTGCACATTTGTCCAAAACTTTGAACTGGCAGATTGGCAATATTTGGAGGATTAGGCGATTCCTAAGTTTTGATGCGTGTACCAATGCGGTTAGGACTCTTGTCCTGTCCAAGATTGATTACTGCTCCTCCTTGCTTAATGGCATCTCACAGAAAAACCTCACCCGCCTACAGCTTCTCCAGAACAAGTGCGCCAGACTCATTTTCAGAGAACCAAAATATACGCATACTTCTCCTTTGCTTCATAGTCTGCACTGGCTTCCAGTTGCTCTACGTGTCCAGTTCCGCACTCTCGTCCATGTTTATAAGGTTCTTGCTTCATCTACACCTGAATACCTGTCCTCCATCCTTCACACCCGTCATTCTGGGTACTCTTTGCACTCTACTGCTGCCACTTGTCTTTCCATTCCAAGATCCCACAAGTTGGCTGGTGACAGAGCATTTTCCATCATTGCCCCTGTTCTATGGAATGGCTTGCCTTCCCACATTCGTGACTCTCCCAATGTCCAAACTTTCAAAAGAACCTAAAACTCACCTTTTCACCTAATGTTTCCTCCCTCTTGCATTTTTCCTTTTCCATAGCGCTTTGTTTCTTCATTTAAAAAGCGCTCTCTAAATCTGTGTATTATTATTATTTATTATTATATAGGCTCAATCGATCCAATTTTATATCAAACTTGGGTCACAGCTGCACTATGGGAACATACATATTGCTGGTATCAAAGGTTACATACGGAGGTCAAAGGTCATTTGAGGTAAACGTGTAAATAGGCTGAAAAACTTATGCTACAAGTGGTTTTACATTTGTGTAAATGTTGTTGAATTGGTCTATAATATAATGTTAATAAATTTATTTGTGCCCAGAATTTAACAGGGCTGAACTGCTGATATCCATTCTTAATGTGTTTATTTGTGCATTTCAGGTACTAGGTTGCCTGAGTTTCTAATCTGATTTTGACCCACGAATGACGTCATAGTTGTGACAATTTGATGCCAACTATAAGTGAAGGTCCAGTCCTAAATGTACATTAATTCAAATTGATGCTTGTCATAAGATCAGTTAACAGTTCACATTCATTACCATTGACTCTTGACTAGCTCACATCATATTTGCTTCCGTCACTACAGAGACAATCAGTACAGATTTTATGGGTCAGTTTTCACTATCTCTTTTTCACACTACAAGTGGCTGAGCATGGTCAATGAGTCATTTCAATGCAATATCACGTTGACCAATAAACAACCTCATTGACAATCTAGTCACTGTTACTAACATCATGCTTGATTTAATAATGGACTTTGACACTTCTGTGCTTATTGCGGTCATCCTCTCATGTCCAGCTTAAATTTCATCTCATGATGCTCCTATGTGTGACATCAGTGATAAAAAGGTGATAGAAAGTGTGGAAACAGGACTTGGTTTTTTAAAGTAACATAGTGTGAAGGTTTCTGTGTGTCTTTGTACATTTATACACACTCATCTACTCTTAGTGATGTGATCATCAAGCAAAGTTTGTGTCTTGTTGGACAACATATAGATTTTCACCTTTTCATTCAATACTATTTTACTATAATATTGAATGCCTGCCTGTATAATGGTGAAAAATAAGATGTCAAATTGTGACTTTTCATTTCACAAGGTGAATGATCCATATTCAGAGTGATATGTTTCACAGTTGTTTGATGGCATGTAGAACTTAGTCATTTTAAAGAAAAGTTGAACAATGATGGGGCTATTTTTCTAAAATCTTGTTTGCATCTTTACAAGGGATAGATACTAGTAAAATAGTATTAGAACATCAGCAAACATGTTAACAAATGACAAGGGAATTTTCAAAAAACTTTTTATCATGAAATGTAAGGTATAACTTATATCATTTGGCTAATTTAAATTGAAAATATATGTAAATAGCGCCCTCAATGTGCACACAAATGTACATTTTACAGAATTAAAATTACCACAAAAAGCAAAAAAAAATATGTGTGTTATACACTTTATTAGTGTGATAGCTGATGGTATTATTCAGGTCTAGAATTGAACATTATAATCACATCAAACAACCATGTTTATACCCCTGCACAAACATATGCATGTAATATGTGACTCCTTGCCACAACTGAGCCCGGATGTCGCCAATCATCATTTTTGAGATATTCAACCAAAATATTCTGCTTGAAATTAGCTTTAAAATGATGTATATCATGTCTATAGTACTTGACATTTAAGTAGTGAAAAATCAATAAAACAGTCAATAAATCCTTTCTTTCCTATTGTTTATTGTTAAGTTCGATGGAGCATATCTCAATAGTGGCACTGGCGACATCCGGGCTCAGTTGTGGCGAGGAGTCACATATGTGTTTTATATAACAATATGAAACTAATTCTTTTCCAGCCATTTATAGTCTACAAAATACTGCCCAAGAGGTGAATGGTCAAAACTATTGCTCCAATTGATCTCAAAACTACTTATTTTCCCGAAGTGATGTACAGTTTTGAGATCATGAGGTGCAATAGTTTTGACAATTCAGTGATAAAAGGGCATTCAATATTTGTTTTATATACCTCATAGTTAAACTATTTCATGCCACGTGATGCGGTTTTAACCATTCAAACAACCAGAATCTATGTATGTAGTATATAAAACTATTTTTAAATGGCTCTTATCAATGTTATCATTATAATTTTTAAAAAAACAGCTCACCAAAATTGTTCTTTTTTATTCTGAAATATGATTTTCATGTTGCTGAAAGATTTTTATGTTGCTGAAACCAATCAAATGCCAACAGAACTTTGCAGAAGTAGCCAAAATGACTAGTCCTCCAATTGAAGCAAATCAATCCACACTACTTGACTTGAACTACGTTTTAACCTGAAGAGATCAACATCTTTAACCAGATGTAATTTTAGATTGTTGAGCAGAAAGCATCTCAGCCATGCATGGAACCTTTACCAATGAACTGTGTTCCATTCTGTATTGTCAAGGCTGTTGCTGAGAATTTGCAGGGATTTATTACATTCTGTTTTACAAGTTTACAGCATCTGTGTATCACAATTATTTAATTATAGATTTTGATTTATTATTATTTAATTATTATCTTTGATACTCTTTTCTGAATAACATTGTTAAAATGTTGACTACAGATATGTCAAACATAGCAGGGTCATATATCAGTCAGAATTAATAGGTAAATTTTCACAAGAAAATTTTCTGGACATGTGACACCCATGGGCGCAGACATATTAGCATTATGGAATGTGACCCCAAGCACAGCGGGTGTTCTTCCAATGTATTTGAATAGGAAGAATAACTCCTTTGATGCAAAATAAGTTACTTGTCACAAGTTAATAATATTATGGTAAGAGTTTCCGTAGATAAATATTTTTTTCCGTAGATAGATATTTTTGAAATTACGTTTTGATGATATTGTGAAGAAATTAAGATAACATAATATTCAATAAATTTGCAATGCACAAATTTCTATCAATATTGCGGTCACAAATACTATTCCAATTCAAAATTACTAAGACTTGAATAGCGAGGTCACCGCCGGGGGTCAGAGATCAGGCTCGAGGTTACACTCACATTGATACGCATTGGTCACGTGTCCAGAAATTTTTCCCGTGAAAATTTACCTATTAATGTTGACTGTATATGGGCATTTCAGAGCTTGCCAATGTTATCCTTACAGTGAACCAACAAGATTCACATATCCAATAATGTCAGGCTTTGAAGTACTACATAAATGGATTGAGAAATATTGCTTTGATGTAGGTAGAGTGCGCAGTTTGACCAACACTTTTCCAAATCATCCGTTATAAACCTTGTAGTCATTAAATTTGTGTGGTTGGTTTATCAACACTTACTGCACTTTACAACCCCATTGCATGAGTGGGATGAAAGAGCGAACTTGCTTTCAAAATGTTGGCGCTAAAAACAAAGTCAAATATTTTCTACCCAGTGAAGCTTTGCATACACTATATTGTTCGTTAGTCTAACCGTACATCAATGATAGTATTTTAGCATGAGAAGTGCCTGGTCTTTGTTTATTCATCACAATTCAAAAAGGAGCATTACATATTGTTAGTAACAGTGATTACAGATCTAGAACAAACTTTTATAATTATAATTATCTGCGATATTCTAGCTATTTGATTGCAAATTTGTTCCAATCAATTTGTGGTACTCGTTTTGAATATGTATGTTTTTAAAAGTTTTAACCTGGTTAGCTGTGTCATCTTTTCTACTAACCTGCATGTCAGGTAGGTGCTATATACCTGTATCAAGGAGTTACAGAACTACAGGCCTCAACACCATAACTGCAATTCCTTCACTCATTGTATAATGCATTTTTATTATTTATTATCTATTATTCTTTGTATCTTTATTATGTGTTATTGTATATTAATCTTTGTATCATAAAATGAGTAAAAGATAATGCTAAATCTGACCTTATCTAGTGCCATAGGTTGATCACCTTTCCTGCTTGTGATAATCAGCAACAGGTATAAAATGAATTATCATCAATGACATGTGGTTGTCATTCTTACTGTCAGACCTACTTACTGATAATTATAGCAGCAGCCAATAGCATTATATACATGAAAGCCCGCCATGAAAGAAACCCACAATTTTTTTTCATTGCCGTAAAGGAAAACATGTATATTGCACTTTTCCATGTCATGGATTGGGTCAAGTATGCAAAATTTGACAGCCATTCCACTAGACCGGTAGATAGTAATTTACCTGTAACTGTTATGGCCAGCTCAAGGACGTGTACATAATTATTTGAAGGAATTTTTCCTAACATTTGCTTCCAATTTTATTCCCAAAGGAGGTCTCAAAAACATTTATTGCCATCAAATGGTCATCGGCTGAAGGGCCCGGCAATTTCACTGCAATGCTGCAATCATGATTGTTTACAAAATGGCCCAGTGTTGCCACTACTAAAGAGAGCCCAAAATTCACCTTAACAATGTGCTTCCATGGGGAAGAACTTGACAGAAAATCACAGAAAATATCCTATCCAGATGCCAATTGCAGGGCATGAGAGTGGAGATCGATGAATTCTGGGAGTCTAGGGAACAGCTAGGCTGTCATCACGGCACATACCTGTATAATAGCTGGGACATGTGAGTGCCCTCAGCGGGATATTTCCTGTCTGTGTGAATAAGGCGTACATCTTTCTGTTGCATTCTTCATTCTATCTTCATAGTATGTATGCTTTATTCCCATAGAGTGGAATGGAGACAACCCAGGGAATTCCCACTTTTTGTACTGTCTTGAATAGCAACATTAATGATATCAACTAAACAAGTGTCAAATGCATTGGACATGTCCTCTTACTATGATTAATTCAAAAAGCTCATGTCCAACTCTTTCATTTGTATCATATTTAGGCTACAATTAGGAATGGCCTATTTGGTTTGATTGTCAGTGATAATTGTTCAAATGAATAGTGGTCTGATGATTGATAAGCTGTGTCCCTTTTTACTCTGTGTTGATGATTAATCATACTCCAGTTTAATTTTGAAATTCTTTGTATGATGCGATGATAAACATCCTATTCCTTTTGTTCAAATCTCTGTGGATGTGGTCACTGACGTGCTTAACCATCTTCTTTTGGAATTTGCCTGATATTGAAAACATCAATTTGGGTCAGAGGTGTACTGAGGAGGAAAGGGCAATTTGATCATATAATACATAATTTGGAGTGTTGTGTGCACTTTCTAAAGGATGGAAAACCATTTGAGATTTCAATTTTTTTTCCAGTGCACTGGTTGCAATTTACCTATATTAGACAATTTATATATACAGATACAGATATGCATGGAAGAAAGAGATGTATAGGAAGAAAGCACATTTGTTAGAATTGTCTTGAGCCGATGGAACTTTTAAAGCAATTTGCTTGGGATATTTTAAGTTATCAGATGTACTTTGGGGTGTGGGGATTTGTAATATTTTTAGATATGGAACTTTTAAATCTGTGACTGACCCTTGGCATTTATACAGTGATTATCAGTTTTCATCATGTCTAGAGCTGATTTATATGTTATATTGAAAGTTAAGTATTCAATGCTAAATACTTTTTCTGACGTGAAAGAGCATTTTACATCCAATAGAATGTACTGATAGGTGAAATATATATTTACATTGTGTGATTGGATTCAGAAATCAATGGATGTCACAGGATTTTATTGCACTATTAAATCGGTTTCATATCAGTGTCTAGGTTAATTTCATGCACTGTCTAATACATTTTGATGTCACAAATAGTATTTGACATTGAATATTCAACTTCTGGAGTATAAATTGGCCTGTGAAATCAATTAACTCTTATATTCCAATGTGATCAAATGTCAAATTTGTTTATTTGCTTTACTTATGTGCAATTGAATTACCTCATGTGCAAAATTCCATCCAAATTCAATGTACAGCCACTAAGATTAAAATAACTTAATGTGTCAGCAAACAAACTACAAAATACAAAAAAACAACTACAAAACACCCACTCACACCACACTCACCCTACTCACACACAGGCACACACCCCTACCTGTATTTGCAAGCAAATGTGGACATGCTTTATTGCATTTTCTATGCCGAACCGGTTTTTATATCAACAATAGAGGACGCACTATGAAATGCATTTTAGGCTGTTTGCAGTCAATCGCACATCTCGCCTAAATGGGGACAGTCCCTGGTTGCAGTAACATTTAAGGTTGGAATGTAAAGCTTCATATTAATGTCCATGTTTGTCTGTATATCTCATGGAAAGAGAGGTGGTTTTTGTTTTATTTTATTTTGGTTTTGGTTTTAGGTACTAGGTTGGGCAAGGTACAATTTGAATGCAACAAGTGCATCCACAAGCATTTTACATGCATATGACAATGTACATAAACTATTTACAACTCAAAAAATAATAAACTAATGATGCTATGCAATTATAATTGTTACTAACCACCAGTCACTATTTAAGATTGGACACCTGTATCCACGAAATGAAAATAGGAACAATAGTCATATGCGTTGAATAGCACCTAAATTAGTAAATTACCAAGCAAATGGCTTCAAATCGCTAATCAAGGTTCTGTAAGACTACAACACAGTTTCAAATGTGATGCTCAATGTACCACCCAGCAAAAAAGTTCCAAGTACTCACTCATGTGCATGCCATTGAATAACTTATCAAGAAACATTTCATGTGATGCAGTTTTCCTGCTAAGTAAACTTTCACATAACATCTCTCCTATCTTAAAATTAATAATTGATATTCCCAGCAAAGTGCTGTCTTCCATTTGTTACATAAATTCATGTATAGGTATGCATGTGCCTGCATTCATTTGCTTCTTGATTTTCATACAGAAATTTATTTATTGAATGAAAATCAAACAAAGATATTTTCCCCTCAAAGTATACATGTTCCAATTCAGAAGATGTGACTTAATTCATATTCAAGTAGAGTAGAAGCTGTGATTTTCATTATAAAACGTGAATTTTGTGGGAAAAAAAGCTGATTTGAATAATTTACATTGTCTTTTCAAAGGGTTCTGTACTATGGCGCAAATTATGAAGCGTTAATATGTACACATCATTTTTACATGTGTTACTGATTATTCGATCATTTATTTAGGTATTTAGATTATAAATTCTTTTTATAACGTTCTTGACCTTCTCATTGATCAGTCCTGTACAATGATTTTATAAAGTCGATAATATATAATCGACTTACATCACATGGGCACAGCCATTTGCAGTTGGCAACAGGATGTCTGGCATGTGGCTTGAAGCTCTGCGGGTGGTCTTCCTATAGTTTTCAATGGCAAGATAGTAACTGTAGCCGTTTTTCTGCTTAGAAAATTGTATTTTTTGCTAATTTGAAACAATTTTACAGAAAATCCTCTTGATAACTTTTAAAATCTCTCGACAAAGGTTTTACAAATATTGTTTTGTGTATTGTATGTAAAATTTAGAATCACCCAGTGCTCAGATTTTTTGCCGTAAGCAGTTTATCAAAATGTCATGATTCATTTTCAAAATTCTCCTATTCATTTGTGTGTGTAGTTGAAAATCATCCAGCCATCTGACAATGGGTGGTCTGCTAATGGCTGCCTCCATGAGCTATACTCGATAATATATTATTGACTTTATAAAATCATTGTACAGAACTGTTGATAACAAAGGGTAATGTTTTCAATATATGTTTGCTGTTGAAGTATGAAAACTCATTTTTCATGCAAATTGACCATGATTGAAAGTCTCATGGATAAATTTACATCTGGTGTGGAAATGTTTGAACTTTGAGCTTAGATAACCTTCTTTATGTCTTGCTATTGAATAATCACACGCACTGCTATTTACAGTGGCGTAGCCAGCTTTCTTGATCGGGGGGGGGGGCAAAATTTAATTTAAGGGGCACAGCTGAAAAAAATTGCAGTTGCAACATGCAATTTTTGTTTTTGAGAGACTGTACATGTCTTCGAGCTTCCAAAAAAAGTCCTCATTGGGACGCTGTGCGCGCGTATCGTGCAACATTTTTGAATTTGATACTATTTTTGCCCATAATCGAGATGAAAATGGCTTTATTATGACAATGTGCGCGTGCATTGTGCAAAAATTTTGTATTTTACACTATTTTGGCCCATGATCTGGGTGAATTTTGATGGAAAGGGGCTCCTTGCCCTTCTTCTTTTCCTTTGGCCTTTGGTCAGAGTGGCACTTTTTTCTTTCATTTTTTATCAGGGGGGAATATTTATACAACGTTGGTGTCCAAAATGTGAAATCGCAATATAATTTTTTATTCGGAAAGTATCACACACATTTCAATTGACAATCGCTGAATATGAACCTCACGTGTGAATTAAGTCAGATTTCACACATTGCTGTAGCTTTGTTATAGTTATTTCTTACAAATAAAATGGATCATATTAATAATTAGACTTTCCTTTGTATGTTCAATATCCTTGATTCCATTTAATATATTATGAAACAGACACATAACAGACACATATTGTACATTTTCGTCTTCGTCTGCATGCCGCAAAGTGCACGGTCATTTCAAACGTACAGAATCATCAATGTTGGCTAAATATGCGACCTTACATCGTCACTGGAGAGTAGTTTTGAATAGTTAACACGGGCATATGATCACAGCATTGGAAATTGCAAGCTCTCTATTGAAAAGGCAATAAACACATGTATAAACTGCCAACAAAGCAAGGTTTTTAATAAAGTTCATCTTCTTTTTCACATCCCATAGACAAGATGGTACTTGAGGTATCATCCAATTCCAGTGTGATGTGGCATAATATTGGAAAAGGCTAAACATGTCTGATTCTCTGGATAAGTATTAATCGAATACTGCTACTTCACCAAGACATCAAATTATGTCTGCAACTTGCACACACAAATTGCATTTTTGACTTGAATATTGGACCATTTAGAGGGCTTAATAAACTCTGTTTGGAAGTTGTCATCGTGGTGGTTACATCCACTATTTTGTGTTTAAAGGCACATTCACAGATTTGTCCTTATTTTGACTTATAAAATGTGATACATACATATTTAATATGAAATACCAAATGAAAGTTACAGTAACATGGATCCAATCATTCTTACTCAGCTCTTACACACTACACACTACTCAGTCTTGAACGTTATTGGTCTGTGATGGGGTTTGGGGCTATTTTATGTTAAATGTTGTGTTGTGACAAACTCTTTCTGATGCTTGATAACATTTAAAAAGCCCAAATTATTTAGGTACAACCCAATAAAAGGTATAGTTACAATAGTAACCCCAGCAGGGAGGCTTTGGAAGGCACTAAACGACAATTTCTTATCACTCTAAACTTTTTAGTGTGGAATTCCTACATGGCTATTTTCACTTGTTCAATATTATTGCACAACCATTGGCAAAGTCAGAATTGATGTCATCTCTAAAATAGTCTAGTCCTTTTTTCAAAATTAGTAAGAAAAACACATTAATAAAGATTTTTCTTCATGTTTTTCCAAAACAGTGTGGGTAAAAATCGTGTTTGTTTTAAGGATTCTCCACGATGGGGTATTTTTACTTAAATCTGATGTCACACTTGGATTCGTCAAATTGTTGCCATTCCAAATATGTATATAAATTTACATAATTTACATAATTCCAGGGTTAACACCAAGCTTAATAAACTCTCCCTAATAAGCGCCTGTAATACACACCTTATATAATATTTGCCCCAAATAAATGTCCCCTAATAGAGCCCCTGACTAAGCGCACCCATAATTGTTGCACTCCCACCCAATTTGTAGCTCCTAATACATGCCCCCCTAATAAGCACCCCTAGCCCCCTCCATGAAATAAAATGTCTGAATCAAAATATCTGAATGTCCCTTTAATATAAGATTAAATCACAGGGCATAACAAGATGAGGAGAAACCATAAAGTATGCCGGGGGGGGGGGCACTTACATAAATGGTCTGTACGCATGCGTGACCAAAAAAACAAGTAAAAAGGGGTGTTTTTTTTAGACAAGGCAAGTTACGCGGGTGACGCATTTAGGGTCTAAAAAACACTGATTTTCAAGAATAAGGGTAGTTTTCTGAAACTGAACAACTTGTTTAGGGTATCTTTTCAAATTTTTGGTAAATTACGAATCCCAAAAAGGGTACATTTGTTGCATCTTTACTAGCCAAAAACTCATTGGGGGTAAATTCTATATCAAATTACCTTAATTAAGGGACTAAATTTTCTGGTAGGGTAAAACTCATTTAGGGGGTGTTTGAAAAAAATTTGGTCACGCATGCGTACATTGTCATATTTGAGTGATCCCCCCGGGAAAGTATGTCAATGGAAGGAAGAAGTGAATAAGATCTCCACCATTGGAATTGATATGAACCCATCACAGATTGAATTGTTGGCATTGGACATGCTGTCAATTAAGCTATAAGAAGGGCACACTTCTTTTAATGCACTCAAAATGGTACACTTTAAGACATTAGACAACTTGAATACACTTTTAAATGTATTTGGATCACAAGGTATAGGAGTACTTTCTTTGTGCAAATCTATAAAAATTAATACTTCAATTGAAAATACAATTTATTAAGAGGCATAAATTGGATCTTCCTTTTATTTTAAAGCAAACTTACAAAGCAGAAGTGTAAATTTGGAAACATTTGTTTTGGGAATGACATATTTTTGAAAACATTATGGTGACTTGATCCATGTTGGAGCAGGTGTCATACATTGTAAGAGGGTGTATAAAGGGGTGTATAATCAAACAAGTGTATATTATCTTCGATCATGAAACCTACCTTTTCGACAAATATAGAGTAGTGGTTATTTAACGTTTTTGTGACAATGTGAAACCATTTTGCCAATCTTGCCCCAAATAGATAAGGTAATTTAGACCTCAATAAAAAAGTGACTTAGATTTCACTATAATATATCAAACTCATTGGGCCAGAAGGAGGCTTAATCAAAACAGAAAAAAAAACTTTATTAAATCTAGAATGAATTTAGGCATTTTTGTTGTGTATAAAAAGACATTTAATGGTGAAATATTCAATTTAAAAGAATTTCCTTTTGTATGTACAAGTGTAAAAGAAAACATTGACAGTGAGTTTAAGAATAGATATCAACAAACATAAAAAGTTGAATTACCTTATATAATTCAATCAAAAAAGCTAGAAATGTAAGAAACTAGCTTTTGGAATGAATCCAGTGCACAATAACATCAAAGCAAAACCAACTCAGTATAATTGAATTGCCCGGAACAATTGTAATTAGCTGGCAGACCTATAACAAAAGATTTGTTGATGTGCTGTTGATTAACTATTGATATGTTCTTTTCTGCTTTTCTTGCATATTCTTTGCCGCCTCCTAAATGACGCATTTGGCCTGCGGAATCATATCTTCAATGAAATGAAACACAATTTATGCTGTGTGTATGTATCGACTGAGAAGGTAAGTGATTTAGAACTGAAAGGTTGATGGGTCCACACAGACCAATTTAGAGGATGTACACAATTAATATGAGCATACAAATTTAATTTCTGACAACGATGTGTACAAATATCTATTTAAAGAACAGTGATTTAAACCTGTATTAGATTAGTTGAAATAACAACAAATTTAGGTACTAATAGACATGTTAAACCCCCATTTTTGTAGGATTTGAATTTCATGTTAAAAACAAACTGCATTGTAAGGCAAAAAACAAAGCATGGGTTTTTTTTGTGTGTAATGTGATATACTCAAATTCTTATCTTTCTTCTTGGACAATAGAAAACAATTGATGAGATAAAGTTCACATTTTTTATTTCCTAAAGCAAACCTCTGTTTCATTTTGTTGGCTGAATAGATAATGCAGCAGAGAACATTTGTCAAAGTTAATTGTACCATCTGAAAGTTTTCTGAAATGAAAAGGGATAAACAATCATTCAAAATAAAGACATGACTGTATCAAATATTCTAAGAAAGCAATCAGAAGCTTGCTCTCCTGGGCTTGTTCTTAATATAACATTTTAACTATTAAAATGGCTAAAATCTTAAAACATTTCCAAAAGATGCTCTTCAAGAACCAATAAATGTTAGCTACACCAAGAGCTGTGTATTTTGAAGTTTCCCAGTCAAATATTTCAAATTGTATACTATGTAATAGATATCAATCTCCAGAGTGAAATAAAATGAAGCTATACCCATCACACAAATATTTTCAATGTGACCAAAATGAAACCAAAATATTTTGTTCACTTAATGGTAATCCTGGGAAAATCCTGCCAAGCTTCTAATGGAAACCAGACCCTTTATGTAATTAAGTAAAAACATGTGGCAAATCTAAAAGATAAAATACCTGCTTACTGATTGACCCTGCCAATCATTTCATATGGACTACCAGCAGTGTAGTCTTTATTTTTTGAAATCAAAAAAGCGTATGTTATTACTGTGCAGTAATTTAGGATCAACCTAAAATGAAGATTATTCAATTACTTTCAAAATGTTATTCTTGTTTATGCATTCTTTTTGTAGTTAAAAAACCCTCTTATTATTAATGCAGTTGTATTATTGTTTTAGATATAAATGTATCCTGCAAAAATGTGTATGTTTTCATTATAGCTTGCAATAACATAATTGGCAGAAATATAACATAGATATGTAGCAATTAAAAATAATACATTTATGAGAATTGAAGCATGCAGTGGAAGGAATACTCAACAAATCAACACCAACTTAAACATAAAGTAAAAGTATTTAAGAGAGTATGCAATATGACGTCAATCATGACAGAATCATCCTCATTTAAATAAAATTCTGCCCTCCATAAGGTACCACAGGCAATTCTCATGATAATACAATAAAACAGGTGATAGGTATGAATGGTTGTGGAATCAAACTAGAGACCTGTCCCTCTATCATCTTAGAACTGTCCCGCAACAAGGCTGCCATTTCAATAGTTATACTGTTCTGGTTGGTTTATTGCATAAGGCTGTGATCACATAGAAGTATACGGTATATAGATTAGCTATGAAATCGCTCATTCGATCAGGCTGAGTTCACATAGTATACTCCTATGTGAACTCAGCCTGATCGAATGAGCGTATTTCAGTATAGCTTAATAGCTAATACCGTATACCGTATACTTCTATGTGATCGCAGCCTAAGGGATTGCATACACTATTATTAGATATTAATAACAACTATTCATACAAAATGAGTAAAGTTTTTGGAAACAGGACACCTTAGCAATCTATAATAAATAAAGCTTAGTATGTCAGAACCACATGGGCACAACAAAAATACACATTGTTAGCTTAACAACAGTAAATTGGATCACTGTTAGTACATTGTCAAGTATAGTTTGCATGTTTTCATTTAAAGGAGTATTTTGTGATCCTAGCATCCTCTTTTTATGACATTTTTCAGTAGATATCCACAAAACATTTTGTGTTAGCGAGTATGCATGATTCTCCTATTACACTGCTCCATCTTTGCAAAGCAAATTAATCTGCAAGAATATTTTTGTACATAAACATCATGTAGCCAGAGGTTTCCAGTGGTATAAGAATCTCAACTTTTTTGGAGAAAAGTGGAGGGATGAGGCTATAGATCACAAAATGTCCTTTTAATAGGTTTAAAAAGTACTTTTTGGAGTCATCCAAGAATTCCAACATTGTATGATAATAACATAGAGAATAGAAGACCAACCACTTAGTTCTCTTCTTGTTACCCATGTGACTGTACTACCATGACCAAAAATAGATTTAATTTATAGAGATATTTGTAAAAATGCTGTGTAATTGACATTTACATGTATTAAATATATCAATTAGGCTCCAATAGAGGTGGAGAGAATTGAGGTAAGCCGTGGAATTCTCAGTAACAGGATTTATCACTCAATTATATGTACTTCCATGACAGCTTCCAGCAGTAAGAGATTAGCTTTATGGCTTACTCAAGATACTACCAAAATCACTGCCATGACAGCTATAGCATTCTCATATTTAGTCGATAGAAACCTAGAAAATGAATAAAATTCAAAGGAGGTATGACATCACATAATAAGCAGGTCCACCTTTTAGCGTCTGCCGTGGACATTTTGCTGTAATAGATGCCTACGTACAGATCATATCAGTTTTGAGTGTAATTTGTTGGATAGTCCTAGGTAATTGCAGATGTGTCAGGTTTCATGCAGAAGTGCCATTAAGAAGTTGAAGTTTGAAACTAGAGATGCTCATATGGATCTCAACTTTAACACGCATCTATGTTAGAGGGGGCACTGAAATGTGCTCAATTGGATTACCAACATATCATCATGATATATAATCTTTAAAAGCTAGCAATCATTTTTGATTGGATTACATGTTTTAAGGATTAATAGAAACCCAAGTAAAAAGTATTACTGTTTGATTGTTAAATTGCTTGCCGGAGAGGGAAAGAGGCAAAGTTAGCAAGCAATCTGCACAGGTGGTACTTGTGTCTGTGAATAGCGTAGGTGAATAGGCCATGCATGTAGCTGGCACATATGCATGGCTTGTGACAATTGGTAACTGATATTGGAGTGTTAATAACAGGCTTGTTGCAAAGTAGATTTCTTAGTTTGTCGCTATTTGATCGTTGAGTACTTGCTAGGTCTAGGTAAATTGATTTTACAAGGTTGGAAGTAATGAATTTTATTTTGGATGTTTATTTGTTAAGTGTCTTTCAGCTAGATCACTTATCTAGGGTAGTTTAAATGATTAGCCAATGATAAAGTGAATTCAGTGAAAATTATATCTTATGGTAGTAATTTCATAAAACACACTGTTCAGCTTTAAACAAGAAGGGGCAAACTTAAGCTCTGTGTTGGTCCTTTCAGCTATGGTAATCAGTTTTCCATGCGTGTGTTTGTATCTCTTGAAGCAATAACCCAACAATTGTCATGTACAACTTTTTCCCTGGCCTTTGTCTATTGAAGAGAAAGTTGAAGAAAGTGTATTTCTGATGATTGTTCTTCAATTCTTGTTGTTTGAATAGCTGCTGATCAAAGTAGAGAAGTAAAGTGTCTAAAATTTATAGCGTGATTTAAAGGGGAGGCTTACAGCTGCATACAGCAACATTTGAGTGTACATTTCTCTAGTCTATATGCCATTTAACACAGAATATTGAAATATTTGTGACCCTTGTTTAAAAAGTAGTGCACCATTGGAATTGACCAATAATTATCTATACACTTTGGGTTATTCCAGTTGAAATCCATACACCCCCTATGGAACACATGACTTTAATCTCCAATACATGGGATGTAGATTTCAAATGAAATTTACACTCCCTGTGTAGATTTTCCATAGGGGAGTGTGAATTTCAACTAAACGCATCCCAAAAATAAAGTATCCAGTTTGATTTTGGTCCATAAGTCAAAGATGTGGTCTTAAATCAAGACCTACCAAAAGTATGTTACAGATCAATTTATTCCGCAGAGTTTGATACCCCCATTTGTCCAAATCGCTGCAGAATTGATGACACAATGACCTTTTGAATGCAATCATCTCAATTTCAAAAGTTGCAGTAAATTCCTATTGATTTGGTACTGCTATTCAATATGGACAGCGATAGATCAAGGCCAGGGCGCATCAACATGGGCCGCAGATGTCTGGCAATCATTGATGCAGCAGGAGGACATACCAGATATGGACCGTGAAGAATGAACGGGAAAACATTGAGGAAGGAGTAAAAGAGTACTTGTATTGAATAAAACACACGAAGTGGAGTCAAACAGCCTTAGACCATCTCTGTTATTGTATACCTTTGTGAAGAATCTTGAGAAGCAGGAAAACAATATCAATAGGAATTACTGCAACTTTAAAAATTGAAGTGACTACATTTAAAAGGTTATTGTGTCTTCAATTCTGCATCGATTTGGACAAATGAGGTATCAAACTGTGCGGAATAAATTGATCTGTAACATACTTTTAGTAGGTCTTGATTTAAGACCACATCTTTGACTTATGGACCAAAATCAAACTGGATACTTTCTTTTTGGGATGCGTTTAGAATAGCCCTAAGTGTGAAATCTTATGTCCAACCATTATGTAATGGATATGTGTAGTTTGCTTTGGGTACTTGCCACGTATGTGGATGATTGCTATTTACAAGTTCAAAATGAAAGTGTGCCACCCACCTAAAAACCATCCTTTGAATTAGGAAGCTAAATATGTTGTGAATATACTCTTATGTAAGAATTAAGATGTATACATGTTAATTTGGGTTGAGTAGTCCAATAATGGGTCAGATTAGTTCTGGTATTATTTTAACAGACTGAAGAAGTCATGCCAGGTCTGGGGCAAAAATTTTAGGGCTAAATTATAAATCTACAAATAAAACAATGATAAATTAGATGTATTGCAAAATTAAATTGGTGACAAGCACTCGGAAGTTCACAAGGTCTTGGTACCTACTGCAGAGTAAGGTAATAGCAATATATTGTTACATTCATGCAGGTACTTCAAGTCTGACTTGGGCTGAAAGCACCAAATCAACTTGTTGTGAGGGTCTTGATATAATAGGTCCTCTGTGGGAAGTGTGGAGCATTTCGGGGTTGGATACTGGCGGGTTGGTCTGTGTCAGGAAAATTTTGATCCGGTCATTTTACAATCAGGGCAAAAATCAAAATAATGATGTTCGGTATGTTGCCATCTGGTTTGTTTGGGTTGGGGAATTTAAAAGGTATGCCTTACTTGTTGTTAGTAGTAATTGCCATTAGACAGATGAAGTAGGCCTACAATCTTAGAAATAATTGTTCGAACACTTTTAAGGCCTTATTGCAAATGGTCCCCCTTCTACCCCAGTACAATGCTGGCATGCCCATCATGCCATCATATGCTCATCTTCACCATATCTTCTCCCAACATTGTTTGGTGGGGAAAGGGGAGGGGATATGCTTAAGATGAACATTGAGACAACACTATTATAATTCTTAGTTTCCAGGAATTGTAGATATCCATAGATATATGTGAACAGTGTTCACAAACACTGGAGCTTTTATAAATCATACCATTGTACCATTTGCTCCTATTTGTTAGTTTTTGAAAAGAGATTCTTTGACAAGGTTCAGAAATATCTTTTTCCATGAAATCAGTGTTGCATGCTTGTGGTGTTCACAGAATCACTTTCCCCAGTCTGCCAGATTGGTTATAAGCAAGACTACAAATGATTCTACTGCAATTGAGATCCAGCATGCATACTGTACTGATTCTCTATGTTGTTGCCTCCTATACACTGCACATACTCCAATGACTGTAGCAAGTTACATGAAAGTATTTTAAATGTCTTCTTGTTAAATATGTCCTTTTTCCCAATCTTCAGCCAATAACAGTGTTACTACGCCCTCATGAGTTTGACAAAATCACTTCAGCTCCTTTTCACTTTTCAAAATCACCGTTTTCAAAGTGAAATTGGAGTGCAGGAATTGTTCACTTTCATACATGGTCAAAGAGGGCAGTATTGCAACATATGTGACACTCTGCTGAACCTAGGGGGTTTGTAATGAGATATTAGACCTTCTATCTGTGGGCAGAATTCTCCAATGCCTTTCTTATAAGTTATATGCACAAAATATTAATATACAATGTATACATACAAAATGAGTATTTGTGAAAATATAATGTAATGCTATGTAATTTAATGAAACTTATAAGCACATAACTCCATCTAAAAAGATGCTCTAAATGCTGACAAAATTTGAAAATATAGGAAAAAACTAGAAAACTATACAGAAAGAACTACATGTAGAAACCATACAGGATTAGTGGCAGAAAGGCTGTTTAGAAAAGAGTGCAAAATACAATAAGTACCCACAAAACAAATGATCCCTTGTATGCAAGCTGAATGAAGGAAATTAAAAACATCTTGCAAAAAGACATGCATGTATAGCAATCTTTCAGATGATGACATAAGCAATCATTCTAACAGTGAAGCATAATAATTAAGATGATAATATTATAAATATGCAACTAATAAACAAAATGATAATAACATAATGTAATGCAAATCATGGCAATATTAATTTTTACATAACAAAAGTCTGTAAGAGTCAACGTCTGTAAGAGTCTTTTGAATGAGTTCTAAGATTCTTTGCTTTGAGTCTAATTTTTTCAGTCCTCAAAGTAAACTTTATACATTGTAAATCAATGTACTTAAGGGCTGGGGTATGAACGTTTGGACAGTATTTATTTTGTGACATTAGAGCACATCAGACATATCTAATTGCATTCTGAATACGGAGAATGTCTTTCTGATATCAAATAATTTTGATTTTTTGAAATTCGCAATTTAATACACATTTTATGGCAAATCATTAAAAATTGATATTTTTGATATTTAACAGTACTCGAAGTAAACTTTATAAATCTAATGATTTATACTTAAAGAGTATGTAGGTGGAATAAAAAGCCGACGATCAATTGAAAATTTTGACCTTTCGTATTGAAGATATGGATTTTTTTTTCCAAAACACCAAAAAAATTAGGTCTTTTTGGGAAAAAATCCATATCTTCAATATGAAATGTCAACATTTTCAATTGATCGTCGGCTTTTCCTCCCAACTACATACACTTTAAGAATATGTTATTAGATATATAAAATATACTTCGAGGACTGTTATATCAAAAATGTGAAAAATATCAAATTTTAATAATTTGTCATAAAATTTTTATTATATTGTGATTTTCAAAAATGAAAATTATTTGATATCAGAAAGACATGCTTCTTAATCAGAATGCAATTGATAGGTCTGAGGTGCTCTCATGTCCCAAAAAATACTGTCGTAAAGCATAATAAATCTCATTCTAGATCCCTTAAAGTGTATGTAGCTGGGAGGAAAAACCATCATCATATGAAAATTGTGTACCTGGTATGAAAATGCAAAGATGTATTTCATCAGTATCTTCATTAACAAAACATACTTATGTATATGAATGGTAAAACTAAAAATACTGACAACATGAAAATCCTGTTCAATATCCCCCAAAACATAAATTGTTTAAAACCATTTGACTAAGGTCAAGACTGGTATTGGTATGTTTTATATTTGTCAAGTCTAAGATCCATACTCACTCTTACACATATCCCAATGAGGATGGAACTTTTGAAAGCGAGATAATATTTGTAAAACCTATTTTGCCATTTAAAGATCATTTGTCCTACACCAATCATTTTTCATTATAAACAACTCTACAGTGTAGGTGGCAGTCTGCTTGCTTGAATAAGAGGTGGATTAGAATGAAAATAGTGGGAGTATCATAAGGGACTCCCATATTTGGTTTGTTGTTTTCAAAATGTCATCAAGGATATCATTACTTCTCTCCTTAATTAAAGCAGTATTGTATGATATACCCATGAGGAGGCCGTCAATTTGCTTTTCCAAATGGTAAGTTGTAATGTACTTTAATGAACCAAAATACAGCGTGATGGTGTTTTGTTGACAAAATCTGAGATTTCTAATAAATCTTGGGGCAAGATTTAATCAGCCAATCATATTACCTCTTTAGTTTGAGTAAAAATCAATAATTTTGAGAAGTAAAAAATCTGAGACTTGCATACAATGTGAGTTTGTATCATTATGTTAAAAAAAAACTAAATAAAAATTTGTTTCCTTGAGGCATTGTGTTTTCATTTTTGAGAACAATTTTATTTTCTGTTTTTCACATCTAACTTACTCTGCACTCATGTGACAATAAATAAAAGTAAATATGCTATTATACATTCTGATTATAAAAATAAAAATTAATAATCAAAAAACTCATTTTACATTTAGGCTTTCAGGGCACTAGCCTTATGTAATTATTTTGTTTTTATCAATTTATCAATTTATCAATTTATTTATTTGTTTGTTTGTTTGTTTGTTTGTTAATAGGCAGTGCAATTGATTTACATTCATCATGTTGATTTTTCAATATTGTGAAAAAAAGTAAATTGTGGTGTGAACACAGTGAGGCCCTCTAGTGGCTGCCAGTTCAATCTGCTGTTAGGAGTTTACACAATCCTATATAATGTGCTGGTAGGGTAGTGTGGAGCTGTGTGCAGTTTATGGCAATTCATTTGAGAAAAGTAGCAGTAGAAATGAACTTGTAGTGATATTGATATATGTTTAAACTGAAGGTTTGGGAAACTTTGCAATGTTACCAGCAAGTGGGCCACCAACATAATGTGAATTAATGATTGCAACAACAGGAAACTGTGAAAATCTAGTTATTTTTAGCCACATTTTAATCTCAGAATAGTGAGATCCTGTACCATAAAATTAGTACTGATATTATGTCCCAAAATGTGTTTAGCAGACAGCTTTGATGCGGATTTCCTTGTTTCAATGTACACTGCTGTTTTTTAGAGGGAGAGTCTCCAATATTTGACCTAGTGGACACAAAAGTCATATGATATGAGGTTAGGAAGTTATATATTATGGAAAAATCCATGTCTACATATTATTTGTTACACAAGTACCTAGTTCATACTATATGTAAGGTTTACTAATGCATATCTGAGCACATAATGCATTGGCTTCACAAATGGGAACCAAGGAAGAACAGTGCCAGTGCATTGATTGGTCACCAAGGTTAAATATGAAAAATAAACAAATATATGGTCCAACCATCATTTTATTAGGCTATGCAGTGTAATTTTGATGTTTAAGGTGGGCATTTTATAGACTTCGTATAGCCTCCATCAGAGCCGGAGAATACAGGTGAATACAGGTGAACCCCTTGAAATCAAACATACAACAAAACAAACAAAAAACATGGGTGTTTCATTAGTAAACTGGTAAACTAGCTTACAATAGTAGAACGAAGACCAAACAAAATGGACAAAATGATTTATTCTTGTATGTAAGATATACAGAGCCCTCTGAATTTATGCCATCGTAAATTTTAATGCATACCACTTTAAAGTCCAGAGGGCAGTAGTTGCTTCAAATACTGTAGCTCTTATTTTGAGATTTATCCTATTCAAACACAGAGGGCAGTGCTTTTAGAGAAGCATTTGAGTAAGAGAAAGGCTTCATGATATTGCAATGCGATAGCACAGACAGATTCAAATATGAGGGCAGTTACTTAATACTTCACTCCTTGAAGAGATTTATTGGGAGAGGGCAGCATTGATCAATATAATATAAACCACATGATGCTGACAACTTTGAGAAGTTGATCCATGCATTCAATGTACGTCATATGCAAAAAAGAGTACTCAAAAGCATACTAAGTAGGCTCTGCCATACACTTGAATGTAGTCATTTACACTAAACAAAAGGATTATTTTGAGTATTCTGATAGACAGGAGCCAAAAACTCTCAATAGTGCTATTTCCATTAAAGATGTGTCACAAACCTCCAAGTCTACATTTTCCTTTTCCACCCTTTTATGTTAAAGCTCTCCTTGACTTGGCAGTGTAGAATAGCTTCTATTAAACAGGATACGGTAAGAATTTAGGAGCACATAATGGTGATTAGCACCCGTTAGGCAATCAATGTCATTATCTTACAGGTAAAGCCAGTAATACCATTGACTTGTAGAAATGTGAAGAGTGTCATCCAAAGCTGGCAACTTGGCTGTTAAAAGAAGTATGTAAGATACTTTTCGAGCTACTTCAGAGTGAGAATGTTAATTCTGCAAAATGTAATTTTAGTTGTAAGTTATAATATAGTATACAAAATAGTACTGAAATTAATAGGAATGAAAATCAATGAAATGGGTGAAATGGAAAATAATAATAGATACTGTCATTTGCAGGGCTTAGAGCTATAAAATAGAATTGGATAGCAAGGGAAATATGTGATAAAAGTAATGACTTATTTCTAACTGAGATATTATCTACAGGGTATGATAGACCTGTGCATCTTGTGAGAACAGTGTCAGTATCTACCCAAGTTAAATAATAATGAAAGAAATAGACAAGGAATGGTTTATTTCAATATTGTTATCATGCCAGCAGCATGAAGGGCTATCTGTTTCTTCATAAAGTAACTTGACCTGTGTATTCATGCAGGTGGGATTTACAAATTAGACAATCAATGGCCAATATAAGGCAGCATCTAAAACATATTTTTTGGGTAGTGCATTTGAAAACACATATCTAATTAGCATGTCACAAGATATCAGCTTCCAAGCCCTACATTAATACTTATTGGAAGTGTCTATCTTCAGTTAAATAATTATATAGATATAGATGAGTTGAATTCTGACGCCAATGCCTGGCAGTATGCGCACGCATCATCACAATTTCCATTGTTTTTTGCCTGACAGTATACGTGCGCATCCTATTTTGTTAAGGGCTCGTGTTTTTAAAACCCCGCCACATCACAATAAGGCTATTGAAGAGTGTACTGGTTGCACAGGGTTCACTCAAGCATATCGATATACCAGTCCCTTGCCTTTGTTGATAAACATTGAGGTCAACTCATCTATAGATTCCTTAATTGAGAATATTATACTCACATACTTCAGGATTAATTACAAGAAGTGATCTGCTCCACTCCCATGGTACTTGTTGCTGGTAACCTCTTCACCTATGTCTCAAAAATACATTTTATATGTGAACAGATGATACATTCAATGCACACAAAAATAAATTATATAGCCCCCTCTCAAAACTTAGTGCATTGTCTATGTATTTGCTCAATTAGCATTTTATTACAAAATTTTCTTTTACATGTAAAGTCTATGGGGATGAAGATTAGGCCATTTTAGACATTGAAAGGCTCTTTTTTAGGTCGTCTGAAGGAAAAGACCTTATGGCATCACAAGTTGTGTGTCTGTTGGGGTGTGTGTGTCCATCCATCCATCCATCAGTCGGGGTGTGTAGCCATCCGTCAACAATTTGGGTTAAAATTTGGTCTCATATGAACAGTTCAAATCATATTGCAACCAAACTTGGATCATAGCTACACTAGGGGATTCTTCATGTGTTAGTGATGTTCATATTCATAGGTCAAAGGTCAATGTCTATTTTATGTGAAAACCTTCCTTTCTTCTCACTTTTCCAAAAATATGCGGATGTGAAACAAATTTGTAATTTTATGTGGCCTAAAGTTAACAATTACTGGATCTCAAACATGTTTTGACAATCATATTCATTGAATTTTGATAGAGTCAATAAGGAAAGTCTCTGTCTCAACATGTTGTAAAACCTATTTGTGATCATCAAATTCAACTTCCTTTGCAAGTTATTGTTTTGAACACTAAACTAATATGTTTGGAATTGTAAGTCCAATTGTCATAGGATTTTAGTACAATAAAGCTCTGACAAGGTTACATGCAATGAAATCGAAAAATTAATTTTGATATTGTCCGACAAATGACTCATTTGTCTGATCACATCACATTGCCCTATGTATTTGACTGCACTAAAATACCTACCATAAAAAAGTGTTTTAAATAGTTTGTCAAATTATATGAAAAGGCAATTTTGTCCAAGGTCATTTATTGCAAGGTCATCAAAGGTCTTTTTAATCCACAGCATATCTAGTTATTTCTGCAATCTTTTCTATATAATACAAGTTATTCAGACATACAAGGTGTCCCATAAAAATGTTACATGTACAAAATGAAACATATTTTGTGATGGTACAACAAAACACTGATATTTTTTGCAAATATTATTTATTCATCCTTCTGCTAAGTTTCAACTCTGTATCTGTATCTAAAAGCAACTTAACTTATGAGCGCATGATGATAGGGGTGTCAAGAGTGGCTACAGATTAAAGTATCGCACAACAAAAGTTGAACACAAGCACACCTTTATTTTTATTTTTTTTATTTATTACTTTTTATTATTATGGTCGAACTTAACATAACTCAATATGTTTTTGATGACTCCAATTGCAACAATAAGTAACCTTAGAAGAAAGCAGCAAAATCAATGCAGTTGATTTAAGAGTCCAAGACATGCTTGTCATACCAGCATTGCTGGTCTCATATGAAAAGTTCAAATCACTGTGCCCTCTTGCCATACCAGCATCCATTCACAGGAGGAAATTGGATATTGTTTGCTGACAATATTTCCGTAGCATTTATGTGCTAACTTTTCTATTGGATTCATGCGCTTGATGAGTTGAATGAACAGATATCAAGTTGCTCACCTTTGACAGTCCTAAAGTAATTATATCAACATTTGTATGTACCGTCTTATAAGATGCAATGCGCTGCTGACGTATTAATAAGCTAGAATTTTATTCTGAATTGAGTGACAAGCATTGTTGTACAGGAACTATGTTTTCACCTTGAACTTTCTTGAGAAATTGTAAAATGTTTCTTTTTTTTTTCATTAAAAGTTAAGATGATATGAACTTGGGAGCAGTATTATGAAAGCTAAAGTAGCCAAAAGCACATTAAATTTATGATTATATCAGAATGTTTTGCCTTGGATTGTTTGGGATAACTCACCTGAAATATGTGGGCCAACCATTTTTTGTCATGTTGCATTGGATTGTCTGGAATAAATTCATCTTGGCTTGGATTGTCTGGGACAAATTCATCTAAAGATTATGAAGCAACCATTTGTTTTTTGATAACAAGATACATCATAAGCCTCTGTTTATAGATTCAAACTTATTCAATGAATATTATGTACAATGTGAACACTATAATATAAGGAACACATTGTAACGCATTGAACTGATACGTTAGAGCTTGGAAATATATGCAAATTTAGCTCTTATTCTGTGCCACAACACAATATGTAGCAAGACATACATCACATCAATATGCTGTCTATTATTCACTTCTTTTCTTCTTTGCTTAACATAACTCAGTATACTCAGTATAACGCAACAATATCAAAATGACAAATAAAAAGAAAGCAAAATCAATGCAGCTGATTTTTAGAGTCCACCGCATGCTTGTATGTTCTGTATTGAAAGTACCAGTGTAGGTGAAATAATATGGCAAACCATTGCCATACCAGTATCCATTCACAAGAGGAAATTGGATATTTTTGCTGACAATATTTCTGTAGCATTTATGTGCTAACTTTTTTATTGGATTCATGCGCTTGATGAGTTGAATGAACAGATATCAAGTTGCTCACCTTTGACAGTCCTAAAGTAATTATATCAACATTTGTATGTACCGTCTCATAAGATGCAATGCGCTGCTGACATATTTTGCTAGGATTTAATTCTGAATTGAGTGACAAGCATTGTTGTACAGTAACCATGTTTTCACCTTCAGAAATGGTAAAATGTTTCTCTTTTTTTATTAAAGGTTAAGATGATATGAACTTGGGAGCAGTATTATGAAAGCTAAAGTAGCCAAAAGCACATTAAATTTATGATTATATCAGAATCTTTTGCCTTGGATTGTTTGGGATAACTCACCTGAAATATGTGGGCCAACCATTTTTTGTCATGTTGCATTGGATTGTCTTGAATAAATTCATCTTGGCTTGGATTGTCTGGGACAAATTCATCTAAAGATTATGAAGCAACCATTTGTTTTTTGATAACAAGATAAATCATAAGCCTATGTTTATAGATTCAAACTTATTCAATGAATATTATGTACAATGTGAACACTATACTATAAGGAACATAATATAAAGCATACGTTAGAGCTTGGAAATATAAGCAAATTTAGTTTTTATTCTGTGCCACAACACAGGGTGTAGCAAGACATACATCACATCAATATGCTGTCTATTATTCACTTCTTTTCTTCTTTGCTTATCATAACACAGTATTTATGATGACTCCAATCGCAACAATATCAAAATGACAAATAAAAAGAAAGCTAAATCAATGCAGTTGGTTTTTAGAGTCCACAGCATGCTTGTATGTTCTGTATTGAAAGTACCAGTGTGGGTGAAATAATATTGCAAACCATTGCCATACCAGTATCCATTCACAAGAGGAAATTGGATATTTTTGCTGACAATATTTCTGTAGCATTTATGTGCTAACTTTTTTATTGGATTCATGCGCTTGATGAGTTGAATGAACAGATATCAAGTTGCTCACCTTTGACAGTCCTAAAGTAATTATATCAACATTTGTATGTACCGTCTCATAAGATTCAATGCGCTGCTGACGTATTTTGCTAGGATTTAATTCTGAATTGAGTGACAAGCATTGTTATACAGGAACCATGTTTTCATCTTGAACTTTCTTGAGAAATTGTAAAATGTTTCTTTTTTTTTTCATTAAAAGTAAAAATGATATAAACTTGGGAGCAGTATTGTGTAAGCAAAAGTAGCCAAAAGCACATTAAATTTATGATTACCTGTATATCAGAATGCGTTGCCTTGGATTGTTTGGGATAACCAGGGGCGGATCCAGGAATTTTTGATAGAGGGGGCGCCTTTTGGGTGACAACGAAAAAATGGTGTTAAGGGGGTTACCCCCTCGAAAACTCAACGGTTTTGACCCATTGTTTGCTGTTCATGGACTTAATTTGTTCATTTTTAAAATTTCTTTCAGTTTTGTATTTTTATTAGGCGGCGCCCTTTGCTAGTCAAAAAATAGAGGGGGCGTGTGCCGGCTCCGCCCCCCCCCCCTAAATCCGCCCCTGATAACTCAGTTCAGCTGAAAAATGTGGGCCAACCATTTCTTGTTATATTGTATTGGATTGTCTGGAATAAATTCATCTTGGCTTGGATTGTCAGTCTGGGACAAATTCATCTAAAGAATATGAAGCAACCATTTTTACTCTTTTCTTTTTGATAACAAGATAAATCATAAGCCTCTGTTTATAGATTCAAAATTATTCAATGAATATTATGTACAATGTGAACACTATACTATAAGGAACATAATATAAAGCATTGACCTGATACGTTAGAGCTTGGAAATATAAGCAAATTTAGCTCTTATTCTGTGCCACAACACACAGTGTAGCAAGACATATATCAATATGCTGTCTATTATTCACTTCTTTTCTTCTTTGCTTAACATAACTCAGTATTTATGATGACTCCAATCGCAACACTATCAAAATGACAAATAAAAAGAAAGCAAAGTCAATGCAGTTGGTTTTTAGAGTCCACAGCATGCTTGTATGTTCTGTATTGAAAGTACCAGTGTGGGTGAAATAATATGGCAAACCATTGCCATACCAGCATCCATTCACAAGAGGAAATTGGATATTTTTGCTGACAATATTTCCGTAGCATTTATGTGCTAACTTTTTTATTGGATTCATGCGCTTGATGAGTTGAATGAACAGATATCAAGTTGCTCACCTTTGACAGTCCTAAAGTAATTATATCAACATTTGTATGTACCGTCTCATAAGATTCAATGTGCTGCTGACGTATTTTGCTAGGATTTATTCTGAATTGAGTGACAAGCATTGTTGTACAGTAACCATGTTTTCACCTTCAGAAATGGTAAAATGTTTCTCTTTTTTTTTTATTAAAGGTGAAGATGATATAAGCTTGGGAGCAGCATTATGTAAGCAAAAGTAGCCAAAAGCACATTAAATTTATGATTATATCAGAATGTTTTGCCTTGGATTGTTTGGGATAACTCAGCTGAAATATATGGGCCAACCATTTTTTGTCATGTTGCATTGGATTGTCTGGAATAAATTCATCTTGGCTTGGATTGTCTGGGACAAATTCATCTAAAGATTATGAAGCAACCATTTGTTTTTTGATAACAAGATAAATCATAAGCCTCTGTTTATAGATTCAAAATTATTCAATGAATATTATGTACAATGTGAACACTATAATATAAGGAACACATTGTAACGCATTGAACTGATACGTTAGAGCTTGGAAATATAAGCAAATTTAGCTCTTATTCTCTGCCACAACACACGGTGTAGCAAGACATACATCAATATGCTGTCTATTATTCACTTCTTTTCTTCTTTGCTTAACATAACTCAGTATTTATGATGACTCCAATCGCAACAATATCAAAATGACAAATAAAAAGAAAGCAAAATCAATGCAGTTGGTTTTTAGAGTCCACAGCATGCTTGTATGTTCTGTATTGAAAGTACCAGTGTGGGTGAAATAATATGGCAAACCATTGCCATACCAGTATCCATTCACAAGAGGAAATTGGATATTTTTGCTGACAATATTTCTGTAGCATTTATGTGCTAACTTTTTTATTGGATTCATGCGCTTGATGAGTTGAATGAACAGATATCAAGTTGCTCACCTTTGACAGTCCTAAAGTAATTATATCAACATTTGTATGTACTGTCTCATAAGATTCAATGCGCTGCTGACGTATTTTGCTAGGATTTAATTCTGAATTGAGTGACAAGCATTGTTGTATAGTAACCATGTTTTCACCTTCAGAAATGGTAAAATGTTTCTCTTTGAAGGTGAAGATGATATAAGCTTGGGAACAGTATTATGCAAGCAAAAGTAGCCAAAAGCACAATGAATTAATGATTATATCAGAATGCTTTGCCTTGGACTGTTTGGGATAACTCAAGTGAAGAACATGGAGCAACCATTTTTTGTCATGTTGCATTGGATTGTATGGGATACATTCATCTTGGATTGGATTGTCTGGGATAAATTCATCTAATGATTATATATGAAGTAACCGTTTTTCTTGGGTTTTTTTCTTTTTTTTTTTATAACAAGATGAATCACAAGCCTCTGTTTACAGATTCAAACTTATTCAATTCAAGAACAAACATATTGATGATCATTTAATACCTTGTGTTACACCATCATATTAAACAATAGATCCAAACCTCTACTGGTGAAACACAGGAATGAATATGTGTAACATAATGTTATAGATGTGCAACCAGGTGTAACTCTCTGCTAGTCTGTAGTACAATCTAATCATGTTTTACACAATAAAGCACATAAATTATTGTAACATATGAAAAGGTTTGACTACAAAATTGATTCTCTTATAAATGCATCTACGCACAGTTTCCACCTAGATACTCCCGAGCACACACACATTTCCAAGCACAGCAAGTCTAGCCTTTACGCAGTCTGTGTTCATCCTACATGGTTGAGTACATAGCATCATAAGAGCTGTGTGAGATCTAGTGGAAAATTGGCATCTGTGATTGGTTGTTGTCAAAACCTCAAGTGTTCCCTTCGTCCAATCAGAACAAAAGCTAACACTTTCCCCTAAAAACACTTTTTTTCATTAGGTCAACAGATAACGCAATTAAATGTTTATTAGCAAGGCGAATGTGGTAAATCTGTTGAAAACAACCTATCCCAGCACAATTTTTGACCAAAATGTAGGTTTTAAAAGTCAGTGTTCCTTACAATATTTTTCAAATTTTATGTCATTTAAATGAAAGAGCAGACTTATATTGTCCATATACTAGCCTCATTTTAATGAGCAATGACCAATTCTCTTTAAATTGCAAATCTTATGCAAAAAGTTACTATTTTCGCCTGTTTTGTCATATGGTTGTAAATTCAATGAACTATGACTTTGCTAAAGAGTGCTTACAAATTGATATGGTAGTAATACAATAGTAATTATATCAAACAACAATGCATACTTTGACATTAATCTAGTAGATGCAAGAAAGGCAACTATTAGGAAATGATGCTTATGTCCCAGCAATGGGGTAAGGGTTACAGTTAGGATTACGGTTAGGGTAAGGGTTAACCCTAAACCCTAACAGGTTTTCGGACTGACGTGGTTCGGATTGACGGTGTTTCGGACTCACAGGGTGTCCCAGCTGCAACAACGACATATTTTTGACATGACAAATATAACACATAGGCAGGGGATATCACATGTTACACAATATGCTTTGTATTGTTTCCAAAGTATTTTTGCATAAGTTGGAGGCTTTGAAAGCACTGCAAACATTTCTACCATATAGAATCTGTGCTCATGCCTCCCTATTGGACCAATCTGTCAATTTTTGACAAGTATATGAAGCATTAGGGAATTCCAGTTGAAAATAGCTATCAGGATAAGTTTAGAGTCAAATGTATGTTTTTGACTTCACAATACTGAGAGTCAATGAAATCGTATTTCTTGAATATTGTTTGTCTAATTAACATACTAAGCTTACCAAATTAGATGATGTGGACTTACCTGTACTTGATTTTAGAAATTTGGAGAGATAATTATAAATATTCTGGTACTTTGGTACATCATATTATCTTGTTGTTAATGTAAAAGTCCAAATGAAAGTGTTGTTAATTTTAGATGCTCTATGATTCACTTGTTGTTTAACCAAAATGAAGTTGTAATAATTGGGACTGACTGTTATAAAAAGAAAATTAAACACTTGGTTAAAAACACTCTTAATAAATAAATTAAATGAAAGATCACCAAGTGAACGAATACTCAGATGATGGACCACTAAAGAATAGTAACTCTTGGGAACTTATAACTTATATAGCGAACTTATTACACATTGGGAGGTTCTGAATTTGTATTCTTATCCTTAACTAGCTTGTGACACTTTCTTGTAGTGTTTATGATGTAGAGGAAAGAAATATATCTAGAAGATGTGAATATTCAAGTACTGTTGCATCGATACCATTATCGATGTCAGATACGTTGTAAAGAGACAGAGTTATATACATAGGTGATAGAAAATCATTCTAGTGATATGATAATAGTATATGGTGTTCTGGTTTGTCATAACCCTCCAGACAGTTATCCATCATATACTGTGTAAGTGCTATTCAATTCCCTTTTATTGCCTCTTTGTGAAATGTATCAATATTGTATATAGGCTACTTAGTTGAACTTAGTGAGCACACATAACTCCAAAGGGTAAACTATGATATGGTATATTTACATTGAATTTAAAAAATAAAACAGAAAATAAAGGGGGGAAATGTAAATTCATTAACCCTAACCAAACCAAACATCAAAAAGCCGCAATCCACAAAGTATATGCATGTGATCCCGCGTGATGGATTTGCATCATCTTGGGAACAGTCATATGGCCACAAAAAGCTTGGCTGGCCAAGGCAGACCCCTGTGGCAAGATAGGCCTGTGCATGTACTGGCACCCGAGGGGTCGGTCGTTCAAAACCTTGCACCCGAGTAGTCGGTGGTTCAAACCTTCCCTCCTTTGTTTTCCCCTCGCCAAAAAGTTAAAGCAAATTATATATTTCTGCAACGCTTAAAGGATCACTTTTGCTGAAACCCTAGTCTTATTTTCCCTAAACTGAATACAAATGATGCGGCAACAAGAAGTCACTTGCCACATGTTTCTTTATAAGCAGAGGTAATTGCACTTTTCCAATGCAGCAGACAACTATGAAAGGAGATCTGTTGAAATATGATTAAAATATTTCTTATGTTACAAAAGTATATGTTAAATTGTGCAATATAAGTACAATGGTCATTCAAAAAGTTCTGTGCCCTCATAATTCTTCATCTGTAAATGGTAATCTTCAATAATATTTATAAACTTGGGTGTTTGGTTGTGTTTGTGTTAATCTGGAAGGAAAATATTATTGTACATTCATGCAGAGATATATGATGAATCAGGCGAACGTTTTGAAAGACCCTTGTATATTATGATCAGCAGTATTTCTGACAGATAATGTTTGGTAATTTATGCAGGTCATGACAAGAAATGCATAAAATGACACCTCTGCCTCAACAACAAAATTACAAGCTTAAGGAATCGGATACCAACTTTTGCACAGTATGTTTGTGGGACCTGAGAGCACATCAGACACACCAAATTGCATTCTGAATATGAAGAATGTCCTGATGATATCAAATAGTTTTGATTTGTTGAAATGAGTGATATATTACAAATGTTATGGCAAATTATTAAAAATTTATATTTTATTTATTTTTGATATTTAACAGTCCTCGAAGTAAACTTTATAAATCTAATATACTTAAAGTGTATGTAGCTGCTGCAGTTTTTTGCTAAAAGATGTATATCTTCATTACGAAAGGTCAACATTTTCAAATAATGGATGGCTTTTGCTCCCAGCTACATACATTTAAGTACATATCATTAGATTTATAAAGTTTACTTTGGAGACTGCTATGTCAAAAATATAAATTCTTAATAATTTGCCATAAAATTACAAAAAATACTGTGCAAACATTGCTATCCGACCCCTAAAGTTTGAGAAAGGTTTTGAAAATATCATGTTTTGCCTGAGTGGATCAGATCATAGTCTATGATCAGATCAAGCCTCAAATGGCATTTTGCACTATGCAATTTAAATTAAATGCTATTTTAAAATAGCATAGAAATACCATGGTTGATGATAATTGATATATAATATAATTTGTTGAACTGCAATTGTGAGATAACTATAAGGTCAAGTGTAAGCATTACTGATTTGTTGATCAGTTATTCTAAGCAATTACTGTCCACTTATCACTATCATGAGATCAAAAACAAACACCAATGGTCTCTGGGTGTTTGAGGGCAATGTATAAAGGAAATCCGTCCTTTCAGTTTTATCTTCTCTCATGTACAAGTGGTTGTGATGCAAGTAGTCGGTTTTTTCATTGTTCTAAGCTTGATGCTTGTTTTCCTGAAACTTAATAGGGGCCAAGGTTTGTTAATGTTCAACCCACTTCATACGCACTTTTGGATCTATAGTTACACCATGCACTTAACAACACATTAAATGTCAACAGTTTTATAAGAGATCCATTATGCAAATTATTACTGGGAAGATATTGCTCATGAGTACACACAGGTGATGTTCTATTGTGACCTTCATCTGGGGTTTTAACTTTGTTTATATGTCTTATGTTACTCCCCCATTGGATGTTGTGTCATATTTTCCCTGTTTTTAATTTTATCCATTGCTAGTGTGACACTGCTGTATCCTTTTGGATCCATCCTTTGGTTCCCCGCTGGTCAGTTGGAACAGATTTCCCTGTTTTTATACTTCATCTGAGAAACATAAATTTTTACCATTTGTGTTTAAGTTTTAAGGTAAAACGTTTTTTTTTGCTTAAAATGATATTTTTACCACCAAACTCAAATAAATGGTAAGCCTCACAATTTTTTATGCAAACATAACTTGTTACCTAGAATAAAAGAAACAATACCAGAATTTTTACACCACAGAATGAATATTCTTAATTTCTTGATGGTATATATGTCGAACAGACAAGTTATTAGTTTTGTGAAAGTAGTATTTTTAGTATTTGAGCATACCCACACCCTTCCCCAAGGCTCCCGTGCAAGACTGCAAGTATTATCTAAAATCCATTGTTTAGTGTGCAGGTTTCAGATAATGCATTGTTTAGCATGCAGGTTTATATAATCGAACAATGTATTTTATACATTAAATGTATTTTAAATATCTTCTTTTTCATATCCATTTTAGAAAATGGGACATTATCGAAGCAAATGGGTAAAAAATGCAAAAACTTCAAATGTGATTATCTCAAAATGGCCATTTTCTTGATACATCGCTATGTCATCTGAGCCATGATATAAATAACATCTTAAAATGCTTTGATGAAGAAAATCAAAGCTTAAAATTTGCTCACTTGAGAGCCTTCGCAATGTAGCACCATTCCTTGTTTCCAGGAAACATAATACAGGTTTATAATCAGCAGGTTGTGCTGAATTTTCTTAGCTCTATCGGAAAAGGGTGTATACACACATGAGAGTTGATCTACACTATCTAATGTCTTAATTGCATTTCTCCTTTGATATATGTATGATATGAGAAAGGAAATACGAACGAAATATATAGATGTAATATGTTGTAGTTCTGCCATGCAAGGTGACATGCAATACAGTGGCGTCAGTTGCCAAGTCATCCGTCAATTGTAGCCAACATTTCATCAATAGCATTACAGAGAAAATTGATTTTTAGGTGGGTTCCATGTTATTCATATCAGTGATTTATGGGCAGTCTTGTATTGATTGTTATATTGAATCACAGGAATAGCTATGAAGTTGGAGTCCACCTGTACAACTTGTAGTTGAATATCACAACCTTTTCTTTATTGTAAAGATGTGATCTATTGGCGTCCCTTTTATTGTTTTGTTTATGTAATGTCTAGAGGAGTTGCATATAAATTCTTGCTACTGTGACATTGACACAAGTTAAGGATTTTATTTTTTGACTTAGACCACACAATTATTATTCCCTTGGATTTAGCCAAGAAATGCTCAATTGTTACCAAGATCTAAACCAGAGATTTTTCTTACAAATATTGTACTTAAACTGAATAAGAATGAGAATAAAAGATAAGATTTTGTCTTTTGCCTATCCAATATTGTGTCATAATGGATGGGCTGGCCAATATTTTTATTGTAGTGGATACTCAGGCTGCGCTGGCATCCACTACTCAAAATATTGAGGTGATAAGCTTGCTGTTTTGTAGACAATTAGACATCTATGCAATGTTCACTATAGTAAATAAATGAGAATTCGATCAGAAGATGACATATATAATAATGATACATCAATCCTAAAGTGCCAATTTTGACAAGTTTGAGAAATAACACACTTTACTGTGAACCTCTTTCTACCAACCTCACCCAAGGGCCAGGATTCTATATTTCAGCAACAGTTATTTCCTTCACATTTTGATGTAAAATCCGCAATATATGCTCATTGACAGTTCCTTTGAGGTTGGAGTTTCTAGGGGGAAGCCATTGTATGTTACTCTGCATATTTGGTACTTGATTTTGTCAATAACATGCAGTGCATTTTGTTGTGAAAGAAAGTCCATTATAAACAGCTTTTTATCTTCAGGTATGTTTGTTGACTTTATATCTACAATGCTAGACAAAATAGGTTGGAATGAAAAATAGAATGTGCACCTTGTAATGGCCATATTTTCGTTATTTCTAGAGTGATGAAATGTCGCTTTCTTTAGTGTCAAGTCTAAACATTACCCTCACCCCCAATACCTCCCCCTGCCCCACCAATCAATGTTGGGTACTACTGAGCGCACATGAACAAAATGTCAGGATTCAACATTGATCGGGGGAACGAGGGCTCATTTGCAATACCGTACTAATTTCGTTCCAACCCTTTTGTCCAGGGTTGTAGTATGCATTTGTAGTTGGTAAAAATTTGCAATATGTTCAAAGATTGTTTATATTGTAATAGATATAATTCAAATCCCTCATTTTTTTTACAACAAAAACATTTGGCTATTCTATTTAAAATCCACACACTATTTCCAGTTTTATGTTAAATTATTGTTTATAATTATCATAATTGGTAAAATCTAGTTGAATTTTCACACAAATTTTGACAATTTTGTTTGGAATTCCAACATCTTCCTCAGGGGGAGTGTAGTTTTCAATTAAAATAGCCCATTTGTTGTACAGCACTAAATATTTTAGATTAAAAAAATATTATCCTGTTTTGCCAAATGAAACATAGTTAATTGTAATCCTTTAGTTAGTTCTAACTGGCAATAAAAGGCAAATTTGAATAGATTTGCAATTTTAGGGTAAATGGGCAAAAAACATGCAATTGTGCATGATTTATGACAATGTCAGTCACAAAACCTAAATACTTGGCACAAGTCTAAGCATTAAAAATTAGTAGTATAGACTATCAGTTTGATCATAAATTTAATATTTTATGCTATATGGATTTTTGGTTATAAAGATATAAAAGAATATGTTTTCCAAATGCATTACCTTAGTCTTTGAGCTTGATTGTCACAGCATACAAAAAACACCCTAAAAATGCATGTTTTTGGCCCTTATTTCCATAAATTGGCTAAATACTAAAATTTAACTTTTATTGCTAGTTGGAACTAACTAAAGGATTACAAATTAGCTATGTTTCATTTGACAAAACAGGATAATATTTTTTTAATCCCCCAAAATTAGTGCTGTATTTTTCTGGAATAGGGAATAATGCAAAACATGAGGCAGTAAAGAATCAATGTGATCTCAAATAGTATGGGTAGTAGAAAGCTTATTCTACTCTCAGTATTGAGGTTGAACATAATACATCTTGTTTATCTACACTAGATATAGTCTTACAAAAATGGATTGTATTATTTTCTTCTCCAGTGTGCACATTCCCAGATGACATTTGTAACAATAAAACACATTGCACAGAATTCGTCAATGGGGTCAACAATGCATGAGAATAGCAGTTTCTGGTCATGAAGTAGATGTAAGATTGATTTGTGGTCATGGAGTATTTGTAGATATCAACTCTTACCATTCAGTTGTATAGTTCAATGTCACATGTGTGACAGTGTGTTTTCAGTGGTAAAATGGTCCAATTTAGCTTGCATTGAAGAATGTCAAGAGGGTAAGCAGCCTGGTCATCCAAGGGAGATAAGCCCAGTCGTTGTTTGCAGTGTATACCAATTGGGATAGAAGCAGGAGCGCAGCATTTTGTCCTTAATTGTCATTGTTATCCATCTGGATGTCACCAACACATTTTTGTTGAAGGGGCACTCTGCACTTTCCTGCCACATGTCTATGTAACCTAATTACCATTATAAAGTTCATATTTCTTGGATTAATTTCACAAGAACAAAACAAAAATCATGTTTTTTTACTGTAGAAACATATGATGGGTTTCACCAAATAAGACTAGTGACTTTTTTTGTTCCTTATGATTAGAGGAAGAATTTGAGGTATTGTACAACTTGATCGGATTAAATTGAACTTAGCCACTATCTTGGATTTGACCCCCCCCCACCTCCATCAGAAAAATTGGCAGCATGGCACATTTGATTCAGTGGTGACATTAACGTGACTTTGTGAGTAATTGATAATTTTATGCATTTATGCCGCAGTTAAACATAAATAAAACACATTTTGAATATTATAAACCAAAATATGACATTAGGAGAAAAAACGGATCATTTTGAAAAGAATGTGCAAATTAATGAGCAGTTCATGCAGTATTTGTCTCTAGAAAGCAGGAATATTTAGTTAATTAAACTATTTTGTTTTCTTAAGAGCCCAAGAGCCCATTTTAGCATGAAACCAATAGCGGTCTTATAGACAATTAGAGATCTTTGCAATGTTCACTAATAAATAAATGAGAATTTAAAAATCAAGAGTTGGATCAAAAGACATATAACATGATAAAGTAATGATACATCAATCCTAAAGTGCCAATTTTGAAAAGTTTTGAAAAATAACACACTTTCCTGTGAACCTCTTTCTACCAACTTCACCCTAGGGCCAAGACTCTTTATTTCAGCAACAGTTATTTCCTTCGCATTTTGATGTAATTTCCGCACTGTATGCTCATTGACAGTTCCTTCGAGGCTGGATTTTCTTGGGGGAAGCCATTGTATTTAAATCAATCCTATCATATCCAATGTTCCTGAATGTGAAGCCACAGTGTGCTGTGCATGTTTGTAAGTAGCTCAGTCAATCTGCAATATTTGAAGGAAAGGTAAAAGTGAGTATAGGATAATGACCATAAATGTTTTACCTTAAAGTTGTGATAGAACATAGATATCAAACATGCCCTAAAGTGTAGCTTAAAACCAGGAAACTCATACCAATTTAACAGCTCATTTCTAGTTGTAAACATGCCAAACACATTTGCATTCAAACATGCAAGTCAAGGACTATATGCATCAACCTGAACTGTTGACAAGAGTAAAAAATGTCTATTTTCAGGAATGAAAATGTCTATTTTTGCTGCTCTTTCTGGGTCAACATTGTTTTAAATGTCATGTGCACTTTTTTTAACCTCTGCACCTCTGTTTTTGTATAAAATTGTTAATGAACAAAATGCTTCAACCATCCAAACCTAATCAAAGGTTTGAACAAACTGGTGTACATCTAGTAAACAGCTAAAGTCAACTACCATTTTCAGCCTCAATATTATACCAACATGTTACTCTAGGCATTGTAAAGTAGCCCTTTTTTTGCATAATACATAACGGGTCGGTACCAAGGAACACTAGAGATGGGTTTTTTGAGGGGAGGGGGTCAACAGTAGACAATGGCATTCCCATCTCACTTAGGATATGTTTTGACTTTGAAGAGATAGATTTGAGTAATCTGAGCCTCGTTTGTGATTTTATTTTGTTACTTTAACCATTTTGCTCAGTAAATTATGCTGAAAAAAGAAATGCTCTCACCAATTTGGCTCGGCGTAGACCAGCAGCACCAGGGTCATGTAACTCCACTCATATTGCTTAGCGACTGACTAGAGTGGTACTCATCTTGAATTATATTCATTCACCTGTTGAATGGTTTTGTGATTTGCAAAGATTCTTTTTCTGATAAGATTAAGAAACCCAAAAGTAACATTTATATGTTTTACATTCTGAATTTTGTGTATGATACTTGAATGATTCTAGTTCAGTTTTGCCTGAACTTTCATCAATTTGAAGCATGACGTCTCTAGAAGTGTCACATTACCGTGACAACAAACTGAAACACTAAAAAAAAAGATAATCCCTCCCCTATTGCTGTAAATAACTCCCATTCTGTGCTTATTGACTTATGCACTGGGAGTATTTGGTGTCTTAATCAATAAAATCACAGTTTCCCTCATTTAATGTATTCAATCCGTCTTGCCCAGAGGAATGCATTTGGTACGATAAGATCACCAAGTTAGTAGTGCTGAATGAATTTAGCGCCCCTTCTCTTGTCCTAAATCTGTGCGTGTGGATAAAATTGACAGCCTCTGTAGTCTCATTCATCCATGAAATATCTGGAAATCAACTTCTCTTATTTCAATTCTATTTCCTGTCAAATATCAGCATGGCGCTCAGAAGTACACAAATACGATGTTGTGGTGATTGCTGGCAGCAAATTAACTTGGTGCTTTGAGACTTTTTGAAAATATAAACAATACAAATTTAATGAATTCTATTAATATTAAAGTATTAGCTTACAGTATTGTTATGTTACTCTTAATTCTTATTCAGTGGGTGTGGCTTGTAAAGAATTTATGTCATTTGAATGGTTTACTGGTGTATAATGTCAAAAACGTGACTTAAGTTGTACTGCCCCTCGTCGCAATCTCTTACACTTTTTGAAATAAATCTGTCAAATATTTTACCAAAAGTAAAAAGGTGAAAAAAGGTTTGTGTAGCTTACTTGTTTTACACATCTGGACCAATTTATAGCATACCACATCACTGCATTTGGTCACAGAGACCATTTCAAAAGTTGCATCTGAGCCCATAGGTGTCATCTCTCAAACAATACAGCAGGCCAGGCCTGTTCATGTGTTTGTTAAATTGACTCCTATGGACTCAGGTGCAAGTTTTAAAGCAGCCTCTTTTTATATATAATGAACCAATGTGACTGAACGCAGTGATGCTATCAATTGGCCCAGATGTGTAAAACAAATAAGGCTACACATACCTGTTTTACATAATGTAAAATATTTGTTTGATTTGTATCCTCCAGTATCCAATGTACATAATTGTATATTGGTAATGTTGTTTTTCTGTAATGTCTGTTTGTTTCTTTTTCCCTGTGGTAATTCTTTGGTTCTCTATTTTATGCTAAATTATATACCTAAGAGTAAGACCCTAAACAAATCCTTTGAAAATTTGACCAGTGAAGTACTTACTTAAGAACAAGTTACTTGGATATATTTCCATTGATTGTATACATTTTGATATCAATATCAGGTCAAGCAATTTTAGAGTCTCTAGCTCTACAACAACATTGTTAAATTTGAAGATTTGTATCTCCCCAATATCTGATGTACCCAATTGTGTTTTGGTAGTTTTGTTTTTGGTAATGTTTGGTTGTTTCCATTTCCATGAGGTAATCTATTGGTTCTTCATTTCACATTAAATAAAACACTAAGATTTCAAACAAATCCTTAAGGCTTAAAAATTTTTTGTTCCAAATCAGACAAAGGCCAAACACATCTACAGCATTTCCCTTTTGATATCTTCATAATGTAATGATACATCAATCCTAAAGTGCCAATTTTGAAAAGTATTGAGAAATAAGACACTTTCCTGTGAACCTCTTTTAAAAGTTCTACCAACCTCACCCCAGGGCCAAGACTCTTTATTTCAGCAACAGTTATTTCCTTCACATTTTGATGTAATTTCCGCACTGTTTGCTCATTGACAGTTCCTTCGAGGCTGGATTTTCTTGGGGGAAGCCATTGTATTTAAATCAATCCTATCATAACCAATGTTCCTGAATGTGAAGCCACAGTGTGCTGTGCATGTTTGTAAGTAGCTCAGTCAATCTGCAATGTTTGATGGAAAGGTGAAAGTGAGTATAGGGTAATGACCATAAATGTTTTACCTTAAAGTTGCGATAGAACATAGGTATCAAACATGCCCTAAGGTGTAGCTTAAAACACAGGAACCTCATACAAATTTTACCAGCTCATTTCCAGTTGTACGCATGCCAAACAAATTTGCATTCAAACATGCAAGTCAAGGACTATATGCATCAACCTGAACTGTTGACAGGAATAAAAAATGTCTATTTTCAGGATTGAAAATGTCTACTTTCACTGCTCTTTCAGATTCAACCTCTGCGCCTCTGTTTTTGTATAAAATTGTTGTACATCCAATAAACAATTAAAGTCCATTACTGTTTTTAAATAGGTTACCAACATGTATAGTCATTGGTAAGAAGGCCTTTTTTGCATAATACATAATATGATTATCTTAAGGAACACTGGAGAGTAGGGGGATAACAGTAGAAAATGGTATTTCCTTCTCACTTTGACTATGACTATGAGGTGATGAATTTGAATAATCTGTGCCTTATTTTCAATTCCATTTTTTACTTTAACCATTTTACTCTGTAATTATGCTGAAAAAAGAAATGCTCTCACCAATTTGGCTCAACATAGACCATCAGCACCAGGGTCATGTAGCTCCACTCATCTTGCTTAGCGGCTGACTAGATTGCTACTCATGTTGAATTATATTCATCTGTTGAATGGTTATGTGCAAAGATTCTTTTCTGATAAGATTAAGAAACCCAACCTTAACATTTATATGTTTTACATTCTGAATTTTGTGTATGATATTTGAATGATTCTAGTTTAGTTTTGCCTGAACTTTCATCAATTTGAAGCATGACATCTCTAGAAGTGTCACATTACCGTGACAACTAACTGAAACACTAAAAAAAAGATAATCCCTCCCCTCTTGCTGTAAATAACTCCCATTCTGTGCTTATCGACTTATGCATTGGGAGTATTGGGTGTCTTAATCAATAAAATCACAGTTTCCCTCTTTTAATGTATTCAATCCGTCTTGCCCAGAGGAATGCATTTAGTATGATAAGATCACCAAGTTAGTAGTGCTGAATGAATTTAGCGCCCCTTCTCTTGTCCTAAATCTGTGCGTATGGATGAAATTGACAGCCTCTGTAGTCTCATTCATCCATGAAATATCTGGAAATCAAGTTCTCTTATTTCAATTCTATTTCCTGTCAAATATCAGCATGGCGCTCAGAAGTACACAAATACGATGTCATGGTGAATGCTGGCAGCAAATTAACTTGGTGCTTTGAGACTTTGAAAATATAAACAATACAAATTTAATGAATTCTATTAATATTATAGTATTTACTTACAGTATTGTTACTCGTGTTCTTTATTGATTTTGGCACTCCTGCCTTTCCTCATAGAAGTAGTGACGTAACAGGATTAATTACCATAATGATGGGTCTACACTATTTTTGAATGTATTGCCACACATAAGGCAGGCTACGCTCATCACCTGTGTAAGATAAGTGCAATCATAGATTGAATACAATACGGCTCTTTTCAAAGACACATACTTGGACTCGGTATCATGTGATATTTTGTATAGAATTACGATCCAGGTTTTTATCACTGTTCTTTGATTATCTATGGTGCAAAGGAAAAGAACAGCATTATGTTTGGCGAAGGGCAATGCATTCAAAAATGGTGTAGACCCATTGCTATAGTAATTAATCCTGTTACATCGCTACTTCTACAGTAAATACCATTGAATACTATTCTTATACTCAAATATTATAAAACAAAATTGATTGATCAATTCTTCAAAAACTATTGTACGCTACTCCCTTTCACTGGAAAGTAGGTTTAATTACCACTATTTACAATATTTATAACATTCTGTAGACAGCTCACATAATTATTTTGAAAAGCAAATAAAGCAATTGTGAAATTGAGATACAGGCATTGACACCGTTCCTTACTTTCTAGTATGCTGGGATGTAAGGATTTCACCAATAGCACACTTGGTTACAGCATTGGTGACTGATGATAACTTAATTTTAAAAATTAACCCTCTTTACCTTGTTTTGATCAGATCATGTGACAATGTGCACAAATGCCAAGCAAAAATACATGCTTTTGAAAATTTAGGCAGTGAAGTACCTGGATATATTTCCATTGATTGTATACATTTCAATATATATTTCCATTGATTGTATACATTTCAATATCAATATGCCCTACAGTCTCAAGCTTAAGGGCCGCTACAGACTCCAGGTATTCGACATATAATATTTGATGTACTATATCTACGTTATTTAATCTAGTCCCATTCTATTTCCAGTAATGTTTAAGTTCTAACGAATGTTTGATGACGTAAAATCGATAATATGTTGCGTATAATATCTGGTAGAAATATATTATCGATTTTACGTCATCAAACATTCTTTAGAACTTAACCCGGGAACTTAAACATTACTGGAAATAAAATGGGGCTAGATTAAATAACATAGACATGTTACATCAAATATTTTACGTCAAATAAAAAGTCTGTAGGTCACTTGACAACAAAAGTGTGGAACTTTTGTATCCCCCAGTATCTGATGTACATAATTGTATTTTGGTATTAATGTTATTTTGGTGTAATGTTTGTTTCTTTCTTTCTTTTTCCTTGCGGTAATTATTTGATTTGCTATTTTATGCTAAATTATATATCTAAGACCCTAAACAAATCCTTAAGGCACTGATTCTCAACTGGCAGCGTGTGCCACTTGTGCCACATAGATGCAAGCCAAGTGGTGCTTGACCACATGCAAAAAAGCGGGCCCCTGGACCCACACCATGATGCTTCGCTCACTCGTTATGAACAATCTATTTTCCAAAAGTGGAGCTTCAGATAGTTTACTTAAGAATCCTTGCCATAAGGTTTAAAGATCGTTTTTGTTCTAAATCAAACAAAGACTTTACAAATCTATAGTGTTACCTTTAAATATCGTTGGTCGCAACACATAGTGGCGTACGTGAAGGACAAAATATGTCTCAGAGCAAAACGTTTTTGAAGGATATGCTACTAGTAACGGAGTCGATACTCCTCCACTGTTATCTCTCAGTGGCCCAATTCCATTTAAAATTAAAGTTTAAGGTTCAAACTATTAAACTGTATCTTTAATAGTTACCAAAGGAATAACTATTATAGGATATAGCTAGCTCTAAACCTATATGCCACTATGTGAAACGGAAAATATTTGGAAAATGGCTATACGCCACTATGTGTTGCGCCCAACGATATGTAAACTAGGTGATGGTTGCATCAAGAAATTCAATCTATATATTTATGTATATAACTTTGTATGGAAATGTTAAAGAGGAAAATGGATAATAACTTCCATACCTCATCTACCAAACAGATTAAATTAGCAGGTGAAAATAATGATGTATAAATAATAATATACATTGAATTAGGTCGCTGATAAGCTTGCTCATTTATCTTGCTCAAACTTCACTTGCATGGCTTCCTGTACATCATAGATAATGACGCTTCACTTCTCATTTACTTTTTGATTGATAGTTATTATTAATGACATGTCCTGTTGGTGATGAATATCCTTTGCATTGTTTCAGAAAGTTGGATTAGTTTTAGTTTTCCATGAGTTAGGGATAGAATTCCCTATAATCTATGCATTCATGAAGTGGTATTTTGTTCTCTTTATTTTGATACAGTGATGTTAATGAAAGGAACACAGATTTAGTAAATCAGCTCATAATGCAAAATCAACTTTGGTGACATTGTATAATCACAATTGTTGTTTACTTTGAAATGCAATAAACTTTTCTCCTGATGAAGAATGAGTAGGTTGTTTGTATACCATTTTGAAAAAACAAAATGTGATTTTGATTTATCTTTCAATTTATTAACCATGGTGTACACTTTAAAGGGGGTAACCCTATTGGTTTTGGATATGGATTGTCTTTAAAACTACATAATAATATCAAATATTGTCCCCTTTATGCTGGTTCGTGAAAAAACGAGAGCATTTTCAGCGTAAATGTGAATAAATAGCAAAATTCGCAATCCAATACCTTGGTATGCGTGAATTGCATTCTGGGCAGGTAAGCAACAACAACATGTGCCGTAATTCCCTTCGTCATGTGCCGTGCGTGCGTGGTGCACTGAAATGACAATCAAGCTCCACTAGTCACGTTCCGATACTAAGCAAAGTTGTGACACTAGTTTTAATAATTATAATAGGCCTACCTCTAACCACAACCAGTTTCGTCTTTATATCGTTCATGATATATTTTTGTGTATAAATGATGGCAATAGCCATGCCATTATTATCGACGAAAACAAAACAGACCTGACGACAATGCTGCAAATGCACGTATTGAACAGATTGTTTTTGTTTTTAACTCTTTTTCGTACCATTTCAGAAAAAAAGGAAACAAAATATATTTCCTCTTGCAATATGTACATTTCAAATGAATGTAAAAAAACTTTGGGTTAAAAATGGAGAGGAAAAAGAGAACTGTTACCGGGTATTGAACCGGGTACCTCATGGGTAAAACATAACGCGCTAATCAATTGAGCTATTTAGCCCACTTCCTCCATGACAGAATTTTTGGAGCTATATCATGGAATAATTGATCGGAAGAGGCACTTCCTAATTAGCATGAGGCCGCACTGTTATTTAAATAGCGTATTGTTATTTAAATTTGGCCTCAGCTCGTATAGCTGGCGCTAGTCATGGCATGCAGACGGATGTCACAGATCCTGTTCGAACCAGTGGAAGCGTACAGGCATGTTTAATTGATGCATAAATCACCGTTCTGTATATAGGTATAAGCTGGTATATTTTGTACACGATTTCTTTATACAACAATGGGGTGATATTAAATGTATCAAGTTTATAAAATGTGACATTTACGTGCCTTTTTATTATCTGTAGTGCAGAGCTCCGCCGACTGAAGCTATAGATGGTGCCATCGTGGCCGTCCCTGGCTGCATGTAGAATTCAATTCCAATAAATATTGAATTATATCAGATTCATTTCAAGCAAACACCATTGGTCTGCATTTACAAGAAATGTTAATTCCCAAAGATATATAATCGAGTATCACAATGTCATTATATTATGTCAAAACAGCCATAGATCTTAAAATATTCAAGGACATTGGTTACGTAATTCCCACAACAGCGTTTGGTGATAGACCTATGAATAAGGGATTTTAAGTAGTCTTCATTTCTGATCGGTCAGATGTGGTGTAAAAGGTTTTTTTGACTTGAAATACTACTTGTATTTCATACCTTAAATTTGTCTCGAATTTCCATCGCATTATTGACAGCAAGTCCTAATTTCGACTTTGTTATTGCAAAAAGTCATTCCCTTCTCAAATTAGCAGACTTTCAATAAAAAAAATTATCTCTGGTGCCTAATGGAAATACCAGTCCGGCCATTACGGGTGCAGAGGTCAGTGGTCTCAGCTCTTGTAGCGGGCGCACTTTCAAGCTTGGTACTCGCATTGAACAGACAAAGTTCGCAAACTGAATGGCGGCTTTATTTGTCAACCGTAATTAACATGATCAAGGGGTCGAACATGAATATTCATAACCGATCGATGATGCTGTCGATCGGGTTACAGACCTTTAAAATGGAAAAACAGTTATCGATACTGGAAATTGATTGAATCTTAATAAGAAACATTTTCTACAGACACTTGAAATTTAATCAGGCCTTGAAATTATTTGTCTAATGTGTGTCAGAAGTAAGAGCGCAATGTCACTTAGAAAGAGTGTAAGAATGGTAACAAGGGCTCTTATCCTGGCTCAACAGGTGCAAATTACATTGTAATACAGCTAATTTTTTATTATTATTATTTCTTGATTCAAGCATGTGTATTATATCTGGAGGTCTTAAGGTAGCGTACATAACATTTTAACAGACGAGATACACCAAGCATTAATTCATCATATTCTTACGTTTTTAATCATTGTGTTGGACAGGTGTACATATGTGTTGGACAGGTGAGTGTCAGTGACCGCAATGTCATGCAAGAATTTCAATAGGACCCACAGGGACTTAATAATATTCTACAAAGAAAACAATGTGAAACATCCTGAACAAATAATACCATGTAATACATCATTTACTATCATCACACAGTATCGATATCATACTTGATTGTCATAAATTCAACCTCTTGGCTTATTACTGTTGCAGAGTTGTGACGTATTTGTTTTTGCCATAGGGGAACCAGCTATGGTCTAATACTGTACAAGCTCAAGTATGTACAATATCTTAAGGTCCATGCCCCTAGGTTTTGTGTCTATCAAATAGTTTGATAAGTACTTGTTGATAAGGTGGTCAGTGAAGGTTTTAAATGTTGATCTTTAAAGATGACCCTGCTTAATGGGTTATTTACTTGTTGCCAACATGGAACACAATCTGGTAAAAAATATTGTTAGCATGTATACATTAATAACATAACGTAAAAACTTGATAGTTAGCATATGTGCTTACTATCGAGCACTTTTAAAAACATGAATTTGTACCAAAGTATGGCGCTTTACCAACTGAGCAAATGGGGTTGAGAGACACATTTACAGGTTTACTTGTATGTATATAGCTATGAGTATCGATGATTTGCTGAAAACCCTTACACTTTTGTGGATGGGGTTCTTCATGTTTTCATGTTTTAAAAGCGCTCGATAGTAAGCACATATGCTAAATATCAAGTTTTTACTGTATGCTAACAGGAATAATGCACAAGTGATAGCTGTTTTATAAAAAGATATATGTTTATGTGTAAGACAGAAGAGAATTACCTGCAGACAGAAGGTTACAATACATGTTATTACTATTATTATGTTGCTTTACCAGAGATACATTTAATATTTTACAAACTTCCATTTTATTGGTATGATTGCATTAGTAGCAATTTGGAGAACTTTGAGATGATATACAACAATTATGTTGCAACACTTTAGCGGAAGTTGCAACACTTTCACTTTAGCTGTAGTTACAATACTTTGGTTGCAGTTGTAAAACTTTGGTTCCATTTGGAACACATTGGTTGCAGTTGAAACACTTTGGTTGTAGTTACAACACTTTGGTTGCAGTTGAAACACTTTGGTTGTAGTTACAACACGTTGGTTGCAGTTGCAACACTGTAGTATTAAGGCTCTATTTCATGTGGTAAATTCTTACAAGTGCTTTTGCTGTTGCAGTTAAACAAATGAGGTGTACAGATTAGTTACTAAAGAGGCTGCCCAAATAAGCAGTGGTTTGAGAGCAAAAGAGTGAAGAAGATTTACCTGCATACAAAACAACCAGACACAAGAAGATATGCAGAAGTTGTTGAATGTTGCTAGATCTGATGGAGACAGCTGACAATTTGTTGTGAATTTGGATAATACTTTCACTCATCCTCACAATGTTGTATTTGTTTAATACATCTACCTCTTTGGGCAATATAGTATGCTAATATGTTAAATATTCCAGAATGTTAACTATGAAGTAAATTATACTTCCATGCTTCATGGTTCATGAACCTTATAGAAGTCTTTTTATGAATACCAAACATTTATGGATGCATTTTTATGTTGGAATGCTTGCCTTGACATTCTGCATCTTGTGGACATGATGTGAATGTCTTGACAACCATGATAAAATATTTGTAAAATCAAATATCAAATTTGATGCCCACAAGGTAAGGTATATTTTACAAATGCCTCAAGGTTAGAGTTAGTGTTCTTTTCTTACCACTGTGTTTTATACAAGTGATAGACTAGATTTCTTTAGCTGCAAAGTAGGTTGAAAATATCTAAGAATAAATAAAGTAACATTTATTCCGGTTACCTATGTTGCTTTGTTTGTTAGCTGTTATTGTAATACAGCAAATGTAAGAAACGTCAGGGCACAGTGTGATTGTCAGAAGAAATGTATGGGAACATAAAGTTATACATATATTTGTCCCGGAATCTTTCATCTTTTGCTAACAGATGTGTCATCTTATCTTGTTGTTCTATGTTGTACTTCTTTAAATTCTATACCCTAACCTGTGCATTGTGAATCATAGTTCATTGTGTATCTTTGTATGCATCTCAGTTTTCCATGTATCCTTACTAGCTTTGTTTTGTATCTTACTACAGTCTCTCATTTGTTCCATTACTAACACAGTATATATACAAAACAGAACAAAAATACACATATATTTATTTTTTCTGTGATCTTCTCCTTGGGGCTTCTGCTTTTGTCAATGATGGAAATATTTCTAGCTTTCAACTCTCTGACATTTGAACTTACACTGTTTGAAAACTTTCATTCACAATTTCCCAGGTTATGATAATTGCAATTTGCACAGGAAAGTTTTGAGTGGAATAACATTCTCTCTTACCTGATAAAATTGTGTTCATACTTCATACCATTAACTAAACTAACCAAGCAACTTGAGATTTACCTCAAACCCGCAGACTGGTGAATTAAAATAATGTGATGTAAGCTGAGACAAATATAACTAGTTATATTCGTCTCAGATGTAAGTTAAATAAAATGTATGATTTGTTTCAAATTAAATAATGAAAAGGGACAGCATTGCCATAGACCATGTATGACTAGACCATGTCAAGCTATTCGGTAATGATGTTGTATCAGTTTTGGGAATCAAACATGATATGTAGGTTTATGGGCTAAACTCTTAAGAATGGTAATACAAGTTATATTCACTCACATCTTACTGAGCACATTTAATATCCTGCGTCTAAGGAGACGTAGTGACATCATTACAAAGATACCTAGTTGTGACACCTGTTAACAGCTCTACTTAGCTATCAATATCTCAATATCCTGAGTGTTAAGTACATCATCCAATCTTCAACATTGCAGAAGTAATCTTCTTGTTTCTGCTAACTATATTCATTATATTATCTTACATATTTCCCATACTAATAAAGGGACACTCTTAGTAGCGTGTGTTCATAGTATTACTATCATATACTAACAAGTCAAGGAAGATGGTCTGAGGACTATTTAGACTATGACGAATAGATTATCAGGTTTTGGCAATGGTTATAGTTGTTAAAAGAGCCTGTAAGTGAATGAACCTTCAGCAGGAAATTAAAAGACAAAACTGTGTGTGGTCATCAATTTGTATAAGGAAATGAGAAGAGCATATTGCAAGTATATTATATTGTCATTCATGAGATTGCTAGCCGGTTAAAACACCGAGCATATTACGGTAGGTTTAATCCAGACACTATATACCTGGGAGATATATTTTGCACATCCTGAAATGGTGGAATTTGTTGAAATTTATATGAATAATTGTGAAGGGCTTATTACTTTTTTTGCATCTACATGTAATGCTAGCATAAGCTGACTACAGAACACCTAAAGGGTTAATATTTGTTACATAATAGTTGTCCCTTTTCTGCAGAAATATATGAGTTTTCTTCAAAATGACATCACCTTATCAAAACATTACTATTCTGTAAGGATGTAAGTATGAAAGCTGTCTGCCTCACAATTTTCAGTATCAAGTTAGATTATGCAATAGATGTATGTATGGAAATCACTATGTAACAAAAAAATAAAATATCTTAACTAGAATCTACATTTGTGGTTACATATGAATATTTATAATTTGAAAATGTATGCAGCACCAACTTGCACTTTCAAAGTGACAGCCAAGCAGTGCAAATCCATTAAGAATCCAATCACGCAAAATGACAATAATGTTTAATACAAACACATCTGCGGTCACATTTTATGTGACAAATTTCAAGGAAAGGAGCAGAGCTTCATTTTATAAGATAAATTTGGAATATTGATGTTTCATAATATTTTCTTTGTTGTTATTTTGATCAAATGAGTAAGATGTGTAAGCCTATATACACCAGGCACAAAAAGAAATTCGTCAGTTATATTCATCCTTGCTGTTCAATAACTTGATAATTATGGATTATTCTGAAATATACATTTTGTTAATTGGACTTTCCTTTCTCATTTGACACCCTGTTTGTGAACATTGATCAAGAATTGACCAAGATATGCGCCCTCAAACCCCAAAATAAAAAGCAATTTTAACGATTCAATTGTGCCTATTACACTGTGTGTTTTATTGATGGGCACGTGGTGCTTGTGTGCAATACAACGATGCGTTCCCATTGAAAATCGTTGAAAATGCAACTTTTGTTTTTGGGGTTTGAGGCTTTGAGGCGCATATCTTGGTCAATTCTTGTTCGCTTTTTCACGAACAGGGTGTCAAATAAGAAAGCAAAGTCCAAATAACAAAATGTATATTTCAGAATAATCCCAAATTATCAAGTTATTGAACAGCAAGGATGAATATAAGTGATGAGTTTCTTTTTGTGCCTGGTGTATGTTGTAACAGATACAGTCCTGTGAAATTGTACTGAATGTTGATTAGACTCTACTCCTGGTCACATATTTTCACAATTATAAGAAAAGTAAACAAGATTTTGTTCACAATTAAAGGACCTTCAGGTAATATAGATTCACATATTTACCTCTTTGGGCAATAGAGCTAAAACAAACTGCTTTATCCTCTTTAATAATAATGGTATACATTAAATATTAAAATTGTGAAGATTTAACCGGGGGCCACTGGTCATTGACAAGGGGGTATCATGCGTGGCCAAAAAATCACGTAAAAAGGGTCTTTTTTCACGATCAGGCACTGTACGTACGTATCGTGAATAGGGTGTCAAAATCACCAAAATCAGAGAAAAAGGGTATCATTTTTATAACAGATTTACGTATTTAGGGTCCGTCCAGACTCCAGTCCTTCATCAGTTTCACAGCCTTCATGCTTATCCTCAGACTCGACTGTGTAGTTCTCTGTTTAGTCTCTTCTTTAAATCCATAAAGATTGCCGACTTTGCCAAGCTTTGCCCTGTATTGTAATATTTTTTCATTAACCCATTCAATGCTACAACCATACAACATTCAATGGTGATGTACACATGACATATACATGGTCATTCTGATTTTAATGTGTGATGTGCCCTGAGTAATTTGATTTAATTTAATTATTTAACTTTGTTTACAAGCTGAAAGTATTTCATGAGATGGGAAACCCCTTGTACGTGCAAGATAATGATGTGGAAAGTCGTTTTGGAATTCCCCAAATTATTGTAAACAAAGTCAGAGCTATGTTTGGAACTTGGAAAGCCCCAGTTCATTATTGCACCATCAGGAAAACCCCCCAGGAAGTGATGTAATGTGAAAGGTGAATGTGTATAATTAATATTGGGAAATCCCAAGATTGCAGCAATGTTGTGAAAATGTGATTGAAGTAATGGTTTATTAATAGATGATGGGATTTTTTGCATGAGTACTGATATAAAAAGCTGGAGGCTTTTGTGGGACTTTACAGAATGCCGTGGGAGATTGAAAACTCCACATGTGTGTGATGGTCTTCGTGCTTCAAAAAAGAAGTATATTTTAACCAGTTTATATAGCCAATAATTGAGCTAATTTTAATACAGCAACGAAGAAGACAGCGGGCACACAAAAGTGCTCTTCCTTATCAAAGGATTAAAAGTTCTTCTGTCAAATTGCTGGAGTTTGCTGGGTTTGTGAAGGCCACGCATCTGTCAAAAAACAGCGGAGCTGTGTTAAAGAAACCTGTTCCCTGGAAAAAGAGTGATTGGTGAAAGAAACACCATTTTTGGAGAAAGCAGCGCAAGGAGATATATTTGTGGAGATAGCAGCGCAAAGGAGATTGGAGGAAGCATCATCATTTTCGTATGGGGATTTTATACGCAAGGATTTATAAATGCAAGTGTACTATGGACTTCGCTGATTTTCGCAGGACAAGTAAATAAGGATATATTACATCAGTCGTCCAGAACATTGCAAGAACTCTAGAATCACCAACAAGAAGACCGCTGGTTAAGTACCGATAGAATAAAAATGATTGTGTGATTTTAGTGTATATTGTTGTTATATGTACCAAGCATACTTTGTTTTCAATTAAAGACTTAGATTATGTTAGCTTAATCAAACAGTGTATTTGTGTTGTGCATTCGTGTGAGTTCGGGTAAAAGGTGATTTTGGCCTTGAGTCAAGTACGACTCGTAACAAATGGAAGAGTTTCAATTCTCCTTTCTAAATTCCTTTAAGTGTTTCTCATTTCATTTTAAAATGGTTATTATTATTTGAATTTTCTATCTTATATTTATGGATAAAAATACAGATTTCTCAAGCTAATTTTCATGTTGTATACAATTATTTAATCACGAATATACAGATGAGGATCGATCTGACCGGTGACCTTATATCCAAAATGCCTGTGCCCATATAAAAACATGCATTTATTATCATCAAAAACATCAGCTTTTTTTGGTCACAATAAGTGATATCCCGATCTTGATTTTATTTAAAAACAAATTTTATACTTTTAGATAAATTATGAAAACATCAAATGAATATAAAAGGTAAGATGGATATGGTGCAGAAATGACACAAAATACGTTTTAGGATTCCTTCCAGAAGTACTTGTTGTCATTTTAAGCTTTCAAAATAAATTTATTTATTCATCTTTTCACAATAGGCCTATATAGCCTAGGTCTTAAAAAATCAAAAAAAATCTGACCACTATTTTATGACTTTCGTGTCACTTTGAAACATGATTTGTAGGACTATAATAATATTTAGAGGATGGAGAATAAATCGTAGAAACTTAAATATGGTCTTCAAACATGTTGTAAAATTATTTCTTGACTTCTTTTTCTCTATTTTCTCTTCTTCATTGTTTGCTGTTTTTTCTTACAGTTTTGTCATATTTCTTTTCATTTCATTCCCTATAGGCTCTCTGGTCCTATATCAGCATAACGTTTATTATGGAATTTTGGTAGCATCGTGGTTTCAATTTCCGAGCCATTCTGAGTTATATTAAAGAAAACAATCACAATGTGGCTTCAAGTAGTATTTAAAGACAATACTTGCTTAGGGTGTTCAAAATAAATGTTTTACTTGCTTAGGGTTAAAAAAATGCCAATACTTGTTTAGGGTAGTAAATTACACTTGTTATACTTGTTTAGGGGTGTATTTTCAGTCCTTGCATATACTTGTTTAGGGTGCTTTTTGAAACTATATGGCCACGCATGATACCCCCTTGTCAATGACCAGTGCCCCCGGGATTTAACATTGTAAGCAAATCATACTTGCCTGTCTGATAGTTCACCAACCTTTTCCTCATTGCTGAATACTTTTATGGATGCATTTTTATGTAGAAAGCTTGTCTTGAATAGTCAAACAGGAACATAATTGTGTGTAAAACATCACTGATTCTGCTTTTCTGTGGACTAGATGTGAATGTCTGGATGATAAAATATAATTATGTAAATTCAAATATCAAATTTTCAGCCTTCTGACAGTCAACATTAATAGGTAAATTTTCACGGGAAAATTTTCTGGACACATGACCAATGCGTATCAATGTGAGTGTAACCTCGAGCCTGATCTCTGACCCCTGGCGGTGACCTCGCTATTCAAGTCTTAGTAATTTTGAATTGGAATAGTATTTTTGACCGCAATTTTCATAGAAATTTGTGCATTGCAAATTTATTGAATATTATGTTATCTTAATTTTTTCACAATATCATCAAAATGTAATTTCAAAAATATCTATCTACGGAAAAAATATTTATCTACAGAAACTCTTACCATAACATTATTAACTTGCGACAAGTAACTTATTTTGCCTCAAAAGAACATCCGCTGTGCTCGGGGTCACATTCCATAATGCTAATATGTCTGCGCCCATGGGTGTCACGTGTCCAGAAAATTTTCCCGTGAAAATTTACCTATTAATTCTGACTGTCTAATGAATGTTTGTTGATGGAAAAGCAATTATATTTGATGTCAAATGTTTGGTGGAAAATATATTATTGATTTTACGTCATCACATATTTCTTAAAACTTAAATATGACTGGAAAACAAATGGAAAACAGTCAAATAACAACGACATAGTGCGTCAAACATTCTATTACGAATAAAAAGTAAATAGCAGGCCTTAGAGCATGCATGAATTAATTCAATTCAATTAATTCTGGTTGCTTATGTTGCTTTGTGTGGTAGCAATTATTATAGTACTGTAACCTAGGAAATGTAAGGCCACAGCGTGATTGTGAAGAAATGTGTGGGAATCTTGTGAAATCAGACTTAGGATTTATCCTAGATCTTTTATTTACAAATTTCAGACTTGCCTTATCCACTTTTGTTTTTTATCTTGTTGTGCTTTGTCATACTCAGTCAAAATTCAATGCCAAAGTTCACTGTGTATGTCTGTATGAATCTCAGTTTGGTGCACTCTTGTGCTGTTATCTAACAATCTCATTCAAAAACAAATTTGTCTTTCTTCAAAAAGAGAGAAAAACAATTGTTGATTGTAAGATTTTCCCCAGGAGCTGCTGTTGTTTGAAATATCTTCAAGTGGCTACTACATAACTTTGGAGATATTCCTACAATCTGTCATTGCACATCAATATTGCTCAATGTTACGCAAAACTGACAATAAAAAAGGGATGAAGGGGCATATCAGAGATTGTCCAGTGAGTTCTGTCTGGAATCAGCAATAATTTCTTGCATCAATTTTTGATATTAGGTATGTAGGTTATAACTCTCAACAGGAAGACATAGGCAATAGTACTAAAAAAGCGCAGTGATTTATAGTGCGCCACGCAGAGGCACAATGCCTAGACATTGATCCACAAGCCTCAGCACACTTTACTACAAGTATTATCCAAGCACATTATTACTGAGCACGTTTAATATCCTGCGTCTAAGGAGACGTAGTGACATCATTACAAAGATACCTAGCTGTGATACCTGTTAACAGCCCTACTTAGCTATCAATATCTCAATATCCTGAGTGTTAAGTACATCATCCAATCTTCAACATTGCAGAAGTAATCTTCTTGTTTCTGATAACTATATTCATTATTGTCTTACATATTTCCCATACTAATAACGGGATACTCTTAGTAGCGAGTGTTCATAGTATTACTATCATATACTACAAGTCAAGGAAGATGGTCTGAGGACTATGTAGACTATGATGAATAGATTATCAGGTTTTGGCAATGGTTATAGTTGTTATAAGAGCATGTAGTGAACCTTCAGCAGGAAATTAAAAGACACATTGTATGTGGTCATCAGTTTGTGTTAGGAAATGAGAAGAGCATGTTTCAAGTACATTATTGTCATTCATGAGTTAAAACACATCTATTTGATACTTACATTGCCACATTTAGTTCATAATGGTAGGTTTAATCCAGACAATGTATATTATACCTGGGAGATATATTTTGCACATCCTGAAATTATAGCATTTGTTGAAATTTGTATGAATATTGGGAAAAGAGTTTATTACTTTCTTGTAAAGTGCACATCTACATGTTGTGCTAGTATTGAAAGCTAGTCTCAGGTCTATTTTTACATTTTACAGTTACATAATACTTTCTTTTCTACACTAATACTTGATTTTCTTCAAAATGACAACACACTGTTGAACAGTGACTATGGTGTAAGTGTATTTAGTATTTCAGGAGGAAGCGAGGCGTACCTTTTTAAACACTGGTTGAAGTAGTCAGGCAGGTGGCTGAGATTCCAATTTATTACCCAAAATTGGATGAAAAAGAGACCAAAAAAAACACCACATCTCTGTAACTATTTTTCTGAAAATCATGACTTAATATGTACCAAAAAGCCTGGAAATGAATATATGCTGCACATACTTGTAACCAGCTTTTCACTAAGGACCTCCCAACCCGGGGGAGAAATGTTGAACTATGTGGCACATTTTGAGAACATTGGAAAATATGGTTATCCAATTGCATGCATGTGTCTTGAGCTTAAAGGTAAAGATGTGTCTTGTCATATGAAACTTAGTCATATCATAACTAATTGTCTATTGCACAGTTATTTTTCAGTGGAAAAATGGCAAATTTTGTGTGGAATTTTCTTATATTCAGAATTCTCTGAAGTGGTATTGTGCTCTTGGAAGCTGAAAGTTACAATTGGGTAGGGCAAATATTTACAAAAACCAATAATGTGGGGATGAATGCTGGTAATATATAATGCGAGAACACATACCACTGAACAGCATCAAAACCCATTATTCAATTTGTTTGCTTGATCATTTTCAGCAATTTTAAAGTGGCCTTTTCAGATGTCAAATTTCCTCATCATATTTTCATGCATCGCCAAGGCAATTTGAAAACAGTAATGATGAGAAAGACAGAGCATTGACCTTGTGACTGAAATAGCTGAACGCAAATAAAACAACACTTAAACAAATACACCCGGTAAATTACTGAACTGAAATATCCGTTCGCTTTATTAGTAATAACAACTGTCTTATTTGTGTTATATCTAGTTCAAATTGCCAATGGCAAACAAATATGTTGTTTGTTGTTCTTTCATATAGTGTACCTACTAGATGTATACATTGCATCAATGGCTTTGATATGTATAATACTAATAGCATTATGACAGCAGTGATGTCAGTCAAATAAATCCAGCATTGATAAATTACAATGTGTGGTATTACATAGGTCCTTATCGCGTCATATTATTGTCTCTTGCTTGTAACTTTATAATTTTAGTGGTTTTGGCAATAGCCTTTATGTTCAGACAGTCATTATAAATATAGTTTCTGACCACTGAAGGTTTCAAAAGTTAGTACTACACCAAAAGTTGTGTTACTGAAACTCTGAATCTCTGAAACGTTTCAGCTGAACCACCACACTTTAGGAATATAATTCTTAGTGGGTCCTCTCGATCAGGAAACCTGCCATGAACCTTTGAGATGCTTTAAAGTCTTAATTTATGATTTCCTTCAAATTTTTAATTTGTTATTATATACTCAAAATGCTGAAATAATGCTAGAAATAATTTTCGCGAACGGTTTCTGTCCATTTTGAGCTGAAATAACAAGGTAAGGTGAAAGAAACCCTGCTGGTTATTTTGGCCGTTTTACACACGCAGTTCAATAGGAGGAACTTTGCTCTGTTGACCTACAAACACAATTAATTTGGCTGATTCGATTTAGGTGCAAGTTGGGACATGTGTAAACATTACAAATATGCCAAAAAATCAGGTTTGGAAAAATTAACCAATTTCATATTATAAGATCGTACATTATGGCTTTAATTTGTTCAGCACCTGCAAGTGGACATGATCAATATGAGGAAGCCAAAATGTAGTGTCAAGATAAGTGTTTGAATAAACTACATAGCATCACAGTCTTGACTTGTTGCTTCAATATGAATGTATGCATTATGTTTAAGTAATGTACTCAAGTACATGAAGGCGATAGCTACAGGCAATAATGTCAGCGGTGGTGTTTGTGAACACAATCTTATTATAAGTGTTAGAAGTATCGCTGCATATAGGTTTCACAAATAACTTAATGTAAATATGTTATGGTTAAGTGATCTGACCATGTAAGGTCGAGGCAAAATGCATGGGAAAATACAACTGTTGCATCTTTGAGAACAAAACAAAAGTAATGTTTAAAGTTGTTTAAATTGTTGAGATGTAACTTGTGACTTTGTTTTCATTCACTAGCTCTGAAACATCACAAAATGTATCACACTATCTTAAGCTATATAGTTCTTTTGGTTCGTGGCGTAAGCTACATTGTCTGCATTATACATAACTGCAAAGAACAGGTGTCAGAACCATTGCTTCGTTGGATAATTGGTAGCCTGAGGTTCACATGTTTAGATAATAGCTTAAATATATGTATATATTGTGGTTGAATGATTTAAAAGAAAGGGAAGGCTTAACCTGGAGGCAAAGAAGCGTTGGTGTCAGTAAACAATACATAGAACAGGTGTTTTGCTTTAGTCTCAAAGGTTTGACATACAGCTTGATTAATGTATAGGTCTATAAGTGTTGCTGACGTACCTGAGAATACAGCGACAAAATTCATGGACATAAATACCTCAATCGTGAATGGATAAGTTAGCCTCAGATATGATTTTTGCTTTGTTTTTTATATTGTATGCAGCTTGCATTGTTCCAGTGCATTATTCTAGGTTACTCAAAACTGATAATGCAAATCCAGAGTTGAAAGTAAAAACATAAGTCTTGTTCCAGTAATTGAGATGCAATGAATAGTAAACATACATGCCGAGAATAGACAAGTTAAACAATAGTAACTAGAGCTGCTGTGGCTCACGAGCCACAAATGTTAGGTGATGGCTTTTGTTGTTCATGACCTCAGCATGACATTTGACCTCTATCTTTATACACAATTTATTGCTTTCAATTATGTGTTTTTCATGACCCATAACTGACCTTCCACTTTTTCATGTTCCCCGCATACTGAGGATTCTCGCCAAGTTCAAGCTTCAGCACTTGACCGCAGTATGACCTTTCACCTCAGATGACCTTAGATTGATTTTTCATTTTCCCCAAATTAAGACCAATCAGCCAAGCTTAGAATCAAAAATAACAACATTATACATCACTGTACCTGTAAAGCGTGCTGAGGCTTGTGGATCAGCGTCTAGGTGTTGTGCCTGTGCGTAGCACACTATAAATCACTGCGCTTTTTATTTACTGAAAATGTAATCCAGGTTGTCTTTCAGTTTGCATGAAAGTTTTATTCTCAAGCAGCTTCAAAATATAATCATAATCAAGGGTTTTGAACTGCATAAGGCTATGGAATTGTTGCTTTAGGACAAGTGGGCTAAGGTAACAAGAATCTATGGACAAAGTGGACACCAGAATAACATAGCATTATTAGTATTACATCTCCTATGTTGTATTTGACACTAGATATGCAACAACCATGGAATATGATACATGCAGTATGATTGCTTATACAAAGCTATAGTAAAAGCATTGGTGTGATGATTGAATGTTATTTCCAAGTGTTATTGTGGCTCTAGTAGTGACCTGCAGTTACCATGAAGTATTCACACATGCTGTATGACAGAATGCATAGTGGTTTGTTGTTGATCTTTTGTCCCGGGCTTTTGTCTCACCTTGATTGAAAGATGAAACTTTATACTTTTCTGTCTGTTGACCATGTCTGTATATGATAACATCTTGGAAACAATGCTTCTTTATACCTGTAATGCAAAAGCAGAAGTAGACGTAGATAAATGAGTGGGCAGCAGGAAAAGAGTGTCCAAGTGTGTGACATCTGGGCTCTCTCAATGGATACATTGGTATTTGTTTAATATGTCAGTTCAATGGCCAGCAGGAAGCTGGGGTCTTAAATGAGTGGAGGGGACTCGGGAGTGGACGTAAGTCTGCAAAGTAATGTGATATGGGGCCTGATATTTTGTGTATTTCATTACATGTGACATACAAATGAGATAAAAAGATGTGCATGTTTCATGCCAATTTTGGAAATTGCGAAATGCAATAAAAACTAAATTGTTCACAATAGCAAGCGCTCTGGGTAAGAGTATTATGTATTGATAACTAAATTATTATATTTGTAGCCTAAAATGAATGACAAATTCTGCTTAGAATGAAAAGATAAGTAACAACCCTTATTGAATCTTTATTGGATTCTTTTACCAAACATCATGTCACAGTTTTAGGAACGATAAGCTGTGTGGGTTTTGAAAAAATGATTATCATGTAAAGTCAAGGTCATCTACGGTCCTAGGAATAGGAATAGTCATGGATCAATAACCCAACCAGATTCTATGAAAAATATTTAAAATTATCCATACCTAACTAACTGATAATTGTCTATAAATATCCATAACCAGCAGAGAATTTGAATTTGTCTGCAAATATCCATAAAAGTGGCCACCTTCTATAGTCTATATATCTACCTCCAGTCACCGGCACTAGCTTTGAAGTTCAGCGTGTTCTGCGTTAGTTTAGCAATACTTGGTGCGTGTACAAACTTTCTCGTGTGCGATCAAAGTGCCGCATATGTACACGCAAGAAACCGCGCTAAGCCAACGCAGCACATGCTAAACTTCAAAGCTAGTGCGAATGACTCGAGGTAGATATACAGACAATAACAGACACTTGCTCAGACTTAATGTCTACAGTGGTTTGCAGTGCACTGGCCAACATTGACCTTTTTGTATTATAAGTGGTGCTAAATAAATGTCTTACATGGGAAAAGGTGTATAAATTGAATCAATTAACTTCTGTTTAAGCACTCCCACACCGGTTATTTGCTTTTCCCTACTAATCCATTGCATAGACCCTATGTAATCAATCAATGGGAATGGTATGAACAAATGAAATGTCAGCAATGTTGGATGTCAGAGGAACAGGTCTGTAGTTCGATTCCACAACCATTCATACCCACCACCTGTTATCATATTCCCCCTGCAGGCCTTCTGGAATGTATTTAAATGAAGATGGCTCTGTCATGAATGACATCGTCTTGCAAACCTATTTCAGTCTCTTGAATATACAGAAGGTCTGATCAATTTATATTGATTTGAGCATTGAGTCATTTGATATCTTAGTCATTTGATATCTTTTAGTATTTCAGCTCCAGTGACACCTCCTTTTTACCTTTGGATATATGGCAAAATGTGTTAGCATTAATTTTACTTTGAAAAATCAAAATATGGGAAGCACGATGGTCCAATGGTTAGGGCGCGAGCTTCATAATCGAAAGGTTGTGGGTTCGAACCCCCACCGCGGCCAGTGTGTTGTGTCCTTGGGCAAGACGGCTTAATTCCCAATTGCTTCACTCCACCCAGGTGTAAAATGGGGAGCTGCTGGGGTAATCACAATCTAAGTCAGCTGAGAGTACCTGCGCATCAGTTGCGGACTTATGAAGCGGAAATGATTCTGATATATCCTAATGGCAGCGGAATAATTGTTGAAGTGTGCTGGTACTTAGGTGTAGCGCACGTTAAATCACCGACATTTATTTTTATTTATTTTATAGGTATTATCAATATGCAACACATGCCTCTCCTTGGAACATATCCTAACCAGGACAATATGCATGAGGTGTTACTGGAGCTGGTACAGATATTAGTTCTGAGCAGTTTTAGGGGGTTAGGCTGATGTGAGTGCAAACCACATGAACAATCAATTTTTTATTGAGATAAAACTGGTGGGGGTCAAATTAGAATGCCTATCTTCATTATAAATCTAGTGGCAAGATCATCTGTAATATGATTACTTTTGCACTACATGGATATGGCAATGAGATAATCTACAGAGGTTAATCATAACCCTATCGCTACTATACAGCATGAAGTGACTGCAAGCCATTGCATCTCACATGATCCGATTGTGTAATAATCCGAATGCACATATAAAGGCACAAAAGATTAGCTGGCCAAGCTATAGACTCATGGCATGCTATGCTGGGTCTTCTGCTCAGCACCCAATGGAAACAAACAAGAAAACAAATTTTCCCTTCATCTTCCTTCCTTCTTTCCTTCTCCTTTGGCAAAAAACATAAAGAGAGTTATTCTTGAAGCATGCAAGACATTTGAGAACCACCTTGTTTGTACCAATGCTGGTGCCTGCATATATGTAACACTTTGAGGGAGGGCGAGTTAGCGTAGCGGTAGTTCCCTCGCTTTGCACCACTGAGGTCCCAGATTCAAGCCCCGGCGCGGCCCAAGGACTCATGTGCACTTGGTTTATCCCGATTCCATGCTCACTCTCGCAGGTTTTCTCCGGGATCTCCGGTTTCCTCCTGCTTTCAAAAAATCGGTGATAAGTTGTTTGGTTATCAAAAACTTCCTTCACCCAATGGAATTTGGGGAGCTGCACAGATAAATGGTGGACATTACAATCTAAGTGCGGATAGGTTTACACTATTCCTGGCTGCACAATGCCTAGTTGATGTGATCTGATTGTGATGATTCACCATGGCAGCGAAATTACAGCGCTTTGAACACTCCGTGATCTGTGGTAAGGCGCTATATAAATACCGAAATTTATTTATTTTATTTTTTATTTTGATAATCAAATGAAGTCATCATCATTTTTCAGTAGTATTTCAAATACATGACTACAGATACAAATTCAAAGTGGCTTTAGGATCATTATAAAATTATGACCAAGCGAAAATCAAACAATTGACACTCTCACCAACCAACCAATGCAAAAAAAAAAGTGTGACAATCAAATACACTGAATCTGATCAAACGTACTATATCCACCAAAACATATTGACATTTTCAATTTTATGTTTTTATTATTTCGTATATCTATATCACAGCAAACATCCCGAGATTGAAAACCAATAATTTTACGAGGACATTAAGTCCCAAGAGATTTGCATGCTTTTAAAGGATTTCCTTTATGGTGTGGAATAGAGTTCATTGAGTAAGTCTGTTCTATGCTTGGACATTGTATAATAGATAAGGGACATAAATCACAATGTGCTATGATGGCGAGTAGATATGTAGGAGATAAAAACGATGGATTTGGATGTAATAACTCTATATTTCATAGATGCACATTAAATACTCTTAACCTTCTCTGGGGAATGACTTTGGTTTGCGTATATGCCTAATGGGTGTGGAAAACATGCAACAGGATCAAAATGTGATTAACATGATCCCTTTGCATGGCCAAAATATGATAAATGAGAATCTACCTTTTCTATTATTGTCACTGAAGTCTTGATTCCTTACACACCTTTTTTAACAAACATGCACTGTTGTTTTTGAAGTTGATCCTTTGTACATGCACACTTACCAAGGAAGAAGAAGAATGCAGCAAATTCCGGGGGTGGGGGAGGGGGGCTCTTGGCTTTGGATTGTGTATGGGTGTGGGACTACGATTCTGAAGGGAGCTGATTTGATGGTCCATATATTGTGTGATTTTGATACATTAGCCAGTCACCTTAAATCTACATTGATTTGATTCAATCTTATAGTGTGTCCAACTGTGCCATGTAGATAGCCAATAAAAGCCAGTCATGTAATAGGAGTATTGACCACAATGCAATGTTTATCATAAAAATCAATTCCTGCCCACTTAATAATAGGTAGCATATATGTTTCTCAATTTTTTGCACAAAATCATACCTTGAGATCTCCTTTTTCGAAACAAATAATTTACCTTAATAAAATCCACGTAAAAAAATTTATAAAAAAATTCTGCTTGATTACATCACAAAATATGGCATTCCATATGGTTTCCTTGAATTGATTATTGTTTAGCTACTGTTCCTTAATTCATTTCTTGGACACAACATTTACACTTGAAAGTAAAAAGTGCATTCCACAAGTATGTGGTGTTGTAAACTATGCATGACTTGGGAAAAAATCACGCATGTGATGTTGTTACTATAGCTGGTCTCTACATGTAAGGTGTGAGTTTCAGATGCCGGGCACGGACACCTGTGTCCAAGAATTAAATACAACAACTATTATAGGTAGTCTATTTCTTTGTTTATATCTTTGTTATATACAGTTACATGCAGGGAGGTGCTTTATGTTTAGTAAAACACACACTGAATGGGTGATTTGTTATCTGCCAATTGGCAATAACAAACAAGATGAATATGTATAGATGAGTTGACTTCTGATGTCATTGCCTGACAGTATGCGCACGCATCATCACAATTTCCATTGCTTTTTGCCTGGCAGTATGCGGGCACATCATATTTTGTTCAGGGCCCGTGGTTTTAAAACTCTCGCCACATCACATTAAGGCAATCAATAAGTGACATATTTGCTAGTTTCTAAATTATATATATTTTTTGTTACAACCTGTAAATAAACACATTTTTTGGGTAAATATGGACTTAAACAATAGAAGTTGTTAAAGAAATTGTATTTAAATGATCTCCTTTAGTTTTAGTTTTTTCATGTAGTAAATAAGTTCAATTCAATCAAGTATGTTTGCACTGAATGAAGGTATACAAGTAAAGGGAAATTTCAATTTGTGTTTACAACTTATCACATAGTGTTAACACTTCCTACACACAGCCTGCAACAGGGGAATTCCCTTCCTTGCACATCCAAGATGACACCATGTCATGAGAATAGTAGTAAATTATTCACAGTGCAAGTTTTGGGTGAATTTCAAAACTGTTTTTTATGAATAATCATTTGAAATGTTTATTGTGTTTTTACTCACCCACATTTCCAATGTGTCCATCATCTTGCTACTCGCAACCCGATTTGGGAGTGTGATTTCACACAATTTTGCAAATTGTGCGTAGGATGTGTTAATTAATACAACTTGGTACTGAAAACCGTTTAGAAAAAAATATTACTATCAAGATGTTTGCTGTCAACATTGTGACACAATGTATTTTCATGAAAGATGCGGAAAAGTGACACTTTTGCCATATTTACATGCTATTATCAACTGCAAGCTCTTCAGCATTTGAACACTTGTTTATATTCAGCAGTACACACTTCAGAACATAAAAATACTGTATAAATGATACATTTGTGTATATATTTCAATAGAAAAATGAACTGTTTCTAGGTCAGAATGTTATAATGATGGGAGTATGTTAAAGTTGTCTTTTGATGTCCCAGCTGCATGTATATTTACAGCATGTTTTGCAACTTAATTCTTATGGCTTCATGTAACAATTTCACCTTAATAAAGTATAACTTTTCAAATGCTGGCTTTTAGAACAGTACATACTTGATTTACTTCATGTTGTAGCTAAAGGCTACAGAATTAAATTGTATTATGAATGGGAAAGGGAAAAATACAGAGTAGACATTGAAAAACAAAGCTCAATATTCAATAACAATGAATCATGGCTCATTACATCTATAAACTGCAGGTGAAAACCTGACAGAACATGAAGTAAACATGTGGTTGCTATATATTGGTAAGAACAATGTTAGTTGTCTCTTCCTTGTTGATCGATAACTATAGATATAATGAAGGTAAATCCACCTGCATGTTGTCAGTTGATGTTGACTTTCTATACGTTTGCTGTGGTCTCTTACAAGTCAATCAATATAACGCACCTGCTGATGATGCAACAGATGCAATTTTGCTTGAAATCCTTCATATTATTAGCTTATTCCTATTTCATTTCTTTAAGGTTTTTTCTTCTGTCTCTTAATTCTTGCTCCCTTTTTCCTGCTATTTTGTATTTGTCATTCTCATTTCTTTATATCCTTCTTTCATTCAATCTATCTATTTCCTTATTTCATTCTCTCTTTTTGTTTTTCTGGGTTACAATGTTCTATCTGTCATCGGATATGCCCTTTCATTTTATATTCCCCTTTCCAAATCTAATATAAAGCATTTATTTGATTATTGTTTTACTTCTACATTATATTAGCAGATGGGTACCCGCCTCTTAAGTACTCCCCAACCATTGGTTGATTTTACCAACTGTTGCAATACGTGATACGTTGTTACTAAAGTCCCAAGACAATATTAACTCTCCCATTGTCTTCCATGTCAGATTTACAATCAATTAATTATAGGTTAATAAATGTGTATCACTTGTTGGGAGCGATATGAAATTGAGATATGAAATATGAGATGTTGATGCATCTAATGCACAAGCCCCACAAGGGGGAGTGCATTAGATGCATCAACTTCTCAGTACAAGTGCATTATTTTGTACAATTTCTTGAGCAACAGTGATACACATATTAACCTGTTTCATACACAAGAAAAAATCCCATGATTTTTGCTATTTTATAACAAAATTGTTACTAAGAATGTTTAAAATGCAATCAATATAAATGCATCAACCTGCAAGAAAAATGTATGCTTCCGAAAACACTCTACGTACTATGCGGAATGCAAGCCTGTGCAATTATACTATGCATGCCTCGTATTTTACTAACTTTTGCTCTAATTGGTTCCCACTATTTAGGAATATATGTATCCATGGCTGTCCAGAAAGTCAATTATGGCCAATAAATATCTTGATGCTAGGAAATCGAAATCGACCAAGAAAGGAGAGATCGGGATAGCCATTATATGTATACAGGTGACCTATTATTATTTTTGTTTTGTTTGTGACCGGTAAAATGAGCGATTATACCATTTTACAATAATTGTGAGACTGAACTAATTTGACAGCTAAAGCATTTGAATCTTGGGATATTCAGAGATTTCAACAACATGGAATTGTTGTTGCAGTAGAATCCAGATTACCTACATAGCATAATATGCCTGTGGCATACAATGTCAATAAGGAATATGTGAATATATTTAAAGACATAGATCAGGTACTTAAGTGTTATCCTTGACAGGATCAAGTGGTCATGTCAGTTAATATCTCTTTGCCTGTAGGCTTCTGGATCCCAACAATATCTATGTGCTGATATAAATTATAACAATGACCTTGCTTGATGGTCACTATTAAAATGACCGAGGCCAAAATCACATGTTACCGAGTTAATTCAACACCAAACACGCAAATACATTGTTTGATATATAGAGAGATATATATTTATTAATTAGTGCAATATGGCTGTCAATCAAATTACAATATAAGATCATACAATAATTAATCTTACTATTATTACAAAGATTTCTTTTTGCTATTGTTACTTAACTAAGCCTGGAGATCTTGATTGGCTGACTTTCTGATGTGATTCCTTTGGTGGTCTCAGTTCTTGATCCAAGATCCGGCATTGTCCAAGATCCTGTCTACCCATGGGAAACCCCTGCTCTATCACAGTTTCAGTATTTTCACTATCCTAGCAGCTATGCTAGTGTTTTCCAAATGGTCTTCTATGTTTGCTATAAACTCCTCTGTTGGATTGAGCTATCTGCTCTACTTGACAGTCAGATAATAAACTATGTTAATCCAGCAAAATACCATAGTTTGTTGATGGAGGTATTTCAGTCTGTTGCTTCTTTGAGTCGACAAAACAATAAAGCACTATCAAGGCATTCACTACTGCCTTTGGCATTTTTTATTCTCTCCAACACACACATGAAACGTGAACTGCAGTTGAAGACTTCACAGTTATGGTAACTTTTGTACCACTACTGGCTAACATAAATTTCACAGAGTTCCCTATTGGGCTATTCCAGTTGAAATCCACACTACCCCTGTGGAAGATTTTGGAAATATCTTCCACAGAGGGAGTATGTTTTTCAAATGTAATTGGTCAGAGGTAATCATTTTGAAACCCATACTCCCCCTGTATTATGGCTTTACCCATATCTTCCACAACTGGAGTGAGTATTACAAATGGAAGTTACCCAATTGTCTATTCTATTCAAAATTGATACTCCCTCTGTGGCAGACTTTAGCTAAATCTTCCACAGGGGGAGGGTGGATTTTAAATGGAATAGCCCATTGTAACTTGAAACTGCTGCCCCAATCACTTATTATCCAGGCTTTATATATAATTTGTTACCATTATAGAATAATCATCCAGTTATTACAGCATATTACATCATTTCTAAATATAGCTCATTACCTCAACACAAACCAATCAGAATCATTCACGTGTGTACATAGTTACTGTAATAGCACCACCACTTCATCCTGTGGCAATCATGATTATTCTAGTGGTTTCCATTTTGTATGATTGTTTACTAGCATTTTCCATTGAATTTCTAGAACATTCCATCATCAATATCAGAAGTGAAAAGTAATGTCTATGGACAAAATACATAACTTGTATATGAATATTATGGACTATTTTTCAGGGACATAACATTTGTTACTCTCACTATTATCATATTCAGATGAACAATATAGCAAAAACAGTCAAGACAATAAAGTTTGACAACGAAAGGATGATGATTTATTATCATAATGATGTTGATGATGATGGTTTTGTGAAACAGGATAACTGCAACTTTGCCAAAATCCCACCTCCATAAATATTGCCAAGTACTGCCACTTGAACTGGCCTGTATAGAATCCCAAAGAAATTTCATCATGTGCAATTAAAAAAATTAATATTTTCAGTATTGATCACAAGATTTACAAGATTTACAAGATGTATGACCAACTCATAAAAAATGTCATCAAGACCAGACAGTGTTGTCATTTTAACTTGCAAATAGAAACACCAGAGTGATCAAGATTCCTGATAGGAATTGAAATATTTCTAAGTGGGTATCAGTTTTTGAATGTGAAAAAGAAGATTTTATACTTAATTGAATATTTTCCGGTTTGGCCTTAGATGGCAGTAAATGCCTGAAAAGGAAAAGGGTGACTATAATTCACTATATGTATGAAATAGGAATCTCACCTGCAATGTCAATACCTTTTGAATTTGAATTTGATGAGTCGTATAGGAGAAACTGATCAAGTGTAATAGCTTCAAGTCAACCTATGTGGTGTGTAAAATTGTTGAAAAATTCATCAGCAGCACTTGAGACATTATAAACTGTTGCACCAGGTGCACTTTTTAGATGGATTTTAGTGATAAATATCATTTTTGTTTGCAACCTAATCTCCCATGACACACTTTATTAATATATGAGTCTGTGTCTAAATAGATTTAGTGTTATAAAAGGTACCATTTTGTTTACATCTGGTGTTTGATGGGATATCACCCAGGATATCACTGTTTGACTATGAGTTGGTTGCACTTGTTTTGCATGAAATCTTCTATAAGTCAAAGGTACGTACCATATGGCTGGCTCTTCAGGATAAAATAATTCATTTGATGGAGCAAATTAAAAGAATTACTTTATAACAACATCTTTTTTTTTTTTTACAGACAGTCGTGTAGAATTATTTGACAAATACGTTCAGTTGCCAAACTCAATTTTCCAGGTCAGTGTAAAAATGTTGTAAGTGACATAAAGTGATCCAAATTGAGTTATCAATTGATTTTTTTTAATATAGGTAAATGCACACATTTTAAGATATTTTACAAGTCTAAAAAGTTTGAAAAATAAAACCCCAAATAAGTAAATAAATGGAAACACAAAAATGCTTCTCCTGTAAAGTGACAAAAATGCAGAAACCGTGTTCTTTCACTAGCATAATAAATTGACCCACATTACTTAGCTTGTTTTGCTTTGCTTCTCAAGACAACCAATTTTAAATTCTTGAGAATTGAGACATTATAAACTGTTGCACCAGGTGCACTTTTTAGATGGATTTTAGTGATAAATATCATTTTTTGTTTGCAACCTAATCTCCCATGACACACTTTATTAATATATGAGTCTGTGTCTAAATAGATTTAGTGTTATAAAAGGTACCATTTTGTTTACATCTGGTGTTTGAGGGGATATCACCCAGGATATCACTGTTTGACTATGAGTTGGTTGCACTTGTTTTGCATGAAATCTTCTATAAGTCAAAGGTACGTACCATATGGCTGGCTCTTCAGGATAAAATAATTCATTTGATGGAGCAAATTAAAAGAATTGCTTTATAACAACATCATTTTTTTTTACAGACAGTCGTGTAGAATTATTTGACTCAAATACTGTAGTTCAGTTGCCAAACTCAATTTTCCAGGTCAGTGTAAAGATGTTGTAAGTGACATAAAGTGATCAAAATTGAGTTATCAATTGATTTTTTTAAATATAGGTAAATACACACATTTTAAGATATTTTACAAGTCTAAAAAGTTTGAAAAATAAAACCCCAAATAAGTAAAAAAATGGAAACACAAAAATGCTTCTCCTGTAAAGTGACAAAAATGCAGAAACTGTGTTCTTACACTAACATGATAAATAAACCCATATAACTTGGCTTCTTTTGATATACTTTGCTTCTCAAGCAACCAATTTTAAATTCAAGATACTGGCCCTCTGTCAGCATTAAGCAATTTGATATACCAACTGTCAAAGCTTATACAAAGGTGAAAATCAAAATTGGGCTAATTGTCAAAAAATTATTCAAAAAGAATTTTTGTTGCCAAAATAGGTGGGGTTGCAATTTTATTGATTTCTGAAGAAACTAATAGGTCCCAAAGACCTTTTTACAAAAACATCCATAAATTAAAAGCAAGCATTTTGTTTTTGATAAAAAATTGCATTTAATGTTATGTGTCATGCAGTAGTCCGCTAGAAATAAGACCTAGTCCTTTAAGGGCTCTGTAACCCACCGTTTTGTGGGCCGGAGAGTACCACACATCAGACACACCAAATTGCATTTTAAATATGTGGATGTCCATGATATCAAATAATATTGATTTTTTGAAATTAGCGATATAATACAAATTTTATGGCAAATTATTAAAAATTGACATTTTTAAATGTTAAATATTTCAATTTTAAAATTTTAAAACAGTCTGATGTGCTCTCAGGTCCCTCTAAAATACTGTGCAAAGGTGGGCGACAAACCCTTAAATGATAAAATATGTGCTATGAATTATCAAATGTTTGCTTCAAATGAAAGATGTTGGCACTGTGTACTAGAAAATACCAAAGCAAATATTTCCTTTTTACTTTGAGTAAGTAAAACAATGTATCTGGTGGTAACTAACAAAGTAGATACAATGTTTTACTTGGGAGGTGCATGTGGTATGTAGAATGAAATTAGATAATGTATATATGCCATCATGGCATGCTTTCTGATTGATACTCTGCAATTATCCAGCACAAATTTGATTTGAGCATTGTGAGCATCATGATAACTCTGCCTGACAGTGTCAAAAACACAAATGTGCCCTGTTAAACTAAAATATGAAATTAGATTTGTGGTTGCTAGTATGCCTTTGAGATTGCGCAAATGTAACCTTTGTGCATCACAAAATATTAACATTTTAAGAAAATATGAACACCAGATATTGTATAGTTGTTTTCTTTGCTATTAAAAAAGAACAAGACAAACATATTTTAAAGTTTCCTGTGGCTCCAACCTATAAATATGTGCTTCACATCACATAGGATTTGCATAAAAAGTTATATAGAGCTGAAATATAGAAGAGAGATGTATCAAAGTAAAGATGTTCTTCCCTTCAAATTGTGCTGCTTGTTTACTTATATTGTAATTCCTATAGGAAGCAGATTGTTATCACAAAGCAAAATTTTAAGTGTGTTGTGACCATAACCCAAGGGCCATTTAAACACCCAGTTTTAAAGGATCTGATTTTCATAACTTCCCAAAGGGTTTTTTTCTTTCAAAATGAGTAAAAGTATTGTTTAAAATGCAAATCAATATCTGTATAGATAACAGAATGAATGTATTGCAATACAACCTGTTGTTGCAACAGTGATGTTAAAATGAGCAAATTGTCTTGTGATATTGCTGCTTTGAGTTACCCTGTACTGTAACCATAACAATGGCATTTTGTAATGCACAAACATCCACCTGTGGGAAAATTATCAAAGCATAGAAAACAGGGACAGAAGCAAACTTACATGTACAAAGTTAACAACAAAAATGTACAACAAAGCAAGGCATACAACTTTACAAGTCCAGTAATTACATAAAACAGACAGAATTTTCAGTCTGTCTACTGATTCATCAGAAGAGATTGTAGAATTTAGATTAATGGATTCATAGTGTTTGCTTCTGCATGGGTCACATATATAACACCTGACAGCTAATACATTATTGCATTTTATCATTTAGTACATAACATTTACAAGGATTCAGATGTAGGTGTAACAGGAAAATGCCATGCCATGAATGCACCTGCTACGGAAGACATGTTGACCTATCATGAGCAAAATACAATAGATAGATGCATAATGACCAGTAACAATGTAGTTGATAATCAAACTAAAGCAGTGAAAGCAAACATTGACTTAAGGATGGACCCCAGGGTAAATATCTATCTTATGTCAACTTGTATTGTGTGTTATTTTTATCACTGGATTTGGACTTGCTATAGGTGCCCACTCACAGGAAAGTATTGGTGCCTGTTTACAGGTGCTATGATTCCATAGTTCTTTGTCTGATCTTTATGTGCAGTTACCTCCTACTGAAGTCAGTAATGTATGGTCAATAAGCAATATCAATAATTCAGGACAGAGAGCATTGTGGATAATAGCTAGATATCACAATTGGGGTAAATATCACCATGGTGTGAACACAACAACAATAACAACAACAATGTGAAGACACATGCACAAAGCATTTTTTACAAAGTGCAAAAGTTCATTGCCATTGAAAGACTGCTGTGGTCTCCAATTTGTTTAGTACACCTTTCTGCACTTTATGTTCTATATTATTGATATCACTTATTGCATGTAATGACACCTATTGAAAGGTCTCTCTTCTTAGCAAATCTCAGAAGGGTATTACACTGCTTAGTGGCCAGGTATCATCTTGGTAACTTCTCTAATACTATCAATCATTTAAAATTCTCTTAAGTGTTCTTTTAGTAAAGTGATAACTTGCATATCTTAGTACTTGAGCTAGTTGTATTACATTTTGCCAGTCCGCTCCAACATTTTTGAAATTTATTAAATTGTTACTATTGAAATATACTGATATGGTTCAAATTAAATATTCAACCATTTAAGTACCGTACAAGTAAACCTGTACTTTTTTACTTTTCCAAACAACTTGTTTCACTATCACTTATTGATAATGCAGGAAAATTATCTTCCATGTATCAACATGAGAATTTTATGTAAGTGTTTAGGAGCCCCCTTGTCCACTTGAAAAGTAAAAGCTATCTCACTTGTCTCTGTGAATATTCCTAAACAAATTGAAATTTGACAGGAATAGGTCAAGCATGCCTCATAGAGAATATCTCGAATAATGTTTAGTACATCAGTCTTCTTTTATTAGTATTAAGCAATGACAGTGAACATAAGAAGTCACCTACATTGTTTATTTGAGATTGGAAATCTCCTGTGAACATGTCTAAACTGATGGTCTACAAAAGGTCTCACATTTAGATTGATTTAGGTCCAGTTAGGATGTGCTCATCCATAAGGCATCCACATCATCAATGTTGAAGGATGATCTAAAATCTAATTAGGTCACGCTGTGCAGTGTTTGTGTACTGTGCATCATGATCCAAATTTGCACATTACAGCATCTTCTGTTGAGGATCTAGACAGTCAAGATAGACATGGAACCTAAAGTGTAAAGTAAATAGCTACAATAAAAAGCAAAGCACAATAAAAGCTATTTATTTGGTATTAAAGGAGTATTTTGCGATCTTAGCATCTTCTTTTATGACATTTTTCAGTAGATATCTACGAAAAAAGCTAGTTCCCAAAATTTCGGTTGATTCCGATTTTGCATTTGCAAGTTATGCATGATTATGTGTATTACACTGCTCTGTAGGCCACTGTGTTGTAATTTTATTCTGGTGTACCAGAACATAATTCAAATTTGGCAATATTTTTGCAAAATGAATTAGTCTGCAAGAAAATGTTTGTGCATAAACATTATGTAGCCAGATGATTCCAGTGGTATCAAAAATCTAACCTTTTTTTTCAAGAAAAGTGGGGTGATAGGGCTGTGGATTACAAATGCCCCTTTAAAGTTGCTGTCACAATCCTTTTCCATGGTCTAGCCAATGTATTGAGTATGAGTAGCAAATGTGTAAACACATGTCATGGTTCTGATTGGCTGATAATCACAGTGCATATTTTGGCAAATACAGAAGGTTTGTGACAACATGGTTAATGTGGTAATGTAACATTCCTTGACATTAAACATACTTCAGGTTTCAATGTCTCTCCTAGTATGACATAAACAATATGGAAATGCCTTCACTTTATTCTAATGTTTGCACAACAGGATTGCAGTGGCAGGACATTTAATGTTAAAACAAGCCTTGAAATGAAATTGATTTTTGTACTTTTGATCTTGTTCTAGTGTGCCACTCATGCCATTTGACAGTAACATGATGTAATTTGTGGACCATGTCATTCAAAAAGCATTTCCGTTCTGTATGTGTTGTTTATTAACCCTAACACTGATCACTGCATTTTGCTATCGAAAATTAAAGAAGAAACAATAAAGGAGAGAAGATGAACAAAGAAGTCACTTGGTACCCCCGGGATTCGAACGCAATACCTAAAGCTGTATTTTAATGTGGTCGGAGGATGAGGCTGTCATTCAAGTCATACACCTTTAAGCAACTGAGCAGGTATCAAATGTTATATGGTGTACAGATGAATTGTGTTGGTCTCATCTTCATGAAGAAAATTCAGGTTGTCTCAAACCATATGACTTATGTTTTATAGTCAGTGAGTATCATTTTTGGTCAGCTGCATCATTTTCCTTGTGTCACAAGTCATGACTTGTTATGGTGCCTTTTGTTTACAATTTTTAAAAAGCAATTGCAGTCCTCCACACTCACAGATTTACAAACATTGGACTAATTTTGCTTACTGCTCACAACTAAGAAGCTTTTTTGTAACATTTTACATTCCACTTGTTCTTATATCACCACCAGCATTATTCTGCCCTACCATGACAAAAGGAAGTAATGGACATTGTTTTCAATATGCTTTTTATGAGTTAAATTAGGTCTAAATACAAATATCTTCCTGCTAATTAAAAATATGGGTGAGTTATCTGTTAAGTTGAAATATCTCATAACGAAATTAGTTTGTTAAATATTGTACACACAAAGTATAGGCCACCCCACAAAACACACCACAAAAGAAGTAATGGACAGACAATATGCCCAATTTTGACGCTTCCATTACTTCCCTTTGTCATGGCAGTGGTCTAAGGCGCTGGACCATTAGGAAGAGTTGAGCAAGGGGTCTGTGGTTCGAAACCCTATCCTGCCCGATCCTTGTTGCTCACTCTAAATAGTTCAAATAGGTCGGAAATATCATAATCATATTCTCTTTCAGTCTAGTAGAATATAATTGTGCTATTTCTCCTCGCTCCCATCCACCTTGTAGAATGTGCAGGTGTACACGGTGGGTGCCCGCCATCTCGTGGTTCGAATGGTCATGTAAAATGGCGGTTCTGCGTGTCAGACGAGTCAAACCTGAGCACGTAAAAGTTGCAGGCCTGATCGAAAAGAGTAGGGGGATCATCCCCGGGCTTGTTACCTGCACAGTGATGGTAGTAGATTAGTTGTGTTCATGTAATGTTGTGAAATGTTGATATAGTTAGATGTTCAAAGTACACTGCTGAGCATTGGTGCGCCTGTATAATAGGCGGGAATTCCCAAAAATCCAATCCAATCCAATCTATGGCTCCATTAATACTTTTTGTGCATGTGTACTACATACTATGTAGCATATGACATCACTAAGTTTAAAAAAAACTATGTTAAAGCATGCTAAGTGTTATGTAATTTAATGATAGTTATTGTCAGCTCGGCAAGCAATAATTTCCATAAAGAAACATAGTGCATCTTGCAACACCACTTACACAATAAGAATTGTATGATGATCTTTAATTGCATTTTGGGTCAAATGTTGGTCAATCGTTCCACATTTTGCCTTCCCCTTGTTCAGATATCAAATCAGATTTGATTGAGATAAAACATCACTCAAGTGCATTGTAATTGCTTTAAAATTTGATTTATCTTATTCAAATCAAACAAAAATGTGTATTCAGATGAGAATTTTTCCACCATTGTGGTGTCTTATGCTTGATTTCAGCCAGTCAAAATGACAGCACACAATTATTTCATGTTGATCTACTTTCAGAAATAAGATATAGGTTATATTGCTCAAGGTCATTATTGGAATCACTCATTCAGAAAAAATGAAGGCTAGAAGAGCTGGTGTTGTCTAAGGAATTGGATTTGGCAAATAAGTTTGTTAATTCCCTTTTGTTATCACTATCAATGATCTTGTGAAAGTGTAAAATATTTTTAATTTGTAGGAACAAATTATAAGTAGAGGATAAGTCTTTAAACAGAGTGGAGGAAATGTGAACCCTCTGCCATTCGATATACAGCTACAACATTCTAAATTGCTGAATTTGTCACACCAAAGTATTCCTCTGGATTTAAAACAAGAAATGTCTTTAAAAAGACAATGCCATGGATGAAATTCATGTTTCATAATTTTACATTGACAAGTACTTGGAATGCTAGTAATTTTGTGTGTGTAGCACATGCACAACTAACCGGGTGGGAAATGTTGCACCGATGACATACTATAGGAAATTCTCAAGAATTTTTATGTTGAAAGCTAAATTGAAAAATGTGTGCTAAGTAGGTCTACATTTAATTTATACAAAGGGATCAATGGAAATCACATCCACCGAGTTTCGCATCAATCCAAGAATCTATATTCAGACGACCTTAAGAATGTTTGCTGCCGGTGATCATAACCATTATCAGTAACTGCTAACATTCATATCGAGCTTCCTTGAAAAACATATGAAAATAGAAGATGCAAATAAGATCGAGGTGGAAAGGGCACACCGTGAGCCCAATGGGGAAGTTAAGCGCAAGCACAAGCCGACGGGAGAAAACCCACGACCAATCCATGTCAAATTCCTAAAGTACATAGATAGAGAGCGAGTATTACAAGGCGCCCCAAAGAGTTTGAAGAAGAACAATTTCAAGGAAAAAGCATCTTCATATCAGACGATGTCACACAGAGAATAAGAAATGATAGAAAGAAACTGATAGTGCTGAGAAATAAGTTGAGAAAGGAAAACAAGTTTGCTTTGATTCCTTGGTCAGTGCCAGCATGTTTGTTGGTAAAAAACGATGATGGTAGTCTGAAGCGTTTAACGCGAAGCAACATGGCCATAGGCGAAATGGATACCGCGGCTCTGGAGTAGATACACGTTTTTGGAATGCATATAATGGAGAGAGAATTTGTTTTTGTGCAAAGACTGTGGATGGAAAACAAGAGTTTTGTCATGGAATATACGGAGTTTCAAATGGGATTTTTTTTCTCCTGACACTTTTGGATTTATTATCGGGAATACGCAGTGTACGCGCTACTCGCTGTTTCGATTGTCTTTTGGAAAAATACTCATCTCCGTAACTTTTTTGAATGTTTGAATAGAGATTAACAACTTTGGATTACACACGGAGAGTTTTCGCACGTAAACCTGGATCTATTTACATCTTTCAAGACTGTGGAAGGAAAGTAATATATTTGTTGCGGAATATACGTGAGTTTTTAACTTTTGAATTATTGAAACATTGGATTTATAGCCAGGAAAACGCACTGTCTTTTTTCGCTTGTTTTTGTATTTCGTCAGTGGATATACTCTCCGCAATTTGTTTTACACGGTGTTTTTCACTTGAGAGGTGGAACTGAATTATTAAGATACCTCTACGCCTGTTTCAAACAGAAGGAAAACATTGCATGTTTTTCCTCTTTGTACAGTGGTGCGTGTTTTTATGTTTTGCCATCACAAACCCGATTGTACATCTTACGGGTTTGAAAGTGATTGGACTCTGTTGGTATGTAAATCAGTATTTAAAAATTTATTTGTGCTCATGTTTGTTGTTTTGTGTATTTGTAATTTTAAAATGCTTGTTTATAATATGATGAAATGCAAAATGTTTGATTTGTATCGCCTTATCACCGACACCGTGCATATACATTGTACATGTATCCATTCCCTTCCCATCCCCATTCACAGTTTTTTATCGGTACCAAAACACATCATGTGCCATCACCTGTTGCCCGTTTTGTTATTTAGATTTTATATGAATCCTAGCCCCCACCCTGACCAGCATGATGAGTGCGGATGTTTTTATTTAGATTGGTATAAATTGGGATCATGTTTCGCACCTATATTGTTATTTAAATTTTATTATGCACCCTTGCCGAATGACGCGTAGGCTTGAGCACCACTCCATGGATCAGTATCAAGCAACTAATTTCTCGCACCTGTCGCTAGCTTTGTTATTCAAATTTTATTTGCAACCTCGTTGTATGACGCGTGCGCAGACACACCTTTTTGTAGCTGGGTATATATCATGTTTCATTCAATCAAGTCTCTGCATGTTGCATGAAAAAGGTTTTCTTTCTTCATTGAAAGGGTTTTTCATTCATGTATTATTATTCAAATTAGGCGCAGGTCTGCATATTATTAAACTGCTGCATGCTGCTAGACACGCGTGCTTGCGCAAGGCGGTGTAATCCTTTACCTTCACCCACATATTAAGTGCATGTTTACATATGTTGTTATTGTATTTCCTTATGTAAATAATGAATGATCGTGCTGGTGACATTTTAAAATTATTTCCTTGAATGTAAGAGGTATTGGTAATTTCAAGAAGCGTAGGAGTATTTTTAATTGGTGTAGAAATTCTCGTGCAGATTTAATTTTGTTGCAAGAAACTCATAGTACAGAGACAGTTGAAACTCAGTGGCAGCATGAATGGGGTGGCAAGATCCTTTTTTTTTTTTTTACAAATAATAGCAAAGGAGTCGCAATTATCTTTCGTAATGGTAGTAATGTTGATGTGATTGACATTTGTAAAGATAACGATGGGAGACTTTTGGTAAATTTTAGTAAAGATGACCTGAATTTTACCTTGGTGAATATATATGCTCCCAACATTGAGAATATGCAAATAAATTTTTATTCTGAGCTGAAGAATTTCTTTATGGAAAAGAATTTTGAAGAGAAGGAGAAAATAATTATTGGTGGTGACTTTAATTGTATCTTGAATGCTAAGCTTGATAAGAAAGGTACTGAAAAAATTAAGGAGAGTGTTGTTGATAAAATATGTGATGTTATGGATAATTACGATTTAATTGATATATGGAGAGTTTTAAATCCAAATACAATTAGATTCACATGGCGTCAAACAAATCCTCTTGTTCAGTGTAGGCTTGATTATTTTTTAATAAGTAATACTTTGGTGGAATATGTTACAAATGCAGACATTATACCAGGGATAAGAACTGATCACTCTGCTGTTGTTATTAATGTGCAGTTGCAAAAAGAGCCGTGTCGTGGTCCAGGACATTGGAAATTTAACAACTCTTATCTTAATGAAGACGAGTATGTGAACGAAATGAACAACAATTTAGCTACTTGGTTAGATGATTCTTCTATAAGTGACCCTCAGATAAAATGGGAGTGGATCAAATTTAAGGTTAGGGATACAACAATTAAGTATGCTAAGAAGAAAGGTCTGTATAAGAAAGATAAGGTAAAGGAGCTCAATAATAAGCTTAATGTGTTGGAGCAATCTTTAGCAAATAATCCCTCAGACAACATTCTGGAGGAGATCCAAATCGTAAAGAATGATCTTGAAGAGTTGGATAGCAAAATTATTGATGGTGTAATTGTGCGTTCAAGAATTAGATGGGCGGAAAAAGGTGAAAAGAGCAATAAATATTTTTGGGCCTAGAAAAGAGGAACTGTAGAAAGAAACAATGTAAGAAATTGATTCTTGATGATGGTACCGAAATTGTAAATCCAAATGTAATTTTGAAAAAACAGAGTGATTTTTACAAAGATTTGTATGATTGAAGGTTGACGCTGATGTTTCAAGAAATAATGCATTTTTGCATGGTAACAATGTAACCACCCTAGACGATGTAGAGAAGTCTAAATGTGAAGGGAAGCTTACAAAGGTGGAATGTTTTAATGTGCTTAACAAAATGTCAAAAAACAAAAGCCCAGGTAATGATGGGTTATCATGTGAGTGGTATCTTCATTTCTGGAACAAAATTGGTTCATACCTAGTGGATGTTTTGAACAGAGGTTTAAATAAAGGTGAAATGTCATCCTCCCAAAGGCAGGCTGTTATTACATTGATTGAAAAAGAGGGTAAAGATAGATGTCAATTAAAAACTGGAGACCCATATCTTTACTTAACGTGGATTATAAAATAGCATCTAAAGTCCTTGCAATGAGGGTGGAAAGTGTCATACCTAAGTTAGTGCACATCGACCAAAGCGGTTTTGTTAAAGGGAGAAATATAAGTGAATCTATTCGTACTATACAAGATATTATGGATTATACTATGTATAAAAATGCTCCTGGATTATTGTTATTTTTAGATTTTGAAAAAGCCTATGATTCACTTGAGTGGAATTTTTTATTTGAAGCCTTAAAAAGTAGGAACTTTGGTCCAGATTTTGTAAAGTATGTGAAAACATTGTACACAAATATTAGTAGTTGTATTTTAAATAATGGGCTTACATCGCAATACTTCTCTGTAAAAAGAGGTGTTCATCAAGGGGACCCTTTGAGTTCTTACTTATTTATTTTGGCTCTGGAATTGCTATCATGTTCTATTCGGGAAAATCCGTCTATATCTGGTATTTTTGTTAATGATATAGAACTCAAATTGGTTCAATATGCTGATGACACAACATGTATTTTAGATGGGGAGCAATCTGCAAAAAATGTTTTGAAAGTTCTGGCTTCTTTTTCTGAAGTGTCTGGTTTAAAGCTAAATGTTAATAAATCTCAGGGTCTATGGATTGGTGCAAAAAGACATTGTAATGAAAAGCCTTTTAATATAGAATGGCCAACAGATCCAATTAAAGCTTTAGGTGTGTACTTCTCATATGATGAGAGTGCTGCTGAGAATATGAACTTTACCTTAAAGATTAAGCAGATCAAAACTCTCCTAAATATTTGGAAGTCAAGAAGACTTACATTGTCTGGTAAAATTCTTTTAATAAAAACTTTTGCTTTGTCTAAGTTCATTTTTTAGCATCGGTAATTCATATTCGGACTATGTTATTAATCAGATTGATAAAGTCATTTATAATTTCCTTTGGAATGGTGGTAAAGGTTTTATTAAGAAAACTTCTATTATTGGTGACATTGATGAAGGAGGATTGAAGATGGTGGATGTTAAATCAATTTTTCGAGCACAAAAAATCAAGTGGGCAAATAAATATAACACTTCCCTATCAGGTTGGAAGATTCTTTTTGATGATTTTATCTCTCCTTTTGGTGGAAATTTGATTTTCTATTGTAATATTACTCCAAAACAAATACAAAGTTGGAAAAAAGTGCCCATCTTCTATAAAGACATGCTAAAATCATACTTTAGCTTTATTAATCCGGATAATGTAAATCCCTTTCATCAATGTATTTGGAATAATCAGCACATCAGTATTAATAAAAGGCCATGTTATTATAAACATTTCTTTAACAGTGGTTTAAAATTAGTTAGTGATTTATTTTATACCAATGGAAATATTATCCTTTGATATTTGGTGTGAGAGAGGATTCACGCAAGTTTTTTATGCAGTGGAGGAGTTTGGTTGATGCAGTTCCTCTTCCTTGGAAACGAATTTTGAAGCAGGGTTTGAAGAGAAATGTGTAATCCAAAAGGCTTTTTTCTAATGAATAATGGTGTTGAAACTCCTATGAAGAACATGACATCTAAAATTATTTACCGTATTTTGATTCAAAGGATTCAAAAACCCCAACATCGCAGAAAAGGTTCAGGGATGAATTAGATGTCAATGACGATGAATGGAAGGACATATACCTCATGCCTTTTAAGTCATCATACGATGTGAGAACAAGAATGTTTCAGTATAAAATCAATTTAAACTGTTTGATGACAAATAGTAGATTGTTTAAGATGAATATTGTGGATAGTGAAATTTGTACACATTGTAAAAATTTTCCTGAGACTTATAGGCATCTTTTTTGGAATTGTAACCATGCTGTAAAGATGTGGGATGATTTTAAAGTATGGTATGGGGTAAATTTTCAAAAAAATGTTGAAAATTTGGATTATAGCAAAATTCTGTTTGGTGTTGGTCTTAAAGAGTCTGACAGGTTGATTAATTTATGTCTTATTTTGATGAAAAAGTTATCTATGACAGCAGATTCAGGAACCAAACTCCTTCTATAATCTCCTTTAAGAACTTGATAAAATTTCATTATAATTTAGAAAAGCAGATTGCTAGGAGTAAAAATAACATGTCAAACTTTATAAACAAGTGGGGTGTCTTGGAAACCTTTTGTACCGAATAGTACATATTATATGTTAACATGTATAATGTATAATGTAAACTATACCTTTTTGTATTTCATCAATATATTTACTTGATCAATGTAATGTAAAACAATTTCATGTGATGTATGGTTTTGTCTTTGTTGTATTATATGTATGTTTTTTTTCCTCTTTGAGCACAGGGAAATAAAAGCCCCGTTTGGGGCATGAAAGATAAAAAAAAACTGCTAACATTGATACGACCTTGATGGTTTTAATGCTTAATTGTGATTACGTTTTATGACACGACTTTGAACATTCTGACAATCCAACAATATATACTTAGTCCACCTCAGATAGTATAGTTTTACCCATTTGTGAGGAACTGTCCTGAAGTTATAAGCAGAGAAATAAAGGTCACATTTAGGACTATTCAGGTATCCAGATCTGAATAAAGCTCAGATTTCCACCAACATCTGAATTATTTGTCTCTGTGTTATTGTTGCAGTTGTTTTTGTTCCTGTTTTACTTTCAAAGTTGTATTATGTAAGCACTCTGATCCTTGTAAGTGATGTAAGTGTCTGTTGTAGTAAGCGTAGTTGGGTACAGGATGAGGGAACCACAGGATGCAACAGTCCCATAGAGACTTGGAATAAAATGAAAAATATGAAAATAAAGGACCAGCTTTATGAGAATGCTCTTTTAGGTAGGAAGGAAAGAAATTAAGTGCCTGCTGCAGGATAATGCAATACTGTGAGCATATAAATCCTGCCTTGAATTAATTTTACTATAAATAGGGAAAAGTTGTATGGGTGTTTTATGTAAATATGTACATGTATATAACAAGTTTACTTTACTAGTGACTAAGGCTAGCTTCAGACTCCGTATTGTACGTACAATATTGTATGTACAATACTTTTCGTGACGTCAAAAAGTATTACACGTGCAATAAATATATGTGCCAATGACGAGTTGAATCAGATTAAATAACGCGCTATAACCCTGACGGTTCATTGTTTGCTAAATCCAAGCGAGGTCACCAGAAAATCTATGCAAGAGAAATTTCTACTGCTGCTGATGAAAAATCCTAGAGTCTTTTGGAGGTTCTTTCTGCACTTTACCAGTAGCCTAATAAATTCATAAAACAATAAAAATCAAATAAAGATTTAGGGCAAATGTTTTTACTCACTGCTCATCTGATCCACTTTCCCAGGAAACTAAATACCGATACTCCTTAGTTTTTCCCTGACTTTCCAGACATAATTATGAGTAAACATCAAATTGAATATAGAATTGCAGATTCATACGTAGTGGTAATAAAATGAAAGTAAATAAAATTAAACTTCAACACTACTTGTTTATTTTCGCTTACCGGGAGCGCTTTCGAGGAACTTCCTCGTCGTCAGCCGATGTTGATGGCTCTGATGTATTTCTTTGAAACGGCTAGAGACCAACCTGATCATGTGACATCACACTGGATGACGTCACAGAAGTCGGAAAAGTCCTGCCCCTGGTGCCGCTGGGTTTGATCAGGTTGTCCCACACAGGATCCAATTCTAATCCTGTGTCTCGGTTAAGTGAAGGTCCTTGTTTCTTGATTTGGATGGCTTCCAGGACCCTCCTGGGAAAGTCTTTTGTTTCTTTCTCCAGTACTTTCACGTTGTCCCAGTCTATTTGGTGCGTGTTTTTACTTGCTTTTACATGTTCTTCACTTAACCGAGACACAGGATTAGAATTGGATCCTGTGTGGGACAACCTGATCAAACCCAGCGGCACCAGGGGCAGGACTTTTCCGACTTCTGTGACGTCATCCAGTGTGATGTCACATGATCAGGTTGGTCTCTAGCCGTTTCCAAGAAATACATCAGAGCCATCAACATCGGCTGACGACGAGGAAGTTCTCGAAAAGCGCTCCCGTAAGCTTAAAATAAACAAGTAGTGTTGAAGTTTAATTTAATTTACTTTCATCAAATTGAATGTTTACAAAACAATCAAATATATATACATTCTTTTGCATTTTGTACATAAATATTGATATCAATAATCTAGGCCTAAAAACATAAAAAAGGGGGCCTAAGAGTATGTCTATTTTTAATCATATACTAATTCCGCCATGCCCAAACATATCTTATTATGAAATCGTGTAATGGAAGTGGAACCCAAATTCCAATCAAAAATAAAAACAAATTTGTTATCAAATACACTAGGCCTATACATTGTATTATAGGAATTTAATATATGGTTCATTTTAATAAATAAATAGATTAACACGGGTAATGGACAAGAAATATTTGGCAATACCGGATTTACCAGAGAGCCAGTGGATAAAGAAATTAATTAAAATTAAAACAAATTAAATGAGAAAATGAAAGCAAGGACATTTGGCGAAGTATTGTTTTAGGATTCGAAGGAGTCCTAACTGTTATCCTGGCCCCAGGACACTGATTAATGTAAATTCGACCCATAGTTATTTTATCTACTTTTGCCAGCATTCAACCTGTTCAATGTGATTTATGCCTATTTTTAATAAAATTCGAAATCTGACGATCAACGTTGTATCGTGCACAAATTATGATTCGAGACTATTTCATTTGACACGGTTGTATGGATTTCAGAAGATCGGTCCTATAATAGATATCGATTAGAGAATTACAGCAAGAGGCTTTGAGGATGCCGTAATCCTCTTGACCATCAACCAATCAGAGAGACATATTTCAGAATTATGTTCAGTATATTTGAAACTCTTTCAACTCTGAAATATATATTTCAAGTAATCTCGCTTCACATTAACACGCTTATGGATGTATTGGGATGATCATAAGTAGGTCTATAACATACACCATCATAACATGCCTCAACGATATCAACATGTAAAAAGTTGTTGCAAATTCATAACACAACGTGTTATAATGTATAATGTTATATGCCAAAACTTTAAAAACAATGAAAATATCAGTATCAATCAAATCAAAACCAGAATAAATACATAGGCCTACAAATAATACTTAAGAAACTGACTAAATCAATATATGACTAAATGTCAGTATAAATGAATCGCTAAATCAATTAATCAATCAGTAATCAATCAATCAATCAATCAATAAATAAATAAACAAATAAATAAATAAACAAATAGGCCTAAATAAATAAATCTATAAATAAATAAATAAATAAATAAATAAATAAATAAGAACTGAATGTGCCATTTATATTATTATTACAATTTTAATATTATTAATATCGTTAGTATTAATAGGCCTTTTAATATTAAGTACAGTTGAATACAAAAGACATGAAAAGATGTTCATCATTCCGCACACGAACACTCACTAAATTTACCACTCTTAGAAATTTGGCAACTACGTATCAATTAAGCAACCAATGATTGTAGCACAATATATATTTCCGGTACATACTATTTATTGCACGTGTAATACTTTTTGACGTCATTTAAAAGTATTGTACATACAATATTGTACGCATAATATGGAGTCTGAAGCGCTTAACTTTGGAATTTAGAGTGCTCAAACCCATTACAGGTGAGCTATAGAAACAAATTCAAAGTATATGGCAAGGCAACCGTTACTTAAAGTTTCACGAAATACCCTCACTTACGATCATTGGGTATACCGATCATCAGACGGATAATTTGTCATGATTTCAAATTTACAGAAATGTTTATACAAGTATATACATTCTGTGGTGTCAAAAACATGACAAACCAAGCCAACATTTCTGCCAAGCATAAACATTTACCCTAAGACAGAGAAATTGAAAAACACTCGGACGCAAAATTTGCATGCATGTTGGCAATCAGACACGACACCCATTTATTGACTTTTGTTTAAGACCCGCACCAGTACCTACAACAAATAAACAAACAAACAAACAAACAAATTCTCAGCCGATTATAGCCAAATATATAATAGGAGATTCTCTAATCGAGCTTAATTACCCAACCCAAGACTCTAGCGAAACAACGACCAAAGGCGAGAAAATCTCGCTTTTAGCAAAATCAAATGTGATCCAAACTTGCACTCTGGTGGCCGCCACCGAGGCAAATTCTGAGCGCTTGACCCCGAACCCGTGGATCATTAAATCAAATATCATGGCTGAACCAAATGTGCTACAAACATGCACGCGGGTGGCCGCCACCCGAGGCTAAATTCTGAGCGCGTGACCCCGAACCCGTGGAACATTCATCAAATATCATGGCTGGAAACTCAACAATAAATTACGGTACTGGTGCATACAGATCCCACGCTCCCAAGTGGAATTCCTGAGACTCTTCAACAGGTGGTCTACCTGAAGTTACAAAGGATCAAGTCTTAATGTTAGCATTCTATGACATATACATATATCATAATAAATAAATACAGAAAAGATAATTCAAAACCCAGCATTATTTTCTTTTTGCTTACTGTGTGAAGTCTTTGACCTTATAAAAGACTACTTTACTGTTTTTGATGACACCTGTGCCTGTATGTAACAATACGATTGTCAATTCCTGTACATATATATAGTTTTGACGACTTACTTTCCCTCTTGAACTATCATTCTAAAAAAGGTTGATACAGAACAATTATATAAATTTTATGTGGCAACATATTGACCACATGATCTAATTAAACAGTGTACATTGTATCTTTGAAGATCTGAGAAAGGGAAATTAATTGCAAGTCACATGTCATTTTAATGATCAAGCGCCAACTCTTTATTCCTCCTCCTTATCTACAGGGACCATAATTCTTGATTTTTCTTTTAAACTTACAGACAGTTAAATGCTTTAATTAGCTATACACACTACCATGTAGTAGATAAAATATATCTGTATTTATACAGGTCATTATCTCATTACTGTCACACATAATTATATTTTACTTCCTTCTCACATGTCCACACAGGGCGCGGTGGGTGGGAAGATTTTTGTTGTTGTCGTGTCCAATACAAAACCAACAATGAATAAATCACTACCTAATCACGCCTGAAACCCGCTGGCGGCAAATCCCATTGGTTCCCGGTCGAGCCAAACAATACAAATTTATCTGCATGACAATGATTGACATCTGACCCGTAAACAATAACATGGATTGGCCCATTTTTAGCAAGGGTAAATTGAGTTTAACTTGTTGCACTGTGTTAAACTTTATTACCCTAAGACAGAGAAATTGAAAAACACTCGGACGCATAAAATTTGCATGCATGTTGGCAATCAGACACGACAACCATTTATTGACTTTTGTTTAAGACCCACTTTCAGTACCTACAACAAATAAACAAACAAACAAACAAACAAATTCTCAGCCGTATATAGCCAAATATATAATAGGAGATTCTCTAATCGAGCGAATTACCCAACCCAAGACTCTAGCGAAACAACGCACCAAAGGCGCAGAAAATCTCGTTTAGCAAAATCAAATGTGATCCAAACTTGCACTCTGGTGGCCGCCACCGAGGCAAATTCTGAGCGCTTGACCCCGAACCCGTGGATCATTAAATCAAATATCATGGCTAAACCAAATGTGATCCAAACTTGCACTCGGGTGGCCGCCACCCGAGGCTAAATTCTGAGCGTTTGACCCCGAACCCGTGGAACATTCATCAAATATCATGGCTGGAAACTCAACAATAAATTACGGTACTGGTGCATACAGATCCCACGCTCCCAAGTGGAATTCCTGAGACTCTTCAACAGGTGGTCTACCTGAAGTTACAAAGGATCAAGTCTTAATGTTAGCATTCTATGACATATACATATATCATAATAAATAAATACAGAAAAGATAATTCAAAACCCCACACAAGGGACTTATTTTATAAGGAACTTGGTTAATTCCCCCTCCCCCTTAAACTTGTTTGTTCACTTTGCTGCACGGATATCATTACCTAAACCTCCTCTAACGCTCCTGGATGATACACAATGGAATGAGGCACATATTTAAAAGTTGACTAGCGCATTTGAGAGCGTCTGTTTGAAAACCAGAAACTACATGATGATATATCTGCCTATGTTGATAATGCTACTGATAACTAAATGGAACCTCAATGAAGGATTTTATTGTTGGCACATTGAAATATAAATCACAGTTTGGCTCTGTGCCACTAATTGCTGATTAGCATAAAACAGCACTATAATTTCTTTGCTGGATATTGACTGTAATCCATATAATTCTCCACAATAACACTACTAATTATGCTGGCTCTATATGCTGCGAGATACATTGTATAGTCACAATAGGATATTGAAAGAAATCAACGCGATAACTAGCCGGCTGCGCAACCTCACAAAAAAAACTAGAAAAAAATGAGGGCATAGTACTTGGCCCCAGAGTCTAGCTACCCCATGCCAACCTGGAGTTGATTCCTACTTCCCTTTAACACAGACTTAATCAAACAAATACCAGCACGATTGACTAAATGTTATTAATTTCAAATGTGCAACAGAATATATGTGTTGTTGAGATATAAACCGCACCTGACGTGATGTACTACCACTTCTACCCTCGTATAGTCATACTATTACGTAACGCATAAAAGCACATCAATATAATATCAGAGGGCTCACCACTGTATAAATTGTTTCTTGTACAATTTTACTTACAATGCAATTCAATTTTTAGAAATCCAGATATTAGTGATATTCCAAGTCCCATGAGATTCATTTGTCCAATGGAAAATTCCCATGTTGTCCCCTAAAGTTTTCGTCCAACTCTGCAAAATTGTATAAAATTTTTGTATATGTTGTCCACTACCAATGCGAAGTTGGATGAATTCACGACTCTTTCTTCAAATATATGAAGATGTTGATTTGAGCTTTCTGATGATCAACATCGCAATGGTTAACTTTCTTTCATACTTTTAGTTACCAATTGAAAATCTGTTGATTTCTAAGAATCGGTAATGAAGATGTTGATTTGAGCTTTCTTATGATCAACATCGCAATGGTTAACTTTCTTTCATACTTTTAGTTACCAATTGAAAAATCTTTTCGTCTATCTCGGGCAGAATTCGGGTTATTCTGTTGTGTAGTGAAAATAGACCTTGTGATCCGAGTAGGGCACCCATTGCACTGGCCAGTACACTTACGCACAACCGTACATACGGAACCCAGTGATTGGGTTGTTTAGTTCCATTTTGCGTCAAAAATATTGGACCAATGTGGCTAACAGCATTCTGCCTGATGTCTTGCTTTATTTTATTCTATTTCAGCACTCTCGATGTTCATGCGACCCTTTGTTCCTGAGTTGCCTTACCAAAGCGCCGGTCATGGCTAAATCATGCACAACCTATCTTCCAAATTTCCACTACTCGACATCGAAGGAATGCTCAAATTAATATTTCCCATGCAAAGTTCAACTGTGGTTGATCAAACGATGCTATTATATACACCAGAGAAGCCCTAAAGTATTAACTTTTTCGTTAGCTGGACTCGAACTTCAGAACTTATTTGGTTCAATAGACTTCTGACAGTACAATATGTGTAAAAGATGCATGTTCTCCTTGTATTGCTCGTATGCGTAAGTTCAGTTTCAGCAGATGACACAAAATTTTCAATATGCTTCGCTGTGCATGTCAAAGTCTACTGTCGCCTCACACAAAGTCTAGTAGTCACTAGCAATTATAAGGGTGTCCAGGTGTACAAGTACATACAGGTCAGGCTTGTTTCTTACCACCAGCATCAAAGTGTCATTGGTATCGCCTGCAATATAAATAAAAGAAAGAAAAAAGAAATGGGAAACAACCTGCCAGCACATCTATACTAATTACCCTGTGTAACTTGAGATTTTGTTTGTGATCCAACACAAGTAATCAGGAGACAGATGAATATTTAATTTGTATTAATTTCTTTCCCTGACCATTTTTATGAACCATCGTGTTATGTGGATAAGCATGACAAATTATTTGTGCGATCTATTCTCATACAAATTTAACCCTTTCAAAATATGACATTTACTAATTACTAATTCCAGAAACTGAAGCAATCTTTGCCTTAATTACCCTTAATCCACAATAAAATGCTTTGACACAATATATACTTGTCATTGTATCACAAATGCAAGGGATGAGGGAACACATTTTCCCAATTTTTACACAATCCGGCTTTTACTTACTTGACCTCGGGAATTTTTATCCCTTTTCATGAAATCCTTCGCTACATTAATTAGCTCTTTGACCCTGCTTAACGATTTTTCCTAATCAGATATCTTTATATTGGTTTCATGACCATCCAATTTATTTTACTTTACTTTTAATTGACCCCCTTGTGGCCAACAGGGAGATTGCCAATGTATTTGCGGCACTCATAACTACTACTCCTTAAATCACCATCCAAATATTTGATGACCTGAGAATTACCACAAGAATATTAAACTACATTTGTATCCAAGATCCTTCTTCACCAAGTTTTATGATCTAAAATCTTCCGTTGAACTTCAAATTACTAATACCATCAAGTTCTATAAAGACTCGAAGAGCTCGTCCACATTCCCGTTGAGCCTGTGATCAAAGCCTAACAAGGGATGCGTTCATATCAATTTCTCCCAATACTTAAAAAAGGTATGCAACTATGATCAAAATCCTCACACAGACCGTAAACACACATGATAAACCCTGGTCTTTCATTATTTTTTTTTTTTCATTTTCAATCCAAATCCAATTTTCAATCCAAATCCAATCCAAAGAAAAGAGCATTGCAATTATTTTTTTTTTTTCTCCATTTTCAATCCACATCCAATTTTCAATCCAAATCCAAATTCAATCCAAAGAAAAGAGCCTTGCAATTATTTATTTATTTTTTTTTTTTTTCCCAATTTTCCATTCACATCCAATTTTTAAATCCAACTTCACTCCAAATCCAAAGAAAAGAACATTACAATTCCAGTCCAATCAAATTTCCAATCCAAATCCAAAATCCAAGTATTCAATAACCATTCTCGTCTAGGGACATATCGGGCTATCCTTGTTTATCGATACATTTTGTCTACAACCCGTGACTAAAATTAGACCTACACTATATGACCACTTTATGAATGAAACTAGGTTACCTTATAAATAAGGCATTATGCCACAATCAAACCAAATTCAACCAAACAAACAAAACTAATGCATTACCGACTCTGTCATGTAAATTATATACGTTTTATGCAGAGTAAGCTTAGACATAATCGTCCATTATGAAGGTAAATATCCAAGGGTAAATATACTCATGATACCCTTCCTTTCAATAAGCCACAAAACCTGGCCTGCTAATGTTATACTAACAACTATCACCCAAAATATGCTTGCATTAACATAAAAAGGTGAAATCACACCTAGAAATTGTCTAAAATTTTACCACAAACGCCTAATCACGCTAAATTCGCCAGGGGGTGACGGGCTGTCTTTACCCCATTTTGACGAACGAGGGAGACGGGAAATTGCACACGGATTTTTCCAGATTTTTTATGGCTAAAATAAATTGCCTTTGTGAACTATTTTGCTACACGTGGCGTTAAATATTATTATCTGCACATCGTATCTTTTGCTACTTAAAACTATTATCATTATTAGGGATTTCCCAACCCAATCACGTAATCGTTGACCGACATTATCATCGTCTTACATCTTCCCTTTTGTTATTCTATTTTTATTCATTTTGTTATTTACAAGTAGGAACATAAAATTGACCATCTGTAAATTCTCTACTTATGACTTTCCAGCTTTTAATACGTAAATTGTAAGCCAAATGATCCCAACATTTTTGAGTTTTAACTATAAAAGGGATCCCTTGAATGATAACCACATTAATTTCAAGAAAACTGACAATATTTCTTGGCACTGCTTGAACTGAATTCGGCACCAAATTAAAAAACGACTGTCAACTTTACCCTAAAAACATACCCGATGCTAAAAAAAAACCTACTTAAATGAACCGGCGCTTAATCAAAAGCGATAGTTTAATTTGCTTAAATTTTGTCATCCCAATTCGAGCTGCCACACTGATTCGACAATTGCTGTAACTTTGGTAATATTTGTCCAAATTCGCGGGTAAAAACTATGGCTCAAATGTATACGATGACACGGAAAAATCGCCATTGATTTGCAATGGGAAGTCATTGTTTGCCAATCGGGATATCGATTGATTCGCCCATGTCAAATTCTCAAGGACCCTGACGTCATATTATACGTCATAATGAGCGCGCCTTTTATTACGCCTTGCCTTATTTGGATTATGGCTACATGTGCATTGTAAAACCCTGCCCGTGTTGGCCATAACAATTACACCTCATGAATTATTCATAGAACCACACTTGGTAAACAAACATTAATATTAAATGCGTAAAGCCACAGGAATTGCAAAGTTTTGGAGCACTTTTCGTGTGCAAGAAAACACCATTAAATATTATTTAGATGCATTTAAATACAATTTCGACTCCGCATTATACATAAATTAAATAAATTTATTCTCACCGGATATTTCTCCGCCTAATCAGAAATTACTCAACCACAAATTTCATGAAGTCTTGAAGATGACTGCTTTGCGTGCATGTTGTGCTGTTCAGTAGGATTCGTCTACCGTAATTTTCCACGACGATTGTATAGAATACTGACTTCGCTAGCTCACAAAACGCGTGCACAAAATGTTGATATTACTACATGTATAAATATTTTTACATCCAAGTTTTAGCACTGCATGCCAGCGCCGAACTCGCCGCCAATTATACATAGCGCAGCATTAAATTCGGAACCTGAATCATGATTATATTGTTGTGCAGTAAGCAGAAACAAGGTAGAAAAATCAGCGTGTCCTTGTTATTGATGCAGTAAACGTGCACCTTTTAAGCTTCCCAAAGCTTGATTTTTATCATCAATCAGTCAGTTGTTTATGGCTTATGAAGTTGCTGTTGATTTCTAAGAATCGGTAGCCAAAGATTTTTGTTGTTGTCGTGTCCAATACAAAACCAACAATGAATAAATCACTACCTAATCACGCCCGAAACAGTACATTGGCAAATCCCATTGGCGTCCCGGGCCGAGCCAAACAATACAAATTTATCTGCATGACAATGATTGACATCTGACCCGGTAAACAATAACATGGATTGGCCCATTTCTTAGCAAGGGTAAATTGAGTTTAACTTGTTGCACTGTGTTAAACTTTATTCTGTTCGTAATGATCATGTATATATGTATGTACATGTATATATGTATGTACATTGAAAGGTTCCATCAGTTTGGATCCAAATGTTGCCAAATTTACATGGAAGGTATATGAGGAGTGCAATAAACTATATTTGGTTGAAAACAGTCAAGAATTGGCCTCAAAATCTGTTTTAAAAAAATAAGAATTTTTCGGGACATTAAAATGTTTGTTAAAAAGTATAAACAACATGAAGTGGAACTAGAAATAAAAAAGAACAAAAAGAGAGAACAAAAAAAGGTATGGGAAATCAGGAAAAAAAGAAAGCTAAAATAATGCGAACAGAATTAAATAAATAACATGGAAATGGGCAATGGCAAGCTAATTAGCAGCAAATATTAAAAAGGAACAAAATGCATGTATCAAGATGGTGTTCCAGTCCTGGATCTCTGGCTTTAATTCTATAATCTTTACTTATGGGGGTGAGAGGAACAATGAAATAGCATTTTGGTATGGTATAAATGGCCATAGTATTATATTAAATAATTATTCCTGTTTGAGTGATCGATCCCATTACTGAGCATCTTGCTAGTCATAAATAATATTTCAGTATGAACTGGCATTATGAGTTAATCAAACTTGCCAATCAATGAAAATAGGGATGTGTAGGTATATTCGTCTCAGGTGTTGCCATATTTTGACAAACAATCCTAAAATGTCAAGACAATACACAATAATACACAATATTATATATTACCACATATTGGTAACTTCTCTAAGCACTACCAGCCCAGACACTCTACGATCAACTGCCTTAGCCCTTTGCTACTCATCTAAGGAATATGCATGCCCAGTTTGGGAAAGATCAGCCTATGCTAAGAAGATTGATCAAGTCATCAACTCCAGCTGCCGCCTTATCACTGAACATCTTACATCAACTCACAGCCTATACACAGTATGTGGTATAGCGCCACAAGATATCTGTCACAGTGCAACAAGCAGCAGAGAACCTCATCGCTAGACCACAGATGAGCAGCATCCCCCTATTTGGCCATGAACCTGCAAAGATTGGCTGAAGTCTAGGAAAAGATTTCTCAACTAATTTGAACCAAGTACACAAGCTGAAGGTACCAGAGATGCCTTATGGGAAGAGAGGCTTGCCAATCTTCCATCAACAACATGTAAGCTGGATATCTAAGCACCGAAGATATTGACCTGCATAATGTGGCAATGAAGCACAAACCATGAAGCACCTATTGTGATGTCATCTATTGGAGCAATAATGCAAAGCTGAGGACCTTACAGAGAATGGTATTGCTAAGAGTTGTATCCGGCTCTGGCTGAAACACAATATGTGGGGAAGAAGAACTATACATCATTTAAAATGTCATTTCATTTATATTTATTAAGTTGATAACTGACATACCCTAGTACTTCGGGCTATACTTGCATTCAATTTTCCCAGTCTCTAACATATTAATATTAATATTAATATATTCAACCTAAAAGCCCTGAACTTTTTCAAAACAACTTGTTTCACTATCACTTTTTGATATGTGCATAAAATCTATCATCCATTTAGTATCAACATGAGAATTTTATGTAAGCAATTAGGAGCCATGTTGTCCACTTACAAAGTAATAGCTCTCTCACTTGATGTCTATGAATATTCCTAAACAAAATGTGAATATTCCTAAACAAATTGAAATTTGACAGGAATATGTCAAGGATGCCTCATAGATAAGTAGTACATCAGTCTTCTTTTTATTGCAGGATGCCTACTAGCTGAGTAAACGGGGCAAATCACTGAAACAGGAAGAATCGCTGAATAAGACTATAATGTCCATTTAAGGGGAGAGTAATGTAAGAGAACATGGACCTTTTCCGACTTCATTATTTTTGAAGTGTAAGACCAAAGTATATAAAACTATACATTTTTGGAAAGGAAATGAGTCGAAGAATCCTATGGTAACATCAGATTTACATAAAAATGTTCAGTTTTTAAATAAATCGGTTCCAAGTAAGATTTTTTCAGTTAGCTTTACATAAAATAGAGACACAAAATTGGGAAAGTTTTTTTACAAATGTTTTTGAAATTCAGCTCATTTTTTCAAATATTGAAAAAAAAATGTGTAAAAAGCAATTTGTCACTCTATTCAGCAAAACATTGCACATAATGATGTATATTTCTGACGGCCTACAAGAGGTCCCACCAACTAACAAATACCCATACAACTTTTGCCTATTTAGATTTAAGGTTAAGAAATGAAAGTAGGATGATAACATGTGAAGTCACCTATGATGTTGTTGATTTTAGATTTTAAATATTAAAATTAAAATAACATGTCTTAAAGCCTTAATGTACGATCTTTTCAAATTTTTAGATTTTTATTTTTTTCTTCCAAAATGATAAAATAGTTAATATGTAATCATTATGAAAGTTCCCAATACATTTGGAGATGAAAAACATTTGAAATTTGCAAAGAAACAACATCATAAACTTCACCTCTATCACTCGAAATATCTTGCACTTTATGGATTAGGACAGCGAGTACGGCCTCAGAGTTAGTCTCCTACGCAGCCAGTTTGGTTACGCTCCCTCAACATGTGGAGGGAGCATAACCAAACTGGTTTTGTAGAAGACTATGATTTGCGAGTCGTTCCAACATATTATCATAATCTGAAAAATTATAATAATATGTCGGACCAATAGAAAATCATCCTGTTTTACTACAAATAGGGCGAATTTGACAGTTTGCTCATAGATTTAAGTTAGAACATGTGAAAGTATTACAATTATGCCAAAAAATCAGTTGTGAAAAAATATAGGTATATTCTGAAAACAAATTGTACATTAAGGCTTCAACTAACAATCTACAAGAGGTCTTCAAATCTAGATTGATTTAGGTCCAGATAGATGTGCTCATCCATTAGGTCATCCACATCATCCATAGGTCATCCACATCATCCATGTTGAAGGATGATCTAAAATCTGATTAGGTCACACAGTATTTGTGTTCTGTGCATCATGATCCAAATTTGCACATTGCAGCATCTGTTGAGGATCTAGACAGTCAAGATAGACATGAAGCCTAAAGTGTAAAGTAAATAGCCGCAATAAAATGCAATGCATAATAAAAAGGTATCTCCTTGATATTAAAGTTGCTGTCACAATCCTTTTCTATGCTCTAGCCAATGTAGCGAGTATGAGTAGCAAATGTGTAAACACAGGTCATGGTTCTGATTGGCTGATAATCACAGTGCATATTTCGGCAAATACAGAAGGTTTGTGACAACATGGTTAATATTGTAATGTAACATTCCTTGACATTAAACATACTTCAGGTTTCAATGCCTCTCCTAGTATGATGTAAACAATATGAAGATGCCTTCACTTTATTTTAATGTTTGCACATTTAAGTCAGAAATCTATGTTGTATAAGATTGACAGGAGTCCTGAAGGGGAATTTTCACAGTCAAAACAGGAATATAACAGTCAGTGACATGACATTTAGTGTTAACACGAGCCTTGGAATTAAATGGATTTTTGTGCCTTTGATCTTGCTTTAGCATGCCTCTCATGGCATTTTATAATAAACTAGGTTAATTTGTTGGCTCCACTATGTCATTCAAAAGGCATTTCCTCTCTGTGCAACATGCTTGTATTGTTGTTCATTTAACAAGCATCAATATTGGTCTTGTGATCGATTAAGCACATGAAGTAAGTCAGTTGTTGGTGTTCAATGTTATTTAATTGCTTAGTTGTGATGATTAGTTGCATTATGATGAAATTCCTATCAAAAGTGTACCTCAAGGTTGCAAAATTATATATTTTATGTTTTAAATTATACTTTCATATTATATAAGGCCATATAGCCATCTCTTTAACACATGACTCCCCAAATCAGGTTAAACGATACATAATGCATAAACAAAACACATTTCAGGCCAACAAATTTACAAGGGTTAAAAGAAAAAATATGAGCTTTCACCTGATACCAAAATCTGTATTTGATGGAGTGAAGTGGGGGATGGGTTGTTAATCAGGCCATGTACCTTTAAGCAACTGCACAAGGTATCAAATGTTATGTGGTACACAGATGATTTGGGTTGGTCTCAGTCATCTTTATGAAGACAATTCAGGTTGTCTCAAACCATATGGCTTATGTTTTATATTAGAGTTGTTGAGTATCATTTTGGTCAGTATTTTCCATGTGCCACAGGTCATGACTTCTTATAACTTCCTTTTGTTCACAATTTAAAAAAAGGCAATGGTAGTCCTTGCCCTTCACAAATTACATATATTGGATTCATTTTGCTTCCCGGTCAAAAATAAGAAGCTTTTCTTTTTCTAAATGAAATTGTACATTGAACTTGCGCCTCTTTTATGAGAAATCAAAAAAAATTCTAATAAACCATTATTGCTCCAGAAATACTTTTCAATACAAAAGTTGTATAAATAGCATTATATGACCTCACCTGGTTTAAAAAAACAATATTAAAACATGTTAAGTGTTATGTAATAATAATGATTATTGAACATGTCATGCAACAAAAGTAATACAGTGAATCTTGTAAAATCACTTGCACAATAAGCATTTCAAGATGATCTTTAATTGCATTTTGGGTCAGATATTGGGAAATCTTGTCACATTTTGCCTTTGCGTAGTTCAGTCAGCAGGAATCAAATTAGATTTAATTGAGATAAAACATCACTCAAAGGCATTGTAATTACTTTGAAATTTGATTTATCTTATTCAATTCAAACAAAAAAGTGTATTCAGATGAGAATTTTTCCACCATTGTGGTGTTTTTATGCTTGATTTCAACCAGTCAAAATGACAGCACACAATTATTTCATGTTGATCTACTTTCAGAAATAAGATATAGGTTATATTGCTCAAGGTCATTATGTGAATCACTCATTCAGAAGAAATGAAGGCTACAATCCAGGAAAAAAAGGTTGGCACAGTTTGCCTGTCTTTTGGTATATCTCTGCCCCCGCTCCCCCAATTCAATGTTGGACCAAGCCATGTTGTCAACAGGTCCGTGAGACCCTCCAACATTGAATGATGGGGAGTGGGGAAGGGTGAGATATAGGGGGAGTCTTTACTTCAGATATATTGCATGCATGTTTCCCTCGCCTCCCCAATTTTAATAGGGCACGCATTTGCATTGTTTAGTGCAGGTGTGCCAACTATTAATTTCCTGGGTTGTAGAAGTGCTGGCATTGTCTAAGAAATTGGATGTAGGAAACAAGTTAGTAGATAATACCCTTATCACTGTCAATGATCCTTGTGAAAGTGTACAATATTTTTAATCTGTGGGAACAAATTGAAAGTCAAAAATAAGTCTATAAAATTCTCGAAGGTACTTTTCTTCTTGTGAGCATTTGATAAACCGGAAGAAAAGAGCGATACAGAAAATATGAATTGATTGTGTATAGCTGATTGTACAGTCAGCACAATAAATAAGGTAGCAGTTCATGATTCATGACCTTACAGCTAAAATTAGGGTCAATTTTTCAAGGCGACCCCTAGGATGTTTCTTTAACTTGAGACATCAGTAATGGGAAATAATGCAGAAATCACCATGTTATGAGATGAAAACAGATGTAAGGTACGGATTCAGTAGTTAGAATTTTTGCTTCCGTTAATGCCATTTTAACTATAGCAGATCCCATTAGTTTGTAACACTATGAATGCACACAATGGGTATACTTTGCCAAAAATTTATTCAATCAACTGGATGCATGGTATTTGTGAACAATCTGCTTGCAATAAGCCTATGATTCTACCTTTCTGGCATGGCTTCAATGGAGCCATTTCAGTGGCGTACCGTGGCCGCTCCTATCCCGGGGGGCTGAAGAATATCACATTTGCCGCCCCTTCGAAATTTTTTTTCGGTGGTTTGAAAAAGTGATGAAAAAAAAAAAAAAAAGGATTTTAGGCGCTAGCGCCCTAAAAGCAATGTATAGTACCATTTTTTCACAGTTTTTAGCCCTTTTTCTTATTTCTTTACTAATTCTTTTTGTCGCCCTTCTTTTGCCGCCCTTCGTCTTCTACCGCCTTCGTTTTTGCCGCCTTCTACTTTGACCCCGGGGCTGGCACCCTAAAGCCCCCCCAAAATATGTGCATGCATTTGCCAACTAATGCCAAGCTAAAGAATGTTTACAATTACAATTCTATATAATGGATATGTTTAGTAAACATATCCATTATATAGAATTGTATTTACATAAACTGAGCTCAAAAAGAAACTTATAATTTTTCACAACTTGTGAATCACAAGTCATATCTTAAAATCCTGTCCATTGAAATGAACCAAAATTACACACAGGATTACTTCAATACTCCACTCAAAACACATGTCAGTAACCAAGAAGTTGTCCAACTGACACAACAGCAAAGAGCACTGACACGGAACAGCTTCCTGAATCACTTTCACAGCCCAATATTTGGCACCCAGTACAAGAAATCTGTGAGAATGCATACAAGATCCTTGCACAGATGATGACCTTGCTGCTTTCTGCTTTTCATACACTTTCTTCAAGAAACAGGTCTTGTTCCACACTATTCCACTTACTCTTTGGGAATTATCATATGTATAAGGATCTTATACTCATTCTCACAGATTTCTTGTGCTGGATGCCAATTATTGGGCTATGAATGTGGTCCAGGAAGCTGTTCCATGCCAGTGCATTTTGGTACTGTGTGAGTTAGATAATTGCTTGGTTACTGACATGTGTTTAGAGTAGAGTATTAAAATAAACCTGTGTGTAATTTTGGTTCATTTTGAAGGACAGTATTTTAAGGGATCTAAAATGAGCGTTTATTGCATTTTCGACAGTATTTTTTGTGGGACATGAGAGCACCTCAAACCTATCGAATTGCATTCTGAATCTGAAAGCATGTCTTTCTGATATCAAATAATTTTCATTTTTTAAAATCACAATATAATACAAATTTTATGACAAATTATAAAAATTTGATATTTTTCAAATTTTGATATATAACAGTCCTCAGTAAAAATATAAATCTAATGATATATTCTTAAAGTGTATGTAGCAGGGAGGAAAAGCCGACGATCAATTGAAAATTTTGACCTTTCATTATTGAAGATATGGATTTTTTCCCAAAACACCAACAAAAATTAGGTCTTTTTGGGAAAAAAATCCATATCTTCAATATGAAAGGTCAAAATTTTCAATTGATCGTCGGGTTTTCATCCCACCTACATACACTTTAAGTATAAATCATCAGATTTATAAAGTTTACTTCAAGTACTGTTAAATATCAATTTTAATGATTTGCCATAAAATGTGTATTAAATTGCTAATTTCAAAAATCAAAATTATTTGATATCAGAATGACATTCTTCGTATTCAGAATGCAATTCGATATGTCTGATGTGCTCTAATGTCCCAAAATAAATACTGTCCAAACGCTCATACCCCAGCCCTTAAGATATGACAAAATTATAAGTATTATTCTGTTTGGCCTGTCCCCAATTTACTGTTTCAAAGCATTGTCTGTTATTATTTTCTGAAAAACTTGTTCTATTGATTTGCAGGACTCCACAATCAAGTGAGCAATATGAGAATCAATAATAACGCCTTACATATTGCTCACCATTAATGTGGACATGAAAATGCAACATTTGAATTATGGATCACTGTTGGTGTATTCATCACAGTTGCCTTCATTTTAAACCATTTTCAACAAACAAGGGCTCCAATTAAAGAAAACATCATTGTGGTCATTATGATTTCCTTGATATTGGAAATCAACCCTAAGCTGTAACATCATTATTCTTTATGGATAAACTTTTGCTACATTTATCTCATTGGAAATTATACCCTTATTTGTTTGTGTTAGGTATTATCACTTACAGAGTACGTTAGCACTCCTGCACTGTTTACAAAAATGCAATGATTTTGGATGAAATTTTAGATTGTCTGATTTGATGAATAGTATTGTGATGAGCCATTTGCTTTTTTAGAAATGTGTAAAGAGCTCAAAGAACATTCTGAAGGATTGGAATAAAAATAGAGTATAATAACTTGACTGTGATCTCAAATTATTCAAGGTCACTTGAATTGTTGCATGGATTGATATCTTAGAGATTACCTTTTAGTCAGGAAAAACTTGCTTTTAAGTGTAAACTTGAGTTTGACTAATATGTTTAGTCAGGAAAAACTTACTTGGGAGTGTAAAGTTGGGTATGACTAACATGTTTTAAGTCTCCAAAGGGATCAAATGCAGAAAAGTTATCCAATTTTGATGAAAATTATCTCAATGGGCTCATTTTCTGTATTGAACATGGTTTAGTCCAAATTTCAACCTCTGACCTTTTTGCTAATAAATCCAGACTGATTATAATGAAAGACAAAGATAAAAAGACTAGTTTGCGTCTGACGTATCTGTCAATCAAACTCCGAGCATGGTTTGTTTACAAGTGTCGTGATGATATGAGTTGCTGAACACAGCGGTAAAACCGGGCGCCTTATTGTTAATTTTGCACCTTTAAACATACAAACCATCTCAAAAGTTAGGTCTTTATACTAGGAAACTTTCTTTGGTGAAGGCACCATGTCAACAATGCCTAGAAAAGTTGCTTTTTGCCTTGTAAGAGTAACGTAATTTTTCGATTTTTTTCGCCATTCACTGCTATTCCTTTTCTCCGATCGGCACCAGTCAGATGAATCGACCTTCCTTATACGCGCTATTAGCCAATCAAGGATCGTAGAGAATTTGATTGACAGTGACGTCAGACGCAAACTAGTCTTTTTATCTTTGTCTTTCATTATAGTCATTCATAGGTAGATCAAACCAAATCACAGCAATATTGAGTTTTGACCCCTGTATTATTTGACCTCATTATTTATTTGATTGCTTAATTAATGGTGCACTGGGCACCTGTCATTTTTGTACTCTCTACTGGTTCGATAGATATCAACTTTAAACAAGAAAATTATATAGGCAACTTACACTATAACTAAGGGAAAGAACAAAAGGCATATACTAGACTATTTGATATGACCCACTATTCTGTTTTGAATCAATACAAAACAGATTTCATTAATCTTATCAGAAGATTATCCAAATATTTTTGGCGGAAATAACATGATTGTAGTAACACAACTAGGTTAATTTGCAGGATTTGTATAGAAATAATAGCAATGGTAGTAATTGATTGCATGAATTTTATTGCTTTATTTTCTGCACCTAATTTACTTCCAATACTTTTGAACCTGCTCTACTTCTGTATTGTCGTTTCTTATTTTGAGGCCACAATTCAAACCGATCGATATAAGCCAATCTGCACAGAATTAGTATGGAATCTTTGTAGCCCTAATGAATCAAGCAAAAAGCATTTTCAGAAATTTATGACTGAGAGTTACAGACTTTGATACAATTTAGGCTTTAAAAAATGAAAAATTACTTTTAAGTGAATTTATGACTGAATGACTGAATATATGACTTGAATAGATACATGAAGGAACAAAGGAAGGAAGTGAGAGGCAATCAAGTTGTATATTTTACTTGGTCTAATAAGCCTGATATTGTCATATATATATAAGCTTGCTAAGGTGAAGAATTGCTGTAAACTATGTGTAGAATATCACCCTACATGACCGTGTAATATTTTTGTAGCCACCAAGACTACTGAACCACAATGACTATCAAGGTGTTAAAAGTAAGCTTGATCATTCTGTGGACTAGACATATGGATTGGGGGGAAAGTGAATCAAGTATGAAATTGATGCTGTATCATCCACATGGTGCATTTAGATGCAGACTGATGTAGATCAGTATACATTGTTATCATTTGTATGCAAGTGACCATTATGGTATTTGGACTATCTGGGTACTTTACTGATTAACCCCATGAGAACTACCTGCCGATTAGCCAAAAAGAAGTTTTCATTATCAATTGGACCAATCATCAACATTGTTAGAATAATTTCACCACACACAAAAATTGGGGTGAATTATTTGCAAAGCTCCATTCTGATTGGTGATTAAAGAGAAGATATCATGTAATTGACCAATCAAAGGCAATGTTAGATTGGCAGGTAGTGCTGAGGGGGTTAACATTGGTTAAGGCAGTAAGCCTAGAACATGCAGGTAAAATAAAGCAGACTCAGCTTCCATTCCATGTCTACTTTGCGTGATAAATAATGTCATTCAAAAACATTCTCTCTAACCCTACCCAATACCTTCACCTGTAATAACGTGGGCTGTATTAAATCATGTGCCTACCATACTAGGTAACACAAAAAAGAGATTCAGAAAAGGTGGATCCATGCTACATATGTTGCATAGTTGATGTGGATTCATTCCAGATTGGTTTAGATTCTGGCCATCAGTAAGATAGCTCTGCCAGTCAGTCCACTAGGTAATGATTTGGTCTCATTAAGTAGTGTATATCTCGATGTACAATTACAAATGCTAGATTTAACACAGGTGGTTTGGTCAAGCATGTGCTATATAGTTAGAAACAAGGGATTTACATGTTACTGCTCTTTGTGCCAGTGTCAAAGTACTGTTTCCACTTATTTAAACCTATTGGATTCTATTTGGACAAAGACTGCTTGCCACTTTTTCAATACGATGTTATTTTTGCAAAGTAGAATGACCAAAATAATAAGAGACATTGTTCAGATAAACATGTCAGTGAGATACTGAGATTACATTTTGAATTCCATATAATTCATTATGTACTGTTCCCTGTAAACAACCTGTAGATTTGAAATACAGACCTTACAAAGTTACAAAACAAATAAATGATAAAAAACAGGTCATGCAGTCAGTTGGTGACAATATAATGAATTCCGGAGAAAAGGTCAGTGTAAATATGAATTGAAGATAATTGCCATTGCAAGTACATTGTTGTATTCCTTGGAAGTCCATCCAGCTAATGTCGCATCGCCAGCTTGTAGATGTGTTTTAGGATTTAACTGTTGGAGGGTTATATTATATACTCTGGAGAAATGTTGTTTGGAATCTTGAAGATGCAATACAAAATGTGGCATATAAAATGAAATTCTAACTTTCAATCTTGAAATGAAATGTTTATTTTAGAAAAACATGAAATGAAAAAAGATGAAATTATGCAACACAACAGATCTGGCATTATTCTTACACATTTTCATAATTCAAACAAATCTTTTACATGCTATGGAACCTGAATAAAAATAACACTCTGGATACTACAATGTGGTGCAAGCATGAGAACAGGGATGCTGGTGACAGTTGACTCAGTGATCGCCAGCACCCTATTACATTGCAGCATTGCGTCCAGCATTACATACTATGGAATGCTGGACACATACAACACATGATTGCATGAGAATCATGCACAACGGTGTCTGGTAGTGTTCCAGTTCCTGCAATGGCAGGTTAATGGCATCTTGCATAGATTTTACATAATTATTGCTGAAGAAGCTGACAGATCCTAAATTCTCTTACCCCTGATTTAATCAAGAGCTGTAGGCATTCTTGTATTGTTTGTAAAATGTTTTGTCAAATAAAATACATTTTTAAAATATTATGTATTCATTTATCTTATTTTTGTCTCTTTCTGTTTGTTTAAAGTAATCAGAAAATATCATAAAAAAATATTCAATAAAGATCGAATCATCGTATCGTGTCCCTGCTGGTTTGATTAATAATTAATATAGCGCCACCACTTTTCCCGATCGAACCTTTCATAAATCACTATATACTTGACATGATCAAGATGAAAGATGGCGAACTTCATTAAGTATGCATGATATCTACTTAATATTCATATTGACATTTCGCGATAAATATTCATATTCACATTGCGGACCAATCAGAATACTTGGTGTAAATCAGTCTTGCCGGTTCTGAATGCATAATTAATGCTTGATCTCTTAGATAGATGGGGTGAGCAACGAAGGCAGTTTTATCTGACCAACATGTCACACTGTCGCTAGGGCAGCCTGGTCGCTAGGGCAGAGTGACGCCGAGCCTGGGCAGATAAAAATCTGTAAAAAGTTTTAAGAAATTGTGGGCGGGCGAAGGGTCGGCATGGCGAAACACAAAGAGATTTGGCAGGCACACACATCGACGGATTTCAATTTCAGCGGAGTTTGTCAACAAAGATGAACCAAATAGCCGGGCCAAATGGATTATATTTTATTGCTGCAGAATCGGGCACACGGCAGAAACAAGGTATTTAAAACATTATACTTGTTTTTGGAATCGAATGTTGATAAAAGCGAAATTAGAAACTGATTTTTGCGGGTAAATTTTGAGGACATCGGATGTTGTCAATGTTTTTTTTTTTAACCAGAAAAAAACTTCCGGGTCATGCCAAGGAAGGTAAAATTATTACGGATGTGCATTCCTGTCGCCTGATGTATGATCGAAATCATGATTGATCATTCCTTTGAGTACACAAACCTTTCCACTAGCCTTGTTGTCTGCAGTTGCCTGTCGTGAGCTGAAGCCGGGCTGAATTCTGAGAGAATGTGACTGTCTGATCGGCCTGACTGAGTCCCGCCCGGTCCCGGGTCAATGTTTAATTTTGTAAGCTTACATGTTTGTAATTGTGAGATGCACTGGCATGTTATGAACTTATGTTCATCATGTCGTGATGTTAGTTGTTACATGTTAACATGGACGTAATTCATGTATTCATTTATGTTCATGAGCTTACACGTATTCCTGACATTGTCCTTGACCTTGCTGAGCCTGAGAGGTTAATTAATTAGGTTTCTGCCGGAAATTAGAACGAAATGGTCGGAGCAATCGGCAACAGCAATAGCCTTTTCCGCGGGATCCGCCATCTAGTGGGTCCTGCCGTACTGCATGCCATGCGATAGACATTACGCCGTTGATTACGCGGTCCTCGCAACGCGTTGCGCACCTCTTCAGTCAAGCGTCAACGCGGTGATCTTAGCAACAAGGTACTCATATACCCACAAGATGGCGGCATTGACGTCACAATGTCAATGACTACCTCTAATTGAAAAGTTATAATTTGGTTCACCCACAGAAGGAGAACCGGGACTCCCTCTACCGCCACATACAATCGCGCCGTTAGCTATGGGGAGAAAATTGGGGGTATTCGGTCCTTGCCGACGGTGCGCCGGAGACGAACGAAAACAATTTTGCGTCTCATCTGAAGCGTCTTGATACTCGCGTGTAGGTCGCATCAAGTGCGACTCTCAAATGCGCCCTTCATCCATGTCGCGCTTGCATGACAACGAATGCCTCGAGTGCATTCCGAGGGAAACCGAATACCCCTAATTTTTGCTCCATGCCTATATCAAGATGGCGGCCGAGTCCCGATTCTCTGTTTTTAATTCTGTGGGTTCACCTCAAGTTTGGTAGTGATGTCAATGCTCTTTCGCGGTTGTGCCGCAAGCGTGCTGACAAATCGCCCCGTTGCGCATGCGCAATGCGTGGCGTTTAACTTTACGGCGATTCGACACTGCGGCAAGCATAGACATACCACCTAGACCTATGAGTGCCCATACTTAACCATGGCAGGAGGTGAAGCCACGTATCCAAGGTGATTTTGGTCGGGTGGTCGGACGCGGAGAAATAAGCGTACATGTCTGGAGAGAAAGACGCTTCGCTTATGCGTGATTGTTGCGCCATTATTGCTCAGCGTCAAATGCAACATGTTCTGTAGACGTGAACATAATCTGCTTGCTTGCGTCCGGTATGCGCCCTTGTCAAAGTCGTTGCTAAGCAGTGTCGGCTTCACCACGCCGGGCAAAGTCACTGGTCTAGGTACTTGTTTGTCTGGGGCGGCGAGCAAAATAAGCACCTAGGTCACTACCGAACTTGATGAACCAAATTATAGGCCTAACACTAACACTACCATGACTACACGCAATCAAAGGATGCATGGAACTGTAAAAGGTACCGGTATTGTGTATTAAATGCCTGGTATAAAAAATGTTTGAAATTTAATTCGTCCATGGTACAAACTACAGTTTTTGTCAGAGAAGAACGGCATTTGTTTACATTTTGAGAGCTTGCAGAGCGTAAACACAGAAGTGGGCAAGTCACAATCATAACAACAGACCGATAATCTGATTGGCCGATTACGTGTCAACTGCGCAGTGAAGCAAAATCGTCTTCAAAGCGGCAAGTATGAAACCAGCATAAGACAGCGCCGCACGCGCCGACACGCAACAGCAGCACACTTGTAGATCCTTGATGATCGTATGATAATGGTCTACCGCTAGTCCGAATCTGAAAGGCACTGCACCAGTCCGACATGCCGCTAGTCCGAATCTAAAATACACTTTGCCAGTCCGACACGCCGCTAGTCCGAAAATGAAAAACACTGCGCTAGTCCGAAATTGAAAACCACTGCGCTAGTCGAATCTGGAAAACACTCTTTCAGTCCGAGACTGCGCCAATCTAAAAATCACTGCGCTAGTACGAAACTGAAAGCGATTGCGCTAGTCCGAATTTGAAAAGCACCGCGCTAGTCCGAATTTGAATTGGGGAAACACTGCGCCAGTCTGATATTCGGACTAGCGCAGTGTTTCTCAGATTCGGACTAGCGCAGTGTTTTTCAGCGCTGTAGTTTTCAGTTTCGGACTAGCGTCATGGTTTTCAGTTTCAGACTAGCGCCATGGTTTTCAGTTTCGGACTAGCGCAGTGTCGGACTGAAGAAGTGTTTTCCAAATTCGGACTAGCGGCGTGTCGGAATGAAAACTGTTTTCAGATTCGGACTAGCGGCGTGTCGGACTGTTGCAGTGGTTTTCATTTTCAGACTAGCGCATGCTTTTTTTCGGACTAGCGCCGTGCTTTTCATTTTCAACTCTAAGTATAGGGAATTTGTGTTGTCGGACTAGCGGCGTGTCGGACTGAGCGGTGCACCCCGGGAAAACAAGGGGGTATCCGAAACTTTTGAGCAGACGCAAATTTTCTTGTCGATATTTTTCCAAAACGCGCATTCCCCCTGCTGTAAATAACGATAGGTCCCTTAGTCATATTTTATATTAAATGCTTTTATGTTTGTGTGTGTTTGGTTTGCAGTTGACCTAGCTTATCAATGTGTGGAAATGTGGAAATGGATTAATTATCTCTATAAAGAGTCTGTGAAGATACAATTGATCTGTTGCTGTAAATTGGTAAGTAGACTACAGTCAACATCAAAACTAAATACAGAAAACAAATTGTTGAAAATTGGGATAAATCGAATCCCACCCAGAGCAAACAACTCCTCTCTGTGTTTTCTATCTTTATTCCTTCCTTCTTTCCCTACCAGTTAAAAAAAAAACCCTGAGGCGGTTAGGGTTAAGGCTTAGCAGTTTCATAGCCAAGTCAAGTATTGGGGAAAATGTTCAGAGGATACAAATTGTACAATGTTCAATTCTTTCATTCAGTAAAAGAGTGGAACAACTTGCTTACATCCACTATTAATAAATGTTGCCATTTTTACAGCGCCTTTCACATGTATCAAAGCGCTTTGAATTTATTCCGCTGTTGTTAGAATGTGTCAGCTGCCATACAATGCCTAAAGCATGCTCATACCTTTGGGCGGCGCTAAATGGACAATATTCCTAACAGCTCCCCATTTCACCCCTGGGTAGAGAAAGGCAAGTGAAGTAAAGCGCCTTGTTCAATACAATGGCACAAGACGATGGCACTGCTGGGGCTCAAACTTGCAAAACTCTGATTATTTAGGTAGAACCTGTACTGCTGCGCCACCTTGCCCCCGTTAATCATCAGACAACTTCAGCTTTCAAATCTGTTCTAGCTGAATGTTCTGACACAGTACCCTGACTCCAAAAATAGACCTCCCAATCATACCTCCAGTTTAAACTTCTACAGGTAGATATAGAATACAAGATCCAAGAAATTCATTGGTTGAAATTCATGTTGGTAGATTTCATCTATGCATTGCATGCAATAATATTGCTCATACATCAAATGGTTTTATAATTCAAGCTTTTTAAATAATTATGTTCTTTTTCTTATTTTTTTGTTTCACAGGGGCATGATGATTTGAAAAAGGGACCTCAGGACATCAATCTACAATGTATCTCAGGAATGATAGCTGCCATAAACAAATATGCTTTTTATATAGAGCGTACATTTTCTTGTTGGTCATTCAATCTACACATTTGGCAAACAATGTTATAGTATAATGTAAAGTACCAGTATTCAGCAAAAATCAAGAGGTGAACATTTTATCAGACTATATTTAAGAACTGGAGTGCTAAATTTGTGACTTCACATGAATGACACTGTATTGTGTTTTTTTTAAACTGTTGTGGAAGAGGTAGCCCAGTCAAAGGTAAATAAGGGCTTAACCTGAATAACCCACCACTAATTGCAACATAATTCATATAACCACCTAGTACAGACAGGCTGTGAGCTGGACTCCTATACCGATTTGATTTGTGAAATCTTTATTGAGGGATTTAAAATACTTCAGTGGCAAGCACTGTTTTCCAAGCAGGCCCTCATACAATGATCTAAGATGCTTGCTATTAGAGGGGTATCACGGTTTTTGAATAGAACTTGTTCGCTATTTGAGGACATTGCGGTTTTGCAAATTGGGCGAGTTCTATTTTATCATCCATTCTTTTCGGAAAAGCATATTAAAGAATATATCAATAAAATTCACCAGAAGTCAAAGTAGTGGAACAATGCTTAATTTTTGCATGAATCCAAAATGGCCACTTATGCATGTGTGAGATTTCAAAGTTATTCTACTCTGGATAATATCCATACTCCTCTCATATAAGGATGCAGAAAAAGTATAGTTTGACATGTCTCCAACCTACAGTTCTTGAGTTATAGGCAAAAAGGTGATAGGTCAAATTTTGGGGTCCACAGGCAGCTACAGTTGAAAAATATTCTAATTTTAATGAAACTGGTTTCAAATTATTCCTTCAGCCCAATGGCGGAGCCTGGGGAAAATTCCCCCAGTCAGAACTCTTTCCCCCTTGTTCCCCCATTAAAAACCCAAAATTAGGGAATTGTCTACTTTTAGGGGCAAATTTCAGCAAAATTTGTTGATTTTACCCCACCCCTGAAATTCACTTTTGCGGCAATTTCATTATAAAATTTGGCGATTCCCCCAAAAAAAAATCCTGGTGCTGCCACTGCATGTTACCAAAGTAACAACCACCTGAGATATGACAAACTTTTCTTTGTTTAAAATGTTTTTGCAAGCATAGCAATCCGAGTTTGTTTGTCTCACAATCATAGAATTTATACATCTTTATTCCCTGTGGTACCCAAATTTTGACATTTGACCTTTTTCCCTATTACTTAAGAGCTGTATACTCAATCCCTATGACGAGGGGAATAAATTGGTATCGTCGGCTTTTTAACAAGATTTGACCAACTTTGAAATGCCACCCCTGTTTAAGTGGCCATTTTTGATTTATGCCAATTAGGCAATGTTCCACTTGGATTTTCTGTAATTTTTGATATTTTTGTGTGAGCTTTTAGGAGATGGGTGCATATGTAATAGATTCTGGTGCATTTAGTGGTGGGTCATTTTTTAATTAGACTGGGCTGGTAGGTGATAATTCTGAAACATGCATGGAATGGAACTAAAAGTGACCAACTGACTGCTATTTTAGAGTCTGGGTTAGGGCTTAGGTTACAGGTAAGGGTGACATTTAGGGTAAGGTTTATGGATTAAAACTAAGTTGCTGTATTTATTGACTAATAACCCTTCAGTTGAGGCTTTACACTGCATGATCAGCAGTGTGTCTGCTATCTTCAGTAGATCAGCACTCTCAGTCATCCTAGGCTATTTAAGGCACTTAATTTAATGCCCATGTGACCCATCCTGTCTGCAACCTGTAATGTCAGCACCCATCTGGCCACAGGGCATTAAATTAAGTGCCTGCATTTAAATAGCCCAAGATGACTGTAATATCTAATATCTTCAGTAGATAGTACTTAACACTGCATGATCAACAGTGTGTCTGCTATCTTCAGTAGATAACACCATACACTGTAATCGGTGGTATATCTGTTATCTTCAGTTGATAGCACTTCATACTGCATGATCAGCAATGTGTCTGTTATCTTCAGTAGATAGCACCATACGGTACACTGTTATCTTCAGTTGATAGCACTTCATACTGCATGATCAGCAGTGTGTCTGTTATCTTCAGTAGATAGCACTGTACGGTACGCTGTTATCTTCAGTTGATAGCACTTTACACTGCACGATCAGCAGTGTGTCTGTTATCTTCAGTAGATAGCACTATACGGTATGTAATCAGTGGTATATCTGTTATCTTCAGTTGATAGTAGTTTACACTGCATGCTGATCAGTGTGTCTGTTATCTTCAGTAGATAGCACTATACACTGTGTAATCCAGGGGCTATTTTAACGTGTCTCACTGTCACGCACGTGCGAGATAAAATATTTGTACAGTGACAATTAACAATCCGTGTAGATATGCTTTAATAGTAGACAATGGTAGAGCCTTTCTTACGGTCACATGCAGGTAAAAATGTCAATATTTTTATTTTTGAAACGCACTCTACTTCATCAACACTTTTATCTCATTGCACTAACGTGACAGTGAGGCACGTTAAAATAGCCCCTAGTGTAATCATAGGTCAGTCTAAATATGAAATTACCCACTACTAAATGCAACAGAATCCATTTCACATGCGTCCATCTCCCAAAAGCTTGCAAAAAACATCAAATGTCACAAACCGAGCATGAATAAATCTGGAGTAATATTCTAAGTCCAACATGCTCCAGGAGCATGTTTTGAATGCACAATGCTCAAGGAGCATGTCCAACATATATATGCTCCTGGAGCAGTGTGCATTCAAAACATGCTCCTGGAGCATGTTGACTTAGAATATTACTCAGATTATTCATGCTCCTTGGAGCATAATTTTGGGCCAAAATCTCAAAAGAGATTTTGGTCCTAAATTATGCTCCAGGAAGAGCTGCTCTGAGCATGAATAATCTGGTGTAATTAACTAAGTCCAACATGCTCCAGGAGCATGTTTTGAATGCACAATGCTCAGGAGCATGTCCAACATATATATGCTCCTGGAGCAGTGTGCATTCAAAACATGCTCCTGGAGCATGTTGGACTTAGAATATTCTCAGATTATTCATGCTCCTGAGCAACTGCTCTTGGAGCATAATTTTGGGCCAAAATCTCAAAGAGATTTTGGTCCTAAATTATGCTCCAGGAAGAGCTGCTCTGAGCATGAATAATCTGGTGTAATTAACTAAGTCCAACATGCTCCAGGAGCATGTTTTGAATGCACAATGCTCAAGGAGCATGTCCAACAGCATGTTTTGAATGCACACTGCTCCAGGAGCATATAATATGCTCCTGGAGCAGTGTGTATTCAAACATGCTCTTGGAGCATGTTGGACTTAGAATATTACTCCATTGGGCCAACATCTCACAGGAGCGTGGAACAGTGCCTAATTTGCATGAATCCAAAAAGGCTGTTTATGCAGGGGTGAAATTTCAGAGTTGGTCAAATTTCGTTAGAAACCATGTCAATGTATTCCTCTTGTCATTAGGATAATTTTAGGTTGACCTATCTCAGATGTACAGTTATAGTGGAAAAGGTCAAATGTCAAAATTTGGATTCCACAGGGGGGGGGGGACACACATTTAAAAATTCTCTGATTTTAATAAAAATGGTCTCAGAGTGCTCTGCTTGCAAAAACAGTTAGAAAAAAAGAAGTTTACCATATCTCAGGTGCTTTGTTACCCCTTTGTTATCTTAGTAACATGGGCAAAAAAGATCAAAATCAATTGAGCCCTGCATGTTGATATTATATGACCTATTTTGACCATTGACCTATTGATATGGAACAAAACATCCAAAACAATGTATTGGATGAAAAAAGGAGCATTTTTCAATTGTGCACACCTGTGGACCCCAAAATTTGACCTTTTTGCCTATAACTCGGGAACTGTATGTCGGAGGCAGATTAAACTATTCTTTTTCTGAAACCTTTTGATGAGAACAATACATTGATATCGGTTTTAACAGGATTTAACTAACTTCTAAATTCCAATTGTGTATCCAGAAGTCTCCATGTAATAAATAAAATAACTCCCAAAATTTGCTCATGCTTTAAATTAAAACTTTGCTAGTTTTGTTTGTATTTGGTAGTTTTTTTTATCACTATGTATAGCCATATGTTGGCCTACTATAAGGTTGTATCAAAATGATTATTACCCAAGTTTCAAGTACAAGTATGTACAAGACTGCAACACAAAATAACCCAATTGTGGATCAATATATAAACTTTTGTCATTTCAAGAGAATTCTATGTTGCAAATATCACAACTATTTGTGTATCAATCATTTTGATACAGCCTGTTGTATAGCATCCCATATACTTTAGTTTTTTCCTGCCAGAAATTATTTCTTGCTCATCCCAATTTAGCCCTCCCCATGGCACATGAATACTGTAAAAGTGGGCATTTTCACAGAACATTAATATTTGTGCTTTTCCCGCTTAACACACATGCCACGTAAATAATAAATCCTCAAATAATTATGTTCATTCATGTATAGGACTGCGAGAAAAATCACAAATTTAAAAAAATTAGCCGGTATCCCAAGGTATTTCAAAATTGGCAAAGTACACAACACTACATGAGCTTTAATACATTGTGTGAAAATTCCACATTATGTCAAAGTTTATGTCACAGACCAGGAGTTTGGGGAATTTGGTAAATACCATAACCACCTGGGTATAAGCCCACCTTCGGCTATNAGCCCACCCCCTATTTTCAAAACATTCTGGGAACAAGGGTGCACTCAGGTATAAGCCCATTACTAAATTTTGGCCAAGTTTTTAAATCAAATCAATGCTTTGCTCTCATATTTAAGAACAAATATAAAAAAAGTATCAGTTGATAATTAACATTCCTTATTATTTTAAGAAATTGACATAGATGATAGAAATTACTGGCACATTAGACATATACAAATGGGGGTGATTGTTCTTATTTTTAAATTCAAGCACTAGCCCTTCCCGATAAGCCCACCCCATTTTCAAGTGAAATCTGCCGTCTAGGGTGGGTGGGCTTATACCCGAGTGGTTGCAGTAATAAATATATGTTGTGCAACAAACTTAGATGAGCAATCTTCTGGCCATGGGTAGCAGAATGGTCGACTGTAGATCCGTTGGATAACGCTTTTCCAATGGGATGAACTTTGCTGCTTGGATGATGTCACGATGAGGTTAGCATTTATTCCATATTGAAAAGCGTGTTCGACGGATCTGCACTCGACCAGCCTCGTAGTGATGGCTGGCAAAAGGAAATGGTGCTTTATTGATACCCTTATGTACATGTATGATGAGGCAAAATAAATTCACACCAAAAACCAGGTTATTGTTCAGGAAATTAATTCTTATATTATTTAATAAATATAAAGTTTGTAGTAGAAAAATTATTGATCAGGATAGACTTTTCCCAATAAATCAATCAATTTTAATCAATCAGCAATACTGTTTCAAAAGGTTTGACCACTAAAATTTGGATTAATCAATATCTGATCATGGAAGTAAGTACTTCCATGATCTGATCAAATGAACAAGATACACCTTTGCTATATATCATTCAAATATTTTGGTCAATTTTTGGCAATAATTTAAGGGCCAAAATAATGCATGTTTATGGCATTTTTCATTGGCTGTGACAATCAAGCCCAAAGACCAGGGGTAGCATTAAGGCCCGAAAGTCAGGGGTTGTTTTCCGTGTTTTTCACTCCGAGCTTGCAGAAAATCCAAATACATGGGGTGAAAATTAATTCTCGGGGTGAAAAATATTTTGCAGTGTAGTCAGGGATAGGAGTAAGGTCCAAAAGCAGAGGGTCAGAGTTCACCCCGAGCTTGCACATTCCCAATATATGGAGGGTCCTGCCAAAGACTTGCAAGTACAAAGACTAATAATGCATTCTATTCTTTAGTAAACAGATTTTCTGTTCTTAACTATACTCAAATAATCAACATTAACTTTTTAATTATGAGCTCACTCTTAGTCTGTATTAAAGACTTGACAGAAAACATGGACAATTGCATGTTTTGGGCTAATTCCCCTCAAATTGTCAAAAAAAAAAGGACATTATTGTTAGAAGTATAGAACTAACTAAAGGATTAAGACAGGGGAATAGCCAAACTATAGCAAAAATTGACAAATGGGGACAAAAATTTGGGGTTTGACTTTGGGGACCATAAATAATCCTGGCTACACCTCTGGATTAGGATTTAGCTATGTTGCAATTGGCAAAGATATTGTCTTTAATTTAAAAAAAAATAGTGTTGCATTTTTCTTGTATTTTGAGTAATTGCAACAGAATCCCATCCATTTCACATCGGTGATGAACAACGGTGAAACATGATTGAATCCCTAAATGTACGGTATGTACGCTGGAACAAGCATCAGATATCAAGAACACTATGCCGGCAGATTTGATATCAACAAGTTTCCACTGTTCTTGGTAATAACAATCAGCCATCGAATTAACCCAAAGCACCCATGGCATTTTGCCGTGGGTGCCCATCCCTACTGCCGTAATGCCCTCAAAATATGTCCTTTACCCAAGGCAATTTACTTGCCGTGCCCTATAATGAAGTTGATGTTTGTGTGTGTTTTCTTCACTTTTGAGAAATTGCCTTGGTGCCCTTCTCAAATTTTCAACAGTTGCCATGATGCCCTCTTGAAATATTACAAAGTGCTGTGCTGCCTTGCCTTTTCAGTGAAACTAAGGCAATTACCAACTTGCCCTAAAAAAGTTCCTTAAGATCCTTAATTCGAGGGCTTAGGGCTGATAACAATGTCTCAGTTCCTGGGGGCAGGGTAGTGCAATTGGTTATTACTATGGAGAGTCAGTCACATCAGCGCACTGGACCAGGTCTGGCATCAGGTCTACTTCATCAGCATCAGAAGCTTCCACATCATTGATGGCCGACATAATCGTAAGGTCTTGCATTTTAAGTCATCCTGGCTGATGTTGAAGAGAATGCAGCAAACAACAATGTATCACATGCACCCTCTAATACCACAAGCAGGGAAATTTGCTCTTGAGCTGATCAATCAGAACTCAGGTGGATATCCATGGTGGATCTATGACTCTGAAAAACAGTGAGAGAGAGAGAGAGAGAGGGGGTATTATAATCTATTTACAGAAGGTGTTGAAATTTTCAGTATAACATTGGCACACACCATTCACAAACAAGTTGAAGCTATATAGTTGACCAAGTACTGCATTTTTTTTTTCACATCAAGTTTCTCAAAACACAGCAAAATAGGTCAAGTACCATTGAGGCCTATTAACCTGCACCTATTGCAACACATAGAAAGTGAAATTAAATTGTTAAATCCTATCTTTATTTGAATTGTTGTATGAAAACAAACATTTTGATACACCTTTTGTCCAAATCAGAGCACTCTGATATTTTTGACCCCTAAGACCAAAAATGTGACCTTTGACTTTCTCTGCTATAACCTAAGAAGGGTACATCCTGTCAAACTAATAACTACTACATGTAGTGTACATCATAAGATTGAGCACGAAAGAGCTTGGAAGTAGTACTACTGTCACGGTAAAAAGCGGTCGTATATTTTTGGTAAGAATAAACAAAAAGTCATTGAATAAAAATATATATATCATAGGCGATTAGGCGTAGATCCCGGGGATGGGGGGGATAAATCCCCAATATTTTGCCAGGGAAATGGTCCATACAATCATCCCCAATGTTGATGCCTGTATGTGGGTTTCTGACCAAATTAACCTCATATTTGACCATTGTAGCCCCCAAAGTGCAAATTTCTTCGTACTTCATGCAAATTTATTCCATTTTTGCACCATATTTCAACAGTTAAATTTCAAAATGGCAAAATTTTTCCATACCCGGATATAAATTCCATTTACGGATTACCCAAATTTAAAAAAAAAAATTAAGTTATTTATTTTTTTCGGGTTTGTAGTGTCCCTGGACCTAGAGCTAAATGCTAGGATAATTCATTGTTCACTTATTCATTCATTGAATTTGTATCAATTTTGAAATCATTAATAGAGTATGACATGAGTACAAATTTATTCAAATGACATAGGCCTACAATTTTTTTTTTTTTTTTTCAACCATAAATGATCCTAGCATTTAGCTCTAGGTCCAGGGACACTACAAAGCCGAAAACTTAAAAAAAAAAAAAATGGTTGATACGGGTACCGGTTTACCCACCGAAATTTACCACGGGTACCCGAATACGTCATTACCCTATAGGTCACAGCCTTAAATTTCATTGTATTTGGTTTATTTTAAGGAGATAAGATTCATTCATTCATTCATTCCGGTTACTGTTCAAATGAGTGATTCCCAGGCCTCCCTCAAGTAACTCCATGACACATCATGCAGTGCTACAGACAAACTTGAGCAGAAACTGTTATATATTATGGGTGATTTGAAAATAGGCATCCCAGGATGGGCATCCAAAACTTTAAATCAACCGCCTGGCAATACAGAGCTGCCAACTCTCCCTCTTTTCGCAGGAGACTCCCTACTTTTAAACCTTCAGAACCCTTAATTTTTGGTCATCTCCCTGAAAAGGAAATGGTTTCATCCATTAAGATGTACACATTTTGACAAATCTCCCTGATTGCAACAGGAAATCTCCCTTTTTTCAAGATTCAAATGCTGGCAGCTCTGGGCAATAGGGGCTCTGACTCTGCCCCAGTGATATGCCACTGTCATCAGTGTTCGAAATAAGCACTTATCCTCTTGTCCTCTTGTCCAAAAATCACTGGGGACAACCATATTGAGCTATGTACTTATCCCCTGGACAACCACTATATTTTACCTCCAAAAGTATTACACATTTTGGGGACAACCAAAATGTAGCGAGGACAAGCAGAATTTATGCTTTAAGGGATAACCTCCATATTTTCCTTATTTCGGACACTGAATGTCATGCTTGCCTTCACAACCCCCCCAAAAAAAAAAAAAACACATAAAATAAAGTACCTGTTGCATGTATTCTTCCTCTGCTTCTGTTTTGAACAGAAGTCATGATAGTCATCATCCATGAAGTATAGCAAGAAGTCCCTGCAGATGTTCATTCTCAACAGCTCAGCTGAGATACAATGTACTGTCATCGTGCTGGTTCTGGTTGACCATGATTGTGCCTGTCGTTGATGATACTATTACCTGTATTCATGAAATTTACAGGAAATTGAATATTAAATACATGATGGAAGTACACTCTGCACTGAGAAAAATGCAAAAATAGGCACAGAATTGGGCAGGGGTGTAGTACCCCCGTAAGTGCATGAACTTACTTATTATTTTACACCCTGTATCACCACTTTAGTTATTCATTGCGTAGCTAACTAACTATAGATACAATTTATTAAAGCTCATAGTGTGGCCTGTAACAAAATTAGATTTCTTTTGAGTTGTTTCATTCATACAAGTACTAAATAGCAAATGCAATAAATTATCAATTTCAAGTAAAACCAGGGTTTTTTCATGATATCACACTATATTTTTTCTTACACACCCTGAATACTAACTTCCATTTTGCACAGTTGCATTGCTTGGAACATAAGCTTTCCAAATATGTATACTTTTGCTGTAATTGGGTATTTAGTTTTAAAGATTTCAATACCTTTTTCTAATAAAATGAAATGAACCAAAAATAGAAGTAGGAGTATCAAAATTTAGTGAGGCCAAAGTAAATTGTTTGGTTGCCCTTCCAAGACAAAAATTTCGAGGGTTGGTTGATCGATCTTTTTTTTTTTTTCCATGTGTTTTTCCTCCAATTTCTCCAATTGACAAATGCTCGATCATTTTAAGGAAAAAAAATTGTGTGTTTTTGGACTGAATTTAAATGTACATAAATACTTGTGTGTTTTTATCAAATATGCATTTAATAGATAAAATGAGTGAATAACAATTATAAAATGTCCTTAATACTGTCCAAATTTAAGGTTGCTTCTAAAAGAGTGAATGGAAAAAAAAAAGCCCAACCAAAATTTCTAATTTTTTGGGTCGGTCTCTGAGGGCAACCAAACATTTTTTTTTTGCCTGATGAATCAAAAATTATGACCACCCCAAGACTGTACACATGGCAGTGATCGACATATGTGCATATTTCGAATCGTGCACATTAACTTAAACTCACTGAATGTACATGCCCGCATTCAGGTGTGACTTGTCGACACATTTGCGGCCTAACCGCACAAAAGCATTGACAATTGACATCACTACCAAACTTGAGGTGAACCAAATTATACTATGCTGAGACTAGAGCTTGTCTGTACATACAGACCATGTAGTTGTAGAGACTGTTTTTACTATTTTTTGTGCTGCTGTGCCAGTGCATAGACCGTGAGACAATGGTTGAGCTATTTAAGGTTTACAAAGCTATGCGAGGTGAAAGTGATTTTTTGAAATATTAGTCCTATTAAGTTCTATCAGGGGCGGATTTAGAGGCGCACCGGCGCGTGTGCCCCTCTATTTTTTGCAGATCGGCGCCTGACTCTGTGTATTTTTGCAGAGCGGCGCCTGACTTGTGTGGGCGCCGAACCACGGCGGCGGTGGTAGTCATTCATAGGCCAGCTCACATCACACACTATAGGTGGCGCTATTCATCCATAGGGAAGTGGAATGTGCATGTACGGTCCAAAAATGGCTTTACTGTGGGGCTCATTGGAGAAAATCAGTAAAAATTAATTTTAACAACCAAAACCTTCAGTGATGTTGACTTAATATGTTGGTACTGGCATGATACTGGATTCATAAACTATCACATACATGTAGTGCAATCCATGTTCCACCAAGTGGACGCTTGATTTAGCTCAAAAGCAATTTGTGTGTAAATCAAGACCATCCAAAACAGCTTTCTTACAGTAAAGAATAGGAGGTCATCTGGGGTCACATACAGTAGTGTGCATTGTACATGTGCCTGCTGCATGGCTGTCACAATTTCACACACAAAATTTTGGGCAAATTGATGACACTATTTTTGTCTGTAACTTCAAAAGTATATGCACTAGAAACATGATTGACCCCTTATTGTTTAGGTAATTCAATTCTCTTTCAAATGAAAGAACTTTCAGCTAAAAATATTGAACTTCAAAATTTTATGAACATCCCTATCATTCATAATCATAACAACTTTTATTTAATTTCCTTCCTGAAAATGTATACTTTCATAATACTATCATTATTGCATTGCGGCAGTCATACACATGTCATGATGTACAGTCGGGCATTAGTTCACCACATAAACTTGTATGGCTCAAAATTCGGACCGCTCGCCATTACTGCTTTCTGTGTTTTGAAATTTGTTGACGTTTTAATGATCCCCGATTTCCGGTCGATTATTTTAGCTGTGTCGCGTCACGTGCATGACGCTAGTGGGTACCAGCCAAACTTCAGAAAAAAAAAAATCACGATCGCCGATAACGATGTGATATGGGACTTACATAGGATTACACAGAGATATTTCTTGCCAAAATTTGACCATTTCTAGGTAGCTTTGCCCTACTTTGTCTGTGTTATATGAAAAAGGACAGTCTTAAGTAAGTAAATGTGCAATGCTTTTACTGTTTTGATGTTTTGGGAGACTGGGAGGATCAGAACAAAAAAATGATGGAGCCTATTCTTGACTGTGTAATATTCCTTCAGCACATTATCGTACGGTAATAGCCTTATACGATGGACAGATAGTATCAGTTTGTGAATGAGGACATCGTATAAGTACTACCCATATACTATAGAAAAATTATCAAATTCGTGGACATCGTGGAACATACTCTTTGCGTGGCTGTGCGTAGTAAGCAGTTGTACGCAGATAGCCTCGCTAATATGGACGCGTGAGAGTAGCGTTATGCTGGCGTGTAGTTAGCATGATTAGTCGCGGAGTAACAAGCGTAGTTGAATGTTCCACGATGTCCACGAATTTGATAATTTTTCTATAGTCGGGCATGGCGGACTATTCTGTGCTGTGGCTGTACGTACTATGGGGTATAGTCTGTCCACTTAGAAGTACAAAGTAAATAGACCTCGGAAACTGGAGGTATGAGAATATATTCTTCAGACGTCAGTGCAATGCGCCTAATTGCTTCTTTGGCGCGCCAACTATTGCACAATTTGTACTTGCCGAGCGCACCACGCTATTTACGCGTCACGTTTTTTTAACACGCAGTGCATGTGACGCAAAGCATATCGACCCCAGGTGCCACAAATTTGGTTTGTACTTCTATGTGGACAGACTATAGGCCTACTGACTGAACTAGTACGAGGAACCCATACCGTACTTAGCTCTAGGGCAGCGTCAATAACGAAAATGTCATACCGATAAATGACACGTCTGTTTTGCCCGGTCTTTTTAAGTTTGCCTTGCGAACTACTGACTGAACTACCATGCATGCATGTAGGCGGCTTGGGCCCATGCATACCAGGATCTGTGATGCATAGATGACAGCCACTACCAGTGGCACTACCATGACTACTTGTAGAATTGTGAATGCCGTCGATTTCGCCGTGCATGGCCGGTAGCATTTCCATTATGTTATATTTATCACTTATTTATTTGTAAGCTTACATCGGATGCAGTGCTGAGTGATGTATTGTACTGAAATTTGTCAGTGTCTCTGAATAATTTCATGATTTTATTCAGTTCGGTGAAATTTACTCAGTTGGTTATTTGTATTTTCATGTATCAGTCCCCCAGTGAATTCATTTGGAATATACAGTAGTATTTAGTAGTACTGGCGGGCGCTGGGTGACCCTCTCTTTTTGGCTTATTTCTTCGTCTTTATCATCATGATGAAGTATAAAACATCTGTGAGTATGTTCCTTGTCGTTTTGTGTATTACTGTGGGACTTATTCATGCAACGATGGAGTTTGATCATCAAGAATTTGATCACGTGGAAAGAGCTAGTCTTGTCATCGATGGCATTGACGCCCATCGTGGATGTCGCTGATGATTATCATGATATCTATCATGTATACGATGATGATGATTTGTTTAATATATGCATTGAACACATTTATTCTGAAAATATGGACTCATACTGTTATTATTCATTATGTAATCTGAACCAAGTTGCCCTACATGTAGAGGTACCTGTTGATGTCGCTGATATTGTATAGCTGTTGATGTCGCTGATATTTATTGTATCGCAGATGTAGGAGTTGATGATTTTGATATTTATATTGATGACTGGTTTAATATATACATGTACATGATATTCATTGAACATACTTGTTACGTAAACATGGAATCATTTTGTTGTAATTTATTATGTAACCTGAACCAAACTGCCCTAGAGATGGTACCCTCGGGACCATTTCAGTTTGGTTCGCACCCTGCTGATAGTCTACTTACTGGATTGTGTGGTAAGGAAAATTTACTGAAACCAATCTCGAGCAGTAGCAAAAGTAAGAGACTGACTTTGCTCTATCTGTGCTTGTTATGTATTATGCAATCCGGAGACACTGAGGTAAACCCAGGTCCTGATTTTCCATGTCCTATTTGTGCACTGGAATGTGACTGGGGACAGCCCGCTGTCCAGTGCGACAACTGTGATTGTTGGTATCACACAGAATGTATGCACATAAACTCAGTTGTGTACAAAGCACTTGAACACAGTAACGTGAGTTGGATTTGTTGCCAAAAGGGATGCCTAGTTTCTCAAGCTCGCTTTTTAGCTCTCGTTTAACGGTGTCCTTGTCAAATAGCTTTAGCACCTTAGCTTCACTTAGCGAAAGTGAGGAGCTGTTATCCCCGCTGGCTCAATCCTCTCCAAAAACCTTTGATAAGAGTAAATCTAAAAAAGATAGTATGCATACTGGTGAGAAAACTAAAAAGAAAACTCAAAGACAACCTCGTAACCAGACTCGACAGCAAATCAAGGTTATGGTGATCAATTTTCAAAGCATCTGGGGCAAAGTTGCTGAGCTAGCAGTTTGCCTTGAAAATCATCAGCCAGATGTATTGATTGGTACTGAATCTTGGTTGGATGATGGTGTTAGTAATTCTGAGATTGTACCCCCAAACTACTCTGTAGTTAGGAAAGATCGTGTGGGTACTTATGGCAAAGACGGTTATGGCGGGGTTTTTATCGCGTACAAAACCGATCTTGTTGTTGCCCATCGTGTGGATTTAGACTCAGATACTGAGATTCTTTGGATCCAGCTGGAGCTTTTTGGCAGTAAGCCAGTTTTGATTGGAGCTTATTACAGACACCCAAGCTCCAAAGGAGAAGTTTTAGAACAACTTGATTTCTCCTTATCAAAAATTGATTCCTCAAAATGCCCAAATGTGTGGCTTGCGGGGGATTTTAACCTCGCTGGCATTGATTGGGAAACCCAGTCAACCCTTCCACTTTGTCCTAAACCTGGTCTATGTAGACAATTGATAAGCATAGCCAACGATTACGGGTTGGAGCAAGTTGTCAGAAAACCCACAAGAAGAAATAATATACTGGACCTCTTCTTCACCAACAACAACACACTGGTGGATAAGGTAACTGTCATACCTGGCATCAGTGATCATGATGGTATACCGGTGGTGACTATCAACATCAGACCAAAAATACTCAAATCAAAACCGAGGAAGGTTTATATGTACCACAAGGCCAATCATGATAAACTTGACAGTGATCTTACTGAACTGTGTTCAGTTTTTGAGTGTAAGGACTTAGGTCAGTGTTCTGTTGAACAATTATGGTCAGAATTTTCTGATAACATCAAACTGACCATGGATGAAAATATACCATCCAAATACGTGACCAGTGGTAAGACATCACCCTGGATTAACCACAGAACCAAACGCCAATTGAAACAAAAACAAAGGGCGTATAATCATGCCAAAAGTACTGGTGATGATGATGACTGGCAAAAATTTCGCTCAATAAGGAGGAATATAACCAGAGAGACTAGAAGACTTTATAGAACGTACATAAAGGAAGTATGCATACAGGGGAACAAACAATTTTGGTCGTTTATCAAGAGCCTGAAAAAAGACAGTTCAGGTATCCCAGCACTCAAAGATGAAAATAACATGCTTGTGACAGATAACATCAAAAAAGCAAATCTGTTAAACAGTCAATTTGAGTCTGTCTTTACACAAGATGATTCATCTTCCCTACCCACCATAAACTCACCCAAATTTCCTAGTATGCCTGACATACATGTTGATGTGCACGGCGTTGAGAAGCTTCTCAACCAACTCAACATTCACAAGGCCCCTGGCCCGGATGAAATACCATCCTACATCCTGAAAGTCTATGCATCCAGGATTGCCCCCATTCTTACAATTATTTTCAACAAAGCCCTCACATCTGGTATTCTACCAGAGAGCTGGCGTCAGGCTAACATAACCCCAATTTTTAAGAAAGGTGAACGCACAAAACCATCAAATTACAGGCCCGTTTCTTTAACATCTATAAGTTGCAAAATTCTTGAACACATTTTACATTCTAACATCATGTCCCACTTAGATACTTACAACATCCTCACAGATAAACAACACGGTTTTAGATCCAAGCACTCATGCAATACCCAACTCATACAGACAGTCCATGATTTTGCTCAGTCCTTAGACCATCGTAAACAAACTGATGCCGTAATCATGGACTTCTCGAAGGCTTTTGATGTTGTTTCCCATCCTCGTTTACTTTTGAAACTTGATCACTTTGGTATAAATAACACCACTCATCGTTGGATTTCAAATTTCCTGTCCCAAAGAAAACAAAGAGTCGCCGTGGTGTGGCGACCACTCTGAATGGGTCCCTGTGCTCAGGTGTTCCCCAAGGGGACGGTCTTAGGCCCCCTTTTATTTTTAATTTTCATAAATGACCTCCCTGAAAACTTGTCATCCCACGTGCGTTTATTCGCAGATGATTGTGTGATTTATAGGGAAATAGTAAATGACCTCGATGCAGAAGCCTTGCAGAAAGACCTTGATACCTTGTCAGTATGGGAGAGGACTTGGCAGATGAGATTTAACACAGCAAAATGTTTCACTTTGAAAATTACCCATGCTCGTAAACACATTTTCACACACAAATACAACTTAGGAGGTTCAATATTACAGGAAACTGACTCACATCAATATTTAGGAGTAGAAATTACAAAGGATTTGAAATGGAAAAACACATAAACCAGATATCAGCGAAAGGTAATAGGGCACTTGGTTTTATAAAACGCAATCTCAGTTCTTGTACTGAAGACATCAAACACACAGCTTTTAAGACATTCATCAGACCAACCATCGAATACTGCTCCGCTGTATGGGATCCTTATACCCAAGATCAAATTTACCAACTGGAAGCGATCCAGCGTCGAGCAGTAAGATTCATCAAGAGCGACTACAGTAAGCGCACAAGTGTTACCAAATTAATGAAAGACTTAGACATGGAGACACTTGCTGACAGGAGGAAGATAGATAGACTTTCCATACTACAGAAAGCCAGAGAGGGTCATCTGGCCCTGCCAGTACAAAACATACTACAACCAACCCACCGTCTTACTAAACGAAGCCACGCAAATTCATACCAAGAACTACAAGTCAACAAGGACGTTTTCAAATACTCCTTCTACCCAAGAACCATCAAAGAGTGGAATTCTCTACCAGCAACACTTACTCAGCAACCAGACCCATTAGCATTTAAGAAAAGCATACAAGATCACATCCTAAAACGCATCTAAGCAGTCTTCACTAGTGCGCACACACTAGATTCCTTCCCGCTTGACTCCACTTGGAGTGTTGGAAAGTATTAAAGCAGAAGCAGAAGCAGAAGTATTACTCACAAAATTAAGAAAACATCATCCGAATCTCCGGTTGTTCACGATCGCATCTCACTTGTAAACAAAGTGAAATTCCCACCTGCTCCCACTTCCGGCAAGAAATTGTAAAAATCGCGGGTGAAAGTGCGTTCAATTTCTAGGTCACGCAAATCACGCAAAATATTGAGAGGTCATCGGTGTGACATTGTTGTCAGAATTGAAAGGTGATAATGCGGGTCTCTGATTGGTCAATCGGCGAGTGTTGCACACCCCTTCTCTATTTAAAATGCGGAAATAAATACTATCTATGAATAATTCATCATTCATCGATCATGAATATGCATGTTATCGTCACGTTAAAATCATCCGATCGAATCGTATCATGTTTATGGCGCTTACTACGTGTATATAGTGTAGACTTGATCCACCAGTTTTTCAACTGCTTACACACGGTTATCGGGTTGTGCTTTTCTCAGGGGGAGAGGGGCAAGTAAATGAATACCATTTAAAATGATCATTTACTGTGTGGAATGAACAATATTTTGTGATATCTTCTAATTATAAATTTATTAAAACATCAGAAAGGGTAAAAAATCAGACAGATTCACACTATATATTTGTTAAAAACGTATTTTATTTCACACATTGTACAAATATCACAAATAATACAAAAATCTAGCTATCATCAATACCCATAATACCTAATCCGTACATTTCCTGTATATATCAAAATACCAGTGTTGCAATACTAGGCATGTTTGCACTCACTTCAAGTAATAACTCTCTTAACTGGGTATATAGCTTTGAAAATGTATATGCTAGTTTTTGATGATTTCATGATTTTTCTCTCAATTGAAGAACTTATCTTTTAATATATATATAGCATGTCAAGGGATAATATGTAATTTGTAATTGATGTAGGGACATGCTTGATTTAATTTAACGCAAGCATATGATCATTATCTTCTTGTCGATGAATTAATTTCCTAGATCACACAGATTTAACCCTTATGTAGCAATCAGATTACTCTTGAAAAATTATGCATTTCAAATAGTTCTTATCAATTTATTATGAAGTATATTTCAATTAATTTAAAAATAGGTTTTAATGTTCTGGTCTATTACCTACTGCTTGTAAATGATAGATAATACAAAGGTGTTTCTGAAGGTAAGTGTTCTGCTGTGTTATAGGTTTACCAATAGTCAATAATGCAGCATTTTTCCTTTAACATTCTGATCAGAGGGCAATACTGATTTTCTTACAGTGCCACTGATTGGTTTAAGAACATGATATAATCATCTGAGTAACCAATCAAAATGGAGCATTTAAAGCTCTCGGCACTTTTAAACTGAACCTCTTCAGCCCTACTGGCCATTCGTACAATATCTCTTATTGGCTCAATATGTGATATAACCAATCAAAAAAGTTCTTGATGTCAATCATTTGGCCGGTAATGCCCATCACTGCCCATAGGGTTAAGTATGTCCATAACACCCATTTTCTCTATTTCCTTCTCTTGTATGCTTCATTTATGCATATCATCCACACACATAATTTTAACGTCCTTTGTGTAATGTAGCGTGTCTATGTTCTTCCTCTATGCATTCCTGTCTCCTCTTCCCTTTACAGTGTATTTCATAAAAATTTGTCCTCATAGAAAGATTTTTTATGGAGGCTGTAAGTAATATGATATAAAGCACATTTTATCTGCTGTTGCAACTTCTTATGTTATGACCAGTGTAACAAAAGACTTGCTCTATTGGGGAACATATAACCTGCCTTTAAAGCCTTAATGTACAATTTCTATCAAATTTTAATTTTTTAATTCTTTATTCAAAATGTTGAAATAATATTAGTAATAACTACCGGGAAGGGTTGCTGTCCATTTTAAGTTGAAATAACAAGGTAAAGTGAAAGAAACCCAACTGGTTATTTTGACCATTTGACATGCAGTTCTATGGGAGGACATATTATGATAAGTTTTAAATTATGATAATATGTCAAACTTTGCTCTGTTGACCTACAAAGACAACAAATTTGGCCGATTCCATTTAGGTGCAAGTTAGGACATGTGTAAACATTACAAATATGCAAAAATATCAAGTTTGAATAAAATTAACCGATTTCATATTATAAGATCGTACATTATGTCTTTAATACATAAGAGCAGCCAATAAAGGTCAAGTATCTCTATGACATATTTGTTTGTTGGGCAGTGACCGAGGCTTTTGCATGGCATCCAATACTGATCTATTAAATTGATGTTATCCTTCATGATCCAGCTGTGAAGACACTTGTCTTGGCAGCAAAGAACTTTGGAGATTGCTTACATTTATTATTGTAATTTCCTTGTTTTCAATGTGTTCATAAATATAATTGACAGCTGAAAACAGCATACCCTTGTGTGCAGCAACAACTACAACTACAAATACAACTAATATACTATTCAAAAAGATAACTTTTAAACAGAACATAATATGCATATATAGGATGTAAAATGGACCCATGGCTTTACAAAAAAATGAATGAACTAATAAGATTTTCTCCCTCATGTTTTCTGCAAATGAAATTTATGTTCAAGAACAGTTTTATTCTCAATGTACTTTTGTCATCCGAAGGAAAATACCTTAATGGCATCACAAGTTGTGTGTCTGTGTGCTTGCTTAATTGCTTAATTTGAGTAGTGTCCTCAAATTATGATGGCTTTCCACATCTTTCTTCAGGATCTTTCTGTCCTTCATTGATGTCCTAAAGTCTGCTGCCTCCCGTTAAGTGTCATCTTTCATCAGGTCTATCAACAATTGTCCATCAATGATTATGCATGGCTTTTGGTTAAAATTTGGTCTCACATGAAAAGTTTATATCCTATTGCATCCAAACTTGTGTCATAGCTACACTATTGAATTGAAGGTTAAAGAAGAAATAAAACAAACAGAAAATACAGAGGTCAAAGGTCATTTGAGGTCAACATATAAAATAGCATTATGTGAGACTTTTGGTTAAATCCTATTTCAATCAAACATAGTTCATAGCTACATTGTGGGTATCTATATGTATTGGTGATATCTAAGGTCACATACTGAGGTCACAGGTCATTTGTAAATTAGGCTGAAAAATAAGAAATAAATTGTCTCATATCTTTGGATGATCTTATGCTTACTACCAAAATCAAAGCTAAAATTATTTTTGTTTTTAATGTGTTTATCTCAACACATGAAACACACATTTTCTTTTTTGCGTGCTTTTTTTGGCTCATGTATATTTCCATTCTATTTTTTTACAAGATATGCTTAAAGGTATAAAGGCTGATCAGGCTAGCAAAACAGACTCTTATCTTTGCCTTATCGATAGAGGTGATTGCCTAACCTCAAATCCCCAAGCATCCTCTGGAGGCACTGACCAATTAACAGTTCCCATTTGACATAGAAAGGCAAAAGTTAACTGTGCAGAACATTTGATTGATCATAACAATGTGCCAGAGATTACTCGAGTTGTGAATCTGACCAGGAGGGGCAATTATCAACTAGTGAGCAATTAGTGGCCCAAACCTTTTTAGATAGAGTGACCAGACTATAATCAAAGTTCCCCAATATTTCACTGTCAATCAATGATGTGCCTCATTTACCTGTGATGGGTTATGCATGGTTATACTTTTTTACTAATACTGTAGATACTCATAACCAATATTGCTGGCAAATAAAAGGGATTATCTTTTCCATAATTGCTGGAAAGGAATAAGCAACTTCATTACAGAAATGTCTTTTATAACGGTGTCATTCAAAGTGATCAATGCCATTTGGTAAAGGTGAACACAATCATTACTAAGAAAGGATGCTTAAAACATTCCTAGGGTATTTCAGCACCTGTCACACAGGAGACCATGTGTTTGAAGGAACCTATATGTCCTAGCTATTATTCATATAACATATACTGCACATACAATGTTTCATAATTGATGCCATAAATGGCAGTGCACTTGTGATTGTGGATTGTTTAATCATAATTAGCCACATTTTATGTTTCAAATGTGACATTTTTGTATTCTATTGGGTGTTTTACAGCATTTAATCGTGTTTTTCATCAGAATTCCAAACCCCATGGTAGTCTGTACTGTCACCTGACATATAAAAAGTTTTGAATGAACTACATTCTAAGTAATTGATCCCTTTTGACAAATAAGACCAAATTTCCTGGAGATATTTACAAGCATGCATTATTTTCAATTTTATATGAATCGTAACTGCATTACCATGACTGAAAACTGTTTTCAGAGGAACTTCGGTGGCTCAGTGGTTACGGCCTTGGACTCATAATCTGAGCGCTTGCTCGACATGCGTGGGTTCAAGTCCCCGTCCTACCACTGTGTTGCACCCTTGGGCAAGGCGCTTTACCTCGCTTGCCTCACCCCACCCAGGTGCAATGGGAAGCTGTTAGGGGTAGTCACAGTCATTGTACTGATGAACTCTGCGCCACTTGTAGGCAGCAAACGTGGTTCCGACATATTCTAATGACGACGGAATAAAGGCTGTTTACGGCATAAAGCGCTATATAAATATCTACATTTAAATATCTATGTTTAACTTGACTTTCAGTTAGTAATTTGAAATTCACAAGGGCCTGTCTACATAGGCACTGTGCACTCTTATTGATGACTACCAAACCGATCGATAATGACTGCTGTCTGTCCTCAACCAGTATACATGATTGTGGCGCTAGATGGCAGTGTTCATAATATTGCTATGCAGCCACAATGACCTTTTTGGTGAAAACTGAACTTTGCCAACAAGGCTGATGTTTTAACATGACAAATTTTATAAAATTGGAAAATATCTTTAATTAAGTGCAGTTTGGAAGATGATCCAATAAAATATAGTGGATTTATGGTTAATTTAAGTTATGGCTTCTAATATTTACCAAAATTAATTCGATTATTACACAACTATAGTGGCAAAATATCAAACTTTTTATTGTTCCAGAATTAACTTCAGATATTACTTTTCAAGTAGAGACACATTGGAGGGAAACGAGGGGGAAAAGACTCCAAATTCAGTGTCAATCCAGCCTCCAATTTTGTACATACAGAAGGTTAATAATGCTATATAGGTCTACTAATCCTTGTTTTATACAGTAAATGAAGTAAAAATGGCATTCTTTTATCATTGGATATATTTTAAATGAACAAATATGGAAATCATGCAAGAAATGGACCAACTTATCCTATTGATCTTGCTCAAGGGTAATGCTGATGTCTCTAACATGCCATAATGCATGCACAGCCTATACGATGTGTAGTAGTGACGAAATGTTGTATCGATTTTAATAAAGGTCATTGGTAAACAAAGAACGGATGGTCAGGCAAACAATAGATGGGTCAGAATTAGGGAATAATAAATAGCTAACAGCGCAGTGAGGCAGCCGATGGTGATAAGATATTCAATAACTTGTTATAGAGGGCAGTACAAATAAGATTACCTGATCAGCCCTTGTGAATTATTCAGTTGGTGAAAATGACTCCGAATGTGGGTAATGAACATTTGAAGGACGATGTTATCATCAGAAGGCGGAAGTGCACTAGCAATCCACAAGCATTACAGCAGTTTCTAGTCTGAAACTTGTTTACTTCAATATTAGAGTAATTCTTAAGATAATCTTAATTATCTTTAAAGTTAATGGACAAGGAGTTTGTAAGCTAAGGAAGCACTCTATTTAGCTGTCCAAAAGGTAGACCTTGAAATTCTTTATGTTGGACTGCAAAGTCACTACTAGTAGCAGGTGCAATTCAAGTCAATATTCATTATAAGAAGTTTTAATAATGCAGTGAAGGCTATATACCTTCCAGTAGTTATATTAATAAAAGTACTTTCAAACTTTCAATGGAAACTAATGAAGGAAAAGTTGAATTTACCTTGCAAATATTTTTGGTAAAAGACTTTTGTAAATTTTCAGAAGATTTCAGCCCTCATCTCTGTTCAAGAAAGAAAAGAAAGTCAGGTTAAGCAGGGGTGGAGATCTGCCAGCAATTTCTAAAAGTCTTCAAGAAACACCTAAACCATCTGGGTGTGAAGAAAGCAATCAGCTAGTCACTACTGCCTGAGGATGGTAAACAGATTATTACTGAAAATATTTGCAACAGGATCGGAACCATTCAAATTGAGTGAAACTTTTGCGATCATCATTACAGAAATGTCCTTTATTCAGTGTCATTCAGAATGATCAATGACATTTGGTAAAGGTGAACAAAGTCATTACTAAGAAAGGACACTTTCCAGGTAAATTTTAGCACCTGCCACAAGAGACCATGTACCTGAAGCAACCTATATGTCCTAGCTATTATTCTTATATCATAGGCTGCTGCACATAAAAATGTTTCATAATAGTTGCCATAAATGGCAGTGCATTCGTGATTGTGGATTGTTTCATCACAATTAGCCACAATTTTATATTGTAAAAGTGGCAATTTTTGCATTCCATTGGGTATTTTTCAGTGTTTAATCATCTGTGTCATCAAAATCTTAAACCCATGGTAACTTGCTGCTGTCACCTGACCTAGTTGCTAAGTTTTGAATGAACTACATTCTGAATTCAAATTATTTAGTAGTGTATTTATATTTTTTCTTCACAAGCATGTATTATTTTCAGTTTCATGTGATTCATAATCACATTATAGAAGAAAGCTGTTTTTAAAAGAGACTTTCAGTTAGTTGCTTGAAATTATTCTTCAGTGGCTGATAATGACTCATGTGTGAATAATATGTTCTACCAGTTATGACCTATTCCCACACCACAGGAACTGGTATACTTATGGAGAAGGTCCAGATTACCAGATTATCTACGGACACCAAGCTGACTCCATTCTACCCAATGCCACTCACCACTCCTAATTTATGTTATGCAACAAGTACAGCTCATTAATCATTAATCAATTGCTCATCAAAGTATCTTGACATTATTTCTAAATATTCTTTTTAATTACTTGCGATGACATGCATCAGAAAAAGAATAGTGTGATAATTTATTAGTGACAAAACCAAATGTGACGTGTCATGTCAAAAGGAGACACTTTTGGGCAGGATCGTAAATGGAGAAATATTGGTATTCATATGTTTATGGAGAAGGTCCAGATTACCAGATTATCTACGGACACCAAGCTGACTCCATTCTACCCAATGCCACTCACCACTCCTAATTATGTTATGCAACAAGTACAGCTCATTAATCATTAATCAATTGCTCATCAAAGTATCTTGACATTATTTCTAAATATTCTTTTTAATTACTTGCGATGACATGCATCAGAAAAAGAATAGTGTGATAATTTATTAGTGACAAAACCAAATGTGACGTGTCATGTCAAAAGGAGACACTTTTGGGCAGGATCGTAAATGGAGAAATATTGGTATTCATATGTTTATGGAGAAGGTCCAGATTACCAGATTATCCATGGACACCAAGCTGACTCCATTCTACCCAATGCCACTCACCACTCCTAATTATGTTATGCAACAAGTACAGCTCATTAATCATTAATCAATTGCTCATCAAAGTATCTTGACATTATTTCTAAATATTCTTTTTAATTACTTGCGATGACATGCATCAGAAAAAGAATAGTGTGATAATTTATTAGTGACAAAACCAAATGTGACGTGTCATGTCAAAAGGAGACACTTTTGGGCAGGATCGTAAATGGAGAAATATTGGTATTCATATGTTTATGGAGAAGGTCCAGATTACCAGATTATCCATGGACACCAAGCTGACTCCATTCTACCCAATGCCACTCACCACTCCTAATTATGTTATGCAACAAGTACAGCTCATTAATCATTAATCAATTGCTCATCAAAGTATCTTGACATTATTTCTAAATATTCTTTTTAATTACTTGCGATGACATGCATCAGAATAGTGTGATAATTTATTAGTGACAAAACCAAATGTGACGTGTCATGTCAAAAGGAGACACTTTTGGGCAGGATCGTAAATGGAGAAATAGACAAAAATCTGCCCGGGGTGATTTTTTCACAATATGGGTTTGTTGCAAATTTGTGATGTTATTAATGTTTCAAATATTGTCTGATAGTTTCAGACCAGAATTGAACTGGCATCTTGTATTTTTTGAGACATTTTTCAAGGTAATTCCTACTCTCAACATTGTCAATAATATTTTTAAAGGCCGATATCTCCATTTCCAATTTTATAATACCATAACTTACGAACTCAATATTTTCGCTTAGGAATGTCCGATTTAATTGGGGAAAACGGCGTTGTTGAGCAAAATATCTCTATATTTCAGATATGTAAACAACTCAAAATTGATAACCTGCCCAAAAGTGTCTCCTTTTGACATGACACGTCACAAATGTCCTCTCCCCTGCTATGAAAACAACATTGTCACTAGCAATCCACAATCACAATAATTCACAGAATTCTAGTCTGATTCTTGTTTACTTGTATATGAAGTAAATAATTTGTTCCCCAGATGAATATGTATTATTTTCCTCTCTGTCTTGAGATAACCTCAATTATTTAGAAAGTTAATAGACAGGGAATTTGTAAATCTATGAAGTACTCTATTTAGCTGCCCAAAAGCAGTCAGAATTAATAGGTAAATTTTCATGGGAAAATTTTCTGGACATGTGACACCCATGGGTGCAGACATATTAGCATTAAAGAGTGTGACCCCGAGCACAGCGGTTGGTCTTCCAATGTATTTGAATAGGAAGAATTCCTCCTTTGATGCAAAATAAGTAACTTGTCGCAAGTTAAAAATATTATGGTAAGAGTTTCCGTAGATAAATATTTTTTTCCGTAGATAGATATTTTGAAATTACGTTTTGATGATATTGTGAAGAAATTAAGATTGCATGATATTCAATAAATTTGCAATACACACATTTCTATCGAAATTGCAGCATAGAATACTATTCCAATTCAAAATTACTAAGACTTGAATAGCGAGGTCACCACCGGGGGTCAGAGATCAGGCTCGAGGTTACACTTACATTGATAAGCATTGGTCATGTGTCCAGAAAATTTTCCCGTGAAAATATACCCATTAATGTTGACTGAAAAGGTACAGACACTGCAGTGGTTTATGTTGGACAGCCAGGTCACCAGGAGGTGTATTGGGTTGTGCAGGAAATATTAGCATGCTTTTTGTCAAACTCAATACCTGGTGTTTATTATTTTTTGTAGGGATAGCAGACAGGTTTAGAAAACTTAACAAAAATGTACCATATATCCTCTTATAAATGATAATTTCACAAAAGGGGGTTATTTTTTACTCAAAAAGTCAAAAAGTGGATGTAAGGGGTTTTGCAACAAAGCTCTTCATATTAAGGTACAGCATATTTGTGGCAGTATGGGAATGGCAAGCTGTTAAAACCAGTAGTAATTTCATAGTTTTGACACAATAGTTCCAACGAAGACATCAATTGAATACATGAATACAAAAGCCACCTAAGTCCATGCGAAGTTATTTTGAGAGAAAAACCCGTGTATCATTTTAATTCCTTCAGTTAGATTTACCTGGTCAATATGGTAAGTTTTATGTGCAAATGAGTGGATTAACCTGTATTAGGTATGACGATTAGCATTTCAGGGACTTCGTGGGGTTCATTTTAAATTTTGGACTTTTTTTTTGTGTTATCTAAATCTTAAACCCCTTGAATCATATACAAAGACAACAATGTTAGAATGAGATTACCACTAGTAAGATAATACAAAATAAAGCACACAGGTATGTATAATGTTGATAAGCATTCTGCCATGTAATATAAACCACACACTTTCCTTTATTAAACCCATTTTTTGTTCAAAAGTCATTCTCTAGCAATGAATGTGTTACAAGTGGACTTTTATACATACTGGATTTCAATCAATGTGTTACAAGACTCAAATCATGGAATTGGGTGATTCTTTCATACATGCTATTTTCACAAGCGCCATTAGACACAGAGGATGAATTTGAGTTGTTCTTTCATGCATATGACAGGCCTATGTATAGCAACAATTTCCCATGCTTAACTCAATTTGGCCAAAGTATGGACTTAGGTGGCTTTTGTATTCATATATTCAATTGCTACACATATCCTGTGTGGGCCTATATATGTATTGGCAAAAACTTTTTGATGCCCTTGTTATTAACCTACTTCTGTATGTAAATTATCATTTTCTGCCTTTTTAATGTCCTTTCTTCTTCTTCCTATATACGTGCATACCTCAAATTGAGTATTGTCGCACTGGCTTAACGTGCACAGTCTTTTACCTATGCACGATCCTGGAACCTAGGATTGATTGCAGATATCAGAACCGGGGATGTCCCCCTTCTCTTTTCGAATAGCTCTTACACTTTAACGTGCACAGGGTTTGACTCTTCCTGTACACGGGACCAACGGCTTTACGTGACTTCCGAATCACGGACGTCGCACATACACTACCTATATCTGCACGTGCTAAGCAGTGTATGGGGGCGAGAAGAAATTCTACAATTAAATTCTGTGATGAAACTGGACTTAATTGTTGGATTTCTGACCATATAGGAACTTTTTGGGAGGGAAGAGAATTTTCACCTAAGGCAAGCCCAAGGCTCGAACCCTCGTCGATCGTATCTCCCGGCCGACAGCGCAACACCTTAACCGCTCGGCCATCTCGTAATGTAGCATGTTCTATGTTTTTCCTCTACACCTTTCGTGTCTGATATTTCCCTGTATAGTATACTCATAAAAATGCAACTCTCTTCTGTTTGAAATTGCTTTTTCATAATGTGCAAGAGTTGGTCTATATGAACAGTGTAAATTATTTGGTAGTAATTAAGATAATTAAGTCTAAAATATCAAGATAATTAATAATGCCCCAATTTGGAACCCAATCCATTTGAATATTTTCATAATGAATAAAAGTAGTAATCATGAGGTTTCACCAACTCCCCCTGCCTTGGTTTGGCGCTTATGCCAGACTAATGGGATAGCATGTTCCAACAGCTAGCCAAAGTAAATTTGAGCAGTATAGCATGCCTGATAGCTGGGGGTGGGCACTTGTCCGAAGCACCGGTTTGGAGGGTGCTGAATTGATCAACCGAGTGAACAAAAATGTGACGTGGAACTTGAGGAAGCTCACAGTAGCATTATTAACATTCTCTGCACATTTCCACCTGTTATGCAAGCTTAGAGGCAACAATACAGAAAGTGATAAGCTACCAAATTGTCAGCCAAACAGTTTTAGGTATGAAATGCTTGATTGCAACTGGACTGTTGACAAGCACCAATTCAAGGTCAATCTCATTAAAAACACAAGTGTCATCACCATGAAAATATGACATCTCTCAAAACAGGCTTATATTTTCATCAAGGAATAGCCTGTTTCGTGTATTCTTACTACTACTCATTATGTTAGTAAAATACAAAATATAGAAGAATTTTATTGATGCTAAAAGTAATATGATCTTGATGTGAAATTCTATCCAACTTCCTATGTTATGGCTTATGTAACATAAGACTTATTCCATTGAGGGTTACATAACCTGCCTTATAAAGAAGAGTAGCCATTGAAAGGTCAAAATGCAAAGTTTGTATCTATACGTCATTTTTGTTTGCTGGGCAGTGACCGAGGCTTTTGCATGGCATCCAATACTGATCTATTAAATGGTTGTTATCCTTCATGATCCAGCTGTGAAGACACCTGTCTTAGTAACAAAGACCCTTGGAGATTGCTTACACTCACTGTAAATACCCAGGTAATATAGACGACGCCATTGCATTATTCAGAGATTGTTGTCTCAAACACTCTATACATTAGTATGCTTGCAGCCAAACTGTGTTTTATAGGTAGAGTAATAAACCTTGCTACTTGTTTATATGGTTATTGTTTACTCTTTGCATGTTATTCCTAGATTTACTTGAGAGAAGCATATTGCAATCAAGGTAAAGCTGTAAGAATTAGATGTGCCAAATACATCATGCAATTAAGTAGTTCTCTAACGAAGGATTAAGTCATTTTGTCATTTAGGGTCTCATGGCAAAGCACAACACCATTTTTGTCAAATGTGTAATCCTCTTAAACCTTCCTACATATTTGAATTTGTTATACCGTATTCGTCCGAGTATAGTCCCACGTTCGAGTATAAACCCACCCCCCATTTTTCGAAAAATTTCAAAAATTGAAAAAAAAAAAAAATGTCCCTGGACCTAGACCTAGATGCTAGGATCATTCATGGTTGACCCCCCAAAAAAATTCAAGATATTTTGTATTTTTAATATGAAAATTGATAATTTGTATTCATATCATACTCTATTAATGATATCAAAATGCATTGAATTTGAATGCATTTTGAAATCATTAATAGAGTATGATATGAATACAAATTATCAATTTTCACATAAAAAACGGGTGGGACTATACTCGGACCAATACGGTAATATAGTTGTATTGATTTATTGTAGCTTTACTTGACTTATTTGATTTATGTTGTTGTTGCTATTGTTTGTTGCAATCACTTATATGTATATCACAAATCTTTCAAAAAAAAGTAATGTAGGACAATTCAGTCAAAATGATTATTAGCGCATAAGAAACAGAATATTATTCTTGACGCAGATAGCATCCATAAGTGATGTCAAAACTCTTTATTATAGTATCAGATTCAAAGTTGTTGGTAATGTAAGACATGATCGATATCTTAGTAATGAATGCTTCGATATCCATAATTGGTTTTATGAAAATATTTGTATTACACTAATTTGTTTGGCTATTTCTGTAGGGTGTATATTAGGGAACATTAAGGAAATTAAATGTAATGAAATAACTTTGTGGCTGTATCCATTTCAGTTCTTGTTGTTTTAGTGATGGCAAATGTGTTAATGAGTTGTTGAAAATTAATGCAATGGCTTTTTAATTTTTGGATAACAGCAAATATTTTCTTTCATAGTGTTTAATAAAAATGTATACTTATTTGAAACCATGTTTTTGTCATTGAAAGTTGTCACTTCATTAAGTGTGTTAAACAGCTTAAAATATATGGTGCACAAAATATGTGTGAGAACTCATGGAATATTATTTTATTATTCTTTGCATCCACCTTAAATCAATAGCCAAACAGTACATTTGAATTATACATGGCTACTATTCCCCAATGTTGATTAATGGTAAGGGGGAGCCTGGTTTGGGAGAATAAGAAGGGATTTATGACACACATACAAGGATATGTGAAAAGGTGCAAACATTTTTTGAACTAATTATTATCTATTGATAAAGAAGAGAATGCATAAAAAAAGTGTAATATTTATAGGTTAATAACTACGCATTAGTTATTTGGAGGGCATTGTGACAAATCAAAACATTTTGCCTTTGGATGTGAGGAATATCCCGAAAAATACCGTCATTTTTAACTCATCACTCAACCAAATCTCAAGATTATAAACAATTTTTATCAAAACTTATATTTCGCCCTTCAAAAAGTTGAACAGGCTAAAACGGACTTACCAATTACAGCACTGCGCAATCACGGCATGTGCAAATATGGTAGTTGCGTGCGTGTGAAGTGTTCTGACGCAACAGATGCGCACATCGCCGGAAGTCATTGTACCGCTGGAGGTCATTGATGGATATCAATAACCTCCGCGCCGGTGTGCGTATATCATCTAACAAGCAATTTGATTGGAACGCACATAATACACGGAGGTTATGAATGAACTATAAGACTATATATTCGACAACATGTGGTGTAAACCAATAACATTAACATTTGTATTTAATTTGACTTAATGTTTTCCTTGCCAGTTTCACTTCCAGTTGCATGCATATTACCTGACAATTATTCAGGGGATTCTCTATTTTTAGACAAATCCTGTTATATTGGAAACAACAATGTTGTTTGTCTGTATTTTAAAATATTTACAGATTTTGGCGATTTTCAGGGTCATAAAAAACAAAACAACAACAACAAAATCAAGATTATACTGTCTGCAATCATTGGCTGCATGAAAGAGAAGCGAAAAAGATTTTCTTCCTTCACATGTTGTCGCCAAAAGGAATTAATTTTCAAGAATGGTTTTATTATTACTTTTTCCTGTTTGCTAAGAAAACAAAAGCTCAATACACAAGAACATATACCCTTTCTTTTGAAATCTATATTGAATTTTGTTCAGATTGTCCCAACACCTATTTTGCATCTGGCTTCTGTATTATCTCAGTTGCATTTTGCCTTGCAAGCATTCATAATTTTCAGTTTGATATGATTCATGACCACATTACCATGGAAGGAATTTCAGTTATTTACTTGAAATTAATCTTCACTTGGTGATAATTACCATGGATATGTGTGAGAAATTGTTTACTGATGATATTTTTAGGAGAAGGGGAGGTTATTTTTAGCAGTTATGGTCTCACCATAAGAACTATTTAAAGTCTATTTAAAGTGTGTTGTGGATCAACATCTATAGGTGTTGTGTCTGTCTTTTTAAAGGAAAGTTTGATTATTTATCCTCAGTCACAAATATGACCCCATTTTACCCCAATACTACTCATCACTACTAATTATACAAGTCTGCTCCTAATAGCTAATTATGCAATAATTAGACACAAAAGAGCAAATAATCCCCTGTTGTTTAAACAATATTGTCACCAGCATCCACTAGATTATTGTGATCATAACAATTCACAAAATTGTACTCTGAAACTTGTTGTTAGCCTCGATGAAAATGTGTTATTTTCCCTCTCTCTGACTCTCTCTGGATATAACTTCAATTATAATGTCAAGTTAATGGATAAGAGGTTTCCAAGCTAAGGAAGCACTCTATTTAGCTGTCCAAAAGGTGGAGACACTGCAGTGGTTTATGTTGGACAGCCAAGTCACTAGCAGGTGTAATTCAAGTCACTATCCATTATAAGAAGCTACAATAGTAAATTGGGTTGTGCAGGAAATGTTAGCATGCTGTTTGTCAAACTCAATACCTGGTGTCTATTAGTTTTTGTACGGATAGCAGACAGGTTTAGAAAACTTAACAAAGATGTAGGTTATGTTATCAGGACTGGTAATTTGGTCACTTTGTTAGATGAAAGTAAAATATGATTTGAATCACACTGAGCGTCATTTATTAAATGAATGGATTCAAAGTTCTTTGTCATTATTCTTAGGTTTTGTTGTACCTTTCAAGTTGAAGCATAATTGATGAATTTCTTAAGGGATGGGGTATGAACGTTTGGACAGTATTTATTTTGGGACATTAGAGCACATCAGACATATCAAATTGCATTCTGAATATGAAGAATGTCATTCTGATATCAAATAATTTTGATTTTTTGAAATTCGCAATTTAATACACATTTTATGGCAAATCATTAAAAATTGATATTTTTTATATTTAACAGTACTTGAAGTAAAGTTTATAAATCTGATGATTTATACTTAAAGTGTATGTAGGTGGGATTTGACGATCAATTGAAAATTTTGACCTTTCAGTATTGAAGATATGGATTTTTTTCCCAAAACACCAAAAAAAAATAGGTCTTTTGGGAAAAAAATCCATATCTTCAATATGAAAGGTCAAAATTTTCAATTGACCGTCGGCTTTTCCTCCCTGGTACATACACTTTAAGAATATATCATTAGATTTATATAATTTACTTCGAGGACTTTTTATATATCAAAAATTTGAAAAATATCAAATTTTTATAATTTGTCATAAAATTTGTATTATATTGTGATTTAAAAAAAAGAAAATTATTTGATATCAGAAAGACATGCTTCGTATTCAGAATGCAATTCGATAGGTCTGAGGTGCTCTCATGTCCCACAAAAAATACTGTCGAAACGCAATAAACGCTCATTTTGGATCCCTTAAGGAATGATGAAATTTAGCCATCTGATATTTAGCGTACAAGGTACAAATTGAGCTTTTGTAACTTTGTAAACCATACTTTTAAAATTAGTTTTGCAAACAGGCGAATGACTTCTTGAATATTTTGCAGTAGGGCACATCACACTACATAAAATAAGCTACAATATGTTATATTTTGTCATCTCAAATTATTTGTAGGAGCCAGTGAGTTGTATAATTTCATAGTTTTTAAAAATTAATCAGAATCACCAGCCAGTGGGTTGTCTGTGTTAATTCAAAGTGCAAGCTTGGTATCATGTTATGATTGTTATCATGTAGAAATATTTAGTAAACCAGTTGTATGAAGATTTAATGACATGGCATCCTATACATCATTTGATATTCATGCTTCTAACTTGTTCACATTTGTGATCCATTAACTGTTCTTAATGGCCATATTATCAAAAAGGCTGTGTAATAAGTCTCAGGCTATGCTTGACTTATCATAACATTGTGATGTGTAATTAATGCTTTTACACTCATTTACAAGTCATGGTCACCCAGGTTAGTTTTTTAAAAAGGAAAAAGCCATGATGTGACTGTCAGAATAAGCTGATTAGGAAGTTATCTATGTACTTCCATGTGTGTAATATTTTCTCCACTATAAGGGAACTACTGAATAAGTCAAGTGTGTTGTGGATGAACAGGTTGCCATAAATGAGATTCAAGTGGTGTTTTGAGTACCCCCAAACAGAGAAAAAATGAGGTTAATTGTGGGCAATCAGTTTATATGTTTGAGCGATCTCCTCTTTTATCATCTTGTCTGATAATATACACAATGGATATTATGCAGGTACACAGCTACCCCTGCATTAAACAATCCTGTATTATAATACTGTTTAATCATTCATACCATAATTTGAAAAGTATCCTATCACAAATCTTTGAAAGAAATTGTAATGTAGGTCAATATTATTGCCATTCAATCAAAATGATTATCAGAAGCGGAACATTATTCTTGACGCTTAAATCTATAAGGTGGCGACATCTCTTTATTATAGTATCAGGTTCAAAGTTGTTGGTAAGAAGTGTTTTACAGCTGCACGCGCCAATATCCCTCATTGATTTTAAGAGTATATTTGAATCACACTGATTTATTTGTTCTGTAGTGTGTGTATATCAGGGATTATTAATCAAATTAGATGTATTCAAATAACGTTGTGGCTGTATCCATTTCAGTTCTTGTTGTTTTAGGGATGACAAGTGTGTTAATAGGATGTTGAAAATTGATGCAATGGGTTTTAATTTGTGGATAATACCAAATAATTTCTTTCATAGTGTGCAAATCCATGTTGTTGTTGTTGAAAGTTGTCACATTACTAAACATGTCACAACCTAAAATCATGGTGATACTACAATGTGCACAAAATATGTGACATGATCAAGGGGAATGAGTCACATGTCGACCCTGGTCGAAAATGAATTTTACATGTTTCTAAAGAGGACATTGAGAGCTTTCAGAAACTGAAAACCCCAAGTTGATACGACTTTTCTTTGCAAAGTTACGTCACTTTATCTATCGCTGAAAACAATAGAAAACAAAAGCATTTTAACACTGTTTTTGCCAATATCTCAAAATCAATGTTAGCGACATCCGACTCATTCCCCTTGATCGTGTCACATATGTGTTTGGTGAACACTTGGAATATGTGACCTCCCCCCGGTTAAAATTGTTTTATTTCGTGTTTAGAAAATATACATCATAAGCTTAAAATGGTATATTATTTGACTTCAAACAATATCCAGTAGCGGGGTTATGGTTTGTTGAACTTTGCTTCTTCAACAAAATGTTAGCTTTTTTCGTTTCTATGTGTGTCTCTTTTTCCGCATTGCTGGCAATAAATATCAAACAGTCATAATTGGCGGTCATATCAAATCATCTCCAAGTCATCGAGGTTCAAGAAAGTTCTCTCATTGTTAATTGTTGTTTATACATACCTGTACAAAATACAATGCCTGGTAACCCACCACTTGAACAGGATTTAGCCAAAGCAAACAAAGACCAGAGCTATTAAAAATTCTATTGCCATCTAAGGTAGAAGCTTATTATCCTCTTCAATAATAGGATTATTGATTGGCGTTTGACGATAAAAATGGGACAGATGTCGCGCCAGCTAGAGACGCCGATGAATACGACCTGCATGCACATTTTACACTATAACTCAGAATACAATTTAGGGAATTTACGGCTCATTCGAGCTTTTACGGTCACATATGTCACCAGACCGGGCCCAATCAGGCTAAAGTCGGCAATAGGCAAAAATGAGGAGAAAAAAAATACCAAAAAACATAAGAAAATGGATGCGTAGAAAGTTCAAAACCTTTGTAACCAAGTATTCAAGAGACCCAGGGATTCAACATCATATCAGTAAGTGAAGGTACTGAGCAAGTTCGTAATGGTAGTAAATTTTCAAAATTTCCAACTTTAGCCCGTGTGGATCAGATCTGGTCACATATTATAATGTAATTATTTGTATTCCCCCTCCAATCAACAGAGAAGCAATACATTTTGATTATACATGACCATTATTCACCAATGTGTATTGATGGGGAGGACAGGTAAGGATTTATGTGTGGCACACATACACACCTGCATAAAATGGAAAATTAAATTTGAAATTATTATTTTTTGTTATCTATCAATAAAGAAGAAAATGCAAAACAAAAACAATAAACTACTAGTCTGTTAGACTACCAAGTAAATAAAACTATGTGATGTAAACCAATAACCTCAAAATCTGTATTTCATATTATAAAATTTGAATACCATGTTCAGATTTGATGTTTTCCCTTTCCAATTGTTACATATTGACTCACAATTATCCAGGGGATGTTCTATATTCAGACAAATCCTATTCGAAATTTACAGCGGTATTGGTGATACAAATTTGTTTTGCACATTTTAAAATCCCACAAGTCTATATAGAACATGAAAGCAAATATCACGAAAGATAAATTATTAAGTGGACACCATTAGTACTATTTTTCATTAATCAGTGTTTGCTCATGATACAAAGATTTCATGATAACGATATTAAAGATTAACCAGAAGAGTTGCGTGTTTAATGCTCTGTGTGCTAGCCATGCGCTTCGATGGAAAAAGTTCAAGTTTTGAAACATTTTCTCAAAATATCAAGAGCTATCTTAAGAACAACTGAATCAATACTAGGCTTGTTTGTACTCATTTTAGTGCATTTTTCATGCTGATTCCAAATATGGTAATGAAAATTGACATTTCTGAAATTTTTTAATTAAAAAAAAATTGAAACTTGTCGTCTGCAGTCGACACACGCGTGAAGAGAGTTAAGTGCTAACTTCCTACATGCTGTCAATATGAATGATTTGGTCAACATAAGCATTAATATTTTGTGAAATAACTTGTTCATGTTAATAATCCATGTGTGGTTTCCTTGTTTTTAATGTTATCATAAATAATTTAATTGACAGGTGAAAAAAGTAGAACTTGCATAAAGCTTCCTTGGATATTTATTCCAAACAAAACAAAACAAACAAACAAACCAGATGATGCAGAACATTCTGTCTACACTCTGCAAGGTGTAAAAATCATTGGCTGCATGAAAAACAAATGAGCACACAAAATTTTCTCCATTCCCATGTTATCTCCAAAATGAATTCATTTTCAAGAACACGTTTAATATTGAATGTATTTTTCCTCTTTGCTATCAAACCCAAAGCTCCAAAACCCAAAACAATATTTCTTTTTAAATCTATATTTTATTTCACATTTTCCCAACACATGGAATATATATTTTGATGGCTTTTGTGTATTTCTATTGCATTTTCTTTTACAAGATATGGTTAAAGTTAATTAGAGTTCACAATATGCCATTGTCACTCAATGATGTGTCTCATTTACTTGTGATGGGTCGTGTATAATTATACCCTTTTTGTTTTTCTCAAGATACTAATGACCATTATATTGCTGGCAAATGGGTTATCTTTTCTTAAATTGGTAGTAGGAATTTTGCAGTAAATTAGAATTAACACGCAACCTCATTACGGAAGTGATCTTCATAGTGCCATTCAGAGTGATGTCAAAACTCTTTATTATAGTATCAGGTTCAAAGTTATTGGTAATGTAAGACGTGATCTATATCTTAGTAATGAATGATTCGATATCCATAATTGGTTTTATGAAAATATTTGTATTACACTAATTTGTTTGGCTATTTCTGTAGTGTGTATATTTGGGAACATTAAGCAAATTAAATATATTGAAATAACTTTGTGGCTGTATCCATTTCAGTTCTTGTTGTTTTAGGGATGGTAAATGTGTTAATGAGCTGTTGAAAATTAATGCAATGGCTTTTTAATTTATGGATAACAGCAAATATTTTCTTTCATAGTGTTTAATAATAATGTATACTTATTTGAAACCATGTTTTTGTCAGAAGGATTTTTAACTTCAACACTACTTAAAATTTGATCACTTAACGGGAGCGCTTTCACAGTACCAACTGCGTCCTCAGCCGGATGTTATGGCTCTGATCATTTATGGCTTGACAACCTTGAATGACGACACACTTTTAGATGATGTCAAACATGTTTTCCTCGTCCCCCGGTGGTCTGTTTTTGTTGTTGAAAGTTGTCACTGTATTAAGTGTGTATTAAGCAAACAGTACTGACTGACCCTAAGGTCTGACCGCCACTAGAACAGCATGGAGTGTTTTTTCGTCCCTAATGGCCTCGAAGACATCCTCTGGAATGTCAAGATCATACTGTCTGCAATGTGTACAAATCATTGGCTGCATGAAAAAGAAGTGAAGAATATTTTCTTCATTCACATGTTCTCTCCAAAAGAAATTAATCCTTTCTTTTTAAATCCATATTGAAGTTTGTTCAGATTGTCCCAACACGTTAAATACCTATTTTGCATCTGACTTCTGTATATCTCAGTTACATTTTGCTTTGCAAGCATTCATCATTTTCAGTTTGATATGATTCATGACCATATTACCATGGAAGGAAGTTGTTTTCAGAGGAATTTCAGTTTTTTACTTGAAATTAATCTTCACTTGCTGATAATTACTGTGAGAAATAGTTTCCTGATGATATTATTAGGAGAAGGTGAAGTTAATTTTAGCAGTTATGGCCGTCCTCTCTCATAAGAACTGGTATACAGGTGTCTATGTAAAGTGTGTTGAGGCTTGTAGATCAACGTCTATACAGGTGTTGTACCTGTCTTTTTTTTAAAGGAAAGTTTTGATTATTTATCCTCAGTCACAAATATGACCCCATTTTACCCCAATACTACTCATCACTACTAATTATACAAGTCTGCTCCTAATAGCTAATTATGCAATAATTAGACACAAAAGAGCAAATAATCCCCTGTTGTTTAAACAATATTGTCACCAGCATCCACTAGATTATTGTGATCATAACAATTCACAAAATTGTACTCTGAAACTTGTTGTTAGCCTCGATGAAAATGTGTTATTTTCCCTCTCTCTGACTCTCTCTGGATATAACTTCAATTATATGTCAAGTTAATGGATAAGAGGTTTCCAAGCTAAGGAAGCACTCTATTTAGCTGTCCAAAAGGTATAGACACTGCAGTGGTTTATGTTGGACAGCCAAGTCACTAGCAGGTGTAATTCAAGTCACTATCCATTATAAGAAGCTACAATAGTAAATTGGGTTGTGCAGGAAATGTTAGCATGCTGTTTGTCAAACTCAATACCTGGTGTCTATTAGTTTTTGTACGGATAGCAGACAGGTTTAGAAAACTTAACAAAGATGTAGGTTATGTTATCAGGACTGGTAATTTGGTCACTTTGTTAGATGAAAGTAAAATATGATTTGAATCACACTGAGTGTCATTTATTAAATGAATGGATTCAAAGTTCTTTGTCATTATTCTTAGGTTTTGTTGTACCTTTCAAGTTGAAGCATAATTGATGAATTTCTTAAGGAATGACGATATTTAGCCATCTGATATTTAGCGTACAAGGTACAAATCGAGCTTTTGTAACTTTGTAAACCATACTTTTAAAATTAGTTTTGCAAACAGGCGAATGACTTGCTGCATATTTTGCAGTAGGGCACATCACACTACATAAAATAAGCCACAATGTGTTATATTTTGTCATGTCAAATTATTTGTAGGAGCAAGTGAGTTGTATAATTTCATAGTTTTTAAAAATTAATCAGAATCACCAGCTAGTGGGTTGTCTGTGTTAATTCAAAGTACAAGCTTGGTATCATGTTATAATTGTTATCATGTAGAAATATTTAGTAAACCAGTTGTATGAAGATTTAATGACATGGCATCCTATACATCATTTGATATTCATGCTTCTAACTTGTTCACATTTGTGATCCATTAACTGCTCTTAATATCCATATTATCAAAAGGGCTGTGTAATAAGTCTCAGGCTATGCTTGACTTATCATAACATTATGATGTGTAATTAATGCTTTTACACTCATTTACAAGTCATGGTCACCCAGGTTACTTTTTACAAAAAAAAAGGCATGATGTGACTGTCAGAATAAGCCGATTAGGAAGTTATCTATGTACTTCCATGTGTGGAATATTTTTCCCACTAAGGGAACTACTGAATAAGTCAAGTGTGTGGTGGATGAACAGGTTGCCATAAATGAGATTCAAGTGGTGTTTTTAAGAAAAATGGATGGAGGTTAATATTGGGCAATCTATTAATATGTTTGAGCAATCTCCTCTTTTATCATCTTGTTTGATAATACACACAATGGATATTATGCAGGTACACAGCTACCCCTGCATTAAACAATCCTGTATTATTATACTGTTTAATCATTCATACCATAATTTGAAAAGTATCCTATCACAAATCTGTGAAAGAAATGGTAATGTAGGTCAATATTATTGCCATTCAATCAAAATGATTATTAGCGCATAAGAAGCAGAACATTATTCTTGACGCAAATCTATAAGGTGACGCACAACTCTTTATTATAGTATCAGGTTCAAAGTTATTGGTAATATAAGAAGTGTTTTACAGCTGCATGCGCCAATATCCCTCATTGATTTTAAGGTTACACGAAGAAACGTATAAAAAACGTATAAAAGACGTATAAAGTTGTTCTCTAAAACCGCGTTTTCTCAGCAATCAAATATCGCAGTGAGTCAAATGTTGGTGCATGGATGTATCTTAACATTATTTTTGTGTGTTTATACAAATTTTTAGAATCCGTTTGAAAATCCTCTGTTTAAATCATTTTTATGCACCATGTTCACAAGATCAAAAACACGTTCCATGCAGTTTTTTTCAAATATTCGCTCCGTATAAAACCACGCCGAGTGATTGTTTTCTCCTTTTTTGTATTGTACTTCAAATCGACCAAAGAAATAATGTTGCCATGGGGAAGAACCAAATACAGTACAGATTAAATTTTATTAGCCCGTTTTTGGGGACAATTTTCGAGAATCTTGTACCACAAAACACTGTTATGTTACATTATCGATATCTGGATTGTGGAACGTTAATTTTGATTTCTAACTGCCTACATTATTTCTCAAAAGTATGTCGATTCCTTTACCATTTGAATTTCACTCCAAATTTAAGCTACTTTTGCAAAAATCGAGGTTTTTCGCCATCGATACCTCCGACATTTACAGCGGTGATGAGATTGTTTATCATAAGAGCCTGGTATTGCACTATTCCATAATTAAATAGTCAGTTTGAGATCAATCGATTTCACAGGTCACTCAGTAGCTCAGTCGGTTAGCGCGCTGGACTTACGTCCGACTATATAATAGTACTATTAATAGTTTTGAGCTGGAAAACTTTGGTACGTGTTCGAGTCCCTATGTGGTCCATTCCAATTATTTTATTTTATTTTTTTCTCACTTTTTTCTTTTTTCTTGTTCGTTTCTTTCTTTCTGACTGCAGCGATTGATTGTTTTTGCCCGTTTTTTTTTCATTATATAATTCAGGAATTTTTAGGCTATACTACTTACTAGTCTAATAGGCGCGGCTTATAAATATATTTTTTTACAAATTAGATTAACAAAATATTGGTTGTTGGTTTTGTTACTGTTGTTGTAGTTATTGTTGTAGGCCTATATATTGCATAATCAGGGTATAAATAGGCATACTTGGCCTATTATAGCCTATAGAAGCATTGATTTATTTCACGACAGATATCATCCAGGATAATTTTAAAAATTGAAAATTTAGAAAATCCAAAGGAAAATTGCCTAAAACTGCTGCCAACAATCACCCCCCCACCATCAGCCCATATGATCCTATCATGGTCGCCCCTTCCCTATCCCTGCAACATATATATAGGATGACTCACGAGCCGCGGTTTGTCCGTGGCCCTAGTTCAGATGCGTGAGTTCATTCTTTTCTGCATGGCTGTTTCCATTATTAACTTACGCCCCTCTGGAATCAAGCCTTGAAAATCAATTGTGTTTAACCTTAAGAGTATATTTGAATCACACTGGTTTATTTGTTCTGTAGTGTGTGTATATCAGGGATTATTAATCAAATTCGATGTATTCAAATAACTTTGTGGCTGTATCCATTTCAGTTCTTGTTGTTTTAGGGATGACAAGTGTGTTAATAGGATATTGAAAATTGATACAATGGGTTTTAATTTGTGGATAATACCAAATAGTTTATTTCATAGTGTGCAAATCCATGTTGTTGTTGTTGAAAGTTGTCACATTACTAAACATGTCACAGCCTAAAATCATGGTGATACTACAATGTGCACAAAATATGTGTTTGGTAAACACTTGGAATATGTGACCAGATTGGGCCCAATCAGGCTGAAGTCGACAATAATGAATCTAGCATATAGGCAAAAATAAGGAGAAAAAAAACATAAGAAAATGGATGTATAGAAAGTTCATAAATTTGTAAACAAGTATTCAAGAGACCTGGGATTCAACATCAGTAAGTGTAGGTACTGAGCAAGTTAGTAATGGTAAGGCCAAAAGAAAATAAAGGTTTGTCTCAAAGCTCACGAGTTGTTTGAAACCAAATGCGAAATGCGATTTCTTTTTTTCTTTTTTTTTATTCCCGACTTGGTATTTTGAGACAAAAAAAAATCTGATTTTCGCCAAATTTTTCCGGAAAAAATGGAAAAAATTTTTGTGGAAATTTCTGCATTTCCTTTTTTTTCAAATCGCGCGATTTTACATGTGCGTGCACGAGCTTTGAGACAAACCTTTTTTTTTTGCCTAATAAGTCAATTTTCAAAATTACCAACTTTAGCCTGAGTGGATAAGATCTGGTTACATATAATGTAATTATTTGTATTCTCCCTCCAATCAACAGAGAAACAATGATACATTTTGATTATTCATGACAATTATTCACCAATGTCTATTGGTGGGGAAAGGGAGAGGACAGGTAAGGATTTATGTGTGGTACACATACACACCTGCATAAAATGGAAAATTAACTTGAAATTATTATTTTTTGTTATCTATCGATAAAGAAGAAAATGCAAAAACAAAAACAATAAACTACTAGTCTGTTAGACTACCAAGTAAATAAAACTATGTGATGTAAACCAACCTCAAAATCTGTATTTCATATTATAAAATTTGAATATCATGTTCAGATTTGATGTTTTCCCTTTCCAATTGTTGCATATTGACTCACAATTATCCAGAGGATGTTCTATATTCAGACAAATCCTATTAGAAATTTACAGCGGTATTGGTGATACAAATTTGTTTTGCACATTTTAAAATCCCACAAGTCTATATAGAACATGAAAGCAAATATCAGGAAAGATAAATTATTAAGTGGACACCATTAGTACTATTTTTCATTAATCAGTGTTTGCTCATGATACCAAGATTTCATGATAACGATATTAAAGATTAACCACAAGAGTTGCGTGTTTAAGTGCTAACTTCCTACATGCTGTCAATATGAATGATTTGGTCAACATAAGCCTTAATATTTTGTGAAATAACTTGTTCATGTTAATAATCCATGTGTGGTTTCCTTGTTTTTAATGTTATCATAAATAATTTAATTGACAGGTGAAAACAGTAGACCTTGCATAAAGCTTAATTGGATATTTATTCAAAAAAAAGAAAAAAAGAAAAGAAATAGAACATTCTGTTTACAAGGTATAAAAATGGAAAACAAATGAATTCACAACATTTTCTCCATGCCCATGTAACATGTTGTCTCCAAAATGAATTCATCTTCAAGAACAGTTTTAATATTTAATGTATTTTTCCTCTTTGATATCAAACCCAAAGCTCAACAACATTCTTTCTGTTTTTTATTTCACATTTTCCCAACACATGGAATACCTATTTTCATTTTTGGCATTTTCTTTTACAAGATATGGTTGAAGTTAATCAGAGTTCACAATATGCCATTGTCAGGCAATGATGTGTCTCATTTACTTGTGATGGGTCGTGTATAATTATACCCTTTTTCTGATACTCAAGATACTAATGACCATTATATTGCTGGCAAATGGGTTTTCTTTTCTTAAATTGGTAGTAGGAATTTTGCAGTAAATTAGAATTAACACACAACCTCATTACGGAAGTGTTTGTCATAGTGCCATTCAGAGTGATCAATGACATTTGGTAAAGGTAAACAATGTTTATTATTTAAGAAAGGACACTTAAAACATACCCGGGGTATTGTTAGCACCTGTCATATGAGATCATGTGCTTGAAGGAATCTATATGAACTAGCTATTATTCATATAACATACAACATGTCATAATAGATGCCATAAATATCAGTACACTTGTGGTTGTGGATTGTTTCATCATAATTAACCACGTTTCATGTTGTAAAAGTGCAATTTTTGCACTCCATTGGGTGTTTTTAGCATCCAATAATGTTTTTATCATCAGAATCCTAAAACCATTCTATTGTCACCTGACCTAGTTACAAAGTTTTGAACCGGAACTGTATTCTGATGATTTATCCCTTTTGGCAAATAAGACCAAATGTTATTTATATTTATGTTTAACTTTGCAAGCATGCATTATTTTCAGTTTGATGTGATTCATAACCATATTATCGGGGATGAAAATTGCTTCCAGTCAGTTACTTCCAGATAGTTTATCTTAGGACACCCAATTCTAGCCCAATACCATTCACCACCCCTAATTATGGAAGTCTTGCAATAATACTGCTCATTAATCAAGAATCAATTGTTCTGCAAAGGAATAAGTTGCCACCCCACCGTAATTTTGTCAAGTTTATCTATGCTGCAGTGCAAAACATCATGATCAAAGGTATTGACTTTTAAAACTGCATCTTTACCCTACCCAATGCCCTTTCCCACCCCCATCATTCAATGTTGGGGAACAAGGTGAAAATGCAGATAGTATAGCCCACACCAACATTAGATTAAAGGATGATAGGGGATATTACAGGGAAATAGGTCTGGGTATGGCAGCAGTTTTTTCACAGATTGTAGCAATCACTTTTGTTTCATTGTATTTTCTTTGTTATATTATTCTGAATAAAATTGCTTATCATATACATCAGCAAAGGAATTGTGCAGATAATTATAGACAAAAAGCAAATGTATCCTGTTGTGAAAGCAACATTGTCGCTAGAAATCCACAAGATTATTGATATCATGCAACAATTCACAGAATTCTAGTCTGAAAACTTGTTTACTTCAATATTAAGTAATTCTTAGCCTAGATGTAAATGAGTTATTTCCCTCTCGCTCTCTCTTGAAATAACCTCAATCATTTATAGAGTTAATGGACAAGGAGTTTGTGGGCTAAGGAAGCACTTTATACAGCTATCTAAGTGGTAGAGACACTGCAGTGGTTTATGTTGGACAGCCAAGTCACTAGCAGGTGTAATTCAAGTCACTATCCATTATAAGAAGCTACAATAGTAAATTGGGTTGTGCAGGAAATGTTAGCATGCTGTTTGTCAAACTCAATACCTGGTGTCTATTAGTTTTTGTACGGATAGCAGACTGGTTTAGAAAACTTAACAAAGATGTAGGTTATGTTATCAGGACTGGTAATTTGGTCACATTGTTAGATGAAAGTAAAATATGATTTGAATCACACTGATTGTTATTGATTAAATGAATGGGTTCAATTTCTTTGTTATCACTGTCCAGTTTTCATGTTCCTTTCTAGTTAAAGCATACTTCATGATTTTCTTAGGGAAAGGGAATGAGGAAATTTTAAAAACCCCAACTTTTGTAACTTTTGTAAACCATAACTTTAAAATTAGTTGTGCAAACAGGTGAATGACTTGTAGCAGACAGGGCATATCACACTACATAAAATAAGCTGCAATGTGTTATACTTTGTCATCTCAAATTAATTGTAACAGCCAGTGAGATGATGTATAATTTCAAAGTAATAAAACATTAATCTGAATCACCAACCAGTGTGTTGTCTGTATCAAGTCAAAGAGCAAGCTTGGTACAGTTACATGATTCTTATAATTTGGAAATAGTTGGTAAACATGTTGTGTGAAGATTAAATGTCACGGCATCCTATACATCATTTGAAATTCATGCTTCTAACTTGTTCACAGTTGTGATCCATTTAACTGTTCTAAATTTCTATGAATGTCAAAAGGCAATGTAATAAGTCTCAGAATTTAACACCTGAAATAGTTCAAATGACCAAGATGAGGGAAATATAACACAAATTGTTGTTTCAAATTCAATTGTTTGCTATTAAGGTTTAGTGTATTTCTTTACAGTAGTAGGCACAAACAGAAGTTTGCATGCTGTAACCCCAATGGACTCTGAAACACCTGCAGACCCACCAATTTTAGGAAGAAAAAACTAATCTGAAACTCAACTGTATTGTTTCAAATACAGAAGAAAAAATACATTTTTATTTTTGTGTTTGTCTGAAAATTTGATATTCAAAGTTCTTAATGTATCGGACTGGAGTGATAAACTATTCAGATTTTACTTCAACATATTGAAATTTCTGAGTTGAAGAGAGGTAATGGCTGAAAACTATTTTATGCAAAGAACCTGTGATCTACAATGTATGAAAATATATCTGTAATTACACATGAAATATAGCAGAAATTGATGAACATGAACATTTGGAAGAAAGCGGATTCTACCAAATAAAAAAATCCTTGTCAAAGCCTGTGCCATAATGAATTGTGTGATAGACCCCAGTGATCACATCACAGTATCCAAGGCAGTTAAGCTTGTGCCCTGTGTCCTGATCCCTCCTGTTTTCAGGCACCGCCGAACCACACGATTAGAAGAAACAGGAAGTACCATTGGAGGCTTTTGGCAAGAAAGTTTCACACCAGTATATCAAAGTTCACTTTTAAAGTGCGAACTGTTGTTACAAAAACAAAACGACTGGTAAAAAGTCTACTCAATAGCCTCACAAGGTCAAGACCACTGTGAAAATTTAAAAGACAAAATTGCGCCAAGAACTGTCAGTGACTGTCACTGTTGCGAGTGAAATACAGCTTATTTAGCCAATGTCAACATGGTGTCATTGATTTAAATATTTTCCTAACATATTTGACAAACACTGCAGCTATATGGTTTATCACAATATAACAGTAATGGAAATAAAAGTGAAAATGTTCGTCATTTTCAGCACAAATAATATTGTCAAAAACTCTAAACATCAATCTCCTAATTTGCATATAGCTGTCATTCCTCTGGCTAGCTCGTCCTGTGATTGGTCCTTTAGTTATATGTATGAAAATGTTCGTCATTTTCAGCACAAATAATTTTGTCAAAAACTCTAAACATCAATCTCCTAATTTGCATATAGCCGCCCATTCCTCCAACTAGCTCGTCCTGTACTGTGATTGGTCCTTTAGTTATCTAGGTATTATCTATATCTGTGACAGTATCGATGTTAGGGATGGGCAATTCACATTATATTTTGCTTTGACCGCTAGCAGTCAGAGTAAAATAGGAAGAGAACAACATTTTTGATTTCACAGGTATGGATAAATACAACCCTATATCATATGATGTGAATCTCAACCAATTAAACAGCACCAACGTTTGTGTAGATGCATTAGATGCAGAACTTCACTACTTTGCAGCAAACCAGTTTCAATCCAGGTGCGGTGAATAGGTCTTTGACTGATGGCCTGTATTAGATTGCTTACTATATTCTTTATGTGCATCTAAATAGCCCATTAAGCGATATACATAAATTTTTAGTGTGCGATACATACATTGGTGCCGGATGGCACCAAGTTTTTATTTGCTTTTATTTGTTTTGTGTAATATGTCTATTTTCTCTGTATGTATTTAGTACTTTTTTAGTAGAACAAACTGTCCCTGGGTTTTAATTGTGGGAAACAAACAAATTTTGATACCTTAGCATATATTAGGGTGCTATAAGAATTATTTGAATCTTCCAATTTTAATTAGCTGACTTTCTGACAATATTAGATCAAGGTTTGCTAGCCCCGTGTCCCAATTTAAAATCAACACCAAATGTACATCCTGGGTGGTACTTAAGTTTGGTTTTGGTAGGGAGGTTCCACTGAGAATTTGAAAGTTGACCCATCAATATACCAATTTTTAAAGAAATTTGGACCCATCGATATACCAAAAGGCAAAATTTTCGGCCGAATATAACCCAAATTGTCTTGGTTTTTACAAATTTTTCCAACAATTTGGGAGAAATGTCAAAAATTTTAGCTAGATTGAGACAAAATTGGGCTATTTTCCAAAAAATATTAGAAACCTGTACAAAAAGGACCCATACATATAATAAAATTGGCTTTGAAAAGGGGGTCATTGATATACCAAATGGCCGAAAATGCTACCCATGTTTGCGGCACAACCCCATATGGTCTTTTGTACTGAGTACCCCCTCCCCCTCTGGAAATACATAGAAGCCCAAGAATCACTTGAATATCTATTTCTATATTGTAAATCCACTTAGATCATTACTAACTTATTTTATTAACCTTTTGACTTTTTACATAATTATATCAGATTGCAGACATATTATATCATACATCAGATTTGAAATAAATACAAACCTAAGAAATACAATATCCCATGTGCATTTGTGGGTGTTATTGGTTATTCAGATACTACTGTTTGGATCAAATTGGTGTGAATAATATAACAGATAGGGGAAATGGTCCATGGCTTGAATATATTTTATGTAGGTTGTAGTGCCGGTGGGACATGAATATTACTAAACAAATAGTTGATTCATGAATGATACACTAGGTACATAAAAGATGTTCTTATATTAGAACAGAAAATTATATGATATAGTTTTGATAATCAGATTCATGATGCATTTCAAATGATGTACAAAACCTTAATTTATTTTAGCAGCTGTGTTTACGAAGGCTTCACATCATGCATATTCTAACCCATTATTCTGAATTTGTAAGTATTATGGGTTGTGGTGGTATTGAACTGCATATCATACAAATATTATTGATCACGATATCCAACATTAGTGTAAATAATTTTACACAAATAGAGGCTAACCATTCATTTTGGGTACATGTAACACATGTTCTCATCAAAATGATTCTCCTGGCTTTGTGATGAACTTTACAACCTTAAAATTTGGTGGATAGATTAAGGCATTATACATGGCAACCCCAGTAAGGATCATGATGTAGTTCTTGTGAACTTTCATTTAGTACTTTCAATATATATTAGGTTAAATTAAAGGCAACAAATGCCTGGCATAATAGATATAATTGGATATATGTACGTGCCCCACATTTGTTACTTATCTCTTAGTTTTGACAAATGTAAATGGGAAATCAAAATGACAGATGACTTGCCCTAAGGAAGTCAGTGGATGGGCAAAAAGTCCACTTAGGTTCAATTAAGGTTTTAGCATACCAAAGTACAAGGTTGTTGTATCTCATATATAAATAAGGCCGGAAAAAAAAAGAAATTGTACGTTTGGCCTCACTTGGTTTGAAAAAAAAAGGTTTTAAGTGGTAAATTTTGTTTAAAAGCATGTATATTTAGTCAATTAAAATGTAAAAATATAGACTGGAAAATTTAGTGTTTCTGGATTTTCAGAAATTAGGATCGGTATTTTTTTTGTAGAAGAAAATTTTTTCACATTTGGCAAAATTAGGATCGGTTGAATGAGGCCAAACAAAAACAAATACACACTGGTATTAACTCTCCATTTGGGTTTATTGGGTTTTGTTTTTGGACTTTTAGGGTTTTTTGTGTGTGTATGGTGCTGTTATTTGTGCTTGACATAGACTGTAAATGCTGCTTTTGAGGGAGATTTTTTACCATTTCAACAATAGCAGGAACAAGTAGCATAATGTTACTCTTTCTGAGTTCTGTTGTTTGGACAATAAGCTAGAAAATCAGTCCCAGAACAATGCCAAAATGTTAAAATTAGACATTTGACTAGATTATAGTTCAATATTAATATTGGTTATGAATGAGGTTAATAACTTTGCATTGGTAATATGCCGGCCATTGTACTCATGTTCCATATTTGGTACTTCTTTGTACTGAAAATGACACTAAAGGTAATGTAATTTTGAGAACTACAGCACCGAATGGAGCTCAATACATTTAAGTAGGCAATTATGGATTTGTTAATCCTCTTTTTAGTTTTTTTTTCTTTCTTTTTTTTTCCCTTTTTTTTTTCTGTGCTTTGATATTAGTAATACAAATACCACATCCAAAAACACAAGAGCTCAATGTGACAATTTGTTTGGTTTGTATCTTTTAAGATTTTCATTACAAATTCAGATCTGTCAACATTCTCCTCGCTTTGTTGGAACTAGTCACATATTCCAAGTGTATGATTGGTTCATCTTCTCTTATAAAGGGTTGCACCTGTCATTATAAGGATCATCATCATGGAGGCAATTATTAACCCACTAGAAGAGGAGGAAAGCCCTTCAAGTCATACTCAAAAGACAAAAAGTGAACTCCTGTACTGAGCTTCATCTAAATTCCATTTACACAATTTAGTACTCAAGTACTGCATTTGTCTTGTTATTTCACAGCAGCATTACTACAGGGGCATGATAAGATCCTTTGCACTCACTCAGTAAATACCCTATGCAATAAACCATCAAGATTGTTTTGAATCCTAGGCATAGCCACAAGTCTTTCAGAATGACAATTGAATCAACTGTTTGAATCAGATCTGATATAAATTTAATCCATTTGGAGGACAGTATTTCGATAACATATTGCGTGATATTTATTTGATCAAAACCATTCAAAGATCACATTGTACAGGATATAAAGCAATATTAGAATTTCTATATCCTATTCCCATTTGAATGAACTTGTAACATGACAATGACAGTGCCCGATTAATTTTTTCCTAGGGGCATTGAGCAACAAATATGCTGAAATTCAGTCAAATTTGTTTTTAGAAGTTTTACTTGGTAAAAGTAGGGGATTTGGTGGGAGATTTTATGCAGTAAGCTGTATTGCACTCCAAAATTAGGCTGCTGCAATACACTTTCAAAGTGAGGGGGGAGTGGAGTGAAATTGTAATACAACTTTGATAATGATACGGTTGTTTGATGTGATCATTTATGAAGTTTCCTAACAAAACATTATATACTGTTCAATTCTAGACCTGGACAATATCAACAGTTATCACACTAATATATACACATATATTTTTATCCAATGAAAAAGTTATCATAGGCCCTATACAAGAGTGCTCAATACTAACATTACTGTCAATAGAGCTAATTATAAAATAATTAAATAAGTTTAATTAACACATCATGGCCACTACTCCGAGTTTCATGCTACAAGCATGTAGCAATCATCAGGTGGAATGATGTGACAATGATCACACAGTCTTATTTTTTCTTAGCACGGTTGGCTGGTTTGTATCCATGACGACATTTAGATACTAGCTCAGACCTTTTCTTAGAAATGATGTAGTTTTACATGCCATCAAACAGCCGTGGCTGCACTAAATAAGCAGAATTTTTTTCTCATCCAATCAATCAGTACTCACATGTACATTTTGAAGTCTACCAGCCTCCCTTTTCTACACCATTGTTGTTGTGGCAATCTTCTGTTTACAAGTGAAGCTGGTAGACATCGAAACGTCCACAGTGAAGTACTGATTTATTGGACTAGAAATAAGAAGTCCCCATGATGCATGTTCAGAAATTCTCTTGCACTTTATGCTTACACAATTGCACCTCAAAAACATCAAAAGTAAGGTGTAGTTTGAAAAGCTGTATGAACTACTACAATAGTGTACTGTTTGGACTTCCTGAATGTGAGCTCCGCAAGATTCAGCAGGTACAGAACACGGCCGCAAGAATGGTTGCCCTAGTCAAGAAACACCAGCACATAACGCCAGTACTACCAGTGAACAGTAGAATCCCCTTCAAGGTACTACTTCTCAGTTACAATGCATTGCACGGCCTTCCCCCGCGTTACATAACAGAATTTCAGGAATATGTGCCATCACGCTCGTTGAGATCAGCTTCCATGCGACTGCTGAAGCAGCCCAAATCATCCACATCATACGGACGAAGGTCTTTCACGGTTGCTGCCCCTGTAATATGGAATAGTATTCCTTTATCTCTGAAATCAGCCCCCTCTGTGGACAGTTATAAGGCAATGCTCAAGACTCATCTTTATAATTCTTAGCGTCACAATCTATTGCAATATCGCACAGGTAAATCAGACATGTGTTTGTGGACTTAACACAGTTTGGAAATAAGCTCTTCAAATACTGTATTAATATTTTCTCCGTATTTGGTTGTTGATTCATGCATAGTATATTATAAAAATTTAAATGTGTAAATAATTGTAGATATTTTACAATTTAAATATTTGTAACATAGCATTCATGTCAATATTATACTATACTATAAATGAATATAATATCATATGAAATAAATAGAGGGAAACTGGATCCATAAACTCAACATTTTTTACAAACAATTGCCAGTAAAAACGAGGAAGGTGAAATATTTATAACTCATTTCCATCCAAACAGTCCTTTAAAAAATGCAATTCATTATAGAGTTTATCATGTGACATGCATAGCCAGAGGGGAAGGCTAGGGTGTGCTGACTTCACCCTTTATAGAAATATTATCTGGGTTATTGTTCATAAGTAACTGTAAATATGTACTAAATGAAACCATCTTTTGATCTGGTCTGACCAGGATATTACCAGAAACAGGATTTTGATTAAACAGACTGACTGGGCTTGTAACACCTACACATACAAGTATCAGTCCACTTGAATAGCTCTTTTCAGAGCCACTGATGCTTCAGTAAGACTTGAGCCACTCTACTATGAACTGTTCCTTTCAGAGCCATTGATGTTTCAGTAAGACTGGAGCCAACCTAATTTGAACTGCTCTTTTCAGAGCCACTGATGCTTCAGTAAGACTGGAGCCATCCTACTTCGAACTGCCTTTTTCAGAGCCACTGATGCTTCAGTAAAACTGGAGCCACCCTAATTTGAACTGCTCCATTCAGAGCCACCGATGCTTCAGTAAGACGGGAGCCACCCTACTTTGAACTGCTCCATTCAGAGCCACCGACGCTTCAGTAAGACTGGAGCCACTCTACTTTGAACTGTTCTTTTCAGAGCCATGATGTTGTACTGGCTGCACTGTTTTTGTAATCCACTCTAATCTGCCCTCCATAGGCAGTAATATAGAGAGCAGGTAATCGTTAATGATGTTTGCCTCCACTGGAAACCAAACCCAGGACCTTATCCACTTAACCATGTTTCTATGTAAGTGTAGTGCACTTTAATTGAAGAATGTTTCTATGAAGCCAAATGATTAATGTGCTTGGTGTATCATTGTTTATATTATGCTGTAAACAGAAGGTGGGATTATAGCTGATGATGATTAATACCCAAATGGTTACTATACATCTAAATTTTTATAAATAAATTGTTTTGCTGAAAATGCTAAGTTAAAGTATTCTACAGGGCATTTTCCTCTTTCAACCTGTTTCTGTTATTTAATATTCCAGATATCCAAACAAAATAATGTTGAGTTGCAGATTTTGTAACGGATATGTATGAATACATAAATCTTGTCAAGTGTGTATATTGATAAAACAAAAATACCTGCCAAGTTTCAATTCTTTTCTTTCTCTAAAAAGTGTTTCTGACGTATTCATTTTTTTTATCACAAAACCCCAACTACAAAGGTTTGTTGGCATTTTGCCAATTTCATAAACTTGCCAAATTTTGGAAGAAAAAAAAAAGGCCCGTCCCACCACCCCAAATGAATCATGCTATGACCTGTCCCTTCTGGTTTTGCAATTGTAAGTTTACTTTTTTATTGGGGTTTACAGCTTTAAGATATTATTTATGCTAGTATGGGAATTTTTTGATTTTGTATTTCATGTTAAATTGGAACTACAAATGACTCTTGCTTCTTATTTTGTATTGCCTGCATAAATCAAACAACAAATGTTGGAGGTTTTAAAAGTATAGCATCCCAACTTAAAGCCATAATGTGTGATTTGCTTCACAGCGACGCCCTCATTTTTACTCGGATTTCTACTTTTTGCATAATTATAATCCCCAGTAGTGTACTAAAATACCATGTAAAAGACTAAGCCTGAAGTGCTTTAATAACAGTAAAATCTAACTTTTTATATTAAAACCGGGTGGACCCGGTTTTATTCAGAGTTCATCGATCGACTGCTTGCTAACATCTTCCGTGGATGTCAGCTTATGTGTACACACATCGAGCGCGATGCTCCGTGCAGTATTAAATGTTACGATTGGTGAGCGTAGTACACGCATTGTAGGCGCTGGAATGAAATCACAATTTTCTTTGTTATACCTCATTTGTTTGGCTCAAAATTAAAAGGGGATAATGTGATCAGTGAAAACAAACATTTAAATAGGAATCAATTTTTTATGCAAATCACACATTATTGCTTTAATAAGGGTGGGTCACTCTTGTAAGAAGCCATGCAATCACTGGAGTTAATTTTTATTTTTACAATACTTCAGTTCTAGAAAATAAACCTAGAATCTTAACTGTAACACTGATTTGTTGCTTATCTTGATGATACATAATGCTTGCACCACAATATGCAGTTGTAGTATGTCTACTTTCCAGACTCATAAGGAGTTACTTAAGGGATCTGGAATGAGCGTTTTGAGTGTTTCCACAGTATTTTTTGTGGGACATGAGAGCACATCAGACATATCGAATTGCATTCTGAATACAAAGAATGTCTTTCTGATTTTTTGAAATTCACGATATAATACAAATTTTATAACAAATTATTAAAATTTGATATTTTTCACATTTTTGATATATAACAGTCCTCGAAGTAAATTTGATCAATCTAATGATATATTTTTAACATGCATGTAGCTGGGAGGAAAAGCCGACGATCAATTGAAAATTTTGACCTTTCATATTGAAGATATGGATTTTTTTTCCCAAAAAGACCTATTTTTTTTGTGTTTTGGGAAAGAAATCCATATCTTCAATACGAAAGGTCAAAATTTTTCAATTGATCGTCGGCTTTTCATCCCACCTACATACACTTTGAGTACATATCATCAGATTTATAAAGTTTACTTCGAGTACTGTTAAATATCCAAAATATCAATTTTTAATCATTTGCCATAAAATGTGTATTACATTGCGAATTTCAAAAAATCAAAATTATTTGATATCAGAAGGACATTCTTCGTATTCAGAATGCAATTCGATATGTCTGAAGTGCTCTAATGTCCCACAATAAATACTGTCCAAACGTTCATACCCCATCCCTTAAGCTCACTGCCATCTTTAATTCAAGATATGATGTGATCAAATCAGGGAATTCTTGGAAGAATGAGATGATGTGATAAAGAATAGTCCCTACATAGGTTAATCTATGAGTCAAATTGTAAATAAGATGCTCGTGATGATGACTGAGGGGAATTAACACAGATCAGCATACAGCTTATTAGTCTGGCTGGTATCAGTCAGTTGATCTGCTGTTTCAAATGAATTGTGCATCTGGGAGTATATGTCTTTTTTCTTCTTCCTCCTCCTTTTTTATTTGAAGGTGAAAAAGAGTTGTTTAAATAGTGTACTTTATAGAACATTCTATCTTGGACTACTGCTTTCTTTACTTTTCTCTAAAAAAAGTCAATATGAGTTAATTTACAATATTAGGTCAGGACTGGGAATCGAACCTCGTACCCTGGTATTTTCTGTACCACTACACCAGTGTGGGGTGAACTGTCAGGGTTGTAATTTTAATCTGATGTGTCCCTCATGGAATAAATCACAATGTGCGAACCCATAATAGGAACAGTGTGACATGATATTCCAGTAGGCAAATACACATATCCTGTGTTTCTCTACCGGATGTTGATTTATACTGAAATTTCATCCCCCAATACAATATGCGTATTGCATAACAAAGGAGATGAATTAACCTCTGAACTGTATCTATTGTTATGCAATATGCCTATTAATATTGAAGACCGAATTAAGATTAAAAGACTAGCTTGCGTATGACGTCCTGTCAACCAGACCAAAATTGCTGTACTGTGCAGGTCAGCAACCAATCATGTTGTGCCTCTGCCCTGACGTCAGACACAAACTAGTCTATTTAATTCGGTCTTCAATTATACCTTGTGGGAAAGAATTTTAGCACAAACTGACTTCCGCTAGAGAAACCCAGGATATGTGTATTGCTTGCTTGTGAGCACAGTACAAAGTAACCTATTAAGCTAGAAAGCAAAACAAGAGAGCTACAATGTAGTGTCCTTGAGTGAGGTAATTAGCCTCTGTTTCTCATCTCTATAAAGGTATAGGTACTATCAGCTAATGCTTAGATGGTAAACAGACTGACTTTGTAGCAAGGTGATAAACCCAACAGCATTATTCCTCAGAGGAATCTGTCTAAACACACCCGGTAGGAAAAGGAGAAACATCCTCCTGCTACTGCTAGTGCACTTGTATCTGTAGCAGCCTTAATGAAATGCATGTTTCTCTTCATGGATGATCTTGTTTAAAAGATCTAAAGCAAGTAAGAATTTTCACAAGGTAATTCTTAGTTAACTGTTTGAACAAAGGTAATTGTAATTAAAGACAGCAGTTAATTGAGTGGTCACGGGAATGGTCATAGGTTTCAAAGCAATTAGTTAAAAACATAACTAACTTGAATGAGTGAATAACTTTGTTGACATACTCTCTATCTGAGAGACCACTCTGGGAGCACTCCAAAAAGAGTGAGTGAGATTTCACATCTTTTAAAAAATATGGTCAATTTTACTTTTGAAGGATGTTAAAATAGACAAGTCAGTACCAAAATGGGTGCACCTAGACAAAAATGGAATACCAATGTTTTTGCTTGCTAGTGACTCTAAACACCCTCCTGAACAACATATCCAAAAAGACGGATTGAAGAAGCATCCAGGATAGGATGTGAAACGTCACCATTCATTAAATAGTAAGTCCAGTTGACTAGATTTTAATTTAAATCAACTTTATATATATAGGGCAAAAAAAAAGGCACAGGAGAAAAAATGTTAATTTCGGATCACTCTTTCACTCTTTACATTAAAAGAGAATATTCTTGAGACAAAACATTTTCCTCTATTTCACCAGAAAAGAAAACACAAAGAGAAAACTTTTTATCAAATTGCAGATTTCAAGCAGTTTATTTCAACACATACGTCCCTTTTGGGACACAAAATAAAAGCAGCTCTATGATTTTATCTTTGCATCGCTTAAGCTATATCGTAATATAGTACATTTTGTTTTTGATTAAAAACAGGAACACAAACTTATATTCTGTAATTCTTTTGATTGATAAGGTGGTAAATATTCAACTTATTCAACTTTGGTTAAAAGCAAAGCAAGTACATTTATAACAATAACTACTCATGTTCTAGCTTTATACTACTACTCTTTATGTATATCATCATTATAGTTTCATTTTAGCAGTACATACAGTGGCTTAATTCAAATCTGTCATTATCATAGTTTTTGTAAGATTATTTTGTAATGCCTCCACATGTAACAGACAGGTCTGTTGATGAACCTGAATATGAACACAAAATCCAAGTATTTATGTCTTGAACTAAAATGTTTTGTAACTCCTTTTATTTGTTGAGTTACAGGCCCATTTTATTAACCAGAATTTCATTGACATGTCAACTGTAATGTGACTTAGAAAAATGACTTAGAAAAAAAACTTTATTATTTAGTAAGATGACATAGAAAATATTTGAACCAGACCAATGTGTCAAATGTATTGCACAAAGTATTAAACACTCCTAAAGATACATAATATTCATCATTAACCATGCATCAGTGAATTCATTAAAGAGAAGTACTTTGGTTTGATTATACTGCATAGGCATAGTATAATTCCAGGTTTAACTTAGAAAAAAGTGTATCCTGGTATTACAGTTTAAATACCCTATTAAAGTTCTTTTGCTTCTCTTTTTATAATGCTGAAATTATATGCTGGCAATGGAAACATAGACAATGTTGAAACACAACAATAATATTGTTTTTATAAGTTGGCTTCAACATTGTAAATATTACAATATATATTACAGTATCCCTGTTTTGGCATCCTGGAGTATTATTTCAGTTTACATATTGTTGTGACTTGTCATTTAAGAATTATTAACATGAGTTTCTGACCATGTACGATAGTTCACATAAAATGTCTATATTTATTAAAATTCCTGCAATATCATGTCTTCAAATTGATGAGTGTAATGAATATATACAACCATAGATGAGAGACTCAACAAAGCCTAAGTTGTGTGTGGGGTTGTATTTGGTAAACATTTAATATTTATTTATAGTGTGAGTTACACATGAACTTAAGTTCAGGTTGAACATATTTTATACATACAAATATGGTTTAATTACTGTGAGTTTTTTTTTATAAAGTAAACACACCAGAAATGCAAGGTGCACAAGATATTCCACTAGTTCATTTTTAAACAAATTTTCAATAACTTAGCAACTTAATAATTTAGTGCTTAATTTAGCATTTACAATGGCAAGATCAAATGTACATAGCATTATGATCTATTTCTTACATATTGTGTTTTTTTATTAAAATATTTCTGACATACAACAATTGTTAAAATGTCAACCCATTCTTCCCTAGGTTTATATATATTACAATTTTGGTAAATTGATTGCAAAATATTAATTTCTGATTCACCTAATAATATAAAGACCATGCATACTGTACTGATCTTTTAGATATTATATTTAATTTATAAGAATACAGTGAATCTTAAATATCAAGGCATGGTGTATATTCCAATGCACAAAAAACAAAAAAGACAAAAACTATTTTGGAAGCAACATTGGACCATTCCATTTAAGATTCATATCTCCCATATGGACACAACCTTAATCTCCCACAGAGGGGGTGTAGATTTCAAATGGAGTCACCTATTCAGGTAACCCCATTTGAAATCCACACTCCCTATGTGGGAGATGCTCATGTCTTCAAAAGGGGGTATATGAATTTCATCTGGAACAGTCCATTTCCTCCCTGAACATTAAAACCCCCTTGTAGATATTCAAGATTAGATTCCTAGTTGTTATACAACTATTATAGCAGTAAACACTTACAATCTGAGCGCATTAATTTGTACAAGTAAACCACTGATTTGAATGTAAATCAAGTACCTGAAACCTATATTAGAAGAGGTTTATTGAAATGTTAATAGGTACTTGTTAACATATTGCATCCTATAGACTTTTTGGTAATGTATTTTCAATAATATTATAGATATATGATATATCTATTAAAACAGTATTTGATAAAAACAAAATAGCTGTGAAAAAATATCTTTGGTGCTATGAGAAATTAGAGCATCCCTTGTTATTGATATTTTATAGTAGATTGTTTTTGGGAGTGTGTAATAGAGAGTTTATGTTAACATTATCCAGCCAATGGTACATTGATCAGTGACATTAATGAAATCAGTGGTTTACCTATGGCAACAGAATCTGCATTCAAAACTTGTTGGGAAAAAATGAAATGTCAGTCATACAATCAACACAAAATTATCTTGTGTTCTACAAAATGTGTTATTATAGCAATCTCTATTGCAATATCATATTATGAACTAAGATATTAAAGCACCTCTTTCCACCGTTCATTAAATAGTTTGAGGAAAAGAATAAGAACCCATTCTCAATGTAAAGAGATTCATTTCTGTACACAAAAATGTCCAAAAATATGACCCACGTGAATAATGATCTATGCAGAAGCATAAAATCTTAGTTCATAGTATGCAAGGGTTTGGTTGGAGAGACAAAAATACTCCATATATATATATATATTTATATATACTCTCTCACACACACACTCACATTTCACCATGAAAATGAAAACAGAAAATAAATAATAAAATTCTAAAACCTAAAATTGAGGAATTACTTCCGGCGTTGAAGAGCCATAAAACAGATGGTCCATGTCTTGGCTGCTGTTCCTTTAATTGATTTTCCACCATCTTGGCATCCGCTAACGCATTGGCTAGGGTTTATTCTGGAGACCATTCTTGAACAGGCAAAGCATTCTGTGAGACATGTTTTACTTCTCCTATCTCGTGCCATATCGTTTAAATCTAAGGCGTCTAAGTCTGCTGTGTTATCATTGTCCTCAAATGCCTGTAAATCAAATACTCCTGGTGCTGGCATAACCACTTCTATGAGGAGAGCCAATGCACACAAATAGATGAGTGACTTCTGCAGAAAAGAAAAGAAAAAAGAAAATGAACTTAATAACATAAACACTCTTCAGGTTTTGAATGCATGGAGCTCAAATATAAACACTCTAATGCGTGGAACTCAAACACTTTGAAATGTAAACGTGATGTTATCCCAGGAAGTTATTCAATCTACGGTAAGTCACTACATAATGCTGCTACTTTGAGCTCCAATGCAGCATTTCAATTGACATCCAAATCTATACTGTGTTTTGTCTGAAATTGAGAGTGCCATCAGTGCATTAACACGATCGTGTCACCCTTCTGTGTGTGTGTATATGCCACGCAGGATTAGGTTAATGTGCGCGATTCTTGCTAATGCCAAGCTTTAATATACTTATGCATGTGGGTTTGAGAGACAAATAAAGCTGACACACAGAAGGACTGGTATGAGTCTATAAAGGAGATCCTAAAGCTTGATATAATGGTTTTCATTTTTGCCCCATTTGTATGATTTTTCTCGGGATAGTGAAAACACCCAAAATGTTTGTTTTGATATATTATTGCCTTAACTCAAGAATTGCAAGACATATGGAAATAATTATAAATGTGATTATTGGTGGCTTCTTTGACTCATTGCCTATCAGCTCATTGTATTAATACTAGCGGGACACCTGCGTATGGCTAGCTTAGCAACTGACTACTTTTCTTAGTTTACCTAGGATAGCAACGGACCACATTTTCACTGATTTTGAGGCCAATTCTTGACCGTTTTCCCATATATTCCCCGATCTCCCGTATAAATTTGGCGACATTTGGATCGAAACTGACGGAGCCTTTTCATTAACTCACCCACATAGTCACTCACATAGTCACAACATTCCCCTATTTATAGTAAGATTAAGAGCAGCAACAGTTTGGTTTAATTGTGCATTGAACTTGAAATAACAACTTGGAATTCCACAGCAGTTTGGTTTAAGTGGCTAACAGTGGAAAATGTATCTTTGAAATACAACTTACAGTAAGTACTGAAGATAAAGTTGCTTAAAAGATTGAATTTTGTTTATGACTACCTGAAAAACACTTGAAACATACCAGAATATGCCACATCTTTGCAATGGTGACATTGAATAAATGAGCAGTTAGAAAAAAATAATGTTCCAGATAATTGTCCCCATCTATGGTTACATACCAGTAGCTTTTGTACGATCACGATGAAGCTACTAAATGTAAAGTTTGTTTTCTTGCTGTTTTGAAGAGGTAATTTTGCACAGAAATTTGTATTTATGACATTATAAGAAAAGAATGAGTACTGTCTGTTGAAATGTCAAATCCTAGGGGTAAAGATATTAATTACAGATTGACAGGAATAATATATCTACTGCATATGCTCAAGTACACTTGACTCAAGAAGTCTGCTTTTCAATGGTTTTCAATTATACATCTTTATGGATCTTTACTAATATTGTTTGTCTTTGATATGTGATGCGTAATAGGATATTAACCAATGGTGAAATCTTGTTGCTGTATCAAATTTCAAAGATTAGGAGAAGACATTGACTCAAGAACAGTCAAAGTTTTACAATATTGAAAGCTTCTTGCTTTGCGACTTAATTATTGAGAATATAATTAAACTAATGTTAATTAATTTAAACCAGTATTTATTTATTCAAATAGGATATTAACCAATGGTGAAATCTTATTGCTGTATCAAATTTCAAAGATTAGGAGAAGACATTGACTCAAGAACAGTCAAAGTTTTACAATATTGAAAGCTTCTTGCTTTGCAAGTTGCAATTAATTATTGAGAATATTTAATTTAACTAATGTTAATTAATTTAAACCAGTATTTATTTATTCAAATAATCCTCAACTTCATTGAAAACATTAACCCGACATGGTATTGGGCTATTCCAGTTGAAATCCACACTACCCCTGTGGAAGATTTTGGAAATATCTTCCACAGAGGGAGTACGTTTTTCTAATGTAATTGGTCAGAGTTAATCATTTTGAAACCCATACTCCCCCTGTATTATTGCTTTACCTATATCTTCCACAACTGGAGTGAGTATTTCAAATTGAAGTTACCCAATTGTATATTCTATTCAAAATTTATACTCCCTCTGTGGCAGACTTTAGCTAAATCTTCCACAGGGGAAGTGTGAAATTTAAATGGAATAGCCCATTGAGAGTCATGGTTTGATTTGGTTGGGATTTTGGCATAAGGAATAACTACAGTATGGTATTCATTATTGTGCATTGAACTTAAAATAACAACTTGTAATTCAATGAATATTCATATTCACAATTTAGTGGTTACAGTTAAGTTCAGAGGAAACTTGTTATATTTCATCATTAGATTAATTGAATCTAGTGTTCACTTTAGTGATGTATTTAGTTAATATCTTAATTCATTCCTTATCACAGATCCTTTCAGATGAATGTCATCTTTGAAATGTCACTAACATTGTAACAAAATCAATGAGTTCATGCATATGTATATGTTAATACGTAACATAGAGGTGTTTTTCCATAACTCTATACCAATTCCCATTAGACAGGTGGGCATTTTTGGTGTGATTTTGCATATTTTATGCCCAACCAAAGTGATAGAAAACCTGAAAAGAAATTCCAGAAGGATAGGATTGTGCTTTTTTCACAATCCAGTAGTTTCATCAGGGGAACACTTTTTTCTTTTTTAACTATAAACCATAGACTAGCAGGCAAGTCATAAATCTAGCGATTATCTTAAAGGGTGGAGTTTTGTTTAATCCATGGAGATTCAAGTTTAATAATATATCCTTAGGCATTTGAAATTGCAAGAAAAAGCATTTATAAAATTTGATTGATGAGCACTTTTGAAAATGTGGGAAAACTTGTATTCTTATGTAGTAGCTCAACTCACCAAATGTAATTTTTTCTAAGTTACTTGAAAGTGTGTTCTATGTAGCTGAGCATATGTGTTCAGAGATGAAGTCAAAATTTTGGAAATTACCATTTCTAACTTGTTCAATGTCTACACTTACTGAACCTAAATCCCTAAGTCCCTAGCATACTTTTTTTTATATGGTACTACAAGCCATTGATGCACATCACTATTATGAAAAATCCAAAATTTTAGACAAAATAAGTGGAATGTTGAGTAAGTCTTACAATATGGCTTTAAGTCTGATCAATCTACTTCCTTCTCTCTGTCTGTGCACCCATAGGTAATTGTATACCACCAATCAATGATGTAATTATCTCTTGGACTCTGTTATTTGCATATTTGACCTTTTTAAACTCGAAAGGCCAAAGGTAAATTTACTTTTATTTTAGGACCAAAAAAAGCATCTATTTATTTATTTATAATATTTGGCAAGTGCTAGGTGAAGCCCAATAAATAATTAAAGAGATGCATAAAAAACAATATCGCATAAATAGAGAAAACAAGAAAATGGTTGCAAATGATACCTTATCACAGGCAGAAGCTGCACATTACAAAAGCGAAGGAGAAAATACACAGAGTAACTGACTAGAGTAGGTGGGAGGCATAGCCAACTTGAAAAACTGAAGGGAAGTGCACTTCTGGTACATAAACCCAAAGAAAGTCTCTATAAATGAGTTAGCTGGCAAAAGGTGGTCTCAACAGTACAGGAGTTAAAGTGGCACAGACTGGGACAGGTATGAGGTTTGAATGAGATCGGAGATGAGCACAAAGTGTGGAAACAATTGACAAAGAACGGTCACTTACCATTGTTATTTTTGGGTTTGGTACTCGCAATGAGTTTGGAAGCAGCAAAAAAAGTCAGAGCCTTGCTGGCTGCTGGTATGGAAACTAGAAACACTCTTCTCTTGTCAGGCCTGTAGACAGAAAATAAATCAAACAGAAATATTTAATTACAAAACTTACAAACATTTAAGATCCTTATGCACAAAACAAGTTAGACCAGGTCTAACTATGGAGGTTAGGCTCGGGGAGGGGCCCTTTTACTCTTTTCTTTTCGTCCTTTACTTGAAGCAAAGTCTAACAGCTAAGTGCAGTCATCTAATATTAAGCTACAAAAAGTTTTGTGCATTCAAACCAAATTGTTTAACCTCATGACTGACTGACCGTTTTACATCCAATCTATTCTTTAAATTAGTCCACACATAGTCCATACATAGGTGAAATAAAATTGAGTATTCTTTGGGTTTTGAGTCCCTTTAAAGTACTTTGTTATCTTTGCAATGTTCAAACCTTTTAGTGTGACATGAAGACTATACGGCTTGCATATTTATTAATTTATTTTCAGAATTTTAGTGGAGGCATATTGCATATAATATTGCAAAATTGAGATTGTGTTACAATGAACTTAACAAAAACAGGTATGCAACTATGCAGAGGATTATTGTGTCCAAAATGAAGTGATAAATGACCTAAATCTTTATGGGGATTGCCCAGTCTAGAACTGGCAGTTGACAAGACCAGTTATGAGGCTCACTTGTATTGTTTTCAGTGTGTATTTATGAGAAAGTATTATCGTAGAGAGTGATCATATTCCATTTTCAAATTGTCCACATTATAGGCTAAACCAAAATAAGTATTCCTTGGGTTTGAGAGTCCATTTAAAGTGCTTTTTTTTATATCTTTACAATGTTCAAACCTTTTAGCGTGACATGAAGACTATATGGCTTGCATAATTATTTATTTATTTTCAGAATTTTAATGCAGGCATATTGCATATAATATTGCACAACAATGAGATTGTGTTACATTGAACTTAACAAAAACGTGTATGCAACTATGCAGAGGATAATGCTGATAGTGATTGTTTCCAAACTGAAGTGATGAATGACCTAAATCTTTATGGGGATCACCCATGTTTATGCAATCTAGAACTGGCAGCTGACAAGACCAATTAGGAGGCTCACTTTGTATTGTTTTCAGTGTATTATTGAGAAAGTATTATAGTAGAGAGTGATCATATTAGAGGTATTGCAAATAGTAGTGGAAGAGTTATGAAGCTTCCATCCAATCAATGATGCCCTAGATCTTCAATTGGTATTGTAAAACTAAATTGAATAGTTACTCTGAGGGAAACTGTATACTTGTCCCCAAACCACCCAGAAGCATTTTGAATGCAGGACTTGTAGTTTCATTTAATTAGTTCACACCAATTGTTATTTCAAAAACTACTACGAAGTATCAAACTATTCAATGACAAATTGCTATTCTATAAATTCTGTAGGTAGCAGGCAACCATTATTTTCACATTAAAGTAATTCCTTACCTTCATATAATTCAATAGAATTCTAGATCAGAAAGAATAGTCTATGAGAAAGAATTGCAATTTGAATCCAGGGTCTTTTAAACCATCATATTTGATATTCTGGGACTGAAATACATCCAATCTAATCAGCATATTCCATAATTTTCAAATTGTCCACATGAAGCCAAAACAAAAATGAGTATTCCTTGGGTTTGAGAGTTCGTTTAAAGTGCTTTAATATCTTTGAGATGTTCAAACCTTAAAGCGTAACATGAAGACTATATGGCTTGCATAATTATTCATTTATTTTCAGAATTTTAATGCAGGCATATTGCATATAATATTGCACAACAGTGTGAATGTGTTACAATGAACTTAACAAAAACATGTATGCAACTATGCAGAGGATAATGCTGCAGTGATTGTTTCCAAACTGAAGTGATGAATGACCTAAATCTTTATGGGGATCACCCATGTTTATGCAATCTAGAACTGGCAGCTGACAAGACCAATTAGGAGACTCACTTTGTATTGTTTTCAGTGTGTATTGTTGAGAAAGTATAATTATAGTAGAGAGTGATCATATTAGAGGTATTGCAAAATAGTAGTGGAAGAGTTATGAAGCTTCCATCCAATCAATGATGCCCTAGATCTGCAATTGGTATTGTAAAACAAAATTGAATAGTTATTCTGAGGGAAACTGTATACTTGTCCCCAAACCACCCAGAAGCATTTTGAATGCAGGACTTGTAGTTTCATGTAATTTGTTCACACCAATTGTTATTTCAAAAAACTACTACTGATGCTGCAAATGAAGCACAGTGATTGTTTCCAAACTGAAGTGATGAATGACCTAAATCTTTATGGGGATCATCCATGTTTATGCAATCTAGAACTGGCAGCTGACAAGACCAATTAGGAGGCTAACTTTGTATTGTTTTCAGTGTGTTGAGAAAGTATTATAGTAGAGAGTGGTCATATTAGAGGTATTGCAAATAGTAGTGGAAGAGTTATGAAGCTTCCATCCAATCAATGATGCCCTAGATCTACAATTGGTATTATAAACCAGTTTTGAATAGTTACTCTGAGAGAAACTCTGTTCTCATTTCCAAATCACCCAGAAGCTTTTTGAATGCAAGACATGTAGTTTAATCTGTCATTTAATTTGTTTACACCAATTGTTATTTCAAAAACTACTACTATTAAACTATGAAAATGTGTTATTCTATAAATTCTGTAGAAAGCAAGCAACCATTATTTTCATATTAAAAGTAATTCCGTACCTTTATATAATTCAATAGATCAGAAAGAATAGTCTATTTGTAATTTGAATCCAGGGTCTTTTAAACCATCAAATTTGATATTCTTGGATTGAAATAGCATTTAGTATTGATTGACAGTGTGGGTATATCCATTGTATTAAAGATACTAAAAGCAATGCCAGGCATATGGGTGATCATGCACTGGGTAAATGAGATATGTGCAGTAGCAAACCCTACCTGAATTAACAAGTAAATTTTACTTTGGATTTGATCAACGTCATGATGACTACCGTACTCTGGACAATCACTTTCTACATAGCTTCATAAAATGCTGCCACAGTTTTCTGTTTGTTTTGCTTTAGTTTATTTCATTTCATTTATGTGTACGTGTGTGTGTTTTTATTATTATTTTTTCAAGAGAGTAACAAAATTCTAAGACATATGCAAGATAAAAGGAAAGAAAACAAGTTTCAAACTATTGAATTTATCCCACAATTAAAAACAAGGTAAATGGTATGCAAAGTAGTATTCACATTGTTGCATGAATTACTGAGGTTTTTAAATTTTCCTATTAATTTCCATGTTAAGAACATGTACAAATACAAGCCAATGATATAAAAATATAAAAGGCTTTGCAATCAAATTGTTGCTTCATTTACATATATTTATTTTAACTATAGATATGATAAGACTCTAAACCACTTAGCACCAGATTATCTGAACACTTGTCTCCATATTTATCATCCAACCCGTAATCTCAGATCCGTCAATGATTTTCTTCGTTTGGATTACCCCAAGGCTCACCTTACAGCAGGCGACAGGACATTTACTCTATGTGCTTCACGGAAATGGAATAAACTTCCCATCACAATAAGACAATCCTCTTCTATCGCGAGTTTTAAAAAGTCGATTAAGACCTATCTTTTTCCATGATATGTTTCCGTTGATTTCCTTTGTTAACCTGTGTTATTTTATGCCTTGTATTATGTAAATTTAAGGTTTGTACTCTATAACATTATTTATTTAAGGCTTTTGTTTGTGTACTTTAAGATGTTTTTATTTTTACTTTGTTAGCGCTACGAGCTTGTCATAAGGAATAGCGCACCAAAAGTTTTCTGTTATGTTATGTTAAGTTTCTTTTCAAACTCTGTTCACAGTTTGCCAAACTTTTAAGATGAGAAAGACATTGTGCTCGCAGTTCTCGTAAATTCGGACACCAATATTTTATTTAAGAAAATTGAATTTATATGTGCAAAATGTTACTTCTCTGCTGTGAAAAGCATTTCAAGCCAAGCTGATTTAATTGTATTATGTGCCCTTCCATGTTGACCTCTTTTTGTATGCAATAACACTTGTATGTTCTAATAATAACATCATCTATATATATAATTCTACCCATGAAACTTACATTGTCTGGCATGGTCAGTATAATAATATTGTTTATTATGTCTGTATACAATATGGTTGGCCACAGATCCCAGCGTTGGCTATTGCTTCTGCAATTAGGGCCAATTTATACTCCATATATTCGATTTTGAGTATTTGATGAACAAAGTATTTGTTATTCAATTTGTTTAAATTCATATTTATCTTCAAACAAATGAATATATGAATACAAAAGCCACCTAAGTCCATACTTTGGCCAAATTGAGTTAAGCATGGGAAATTGTTGCTATACATAGGCCTGTCATATGCATGAAAGAACAACTCAAATTCATTCTCTGTGTCTATTGGGGATGTGAAAAATAGCACGTATGAAAGAATCACCCAATTCCATGATTTGAGTCTTGTAACACATTGATTGAAATCCAGTATGTATAAAAGTCCACTTGTAACACATTCATTGCTAGGGAATGACTTTTGAACAAAAAATGGGTTTAATAAAGGAAAGTGTGTGGTTTATATTACATGGCAGAATGCTTATCAACATTATACATACCTGTGTGCTTTATTTTGTATTATCTTACTAGTGGTAATCTCATTCTAACATTGTTGTCTTTGTATATGATTCAAAAAACCACCTAAGTCCAAAATTTAAAATGAACCCCACGAAGTCCCTGAAATGCTAATCGTCATACCTAATACAGGTTAATCCACTCATTTGCACGTAAAACTTACCATATTGACCAGGTAAATCTAACTGAAGGAATTAAAATGATACACGGGTTTATCTCTCAAAATAACTTCGCATGGACTTAGGTGGCTTTTGTATTCATGTATTCAAATGTTTGTTGACGAAAATTCAATTATAGTTGACATTGAATATCTGTTGGAAATATTTTATCAATGTCAGCAAACAATCATTAGAAGTTACAAATGACTGGAAATAGAATGGAGATAGAACTGATAGAATATCGAATACTTGTTGAATTGAATATGCTGTGTCAAGTAAAAAGTATTAAGCAGAACTAACTACAATGGATTGGTATCACAGCAGCTGAAAGGAGTATCCCATTATGCTTTGCGGTACCATTATAGAACTAATTGTGCCATAGAAAATGTACACAAAATCCCACACTTAAAAATATCACCCATAGAGTATTGTGAATCTATCAATAGCTCTCAATATCTAAGCGGCCCTTGTTTATATTTCGTATACATTTGCTATGGAGCAAGCAGATATACTGCAATGCATGGTGGGATACTCCTTTCAGCTGCTGTGGATTGGTATAATATAGGTGCTTTTCACACTCACTACCTTCTCCTTTGTTTTAAATACCCGTTATTATGGGAAGTGATGGGTGTTTTCAGCTTTAAATCCATCTTCACAGTTAGTTACCTCCAATCACTATGATTTACCTCCTGCATTGAACATCTTTCCATAATTCTCTCTTGCATATTTGTACTATTGATATTGATATTAATATTTTTGAGTATCCATTTGGATAGAAGTCACTCATTATAAGGTATTACAATTTCAAGCACTGATTAGTCATTGGTCTCAACAACAACTGATAATTGATGTATCATATTTCACATAAATTTTGAAACTTGCAAATCTTAAAAGTACCTATTCAATGCAATTATTAGCATGAAATATGGTACAAAATGGTACAAAATCAAAGTTGAAATATTCTATGGGTATTATGTTTCTGAAATAAAAGATGGTATTTGTATGAAAAATATTCAGGTTTACTTTCAAATTACAGTTTAAATCAAAATACTTATTAATTAGGGCTAATATTTGAAATATTAGATTTTGCTGGTTTCTTTCCATGCAAACATGTGTAAGAATCATATGCATAATATCATTCAATACCACCCTTTCATACCCATGCATAGTACCTGTTGTAATTGAAGAACCCTATTGCAGAAGCAATTATATTAGTATTGGAGAGTCTCAGATTAGCGGAATTGGTCAAGTGAGAGCATCTTCAACCCCTTTCGTGACATTCAGTGTGTCCATCTCATTACATCTACTATGGTAGCTGGTGACGTTGTATTTAACATGAAAGTTACAGTTTGTAACACCTGCATTGATTTCGTTTCTAGAAGCCGAAAGTGTGACTCTAATGTGTCAAACTGAATGCCAGTCAACTAAGCTATGTACTCCATAGAAACAGAATAGGCACTTACTATGTGTCACTATGATTTAGAAGCTAGGAAACAGACACTGAATGAAGCAAACAATCTTGATGTCAGCACTGACATGGGTGTATTTAAAGTTAAAGTCATTAATGGTCAACAATTTGACCGGTCATGTGCTGCAAAGTGCTATTTACTGGTCTGATATCGTATAGTTTTAAATGGTGTAACTGAAAATAAATATCACAATTTTGACTCTATCTGGAATAGCTCAATGCAGAAAGAAGTTTCAAGCCATAGCAAATATATATAACTAAATAGACCAGTGACCTTGAAACATGCACCATGCACCAATGATTGACATCCGCTTCAGTTTACTTGTGTCAGGAGGGTGAAAGTGCATAGGAACAATGCCGGAAACTACGTCACGCTATTGTTCGACTTAAACTACATCATTTTTAACCCCTTCCGTTTCCGTTAATACAGCTTTAGTCTCCTCCACCTTCACAACACGGTGCATTGGAGTGACTGGAATCACAATGACAGCGGAGGAGAATACTAGCTAGTCAGACAATTTAATTCTATCAAGCATATAATACCTGAACAATCACCGTCATTTGATCGATTTACTACAGAATATATTGTATACACAAAATATAATTTTAAAATTGTAAACCTGTTAACTTATATACTTGTGTACTAAAGTATAAGGACACGTGAATAAAATCATGTAGAAGACAAAATGGCCGCTAATCCGCCTATTGTCTAGACTTAAACTACATCTTCCGGTTTGTTACGTAATACTAGGATGCCCATGGTTGCTTGTGTTAGGTCTCAGTTTTGGCCATCTAATCTTGTGCTTGGGCACAGTTTTGGTCATCTATAAATCTTACAAATGATAGAATTAAGTGAAGTCCATACTCAGTACCTCAAAGTTGCTTTAAGATTTTCAAGTGACTACTATACACCAATTAGGGCAGACAGACATAATGACACAATGGTTAAAGGTTTTTAGTCTTACTTAACACCGAACCTAGTAACTACTTACATGTTACATGTTTTAAGTACATTGTTTAATTACAATTTACCAACACATTTGATCTGTTACTAGTTTAATTGTAAGTCAAGTTACATCAATGTAACTGAAGTGTGCACTTAGGTGCAGTTTGCTCTTTGATGCACAGATATACTCAGTGATGGCATTTGAAGGAGTGTACACAAACTTGTATTTGTAGTGACTAGATTGCAAATTGGATGGGTGATTAGTTTATTGGCAAGCTTGATTATATAACAAAACATTAAACGGTAATATATATACTATAAGGGAAAGAACTTAGCAATTAAGTTAAGCATTGGCGAAAAGAACAAATAGTAAATACGAAAAGCACAATAGCACACTTAAAGTTTGCTATATCAAATGTCTTTGTCAATTGTCAAGGGCAAGGAATGTACAAGATTGCTTGGTTGATAATATTCACCTAAATGCTGGAAAAAGCTGCATGGATACTACCCTGGCTTTTGTGGATACCTTGGTATGATCAATTTTAAAATTCCTATGAACATATTTAAAATTCACCTGAAACAGAGAGTAATTCTTAGTATAGAACACAGCATAATCTTATTAGATATCCATAAGAAGGCAGGCAGTTCCTGTATTACCAGATCTAATGATGCTATGATTGCTTCAGTTTTATGCAGCTTCTTACAGATAATATGGATTTCAAATTACTATTCACTGGCCTATTTGCACCAGTTTGCAAATATATCTGTATCAATGTTTGATCAGGCATCGAAGAGCCACTAAACCAAAGTCTTATATAGGTTGCATTTCCATAAACACAATGCACAGGACACCAGTATCATAGATCTGTAAATTTAAAATTTCAACTTCACATACCCTTTTACCCAGACTAATGAATTTTATTTGACTAGCTGCTGCCAGTGATCAATATTTTGCATTATTTTATCGCTATTTGATGTGGAATCATTGCAATGACAACTAATGTAAATGTCATTGATCCAGACACAATTGAGAAATGTTGTGATGTATTGCTTGAAGGTGTTAATGCTCTGCGTGCTAGTCATAAGCTTCAACATAAAAAGACCAAGTTTTGAGAAATTTTCTCAAAATATCAAGAGCTATCTTAAGCTATCTTAAGAACCACTGAACCAATTTATTTGTACTCATTTTAATGCATTTTTCATGCTGATTTCAAATATGGTCATGAAAATTTACAATTCTGAAATTTTTGAAAAATTCAAATAAAATTTGAAACTTGTCGTCTGCAGTCGACACCCGCGTGGAGAGAGTTTAAGAAGTCATTTAATGGGTATGTCAAGATTCACAGTCTATCATATTTTTGGTTTTGTTGTTGTTGGGTTGTGCATAATTAATTGGTTGGTTGGTTTGGTTGGTTGGTTGGTTGGTTGGTTGGTTGGTTGGTTGATGGTTACTTTTTCCTAATTTTAGGTGCTACTCCATCTGTACTTTTTTTTCCCTCAGTTTGAATCTTGTGTAAACTTGGATAAATTTGTATTCAACGCCTTCTTCTAAGGGTGTTTTGATTAAACCTCTTTAATAGATCAGGTGCCCGGAAATCAGGTGTCCGGAAAACAATTCTATCAACACATAGAAGGTCATCATGATGTGTGGGTGTTTCTGTGTGTGAGATACTCAGATGGTTATGTTAATACATGACCAGGAGGAACCATTATCTCAGATGAACTATCAGAGACAATGAATCTTATCTTGCTTCTTTGCAGTTCTAATGGAATTAACTTTTGATCTAGGTACTTAAAAATTTGCTTTATTGAATTTCAAAAGTTAGATTAAGAAATACTTCAAAATTAAAGCAGGTTTAGTTACTTAGCTCCATTAAAGGATAACAATCTACTATTTTTGATTGCTGTAATTAGGTGATTGCAGGGCAGGTGCTACAGACAGTATAAAATTGCAGGATGGACCCATAAGCAATATATTTTTATTATTGTTTTTTTTTGACACATTTCAGATTTGGTGCAGTATTCCCTTGTAGCAGTCCCATAGAATTTATAAGCCAAATATAAACCGTAATTGAGATATGTGTGAAGATGCACAAACTGTTTCTTTGTAAGTTACAGATATGTTATGTCTATCAGCACAGATTACTTTAATTGAGGAAACACCTGTTAAGAGGAAAATGTTTTTTAGGAAATGAACACTGTAAATGTCAGTTGACCAATAATTGGAATTTAATTGTGGTGAACAGTTCACCTTACATTAATGTATCTGGTTTATATTAAAGTGTTTATAATAAGGACTTTATAGTATGTGTCACTGCAATAGAAATGTGATGTTCAACACAGGGTGTTCAATCTATAGACTATATAGTAGGTGTAATTATACTGGGAAGTATCTCAAAACCGATTGTTTGCTCAGAAAAGTATACATGAAGATAACTAAGGTTGTTGAAAATATTACAATTGAAAAGATCAAGTGTGTTTGATTTACATGTACAATTTTAATCAAATATGAGTAATTTACAAAATGCACAACATTTGCCATATATTGTAATCTAGAATGTTTTCATCAGTTTTGAAATAAAAAAGACCAAGTCATTGGTCATAATGGTCAAAAGCTGGGCCAAATATGATTGAAAAAGCAACTGTCCTTTCCTTTCTCCCTAGAGTGATAAAGTAATCTTGCATCAGTACCTCTAAGTTAGTACAAATTAGATGTTACCTACTCAGTCCAAATAGATAAGTGTAAGCTCTGTATTTTTATAAAGTATCTCTCCAAACTCTATGCGTGGCTATAGCTGTATTATGTTGCACCTGTAATTGGAATCTAGGATGGGGAATGTCTTCAGGGATAAGTGCATAAGCTCAAGGCATAAGTGTCTGGTAACATGTCAAAAAAAAACTTTCATGAAAACATTCATCATGTAGTGTTCCACTCTCTCTAAGAATCCATTTAGTTGTCCTTTTCCTGTCCAAGATACCCTTAGGATTCTGCAGTAACACCAGAGTTCAAATGAATCTACTATCTACTTTTCCCTAACTTGCTCATGTTCTAAATCACATTTCATTACAATTGCCAGCCAATGCTAGATCTGGTGGGTTCAGTCGCCTCAGGTATTGAGGATGGATCCCAGAAACTCAAAACTCTACACCTCTTCAATGACACCACCATCAAGTGTGAAGTTTTCTCCTTGATATTGCTGTTTCCACTGCTCTCAGAAGATCCAGTAGCTTTTTTTTGCTGCCACACACCAAGATGGTGTCATCTGCGCACATCAAATTTGTAATTCGCTGACCACCAGCATATATGAGCACATAATTCAACATTTGAAAATCACAAACATGGTTAATCAGGTAACTAACAAATTTCAGATGTCAACTAAATTGAAATCCTATGTTTATATTTGTTTTAAGTAAAAGAGCAGCAGCTGTCACCAACTTCATATTTTTATAAGGAATACTCGCAGTTCGTAACGGTCAAAATCTGGGGCTGAAAATGATTGAAATAGCAACTATCATTTCCTCTCTCCCTAGAGTGATAAAGTAATCTTGCATCAGTACCTCTAAGTTAGTACAAATTAGATGTTACCTACTCAGTCCAAATAGATAAGTGTAAGCTCTGTATTTGTATAAAGCATCTCTCCAAACTCTATTGCGTGGCTATGGCTGTATTATGTTGCACCTATAATTGGAATATAGGATGGGGAAGGTCTACAGGGATTGTAGCCAGTTGTGTGTGATTCAGACTTTCCTAATATAGTGTCCTGTTGCATGCTTTTCTTTCTGGCACTTTTTCAGTGATATGATCCAGTGCCAATTTCAGCTTTCATCATTTTGTAGTTGATCAAAACTGACTACAAAGGACAGTTTATTACTGCAAGCAAAAAATTGACATTTCAGGAATGGTTTGAAGAGGGAATAGATCAACTTACAGGTTGGACTTGCCACAAGGAAGTAGTTCTACTCTTTAAGACAGAACGGTTCATGTGAACTGTTGACACAAGACTTGGCTTTTGTTTGCCCATAGCTAATATGAATTGCAGTGAGATGGATAATGTTGCTAGCGCATGTACTTAGCAAGTACATCTAGGAATCCTGTTTCATTGTGTTGAGTTTGTTTTGTTTTTTGTCACAGCTAAAAAAGCACAATTGTAATTGGTACTGATCATGGAGAGTTTCATTGACAATTAAGTCAATGCATTTAAAGGAAGGTGACCTGATATATTTGGAAAATCAAATTCTTTAAAACTTACCTATAACATAAAATGTTGTCCCTTTCAAACATTCATGCATATAAAGAACATGTAAATGTTCCTTGTAAATGTGACTAATTCCTTATAAAATTACTGACATTTTATACAGCGTGATTTTGGTAGTCTACAGTGTTTTTATTAATGATAATCATCATGATCATGTAATAAATTGATATCAAATGAGAGATCCTATTTTTCTCATTAACATATTGAAATTAGGAGTTCCAAATCGGTGTATTTCCGAAGATATGATCAAATAACTGTTGAATTAGTCTAAAATATGGTATACCACATTTTAGACTAATTCGACAGTTTTTTGATGGGGTAAAGTGAGGGGATGAGGTTGTCAATCAAGAATATAATATTGGTATTTCAATAAGTGTTTTGAATAATGCTGAAGTTTTAAAGGTGAACACATACATGAACACATAATTCAACATTTGATAATTGCAAACATGAGCAATCAAGTAACTAACAAATTTCAGATGTCAATCAAATTGAAGTGCTATATGTAAAACAGCAGCAGCTGTTCAGCATCAACTTCATATAAGGAATTATAGCAACAAATGGTAATACGGAACATTAAGTCTGATATTAGTACAACATGAAAATAGAAGGAATGTATCATAACAGCAGACAAAATGCATGAAAACAACAATTTCAATGTACATTTAAATGTACACTCTGCAACAATATGTAAGATTTGGTGTAAAAAGTTAAAGCAATAATGTGTGATTTCCATGAAGAATAGGTTCATATTTGTTTCCGCAAAATATTAGTTTTCACTAGCTCATATGTCCCCTTTTGATTTTGAAAAATGAGGTAAAACTAAGAAATTTTTCATTCCAGCATCTATAATAATTGTCATTGCTTGTTAGCTCGCTGATCATCATTGAGTGGAGCTTCACATCGGGATAAGACATATAGCTGAAGATGAATAATTATATACATAGTTTATATGTCAAAGATTTATGCATGCATGAGATATTTCAGCCATCACATCTACTATCATTGCTGTACTGAAAGCACTTCAGTCTTAGACTTTCACATGGTATTTTAGTTTACCATTGGGCATTAAAATTGTGCAAAAAGTAGAAATCTGTATATCAAAGATTTACACATGCATAAAATATTTCAGCCATCACTTCTACTATCATTGCTGTAATGAAAGCATTCAGTCTTAGACTTTCACATGGTATTTTAGTATACCATTGGGCATACAATCTTGCATAAAGTAGAAATCTGAGAAAAATTAATGGGATTGCTTTAAGATATGTGCTGCACCATGTGCCATACTTGTAGCAATTATATCAGGTTAAGCTAATTTAAGCAATGATATTAATTATGCAGTGCACTATTTAAGGTTTGTTGTATTCATTTTGAAATCCATCAGTAATTATACAAAAAGATCAAGACATACATTGCTTATTAATGGCGTGGTGCTGTGAGAGACGTGCATGATAGATTGCGTGGGGAAGTTAACATGACAGGATGATAAGAAGCAGCCTACTTTCAAGCAGCGGTTAAAAGAAAGTAGCTGCTCTCTGCCAATTTTATAATCTAAATTTGAATAATCTGACATTTCTGACATGCTGTTTCTTATAATAATAATAATATTAATAATAATACACAGACTTAGAGAGCGCTTTTTAAATGAAGAAACAAAGCACTATGCAAAAGGAAAAATGCAAGAGGGAGGAAACATTAGGCGCTAAAAGGTGAGTTTGAGGTTCTTTTTGAAGGTTTGGACATTATAAGTACAGGGACTAACTAAATTTATTAGTTTGTTTTCAAATTCATAAAAGATTCAAAAGAAGCCAGGGTATTTCCATGAAAGTGAATGAAATACTCATTACATAACTATTGTCTGAAATGATACATGTATGTGATGCGATCAAGCAAAATCAATCGGAACTCGGAAACATTAAATTTTCAGTTTCTCATAGGATAGTAAAAAGCATTTACAAATCTGGATTTTGCAGAAAACCCCATCGAAATTGAACAACCAGTTCCAAAGATATGGGCAATTAAAGAGTTTCCAAAACAATAGGAAACAAAAGGAAATATTTCATTTGCTTGGCTATATCTCAAAATCAATATTTCCAAGTTTCGACTGATTTGGCTTGATATGTACCACATATAAGATAATGTAAAGGTCTCATGGCAGCTTCTTTTCTAAATACATGCAACCTGTGTGTTTTATACCAATGTAATGACAAAATGCATGGTCACAGTCAGTCAATAGGATGTTGGAAATCAATGCAATGTGGCTATGTAGCACTAACAAGAAATTTGGTGGTCTTCAGAGATAGGTCAACCATCTGCTCCTATCTTGATTGATGTAGGAATTGCAAATGAATTCAGTCAGTGCCAGTATAATTAGGTTGATATCAAACAGACAAGTCATCACAAATGAAATTACATCCAAAATATTATGCACTTATTGTGTGCAGAAGTTTGGATTTCTGGTGCAGACCTTAGTCCAAATTAGTAATAAATTGCAGAGATTCAGATCTAGGGATGTCCAGTGTGCTGGTGTAGTCCAAATAGTAATAAATAGTAGAGATTAAGATCTAGGAATGTCCAAATGGTAATTAATGGTAGGTTTGAATCTAAGCTTGATGTGTGATAAATTGACTTGGTGGGGAAAAGTAGATGAGAGGAGTTACCTATAGATGACTTAAGTCCTGGGATTGCTGATTCCTGATTAAATATTTTCCTCTGACAAAGCTAACAACATTTTTCAAAAGTGGATACTTCAACTGACCTTATTCCAACATGTTGTGCATATGCGCCATAAAAGTGACGATGTTAACAGGGTAGTAATAGATGAATAACATTTTTTAATACATTGCCCTGCACTACAACATTCACACAGTACCTATGCATTGGACCTTAGATGTCAAAGGACAGGGATAAAGACTGGCATTGTAATTCTATAGAATACTCATATCATGCTGATCACTCACACATGTAAGATTAGTATCTTTGAAAAGAGCGGTATTGTATTCAATCTATGATTGCAGACAGGTGATAAGTGCAACCTGCTTGTAGTACAGGGTGATATATTCAAAAATTGTATTCATCTATTGCTATGGTAGTTAATTCTGTTACATCATCACTTCTAGTGACCTTTTGTCAAATCGAGGTATTATGTTGGGAAGAAATAGCAATTCTTAGTGCCTGATCACAATTGAATACCTGAGTGGAAGAAGGGCCCAACTCCATCAAAACTGTTTTTGAGATATTAAGAAAAAACTTAATATTGGGAAAAGTTTTATAGACAGAATGTTTTCATCTTCATGGGACCTTTAATACATGCACATACAGTATTTCATACTTTCAAAATCATATATGATGTTTCCATGGCAAGGGTACAGGTCTTAATAGGAGCTGGAGCTGGGCCCTTCTTCCAGTAATATACTGCAAGTGCCAGTTTGCAAGCAGATGTGTTATAAATAGCTACAGAAATTTGGAAATTTTCCATAATTGCACAAGTAGAAGCATGTAATATGCTAGCAAGAAAGTTTATAGTAGTGAAAAGCAGATTTCATGGATGAACAAAATTCTTCCTTAACCCAAGATTAAGTGTACGTGGATTTTGGCTCAACTTTCACACACAAGGAAGAACAGTCTGCTGGCAATAAAATGCTGGGTGTAACTCATTTTTGTACAAAATTGGAGTTGGGGCCTTCTTCCACTTAGGTATTCAATTAAGTTCAATTCAGAAAATATTAAGGTAAACATTAAACAATTGAAATACTTCGAAATTCATTTCAAAATTGTACAATATAATCAAGATGAAGTCTCTATTATGCTTTTTTATTAAACATGATAAATTAGTTGATCCAGCCTAGATGCTTCATTTAACAAATCATCCGTTAGTTAGTCACAAAAAAGAATCTCTCCTGTGGGCGTTCTCTGTTTGACAATCAATTTATGATTTATAGATTTGGGCAACAGGCATGACTGACATCCTCTGGGTTCAATATTAATTTCATTTTATTTAGATAGTATCATCAAACTTGATAAAAAGTAAATAGAGGGTAAGATAAGATGTTGAAAAAGATAACACTTCAGGCTATTAAAGATCAACACATTTGTATTTGAATGTATTTAAATTGTTTAAATTGGTATTTTATCAATTGACATCCTGTTCTTCGCTGCAACAGTTGACTTAAGAAGGAGCATGTTGCAGTTGTTATGTTTTTGCCAGAGCTTTAAGAAAAATGAATTAAATTTGCCAAAAACATGTCAACTTTGATAAGTTGGTCATATTGGATCTTATATTAATATTATCTGTAATAAAGTCTGTTTTTCTTGTTAACCAGGGTGCAAGTCTTTGCATGAATGGGTAGAGCAAATAAGGCATTGCTATGGAAGAGTGGGTGTGTTATTGCAGTAATTTTTACAATGTTTTACTGTTATCTTTGTCTGATATATTTAATTTAGATCAAGGACATGTCTGTGACATATTATCACTTGCCAATGATAACTGTCATTCTATAGAATAACACTTGAATGTGGGAACTATAATTTATCGATCAAGTTTAAATCCAGTTTGGGTAATCAGTTATGTAGTGTATCTTTTTGTGAACTTATTTAATATCATTCATTTATTGCAGTTATATCGAAACTGACAAATTTTGCATAGCAAGTCATTAGTAGTTGAGTAACATGCTTTTAGGGACAAAGCAGCTTAAAAGATATCACTGCCTTCCTCGAGGCAGTAATTTAGATATTGTTTTTATTGTAAAGGTAAAGATGATAAGTATATAAAAGTATGTATTTGCAGAAAGAACATGACGCAAGGAATCCAACTAGCATAACAGATTCCTGCAAAAATGAATGGTTTTTGAGAAAATCTCAAACTTTGATTTCACGTTACTGCGTTGAGGAAAGCATGCAGACTATAAATGTGTATTATTCCAGAATTACAAGCTAATTCAATGTGGCAACAGTACCATGGTGACAATGTAAAGTAATATATCTTTCAACTTAGAAATATGTTACGTTTGTTTTCATTCAAACTACCTAGTTATATGAATTATCCTGCAATATGCTTAAAATGAAAGAGATGGTAACCTTTACTGTTCAAAAGTATTCTTTTAAAAGAAATGACTGGACTAAAATAGTTGATGTTTAGCAGAAGTATAGAATGAGTCATAGTAATCTGAGTAATACAACCAACTCTGTCTAATATAATTTTGAAAGGTGATGTCCACACATTTTGATCAACAATTTCCATTCCATGTGCATCTTGGTACATTGGTTTTGCATGTTTAGAGAGAGCAGCATTGTCCAACAGTTAAGATGTTTGTCTGTGGTTCAAGAGGTCACTGGTTCAATTCCAAGTGGAAGCAATATGAAAAATAATAATAACACTTTTTCTCCATTACTTCATTTGAATTGTAGGCAGATGCAGTGAATGACAAAGACCTCATAGCCAGTTCCTATCAGGGTCATGCCTGGCTGTCTGTACACCTTACAGTGGGTATTATGGAAGAACAGTTTCAGACACTGAATGATTCACCCACCTAGACATAAATGTTGTCTAAGATTGATTATCTTTAGACATGTAACAGCTAGTTTAATTAAACTGCATGTTACATTGACCCCTCTCAAACCATTGTCTATTAGTATGCAATGAGAAACATGTGAATGCTTCAGTCATTGATGGATTTCATATTGTCCTTTAAAATCACTCCTTAATTTACATAAATCACTCCTTAATTTACATATATGCTTGGAAAAGCTGTGAAACATATTCATCAAATGTTATAAATACTACTATGTAACTTGTATTTTACCTTAAATTGCTGCAGTCAAATAAAGAAATTGCAAAAATGTCACAAATTCCTAATTTTAGGCATGTTTTCTAACTCCGGTGGAACTCACCTTGCATGGTAAATAGACTGCATCTTTCTCTCTTATTTACATCCTGAAGTCAGGATTAAATAACAAAGTGTACAATCATATTCTTATTACAATTGTATTATTACTAAAAAGCTACAATTATTAAGCATGTCATTCAGTGACCTGAATATTTAAATATTGGTCAGAAGTGACAAAAATTACACTTTTCCTTAAATGATGTTATTTTGAAGGAAATCCAATCCAATTGTCCTCCATGGAATTATGACTTGACCTATATTTCTCTTTTGCTTACAAGGCTTCAAGACTCATTCAAATGAGGTCACAACTTATTGTGTTCTCAAGACATTTATATTGTTGTTGGAAAAGAAATATTATATCTACTTATGTACTTTAATGTCGTCCAGTAGTTGAGTGATACATTGCACTGCCAAATAGACACGAATCAATGACTCCAATTGGACAAAGAACTTGATGGAAACTTGATACCTCAGAGTTCTCTTTCAATTTACATTAGAAAACTTAATTAATTTTGTCCTTTGCATTTAAGTATCATGAATCATGATACAGGTTTCTCACATAACAGGTATGAGACCTTTTAATTAAATAACATAAGAATGTATTTTCTTAATTATTACAGTTTCAGTTTATGAAATGCATTATTGCCAAGAATAAAGTGATTTTTCATTATGTCTTCTTACTTTTCCCTAAATGATGTCCATTTAGGAGGAAATCCAATCTAATTGTCCTGCACAGAATTATCCCTTGACCTATATTTTTGTTTTGCTTAAAAGGCTTCAAGACTAATCCAAAAGAGGTCACAACTTATCGTGTTCTCTAGACATTTGTATTGATGCTGAAAATGAAAAATGATATCTACTTATCTAAAATAGAACTTCTTTTCAATCAAATATTGATATTTTTGTTTCAGATAAAGCTATTGATATTAAGATTGTTTCTATGATTGATTTGATCAAAAATGCTTGAAATGGAATCCATACACAGTTATCACTCCACATTCTCTATTTTATAATTATATATAACAACAATTATTGTAATCCTTATAAAATACTTTTTTTCCCCGAATGTTTGATAACTTGCAGAAAATCTTTACAAATTTGGTATAAAGGTAGCAAGAAAAGTGGGTTAATAGCCAGATAGATTACAAAAATAACAGGCACTGTCCTAAATTTGATTTTGAAGTGTAGAAGAACATTTAGAGTAAGACAAATATGTTCCCTCCATGGAATATTATGGTAGTGGCTATCAGTTACAGATATAAGTGGGGGAAATGGGGACAGGTGACGCATAGTCGCTTAGTTTATGAAGGAAGTTAAAATGGGAGTATGAAGATTGATATTAGTGTGAATGAGTACATACAGTTCCCTATATCAACCTATATCTCATCCTTTCTCAACAGACCATTAAGAACTAAAAGGAAATATCATGGGTGGCAAAGTATTTTAAAGCATGTAGTCTAGTTATAAGAACTAATGGGGATGCGCTGAATCCGAAAATTTAAAGGAAAATCAAATTTGTACATGAATGGAAGCAGAATTGGTGTGCTAACATTCGCTGCAAGTGATAAGACTGACAGTGATCAAATAATAATTAAAATCTGACATGTGAAAAAATATACCTTGAGAAATGAATATTTCCTTCACTTTTAGGCTATTACTACCAGTCTACTTGGTACAGACATTGATTTAATAGTAGTCCAGATAAAACTGGGTTTAAAGATATTATGTATGTGTCTTGCTCCAATATAATGATAGATGCACCTAGAGTGTACAACCCAATTTTGGGGTCAAGTGTCCGAAAGGTCGCTGACCTCTGAATTGGGTTGCCAGTCTGCTGATGAAAGTCGAAGTGTCCACTGAACATTCCAGGTACACACATTTTTGTGTTGTGATCAAAGATTTAAACCACTAAATTATGTTTACTACCAACACAGATGAACTTTCATTCTAACAGATGTATTTGTTATGGTCATAAAGCTACTTGATGTAATGAAGTGAGACTAACTCCAAACTTAACCTTTAAATACTAAGTCAAATTAATATGTTACCAAAGGACATTTGATGCACATGCTTAACTCTTAAACACCATGGATACTACAGGCTTGTCATCCCCTAGAAATAAGAATGGGGTACTGCAAGATGAATGTTGATTAACTCCCATTCTTAAAATCATAAAAGGATAATATATTTGGAGGCATTTGCCAACTTTGATACTATTATCTTGTTCACAAATTGAGAACTTTAAATGTCCTAAATAGGAACATGTGTCTGGCATTTTGTGGAGTACATTTTCAACAAATCCGTAAGCTTTGAAAGGAAAGATTGTAAATCTGACAATAATTTTGTACTAAAATGTTCCGTCAATGTTCATAGGATATTAAAATATTAGTATCTGAATATTTGCCACAGCAAGTGCTTCATTTCACGCTTTTGATTACATTTGTGTCCGTAGGGCAAGTATCCACAGACAGGAAATGGAAATAACATTTTTTAATGTGGTCCAGTAGTGAAATGACACATTGCACTGCCAAACAGACATGAATCAATGGCTCCCATTGGACAAACAACTTAATGGAAACTTCATATCTTGGAGTTCTCTATCGACTTACGTCAGAAAACTTATTAACTTCATCCCTTATGCTCTTAGGTATCATGATATGAGTTTCTCACATAACAGGTATGATACCTTTTAATTGAATAATATAATAATGTATTTCATGATTCCTTATTATGATTGTAGTTTGTGAAATGCATTATTACCCATAAGAAGTATTTTTTCATTATGTCTTCTTACTTTGATTAATTTAAGATTTGAAATATACATTTAAATATTTAAATAAAACAAACTACTATATTCTCACAAATTTAATTACTTCAAATATGGCGTTACTTGCACAGATTCAGTTACTTCAAATATAGAATAGTTAAAATATGGAGTTACATTAAACTACCTTGTAATTTAGAAGAATTGAAAATGTTGGCCATTGATTTTCCTCATGAAATTCAGTAAAGTACATAGAACTTATCTGTTGTACCTGGAGGGTCAACCGGAATGAACCGTGGTCATTTGCTACGGTGAATTAGGTCCATTATCGATGTCATTACCTACTGCATGTGCTTGAAGAGCCACTTAAATGTTTCTGCCCTTTGATAATGCCTTAAAAAGATTGAAATCAATAAAGGGTATACCAAAAAGAAAGATTTTTCAAGTTGATCTGGTTACAAGCTTTGTAATCAGTTACCACCTGGTTTAAGGCTTACTCCATTGCAGGCATTAAGTGACTTGGATGGATAATTTTTCCATAAACCAAATAAGTGCTAAATAATTGAAATCATATCAAAAGGCATTGATTTCATGAAAAGTCATTAGCTGTTTCTGAGCGCTTATGACACTTGATACAGTTTTGTGGCAACATACATTTATTTAGTGTCATCACTGGTCATGAACATGCGTTTTCTTCATTGATATTCCTCCTTTTGTATCAAAATTAATTAAAATTTATCCTGTTTTATCAGATATCATGTGGTAAAAAGTCTACCTGAACCATGGCTTACAATCAAGGTTTCTTGTTTTTCCTCTGTGCTATTTTGTTAGGAAATGAACCAAGTCCAGTACCATGTCAAAGAAGGCAATGACTTCTATAAGAAACATAAATTTAATTTGATATTGTTATGTAACTCTGATTAAAGCCATAATGTGTGATTTGCCTCACAGCGACGCCCTCAATTTTACTCGGATTTCTACTTTTTGCATAATTATAATGCCCAGTGGTGTACTAAAATACCACGTAAAAGACTATTAAAGCCTGAAGTGCTTTAATAACAGTAAAATTTGACTTTTTATATTAAAACCGGGTCGACCCGGTTTTATTCAGAGTTCATCGATTGACTGCTTGCTAACATCTCCCGTGGATGGCAGCTTATGTGTACACACGTCGAGAACGATGCTCCGTGCAGTATTACATGTTACGATCGGCGAGCGTAGTACACGCATTGTATGCGCTGGAATGAAATCGCGATTTTCTTCGTTACACCTCATTTGTTTGGCTCGACATTAAAAGGGAATAATGTGATCATTGAAAACAAACATTTTAATAGGAATCTATTCTTTATGCAAATCACACATTATTGCTTTAAATTGATAACTCTGATTAAGTTATTGAGGCTCTCAATTACCATAATAAAGGTACGTAATATCCTACTCTTTGTTTTTTATTTTGAACTCTCTTACTTACATCTTCAGAAGTTGAACTATTTTTTATTGCTTGCTCTTACATTTACACACGTTCTGATCGTGTAAGGTGCTGCAGAGTATTTTGCTTTAATAAGCTGTAGGGTAAACATTTCAATCAAAATGAGATGGTAGACAGTCAAAACATCTGTGATTTATTATATAATAATGTTGGAATATTGCCCCTTTTCTCACAAATTGTGTTTATATTGATTATAGGCTGTATTTTAGCTAAACAATACAACCTAATTTGTTGATTTTGTTTGATTATTTTCAAATATTTTATGTCTCTGGTGATGCTTTAGTTGAAATCACTTGCTAGCTTGTGCCCATTGGCTACTCATGGAATACACTTAATACGCCATTTCAGTTGTCTGTCTCCCTCAGGTACAACATACTCAGTATATCAAAGTTAAAGTGTTCTGCTATTCTCTGCTCATTTCTAGCATGAAACCATCCAAAACACTGTTGTTTAGTGCTCAGGAAGCTATTACCATGTTGGCTTGCCCTATGGGCTTATATATTGAGTAAGATTTTACTCCCATTATTATTGATTATAGCACAAGTTACAGGACCCTGATAACATTGCAATACATTAAGAAGTAGGACACAGCCAACGCTGTTTTTGCGTTGAAGTAGCTGAATTGAAAAGTGTTTAAAGTGGCTCTCTGATGCTATCAAACCGGGATGGATTTCCTGTAGAGTGATTACTTGAGTGCAATAGAGATCAAGTAATCGGCTACAGTACACCAATGTAAATCTCTGCCCAAATAAAGTTGTTTTAGCAAAACAAGAAATCAGGCACAGCAGCACAGAAATATCAGTCTCTGTCAATGTACTTGGTTTAGTTTACCATCAAGTGGGAAATGATACTGCTTGCTTGTTACTTTATATGATTGTATGTGAAAAGTTTTAGAAATTCAATGCTCTTTATGAAATAGTATCGCATAAATGTCTGGATTATAAAATTGTTTTATACATGTTTGGTTTCACTTTTATTAAACAACATGTAGGTATTGTTTAACAATGTACTCTTGGGTATTTCAAAGCCTATTATTTGTTGTTATTTTATTTCACATTATTAGGATATAAGATATTGTTTGACACATTGGTTATTACAAATTTGTCCAATAACTAAAGTATGTAAATTTGATCCAACCTAAACATAGAATCACCTATGAATTGCTTGTGTTAAATATTAAATGTATACTCTCTTCAAATTTCATCAAATATTTTGTACATCAAAGGTGCTTTTAGCGAAATGTTTGAACATCTTTATGTATACTTTGGTTCACTTCTTGTTTTGTAGTGATGTCAATGCTTTTTCGATTGCAGTTGTGCTGCACGGGAATTTAGTGTTTGAGGTGCAAAGACACTGGATGCTTGTTGATCCATCTGGCTTCATATAATGCATCCACTTGATCAAGAGAGCCATCCTTATAAACTGCATAATATATACCACTTCAGAGACTGTCTTTTGAAAATGAGGCCAAGAGCTGTAGAATACTCCTCTGGTCTTTTCAAGCTGAGCTTTAGAAGAGCTGTTTGCACCACTAGTCATAAGAGTGTAAATAATTAAGGAGTCATCAAGAGGAGCTATAAATCCCTCTTGCAAATGCAACTTAAGAAGAGCTGTAGAGGAGTGATTGCTCTTACTCTTCTCAAAAGGCAGTCCCTGCCACTTGGTACCAAATCACTATATTGGTGATAAAATGTACCTGTTGCACATCACTGTACATCAAGCAAGCCTGCATCAGAACAGAGACTGTGCAAAGGCAGTCCCTGCCACTTGGTACCAAATCACTATATCAGTGATCAAATGTACCTGTTTCACATCACTGTGCATCAAGCAAGCCTGCATCAGAACAGAGACTGTGCAAAGGCAGTCCCTGCCACTTGGTACCAAATCACTATATCAGTGATCAAATGTACCTGTTTCACATCACTGTACATCAAGCAAGCCTGCATCAGAACAGAGACTGTGCAAAGGCAGTCCCTGCCACTTGGTACCAAATCACTATATCAGTGATCAAATGTACCTGTTTCACATCACTGTACATCAAGCAAGCCTGCATCAGAACAGAGACTGTGCAAAGGCAGTCCCTGCCACTTGGTACCAAATCACTATATCAGTGATCAAATGTACCTGTTTCACATCACTGTACATCAAGCAAGCCTGCATCAGAACAGAGACTGTGCAAAGGCAGTCCCTGCCACTTGGTACCAAATCACTATATCAGTGATAAAATGTACCTGTTTCACATCACTGTGCATCAAGCAAGCCTGCATCAGAACAGAGACTGTGCAAATGCAGTCCCTGCCACTTGGTACCAAATCACTATATCGGTGATAAAATGTACCTGTTGCACATCACTGTACATCAAGCAAGCCTGCATCAGGACAGAGACTGTGCTCCATCACTGTCATCAAGCAAACCATCAGGACAGTGCTCATGCACAGCATTGCTCATCAGGCAACACAATTTTGTTACTGCTTGCATTGTCTAAGGGACTTGAGCATTATAAACATCATAAGGCACATTCTGTCACATGACATCGTCAGCTCGTCATGTGACATCCCAGATCAATAACTCAATCACCATCAGTTTGAAAAAGACACAGAGTCGTCGTGTCGAAAGCTCACGTAAGTGAACAATTTTAGTTGTGTGTATAGGTTTAAACTCTACCAATATAGCTCTGGATCTATTGCCAACAAAGACTCATTGTGTGTGCTTACTTGATTGGTGTGCATTGGTGCAAACTACAATGCAGACATTACACCTAATGTGTTATGTTTGCGGTGTTGTGTACTTAATTACTGCACATTGGTAACTTACATCACATGGTACTATTTATTTGATTGCTGCACATAGGGACAAACTGTTCCCACTACAGATCACTTTTTAATGATTGCAGCACATTTGCATATACTGCTTACATTACATACCACATTTATACTTATCTCAATCAGGTCAAACTGCAACAGTTTGCATGGTTATGCTTTCTTGAGTATTAAAAGGGCATTTCGTGATCCACAGCCTCATCCCCCCACTTTTCTCAAAAAAAGTTGAGATTTTTATATCACTGGAAACCTATGGCTACATAATGTTTATATACAAAAAATTTCTTGCAGATTATTTCGTTTAGCAAAGATATCGTGAAATTACAACACATTGTCTATGGAGCAGTGTAATACACATAATCATGCATAACTCGCAAACGCAAAATCGGAAACAACTGAAATTTTGGGAATAAGCTTTTTTCGTGGATGTCTACTGAAAAATGTGATAAAAAGAGGATGCTAGGATCACAAAATACTCCTTTAAGTACAACTGCCACAAGATAATGCAGCGACAGTGCCTTTGTATCGGGACATGGAATAAGAATTCCCAATTTCTTATTTCTTGACCAAAGGGCTAATAGCAAATTTGTTGGTGGTTTATTAAAGCATTCTTGTTTACAACGTTATTTCATGAAAGCCAGCCAAGCAGGCTAGGCTGACCAACGATCATCAGAACATAATGCATTATGTTATCGTTGTTCGGTCGGCCTAGCCTGCTTGACTGGCCTTCATGAAACAATGGTGTAAACAACAATGCTTTAATAAACTACCAAGTTCAGCTCTCTTTTTGGTTGAGCACTTTACTGTGGATGATTAAGCTTACATGGATTTATTGATCACAATTTGTATTTGTGATACCCTTAGATTCTTATTTTACTTATTCGTTGTTTCTTTTTGATAAGCTAGCCATATTGTTTGCCTCTTCACCTATCAGGCAATATCCAGCCCTAATCTGACACCTTAGGGCAAACGAGCCCTGATAAAAGCATCTCTGAGTGTCATAGTGGTGAGTTATTAATAAAACATACAAGGTTGAAAAGCATCTTTATACTGGTTATGCCATGTCAAATCCATCACACCACAAACACTTGAAAGTGACCCTTACATTTGTGTCTTTGTCTTTGGTGTTCAGTTACCGCTGATATCATCATAAGTGTCAACATAGGTTTGACAGGTTATTAATAAAGCATGCAAAGTTCTGTGACACTTGTTACCAAAGTTATGCAAGTATCTTCCTTTCCAGCCTCTTTATTAATATGCCTTAGGATCTTGGAATTATTCACTAGCTATTATATCTAAGAGGGTATCTTCCTTCAGGTCTCCTCTCCAGGATTGGTGTACTCTGGTATGACAGGTAATATCAGTTTAAAAAGTAATGAAAATGCCATCCATTACTTAGATCATTTGGTCTATTGCCATGTGGTCTAATACTATTTCGTCTAATTCCCGTGTAGTCTATATTCAATTTGTCTATTACCAGAAAAGCTAATTGCCACTTAGTCTAATAATCATATAGTCTAATGTCCATTTAGTCTAACATTGTTTGGTCTAATAACCAGTATGTCTACTAACCATATAGTCTAATAACCATTTGGTCTAATATTTCTTCAATAACCGTTTGGTCTAATAACCGTTTGGTCGAATAACCGTTAGGTCTAATACTTGTATGGTCTAATGACCATTTAGTCTAATACAATTTCGTCTATTTATTAATAAACTAAATGCTTGTAAGACTAAAATGGTTTGTAGACCAAATGGGTATTAGACCAAATGCCTATTAGACCTATTGGTTATAGACCAAATGGGTATTAGACTAAATGGTTGTTAGACTAAACGGTTTTAGACTTAATGGTTATTAGACTAAATGGTTATCGGACCAAATGGTTATCGGACCAAATAGTTATAGGACCAAATGATTATTGGACGTAGTGGATATAGACCTAATGGGTTTAGACAAAATGGATGTAGACGAAATGGATATTAGACCAAATGGTATTAGACCAAATGGCAAATCCCCGATCATTTGTTCACAACCACCATATGTAACTTGAATCTATTAGGCATTATCTTCCATCACCATTGTTAGAAAGTTGGCCATTGTTGATATTCTCATTATATGTTTCATACATTGTTAGAACTAATGTCTTTCCTTCCCTATGTTGCATTATAAAACAAAAATATCTATTTTTTGTGTTTTAACTTTTGATTTGTTTATTTCCATACCATTTGTTTTTGATAATACACGGTATGCCTTCTTTCACCATGGATATATGCTGTTCCTACAAAATCAAGTATGTGGCAAAGTTTTGCACTGTGATATTTTGGAGATTAGTAAATTATCTTTTAAATTACACCAAGTTTGTTTTTATACCATATACTATTGAAGATATGATGTACAATTTGCCAAGGGTTACTTAGAGTTGCTCTCATTTTTGAGGGAATGGAGAAAATTACACTACCAAAAAATCCTAAATTGTGGTTAGGGACCAACTCAAAAGATTGATGTCCTGTAAAAGATTTAGTTTACTTTGTGGTTTAAAAGTAATGAAGTTCTCTAATTATTATACATCATTGACTTACAGTATTCAATTAACAAAATACAATGTTATGGCATAATTCTCCTTACTTTAGATACTTACATACTTTGATCAGTGGCATAGATTTCTTTTTGACATTGGGGGGATGGAGTTGGAAAAAATCTACACTTCTTGTATCGAAGATCATGTCTTCCATGCAGGGTGTATGGATTTAAAGTGGAATGGCCCATTGGCATGATTAGGTCTGCCAATATGGTCCATGTTATGTGGGAGTTGGTCATATTGGTTAAGTAATAGCACAACCTAAGCCTGACATTTCTTGAGAAATGTTTTAGCAAATTTAAAAATAACCATTCATGCTCAGCCATGCTATCATACTTTTATTAAAACATTTAGTGTGTCATCTTGAATGAGTTAGCATTTACTTTGGACTTGAAAGGCTGTGAGCGTTAATAAGTAAGGTTTTTTATTTTTGTGTGTTATTAAACCATGACGTAAATGTTATTTCACTATTGTTAAAATAAATCAAAAGGGTAAAGTGAATCTGCAAGCACTTAAATGTCATCCATGGAGTAGAGTATAACATTGATATATATATTTGAAACCACTTAGTGGCATGAATGATTGTAAATCATTCATGGGATGTAATACTGTTAAAGCTATGATAAATATTATATACACTCCATTTCCCGATAAAAAAAACAAGGTCATGCTGATGCATCTGTAAATGTTCCTCTCTTGCTAACATAACTGCAGTGAGATGTTTTGATTCAGTATTAGGTAGCACAGTTATTGTTGCTTCTGTAACTTGAGGTAACCCAAAATTCATCTCGTAAATCAGGTTTATATGATGGAATTTCATTGCAAAAGGACTGAAATAGATTTAGCTTCTTAAATGATGTATCAAATGACATTGGCAATATAGCATACATATCTTTGGCTATTAATGTCAACCAAATTTTGGTATTATATTGTGCTAACTGATTCAAAGTGATTGCGCAGGTTGGTAACTTAATTCAAGAGTAAGACATAACGGTAGCTTCAATTTATTTACTGCTGTTCTGCTTCAAAGCTTGAAATGACACAAAGTAGTGGGTGGAAATAAAATAAGGTAGTTTCTTGTTGGCAAACAAATTACATTACTTCTGTAAATTACGCATGAGGTAGATGCGGTTGATTGTGGTAAGAGAGTCATCTACTTTCTAATGTGAATCTATTCAATTAAGCAACTGTATATCTATCTGATGTACATGTACAAACTTACATAATACCTCAACAAGTGTATTACATATGAAAAGAAATATATTGTAAATTCAGATACTTATTACATTAATAATGGTTTCTTAACACGCACTGTTCGTTATTAACAAGCAATTATTCAAACTACCTAACCTATGGTTAGGGACCAACTCAAAAGATAGATGATGTCCTGTAAAAGATAGTTTAGTTTGTGGATTAAAAATCTTAATTACGTTTATAAAAAAAACATCTGTCTGAAAAAGGTAATTTTTAACATCTCAGGATAATGTTTCAGCCAGGGATAGAGGAGTTGGCTGAGAAATGAAACGAATCTCATGTATAAGACTTCATCAATCTTTTGGGTTGTTCTTTTAGGTTTTGACATTTTAATTGTACATACTTTTGGCTTTAATCAACAAAGGAGGACATTCCTATGTTACCTAATGCCCATGCAGTTGAGTTTCCATCTTGATTGATATCCATAGGTATTAACACCTCAACTTATTATGAAGGACAGATTGATATTTTCATGGCATTTGAGAACTGTTTCCACAAAGTCACAGGCAGCGTACTATAGAGATAATGGCAACAAATCCCATATGGGATTCCCATTGTTAAATTTTTAAATATTGCGGTTTTACGGGAGCATGTCTTAACTTCAGTATTTTTAAAGATATTAAATGAAGTCATTAATATTAATATCTTCTTCCGCATTTAAAATCTGTTAAATTCTAGTTCTAAATGAATCATACACTAAAATTTACAGCATAGTTGCTTTCTTTTTCTGGGTCATTTCTAGCATTATATTCATTACCGAAACCAGTAATATTACCGTTATTTTTAAATAACACTGTTAAAACACTGTTAAACACTGTTAAAACAGTGTTTTCATCAAAAATATGTACATATATATGACCCAATCTGATCCACTCAGGCTAAAGTCGGAAATTTTGAAAATTGAGTTACTACTATTACTAACTTGCTCAGTACCTGCACTAAGTGCACTTACTGATGTTGAATCCCTGTGAACCTTTTATGTGTCCATTTTCTAATGTTTTTTATTGTGTTTGGTTTTTTCCTTACGTTTTGCTTAAATCTCAGTTTCATTGTTTCCGACATTAGCCTGATTGGACCAGATCTGGTCACATTATTATATTATAAGAATATGTATAGTATTCTAACTTAAATGTTTGAGGATGTAACATTATAGGCTATAACAGATTCCAATGTGTATGGAGAGTTTTGGGAAAAGGTAACGGATGAAACAGGCTAAACAGCATAAATTTTGCTTTGGACCCATGAACCACAGTTGGTATTCATTTTATATTCATTCAAATGTAGAGGCTGGTTTGCTATTTAGTGGAATCAACTGTAGATGAGTGTGAAATTGAAGGGATTGAACATTTAAGGAAATTGTAAGTTGCCTTCAGTGTTATTGCTAGAGCACTTTGTTGAAAGCGCCAGCTGTGTCAAATGTGTGCTGCAGGAGAAGCCAATGGGTAACTAGAGCAAACATTAACTTTCTCTTCAACAGTTTTATCAAAAGGTGTATTTTCAAAGTTCAAAGTTTTAAAGTAACCTAGTTAAAAGATGAAAGATGGTTTCTTTGTGATAATGTCTTTGTGAAGTGCTGGTATGATGGCAACCCCGTTGGCACAATCAAGGAGCATTTAATTATCTCCGGGGAATTGCTATCGGCTAAAAATACATGATATAAATAATAAACCCCACATCTCAGGTGAGTTAGTACATGATATTTGTCCCCACAGCAAATAAGCGTTTTCGGCAATGTTCAAATGATTTAGCTTGCTTTACAGTGTTAATCCAATTAGGACAATTTAAAATTTGAATGATGAATAAATTAGGAATGAGTTCTACATCTGTCATTCATTGCCTTGTCATATTTTATATTAATAGAATCATAAATTGTTCTTTATCATTTACATTGATTCATTTCATTATTTGACGCAAATGGCGCAGTTTGATTAAATGGTTTGTAATAGATACTTTCAGAAGTGGTTTCATTCATATTTCAACTAATGGTTGACAAAGTCCTTCAATGTCAACTCCAATATGAATGAAACTGAATTAAGTATGCTTTGCCATAAAAGGAAGATTTTGTTGGCATCAATATTTCAGAAATGCCATACACTACTTGTGTGCCGTAAGCCTAGCCTTAGGCACTCTGCTTCTTATTGCACGTATGCCATGATAGTGGAGCAAGATTTCCCATGGTGCATGTTACAAATTATCCGATTCTGTGCATCAACACCTTCACGCTTGCTTTCCTTCACAAATCGCTGTCAGTCAATGGGGAAATTCAGGGCAAAATTAGCCAGAAATCCCCAATGAAACTATGACTGCAAAGTACTATTAAATTAGAGTGTGTTTATTCCTTTATAATCTGATTGAGAATAAAGGTTGAGAGGTTGGTACTTTTGTATGGTTGCAATCTGATATGTACGCACAAATTGACACTAGTTTGCATTTGTTACACCCATCAAATGTAAATGTAATGTATTCCGCTGTTGGGCTATTCCAGCTGAAATCCATACACATCCTACCGAAGTTGTGACATTAATATCCCACACAGGGGGGTGTAGATTTCAAATTCAGGTAACCACATTTGACATTCACACTTTCTGTGTTTGAGGTTAAGGTGTGTTCCATGTTTTTCATAGGGGTATCAGTAGCATAGCCAAGGGGTGCCAGAGAGAGAGGAATAGCCCACCACAGACATTTTTAAGGGATAAAATGGGGACGGCAGTGAAGTGTCTTTAAACTGACTAAAACTGGGACAAAAAATTGAGAAATGGGGACACAGATTTGGCTTTCCCCCCTCTCAAACTAAAAGCCAGGCTATGCCAATGGTGGTATATGGATTTCAACTAGAATACCCCAGAATTTGTTAGTACCTAGATTTGAAGGTACTATCAATAGTTTGCTTGATCTGAAAATCTGAAAAAATTGTTACAAAATGTTTTGCAGGCAGTTTAGTGTTTAGGTACATGTATGCTAAAATGCACTGCAAGTGATGCAACTGAAGATGAGAATAAATGTGTTACCCTTGGAGTTTTTTGATATGTATGGCACTTCCTGCAACAATCAATTTAATGTACAGAGCTTTAGATTTGTCAGCCCAGCTGTTCTCCTTTTTATAAATTTTGTTATTTCAAAAACCACTCTACCTTTGATAAAGATCTTGCTAGGATCTAAAGCTCAAGTCATTACCAAATTTGAATTAAAAAAAACAACCTACAATCTTGGAGTATCTAATATAAGCTGAAATCTCTAAAAGTAAAATTTGGAATTAATCAATAAAAAAACTGGCATGGACAAATACAGAGCATTTGTGAGCTCTTTAATATGACAGAAAGTATACTGCTTAGAGGTGTGTATATTGGTTACATTGTAAATAGTTGGTGTTGAAAGAAGATATACCTTAGTTTACTCATCTATCTAAGTATGTCTACACTAGCCTGTCAGCTCAGTACTGGTCATGCCGTGTTACTACTACACTGTTGATAGCACCAAAGTTATTCACTTACAGATTTGTACATTAAAGCATTTCATCTGATACAGAGAAAAATGCATGGTAATGGAATATTTATTAATATAGATATGAATACATGAATACAAAAGCCACCTAAGTCCATGCGAAGTTATTTTGAGAGAAAAACCGTGTATCATTTTAATTCCTTCAGTTAGATTTACCTGGTCAATATGGTAAGTTTTACGTGCAAATGAGTGGATTAACCTGTATTAGGTATGACGATTAGCATTTCAGGGACTTCGTGGGGTTCATTTTAAATTTTGGTTTTTGAATCATATACAAAGACAACAATGTTAGAATGAGATTACCACTAGTAAGATAATACAAAATAAAGCACACAGGTATGTATAATGTTGATAAGCATTCTGCCATGTAATATAAACCACACACTTTCCTTTATTAAACCCATTTTTGTTCAAAAGTCATTCTCTAGCAATGAATGTGTTACAAGTGGACTTTTATACATACTGGATTTCAATCAATGTGTTACAAGACTCAAATCATGGAATTGGGTGATTCTTTCATACATGCTATTTTTCACATGCCCAATAGACACAAAGAATGAATTTGAGTTGTTCTTTCATGCATATGACAGGCCTATGTATAGCAACAATTTCCCATGCTTAACTCAATTTGGCCAAAGTATGGACTTAGGTGGCTTTTGTATTCATATATTCATATATATATATCTTGTCCCTCTCAAGCTGCTAAACCAATATTACAACTTTGTATTGTGAAATAAAAGTCCTTTGCCGTACCCGTTGCAGTAATTTGAGTGGCTAAACTATGATATTACAAAGAGAAGTCTGTCCCTTACAGATGTATGTGTAGGAGCTGCAACAATTATTCAAATTATTCAAATTACCAGAAACGGTTATAATTTGTATCATAATGAAAATTCTGATGCAATATTACCATGACATATCAAAGAAAACTAAACTATCTTTCTTTTTTCTTTTTTTTTTTGCTTTTTGCTTTGCTTTCAAAGTACTGAGATGTGTCAGAAATCAATTGTCATGACATTTAACTTCTTTATTTATTTATTTCATGTACATCTGGCCTGATTATTCCTGCTTACATCAATCAGGTAAGTCTGTTGTCTTTTAATTACTAATTTTGTAATGGTAGCAAGTGAGATTATTCCGTTGAGGAATGGCCATTTCCTGACACAATAATGAATAGAGCTCATATATAATTCATTTTAAGGCAGGTGTGTTAAATTAATTTGCTGAAAATTCTCAAATTAGTATTTTGTTGTGTGTTCAGTCCATTACAGATGAGATATTAAATCTCAATTACTGATTGAAAGAAATAACTATTTTTCTTGGGCATACAGAGAGAAACAAGTGAACTTGTGCATTCCTTAGAATCAACTAATAAATGTACAACGCTCACCTTATTATCCATAGTATACACCCACTATAATAGTGGGTGGTGTTAGAAGTGCCACTTAGCATTAAATTTGCCACCCACAAACAGTTATATAACTTTAGGAGTCACAGTAGGCAAAATCAAAATAACAAGTTGGTTTGTTTTTCTTCACACACTGCAACCATTAAAGATCTTACTGAATATCAGAATTGTTGATACATTAAAGCCATGTTGTAACATTTCCATAAGAAATAGATTTGTACTTCTTTTCCATAAAATGTTAGTTGCCACTCTCAGAAATGTCTCCTTTTAATTTTGAGCTGTACAAATGAGGCAGAACAAAGAAAATCACTATTTAAATCCAATGCCTATGTTGCGAAAGCATGTCACTCTGTCGATCATGACTGAGGTCAGTCCTGTTGATGTGTTATGACCATCCCATATGCCATGTACATACAGTGTTATGAATATCGCATATGCATTCTTCTAATGTGTTGATTGGATGAATAAAATGACAAGACTTTGATGAGTGAAAAAAAAAATGAATGAATGAATGAAGACACATCATTTGATTAAAAATCTCAGATTGTGCTACAAATACAGCACCTAAAGTACATTTTTATTCAAGTACATTACAGTCTGAAAATCTGTAAAAATCTGAATTTTGAAACACATTGAGGGTGTTCTTCTCAGCAAATGTTACAATATGGCTGTGATTTCATGTAGCAGAACTAACAAACTAGACTAGTTTGATACTATGTTTGTTATAAGAAATAAAAATATTTTAAACATTGGCTACAGATGGTGTAGTTCTGTAAGTCAGAAGAGCATTATGAACATGCCTTTCGAAAGTACAATGCAAGTTCTAGACACAAAAGTGAATCGCTTTGGAATCCAATGATGATAGAAGACTACCAATGTTAGGAATAGAGACTAGGGGACCTACTCTCTGAGTCATGTTTATGATCCTGATTGACATTACTAATCATCTCTGGTTGGAATTCACCCAACTGGAAAGCAGGATCATCAATCAGTATTTTGAAGATGCTACTTGACCAGGTAGAGCAAAACTGTCAACTTAGTGAGTAATGTTGTGGTTTTGTGTTCCGATACAAGAAATTTAATCATCATTTAAGATCTGCAAGCTGCAGTTTGTGGTTTGCTTGACACAAGACACGTTTGACCTAATCAGTCACATATTTTATTATTGTAATTCATCTTTTACACATATTAAGCATTGCTTTAACACATTTTGTGAGAAAGGACAATATCAAAACAAAATGTGAAAAAGGCATTAGTATAGAAAAGGTCTGAAAATAGGAAGCAATCTGATGCATAACATTATCTGTAATGGATGATAAATCATCTATAGCTGATGTGTATTCAACAAGTTGTATCCAAATGGTCTAAAACTGTAGCAGAACCAACAAAATAATGAACTAGATTGACACTATTTGTTTTTCCTTATCAAAATAGAAATATCCTAAAAATTATGATTGGCTACAGAGTGTATAGTTCTGACTCCTTGGGAAATTCTTAAAGAGAATCTTTTTAGATTTTAAGAAGAAGATATAATGTCAGGAATAGAGACAAGGGGACCTGCTCTCTGAGTCATGTTTATGATCCTGATTGACAATACTAATCATTTCTGGTTGGAATTCACTCAGCTGGAAAGCAGGATCATCAATTAATATCTTAAAGATGTTATTTGACCTGGAAGAGCAAAACTGTCAAATTAGTGAGTAATGTTGTGGTTTTGTGATCCGATACAAGAAATTCAATCATCATTCAAGATTGACAGTTTCTGGTTTGCTTGACACAAGATATATTTGACCTAATCAGTCAAATATTTTATGCTTTTAATTTACAGTGACCTATTAAACACTGCTATAACACCTTTTGGGAGAGGAAACAAGAAAGCAAAATTTGAAAAAAGACATCAGTTGAGAGAAGTACTGTAAAGTACAACTCAAACACAAAGATATAATATGGGAAGAAATCTGATTCCTAACACTCTCTGTAATTGGCAATAAAGTATCTATAGCTAATGTATTCAACAGGCTGTATGCATATGGTCTAAATAATAAGTATCTTGTACCTCTGTTGCACGTAGGCACACTTGGAATAGGGCAAGGTTTATATGGATACAGTTTAGTTTTACTTGGGTTTCTCTTTGGTTATAATATTTTTGTTGAAAATATGATGGTAAATATGAACATGAATAATAGGCAAACACCAATGTGCTTTATCAGTAATGAATAATTGATTAAAACATTGTAGCTTTCATCATTTCATAGTTTATACCTGCTAGCATTGTAGCAATGAGAAAAATGGGGTAACATGAATGTTCTGATTGCGCAGTTTTGTAGGTTGTAATTACATAATGAAAGTATCTTGGGAATGTGTTAATGTAATTGTGGAACATCATTATGGAAATGCTATTTAAAAGCCACACAGGTTTCATTACAACCTTACAATGAAGTAATCTTCACCAACTTGTAATCAGGTGCATCTCATGTATCTATATAGTTTAGTGAATGGAGTTTAATTGCCTAAGGAACCTAAGGAAGAGATTGCTTAGATGGAGCACTTTGTTTCATTTTATTTTCCAAGAAAAGAGTTGACCTTTGCTGCAAGATATATTCATTTTAACTGGGCCCAAATTGTGCATCAGTCTTGCATTTATTAAGGACAAAGTGTTTAATATAATAAGGTTCAGATTTGAGATTTTTCAGCTGGCCAGGTTGTTAGACACTTCAGTATTAGTCTCATTTTCTTTCTAATTGCTGATAAGTTATAGAGAGCAATGGACATGGCCATTAACCCATTGAGGACTATAAAGCTGCTTTTATCTACATGATGCGCTTGGTTGACAATTGAGAAATGTGACCTGAATATTGAGAGGACAAAGATGATGGACACGCACATTTTACAGGAGGTAATTTATCATTGAAATCCATTAATATAGTACTCTTTATAGTAATGCTTTGCAAAGCCAGCTGCTATTCTGATTGATTGTTATCTAAACCTGGAAGAAATATATAATATCCATCATTATGTGTACATCAGTTGATTAGAATCGTTATCATGAGGTGCTCCAAGTAAAAAACACCTTCCATATGGTGGTGTCCTCTTTTCCTCAGGCTACTGTGACAATGGTATGTAATTTCATAGTTATACCATTTTATAGTTATCAGTATCTTACTTTCATCATTTCCAACATTGATCCTGAGTGTATCATATATAGACAGAGGTAAAAGTATACCTCACGGCTTTAAGACTAGCTAACATCTGTTCACTGTCAACCTAGTTATAACAAATACTCTAGTATTTAGCTATGTTATGTATCCAGCATCAGTGATGTACTTGTAATGCCATTTCATTAATGACCTATTTAAACTAAATCATTGCTGTGCCAATTGTATATACATTCATAGAGAGCAAATTTATACTTCTACGCTACTTAAATTTGGTATACTCACCAGAGCACTTTCACCGGGTCAACCGGTGTCTTCAGCAGATGTTATTGCTCTAAAGATTTGTTGTTGCTAGTGATGTTGTTGAGAGACCTCCAATGACAGCACAGATGTTGATGACATCAAACAAGAAGATGTTGTGGCGCCCCCTTGGTTCTGGGGGGTCAGGAGGTTGTCCCAAACAGGGTCGATGTCCAACCCTTTGTCACAGTACAGTCTGGGTCTTTTAGTTCTGATATGGATTGCTTCCAAGACCCTACAAGGGAAGTCCTTAGACTCCCTCTCTAACACTTTTACGTTTTTCTTCTTGTTTGACGTCATCAACATCTGTGACGTCATTGGAGGTGTACTTAACAACATCACTAGCAACAACAAATCTTCAGAGCAATAACATCTGCTGAAGACGCTGGTTGACCCATTGAAAGCGCTCTGGTGAGTGTACCAAATTTGAGTAGCGTAGAAGTATAAATTTACTTTTCATTTATGTATACCCACTACGTATGAATATACATAACTATTTATACATTCATGAATAAAAGTGCTCTAACAAATGTTTGCAATTATATATGTTGTGTTTGACACTACTCCCTATAATACCAAAACATCTTCTCTATAAATATCCATACATTATGCATTCATCATCATACTACTTCAAATAAAGTTGTCTAATTGGCTATATATGAAATTTTAATGACAAGTCCTCGATAACACACATCATTCTTCTTCAATATGTCTGGTCACTCTGTCTCACAATCTGTGTGTGTATAAGTGTTGCAAATGTATGTTACCTGATATGGAAGTGCTTAATGAATAAAAACAAAGAAATGTTACATGTCCATTTGAGCAATTAGTGTGCAGGGGCATTGCAAAAGGCAACAAAATTATACCTGTGAAAGAGGTACAAATCTGCAACTTTTCCTCTTTACTCAGCTTCAGTACTTTTTTTTTGGGAGGGGGTGGAGCAAGTTTATTAACAGCAGTTCTATCCTTGTTTTGCACCATTGAGGTCCTGGGTTCAAGCCTCTGGCTGTTCCTGGATGACTTTGTATGCATTTGGTTTCCAGTCCATACTCTCTCACAGGTTTGCACCAAGTACTTTATTTTCTCCTGCATCTAAAACTGGGCTTTCTTCCCTGAGTATATTGATCTGCCTTGTCTCCCGTATTGATTGATAATAAATAAAGGCATTGGAAAATAGCACAAAAGATCCTAGTAATCGATAAGCACCAATAAAGCACCCGCCCACAGTAATTACTGATTCTTAACTCGTGTTAAGTCTGCCACAGGGAACAAGAGGTAGAAAATGAGCCCCTGAACTGAGCAGTACAATTGCATCAATTTTAACCAAATTGTTCAGTTTCTTTACATTTTAAACAAATAGTGTTACAACAAGTTGCTTCTTGAAAGCTCTGCATCAAAATTGTGTGAATGTTAGCAGTAATGTGTGTAACCTACTTCTTAAGAAGCATTCATTTATACCATGCACTACAAATGCAAAGCTGTATCTGAGCCATGTTATTTCAACCCCAGACACTTGCTACTCCGTATAATCCTGAAGGAAAAACAAGTGTTTTTGCATGCGTGACCTTGTTACAAATACTTGCATGCTTATGGAGGATCAAATCCACAGACAGTCAATCAGGCCTAAGTAAATGACAATCTAGCAGAATGCCTATGTGACAAGGGGCTTACAGAGTAGCTTAATATAAGCATACTATTATATAGCAAGAGTTTGTGGAGTGACAGTTGTTTGCCCATATGGGTACAAATTAACTAGTGTTGCTATTTCAACAGTTGTAGGAAGAATGTTATAAAACTTGGTTGTTATTATGTACTTTTAGTTATAATTGAATTCAACTTACTATTTGTTAATTTCCACCAACATCACAAGTAGTGCCACTTAAAAGCACATATATATCAGTGATTCGGTAGTGCAGGAAATTGACAAAATCTTCCAAAATCAGATATTATTTAGCATTTTTGTAAAGAGAATGGGTGTGTTAACATACCATGAAAGTGGTAAGACCAAAACTAATCTAATAAGAGCAAATTGTCACATTCTGTTCAATGTTGTTTTATCCATACAGACGCTTGTTGCTATATAGGACATGCAATGTGTGGATTCTGGGTATTTGCTACCGGGAGGAAGTTTCTACCAAAATTCCTTCCTAGAAGGTAATAGGTGTATTGCATAACAATAGATACCGTTTAGAGGTTAATCCATTTTCTTTGTTATGCAATGTGCATATTGTATGGTGGAAAAGAATTTCGGTATTTTTTTACACTTTTGCTGAGATCACCAATAGTGGCTTTAATGTTTCAGATTAAATTTGGATTACAACACCAAAGAATGGATCATTGTAATGAACCTGAATAATACTGTGAAGGTTCACCTAATGGCGCACATGGGCCTCTTTGTCTTTAGGTAAATTTCATGTACAAACGGAGAGCTCACTCCTCTAAAAATCACAACAAGAATTAAGAGTCCTTGCCCTTATTTGCTGATGGAATTTTTACAGGAGGGCACTTTTAGGCTGTGCCTAAAATTCCAGTTATGTCAAGGGAGCTCATAGCCCCATTAGGCAAGTCTTAAAGGTATAGCAGCTTTGTGTCAAAGCAATCCATTATGTTAGCTCTGCTATTTCCTATTTTCAAATTTTCCTCAAATTTCTAATTTTAGATACCCATCTACAAGGCATACTCTGTGACATGGCACTGTTATCATCAGAAAAGGTCTAGACCTAATACCTTACGTTATTATAGGTTTACTTTGGTTAGAAACAGGCTAAATACACAATTACGCTATTCTCCATTACAAGTCATAACTACCTATGGCAATGTGCATTTTGATCTCACAGGTTGAAATGTTTTGTGGCAGTGAGCATTAAAGCAGCAATAAGTTACACAATTATTTATATAGATGGAATATTTTGTGTTTTACTTAGTAAAGAACCATTAGATGTAAGAATACTTCTTCAATCATCAAAGCAAAGCAGCAAAAAGCTAATGCTTTGAAAGCATTTTATACACGTTTATGTACACTATTAACGAGGTTAGTCAAATTAGGCTTAATACATAAACTAATGTCAATAACCTCATGAACAATGAGCATGAACTTTTTAGTATTGACTTTTGTAAACGAAAGGCTTCTCATTTTTCATCTTGACATGGAATGTCAGTTTACACATAAGGCGATGGGCTGTTCCATTGAAATCCATATACCCCCTATGGAAGACATTACCCACACAGGATTTCAAATGGGTACCAGAATGGGTGATTCCATAGGAGGTGTATGTATTTCAACTGGAATTGCCCAATATTTCAGAGGCTTCTGATATGGAACTTAGTACTGTAAAAATGGAAATGGGAGTTTGTTAGCTACATTTATTTGCATGGTTTTTTTTGCATTCCAAGCGGTTACCATGGAAATAACACTGCACAGGTGTATTCATTTTGTGTATAGGTTAATGCAAAGAAGCTTACAATCACAAATGTTAGTTAAACAAGTGAAATTGTTCACAATTTCGAACGTGCAGGTAAAATTAATCACACACAAATGTGCAATTTTACAGTATACCGTATGTGCAGGATGATGTGAAGGTGCAGACTATTCTAAGATTCCCGCACAGATGCTCCTTACACAATTACTAGTAGCTGTGTGGCAGAACCTAAAGTGGCATGTGGTCTGTTCTTGAACAAAAAAGGAAAATGATTAAAGCAATCCATCTGAAAAAAATTCAAGCAAGCCAAATGAAAATGACCAAACCATTTGTACCCCTTGATCCATTATTCAATTAAGGACAAGAGTAGGTCATGGTATTAAAAGACAGTAAAAACTAGCATGCAATCATATGCAGTTACAGTAAGAGAAGCAGGTCAGTATTACTATACTATACTTTGATTGGTACCAAATAGGCGGAAATTGGTAGGCTTTTAGCACTACACCTTAAGAGTGATAAAGTTGACCTGTCTGATCTATATTTTGTATGTAAAAGAAAGTAGACAAAGTATAGTACTTGAATTAATACTTCTGATGAGATGGCACAAGACAATCATCTTCTGTGCATTTCATCAGTAATGTGCCAATCTAGCTGCTGCACCCCCTCTGGTCCTCCTACTCTCATCCCCAGGGTGTGTAGTTGCTTGCAGTAGTTCATATACATGACTCAAAGAATAAGTTCCTTCATCGCGATTGATAATATTGTCCCCTTGCTTTCTGATCCTATTTGCTTCTCTGGATTGCTTCTCGTCATTTGATTGGCGTATTACTGATGAAAACTTCCACATGGAATATGAAACGTCAAAAACATGAGTCAAATTCTGGACTTGTACAACAAAATCTGATATTTAACTTAATTATATCAGTCCTAATGAACTTATTCAAAGATCTCTAGGTAATGTGTTTACTTGCAAAAAGCAAAATTTTATTTCTTTCCTCAAATCAGAAGAGGCATAGTTTCCAAGAGGGCAGCAAGTCCATAAATGAAATTGTCTTTTGTGTGGGCTTTTGAGAAGCTGGGATGTGTACTAATTTGGACCAAATTCATCTTTTATCTTAAACCTCTTAAGATTCGGATCTTATGTTGGTTATTGTCTATTGAGACAACAAAATAACAGCTCGGCAACTTTGTGGGTAGTTTATAAGCTTTGAAAGTCCGGATTTAGTCTACTTTCAGATGACACATGGCACCAGTTGTGGAGGCATTAGAGACACTGTAATACGTTCACCTACTTCCACGCAAATATTTGTCCTCAATTCAAATGTGCAAACATCCATATCAAGTAGCAGTTCAAAGATGTTTCTCCAGTGGGACATTTAGAAGCAAATCTTAATGCATCATGAAGACTAATGGAGATAGTTTTAGCCTAAAAACCTAGATAAATTTACTCAAACTAGAGAGTATGACCAGGATTAAGGTTTGTGTAACCTGGATTAGACTTTTGTCCATAAGGGGAACATTATTGATGGCTATAAGTTGGCATTGATCATGCGCATATTTTTTTTGGGGGGGGGGCTTTTGGGGCGCGAGCCCCCGGGGTAAAAGCAGGGGAATAAGAAGGCGGCAAAAACAGGGCGGCAAAAAATGAAAGGCGACAAAAAGAATTAGTAAAGAAAAAAGGGCGGAAAAATTTGAAAATGTATAACATTTTTTGAACAAATGGAACTATACATTCACTTTTTCAAACCACCGGAAAAAAATTGGGTCAACCTTTTCGGGCTATTGGGGAAGGGGCTGCAACCCCTGGGGTAGGAGCGGCCACGGTACGCCACTGTTGATATCAAGTGAGCAAATATTGTACAAAGGTGAATTAAATATGTATATTTTTCTGATCACTGTTTCTACATTTTGTTAAATTTTATAAACAGTGTTTTATTTTAGCTGTTTCATCATCAACAATGGTAGGAAATATCACAAACTAATAAGTGGATTGAGCACTGCAGGAATAAATCATAAATGAAGATATGTCATTTCCCTAGTGCCTTTCAGTATATATACATGAACCAATATATTGAATTAAATTAAGTTTGGAAATGTAATTAAACATGACAGTGATTCATCAAACACATGCTGGAGAGAAAAAACAAATCCATTTGGGCACCTATCTACATGAGTGAAATTATGTTAGTCTTGATGGGAAAGGATAGAGAGAAAAGAAACTTTACGCTATAGGCACAGAGTCACTCATTTGTTCTGCACGGTTGCATTTGAGCCACTGTACGTGACATTTACCCTATTTCATGGCAACATTGCGATGGAAAGCTGGCCGGCCACAAATTACAGTTCATTGGAGTTGGCATCAAAGGATTTTAATCAGTTTGTTGCAAATCAAAGATGACATTATGGGTGGATCAACAAAATATGATGATTCAAGCTCAGATGAAGATAGAAGTGTAATTTGGAGGAGACCAATTTTTCCCAAATAGTATTTCTAGTATCTGTGGTCCAACTGCTTCATCATTTCATTATTGCATATATAGGTATAATAAGTTACTTATCTGTCAAATGATGATGCGTTACAATGAAAAAAATTGTGTTCAAATAACAATGTTATGTTTACTATGTAAAATAATGTTCAAATGTTCTATCATTCGGTGGGTGGTTCTTTCTCCCCTTAGTATATTGGCAATGTTAAGAATTGCAGTTAAGCGTCATTAACTTGATATTGTGTGCTAGTGTGTGATGTATGAATGTTTCTTTGTTTCCATGCTCCAGTGTACGATGTGTAAGCCTCTGACCTACGTTTTACCATTCATTGTTGATTAGGTAATTTGATACATAGCTGTTGCTGCAAATTTGATTGAGAAAATGAGACAAGTGAAAACAATACTGTGATAATAATACAAAATAATGTAGCTTTAGACAGTGTTCTGTTAAACTTAATACGGCCTTTGCTCTAACCATAAGATTAACATGTGACAGTGACAAGATGAATATAATACTTTTGTTGTGTAATTTTGCCCATTCGTTTTGGTAATTCAAATAACTGTCCCGTTATAATGTTACCATAATTGTCAGGTTCAAGTCTTAATCAAGATTTGTGTAATGGTTCAAGAAAATGTTATTAAAGAAATGTCTTTATAAAATGTCAGTTATTAAATGGCAGAAGTACATTTAATGACTATGAACTAATAGCTTTACCACTTGTTAACTTTAAAGGTCATTTACAGTAAAATTTTGCTTTTTCCATCCATGTTATTAAATCAGTGCTATAAAACACTACATTTTAAAGAGAAACAAAGCATTTTTCTTTTTAGGACACCAATTTGTGCTGCAGTCATCATGTAGTCTGTTGGAGTGTATTTTCAAAGCTTAAACTATAGCGTCAAGTGGAGACGAGTGCTCTTATGAAGTACCAGGGAGAAAAGTGTAAACTTGGTCTGTTTAAAGAAGAACATTAGCTGGAAAGTATTCTGCACAGGGCAATGATTCCACCATGTCTGCCATTAGTATGTTGTCTGGCGTTTCTGACTGAATTTGTCCCATGGGTTTCATTAGAATAGAATATGTTTGAACATGATATCATAGCAAACTGATGCGGATGAAAAAATGTTGTAAGAATGAGTCCTGGAATCAGTGCATTTTAGTGCATTTTTATGGTTTGTTTGTTTTCAATCAAATTACTGATATGAATATATGGCATTCGTTTTGTAAGTATCAAATCTGTGTCATTTTGTATTAGAATTTTGAAGTGAACAATTATATTTTTATTAGAATATTGAATATTTGATATTTGATATGCATTAAAATATGTGGTACCGGTAGATGGAAAAATCATTATTTGACACTTGCATTTTAATGTATCTCTTCAGAGAAGCCAATTTTGTACCAGACTCTCAAGCAATACAAAGTGGTTTCTTTAGAAAGTGTTTTTAATTAGTATTTATATAGAATGATTTCTGAGAACAAAGAAGAATACAAAGACATGTTTTGATGATGAATTGTCAATTGTTATTTGACACTTGCATTTTCATATATCACTTCAGAGAAGCCAATTTTGTATTAGACTCTAAATCGATACAAAGTGGTTTCTTTAGAAAGTGTTTTTAATTAGTATTTATATAGAATGATTTCTGAGAACAAAAAAGAATACAAAGACACATTTTGATGATAAATTGTCAATTGTTATTTGACACTTGCATCTTCGTATATCACTTCAGAGAAGCTAATTTGGTATCAGACTCTAAATCGATACAAAGTGGTTTCTTTAGAAAGTGTTTTTAATTAGTATTTATATAGAATCTTTTCTGAGAACAAAGAAGAATACAAAGACATTATTAATTGTCAATTGTTATTTGTCACTGGCATCTTCAGAGAAGCCAATTTTAAAGCAATACAAAGTAGTTTCTTTTGAAAGTGTTTTTAATATACAATGTTTTCTGAGAACAAATAAGAATACAAAGAAATATATTTGACGATGAAGTGAAGTGGTGAATGATGGTTTATTTGTATTTTTTAACAATGTAGAATATTGTTTTATGGCTTTTGGTGCGATTTTGTAAAGATATTTGCTGTTAGAAATGTTCAATTTCTCTTCTCTCTAATTTAGATAAATTCATTAGCCAAATTGGAAATTGCCATTGCCCTCCTTCCATTCTTTTTATTAAGTAGCATTGGTCTGGCTGAATGCAAGGTTTAACTTGCCTTTATTAACCATGTTTGTATTGATTTTATCACAAATTTCTGACAAGCTTAAAATTGGGATGACTTGCAGTGATATAGCGAAGTTGCTGTGATATAATAAAGTCTTAATTTGACGTATTCTTCACACATTATAGACAGCACTTATAGGTTAGCCAATTGGTGTGTTGATTTCTTATTATAGTTAGCCTGTGGAGCATTGAGCTCGGTAATTGGAATAGAATTGTCAGTTATGTTCTCATCAGTAGTCAAGTGCATTGTGGTCCTGAAAGCTTATGCCAGAATGGCTGAAGTTGAACCAAAATTACCCTTATTTTATATTCTCCCTGCATTCTGGTAACCAAAACATCTGTGACATATTGAGATATTAGTGACATTAACAGAATGTTCAATGAGTTAAGGGAATATTTTGTGATCCACAACCTCAACCCCTCCTTACTCCAACAAAAGTTGAGAGATTTTGATACCATCAGAATCCTAAAAATACTTCCAATGTTTGTGTGCATAACAACCTTTCTTGCAAATGTGGTCATTTGACAAAGGTACAAAGATCTTTTAGTAAAGCTAGATGAGAATTAGTGTACATGTTCACGTAACCTCCTTCAACTCATTTGCATAGAATTGGATACCAGGATCGTATTCTGATTCATTGAACTACGAATTAGCATACTTTTGGATACCTCCATATTTGGGTTTACCTAATTAATTATTAATGACGATTACGTTGTTTACATCATGACGTCATTAGAGCTTGTCACTCGTCAGATTGAAACACAAAAACATTTGCACTTTTCTTTCCATTAACGTTATATCGTGAAATACCACATAGTGGAGGAGTTAGTTTTTTATTTAAGGAAAATATTCTTGGCGATGACCCCATGTTGACAATGGCTAAATATGCTGCATTAGTTCTGGAAAAATTCTTGCTGTACCTTTTTTGATTCATTTTGCAGCGGGCCGGTTAGGTTTATGGCCATGCATCGGTATAGGGATAACCGGTTCTTGTGTTATATTAGAATTCTGTGCAAAGGTATCATCTAATTTGTATTTTCTGTTTGTCAACAGACAGTAATTACAAAACAGTGGCATTATGGTGACACAGTAATACATAAACAAGGCGTAACTTGCAAATTTAATGTCTGAATCGATTGTAATTTTGGAAATAAGGTTTTTCATGTAGATATCTAAATATGGAATCATACCCTTTAAAGGAACAGTCTGTGATCCTGCGACAGTCATTTTAAATATCCCTATCCAATAGATATTCAAGAAGAAAAATAACTAACTTTATTTATTTATGATCTTGCATTTTCAAATTAGAAATTTAAAAAAGACATTATTCTTTGTTATTGTTGCCTAAGAATAAACCAGCCAGCCGGCTGGCATTAAGAATTGGTTTCATTTTCCTTACATGTTGAAATACCCTTATTCCAAAAATGTCATACAATGTATCGCAAGAGTTTGGATAGCATAAGCAGGGATATATGGTTTTGATTCCCTCTCATACTCTGTACACCTTAACAGTGCAGAATTATTGCTTGCAGCACATACTCCAAGTATTGACAAGTTATTGCTATGCAAATTGCTCACTTGTTCTCCATTTACAATAGATAATAGTAGTTGTATTGCTTATAAAGAGATAGTTAGCTTCTTGCAGCAGTGAGCATTAATGCTCAAGTATCTCATGTGTGTTTGTATTATTAGGCTATGCCAGTTGAAATTCATACACCCCCTATGGAAAACATAACCTTACTCTTCCACACATGGAAGGTAGATTTCAAGTGGATCACCCTTTCAGGTAGTCTAATTTGAAATTCATACTCCCTGTGAGGAAGATTAAGATCATGTGTTTCATTGGGGTGTATGGATTTCAACTGGAATACCTCATTACAGCAAAGCCATTATTGACACCCGACAGGTGATGTATTTTATACACACAAATGTATGATCTGTATGTGTGGTGGAATAAGCACTGATGTATAGCATTTCTATATTAATGTTTATACAAAAAACAAAACCACAAGATCTAAACAATGATGCAAGTGCAAATTTATCTACAATGGCAAGGACATTATGAAACAGATTATATACGAAACATTGAGGAGTTAGGAAATTGCACCCATCATGCTCTCTGTTGAATAATCACAAAATGCCTCTAATAATTACAACATTTTGTGTGTAATTAATAAGAAAGAGGAAACAATATTGTATTGTATTCTTTGGCTTTTTACTGCCTATAAATAGCTACAAAGCATTCATATCAATCAATGCTTTCACTCTAATATAATCTGGAATTGGTTGGAACATTTTTTTAATCTCTAGCGAATATATGTTTGTTTTTGTACCTTTTGTTATGGATGGATTTTATGAAAAGCGACTGAAAAAGTCACTGCCTTGGATTATATTAACTACTTCAAGGTCAGATGGTTATAATTTCAAATATTTTATCTCAAGTAGAAGTTTTAAGTTAAATATACCTTATTTTCTTTTGAATCAGTTTGCCATATGCATGATTTCTAGACAAACCAGCGAGAGTTCTTTTTACTATTTGTTACAAAAAAGAAACTCATGCTATAAAGTAATAATTGATAGTAATTTTCATTTCCCCTATTCATTGGAGGATTGTGCAATTTTTATGATATTTTTAATTTGTATTGATGATAATATATATTTTTCTTGTTAGAAGGAATGTAGCAGCTTATTGTGCAGATTGAATTGATTTCAATGCATTTAATGGTTTTAATAAATGGTAGCAACATTTGAAAAGTCAATTTGTCAAAAACGATACCATATAATTTCAAGAAGTGATATAAAAGTAGTTGTATGACATACAAAGAGAGGTCAGGGAAAATTAGAGATGGTTATAGAGAGAGACAGATTCTTGATCATCAAGTAAAAGCAAATCGCATGCCTACCAATCAATATCAGAAATTGTTGATGGCCAGCTAGATAGAGTAGTGCCGTTGAAAATAAGGTGGCTCTCAACAATAAAAGTAGATCCAATGTGTTGACAACTAAGATTAAACATGTTCCTACTGATGAGCGCATGAGGTGGCTTTCAACATCAATTGAAATTCCCAAAGGATAGCACATATTGCTAAAGAGCACCAATACATTTATTATTTTTACTGTTTGGTGCCTTGAGTAGCTTTTCAACAACAAGTGTAATTCTCAAAGGATGATATATATTGCCAAAGAGACTGAACATGTCATTACAAATGTTTTACTGATGCATGACGGGTATATTAATGTTTGTTTTAATTTATGATAAATTTTTGGATATCCTACTGCTAAAAAAAGTATCACTTAACAGTTTCCATCAATAGGTGCACAGGTTCAGTTTGAAAAGGTTGCATAAACTCCTTCAAATATCAGTATATCAATAGAATAGGAGAAGCTTTTACCAGTAGGTATGTGAAAAGATGTGTATGATTGTGTGAGCATTGTGACGCTGCATTACAAGTCATATATAACCTTTATCAAGGTCCAATTATTTGTGTTAAATGGTGTAGCGCTGACTGGTATAAAGATTTAATGGGGAGAAAAAGAAGAAATTATAATGCTCCACTGCTACCCAGCCATTTAATCTTGATGCTAGCTGAGTGGAGTCTATAGAATGTGCACATATTGGCTTTGATTGTAAGTTTCTTATGGAAGTCCAAAGTCAATTTTATTTCTAGAAGCCAACAAACAATGATTTGCTTTAAATAATATTGGGCTATAGGCAGTTAATTTACAGTTTATAGGAGTACGGATAATTTACCTTGCCCATACTAAACATTTTGGTATAAATTTCTGTAACTCATTTCTGTCAGTAGAGTGACAGCAGTCAGTACAGAGTACTTTTTTAAAGCTACTTCCTAGCAGCACTTTTGCCGTCAGTGCAGCAGAACCGGACTCGGTAACGGCTCATCATCTTGTAGTTGCGTGTAGCCTGGAACAACTCTCTGCCTCCATGCCCTCCCAAAGCTATATTAGTAGTCAAGTCTATGGAAATTTAATGCTAATTCAATTCTAGTAACTGTTAATTGTCAAAAATGTCATTCCTGTTAGGATAGAAATCAGTTTGTGTTTTCCAAACTGAATTTTTGTTGAATGATTCAATAGTTGATGTGAAACAGATTGCAATTGATTCTCTTTAGTCTTGTAGAAAATTGAAGTATCTTTGTCACCCGTCGCTACCAATTCATGTTGTTGATCAAAAATAGCAAATCATTCCGTTTGTAGCTTATCTTGCTATTTGTATTGCTAAAGTGCTTCTTGAAAGATCAAATTTAGGAAATCGTAAAGATTTTGATTGATTAAAAGTGTTGAATTGTTACTTACTTAAAGCTTTCAGTTTTGACACAAACAACTTAGCATTGTACAATTCAGGTGACAGCATTTAAGTTGACGGCATCAATATTTCCTCACATTTTGTCAATTCTGTATTTTACATTGATGCATGTATAAAAATAGATGGCTTGAATATAACTATGTATTTTTATGGTTATTGCATGCTGAACAATGTTCAAAATATTTAGTATTAAGCAATTTTCCAGAGAGAAAAAAAGAAGCAACATTTTGCTATTTATTTTCCAGAGAGAAAAAAGAAGCAACATTTTACTATTTTTGATGATAGTAATATGATAGCAATTAAATTTCAAGCAAGAATAATGTGTCCCTCCATCTCAATTATCATGTTACTAATTAGAAGCTTCAATTATCATGTTACTAATTAGAAGCTTCCCAAATGGATACTCTTTACCTTGTTTTATGTATTCCATTTCAACCACAAATCACCATGTGTTTTCTTTGGTGATAAGCAATTTAAATGATGCCTATGTGGAGCAAAATTCGGCAGGGAAAGTCAACAAAAACTAATTTGAATTGATCGTGAGAAGAATACATTTCCAAACATACTACCTCCGGATTTTAATTTCCATAAAGATTGAGCGATGTAATTCAATCTCAAAAGAAATACTCACAGAGATTATTTTTCTATAAAAGTGTCTGTTAAAAGCCACACTAGAAGCTACAGAGAAAAGCATCCAGAAATATTGAAAATATTATTACCTTACTCAGATTTGGTGTTGTGTTCCTGGCTGTCCAATGGTTATCAAAATTCTTCAAATCAGTAGAAAAAAAGTCCAGTCCAAATAGCTTTAGTTTTGCGTAAAAACTCCTTTTGCCAGTAATGTGTTTGTGTGTTAGCCTTGCGTGTCACATATGAGATTGGTCCAAGCTATGCACTGTCTTATCACTGCTGTTGCAGTCAAGTGTAAGGCACCAGCTGGTTTTATACTATCTTCACTCTACTTATACTCACTCTTACTTATTGACCAATCACAGCTTGGCTTACGTGATTGCTCTATGTCATTAGCCAATCAAATCAGCTCATTAATATTAAGTAAGGTTTGTTTGGATGATATTATTACTCTTTTATTTTTCTGTTCAGTCAAGGTGTTTTTGTGGGCTACCAGTGTCTATATCCCAGGAAATGGTATAATATTTGTTTTTAGTTTGGTTTAATATGCAGATATATGGAAACTAAGGTAAGTGATTCATCATATTGTATAAATTATAGGTCATGTTGGGTTTAGTATATGCTGGGTCACGTTGAGATTTTTTTTCAAATCCTTATCCTTTTGAAATGTGGTTTACTTATGGACTGATCAATATTAATGCAAGGGGGAATTTAAATTTTTTTTCAGGAAAGGGGGTAACACTTTTTGTACTGACAAAAGGTGGAACCCAACATTTTAAATGATGAAATTTTGTAAATCAGTGGGGAACATAAATGTTTTGAGCAAACACAGGGGGGAATGCAAATGGTGAATCCCCCATCCCCCTGGTGTAAATATATTGATCCGTCCTTTCATTAGATGAATATTAAAGGTACACTGGCAATTAAGTACTATCCATTAAAGAAAAAAATCTCATAATGTTTTGTCATGATTTCATGAGAATATTTTATGTTTGTTACCAGTAATGAAAAACTAATCATTAACAGTCCATTGAATATAATTCATGTGATAGTAGTGGGTTTTTTCTTCGATATTTGCCTTCAGAAAACAAAGTTATGAAATGTAAGTAATCTTGAAATTCAATGAAATGCAATTGATAACTAACTACTCTTACAAAAATCAATTTGCAGACAGCGGAATTGAATTATAAGTTTTAATTAAAATTTGTCTTAATGAGATGAATACCAGTTTGCTCAATCTATACAATGTTCATTAAATGCTAAAGAAATGTTATTTTTAGATGCAAATGAAGTGTGGATTGCTTCTCTTGGTGATGTTTGTTCAAGTGTATGTATGGAAAGGGTATGTCATTGTATTTGAAAAATGCAATGTAATAACAAACTGAGTGATTCTTATGGTGATTTGATGTGAAAATAGGAAGTGACTATACATATATAGTCAATACTGCAAATCATGCGGGTATATATTTCCTTTATTGTTTCTACATGTATTACTTTCAGGAATTGTACCCATTTGCCAATACTTTATGTAGCAAATTTGAAAGTTCTTTGCAATTATACAATAAATATTATAATATTGAAGTATATTGTCATTCATATTACAAACCTTTCACACTTGGTGACCTCCAGCCTACACGCCATATATTAATATTTATCAAGATTTCCCACGTAGCTTATTCAGCTGATGACATATCAATACTTATCTGACCTCGTTTCATCAGCCAATCGGGGCTCTACTTTTGCAGTTATGTGTTACATCAACAAAATAATGTAAAAGGATTGTGATGATCCACCTGACATACAAAATGACAATTATGATGTAATCCACTGTTACCTAAATGTACATCTATTTCAATTATTTAAACTACATGCTACTTGATACAGAATGGGCATTTTTATTTTAATCTTCTTAAATGTGTCTGATATGTATATGATATACGCTTACCCATTTTACACAGAGAGAAGTCAACTTCATTTGGGATATTGAATTCAAAAGGTTTTGCATTATATTTTGATGCAGGGAGTGGTAGTTGACTTCAAAACAAAGCAGGGACGAACAGTGAATTCTACTGTCACACCCTCACTGGATGCTTCAATAACTATTGTGAACTCCGCTTCTAAGTATTTGTGTATTTGTGTACACTGCACTTTTTTTAACTTGACCCAAATTTATCATCATTACAGGTTGACCAGAGGATGATTTAAGCACTTCCCAGCAAGTCTTGCGGTTAGCACAGCTGTGTGAGTGAACATGGCACCACTGCCGCCCACTGCATACACACGTGCATGGTTAAATTTGAATTTGGACAGATATATTTACAATAAATACACCTTCAAAAGGTTGGTCGATTTCACATTTTATGTTATCTACAGAAGGTGTGAATTATCCTTCATGCATACATCACTTTAGATCTGAAATCGACCAAGTAATAATGACACACGGGCAATTCTAAAACAACATCTTTTGCACAGAGTTCAATGGGATTTGAAAAGTAAAGTGGCAGTTGAAACTCTAGTGATAATACTTTTACAATGCATGATGGGGCTTCCTTAAATCATCCTCTGCAGGTTGACTCAACCCAGGTCATGAGTTCTGAAGTCGAATTCAAAATACAGAGACCCTGTTTACCAGCTCTGCATAAATGGGGTCATAGATATGTCTCTTGTTCTTCTAATGAAATAATTTCCTGCCAGCTACTGACTTGTACCAATCAAATTAAAAACTTACACAATGGCAATTGGGACAAAAGGTATTATACATACAGTAGACGTCTAATTTTGTCATGTCCAATTGGGGATTTATTTTGTGAAGAAAAGTATGAAAGTAGGTCGCAAATCACAAAAGCATTATAATGGTCATCAAGTTGTTTATACTTTTGAGAAAACCATTGGTCTTAAACTACCTCATTTTTATTTTTAGGGGGAAAAGTGTGATGTGTGAGTGGGGGTGCACTTGTGCCAGCATTCTTATGGGGTACTGTGTAAGTTGCAGCAATAGCTTGTGGGGTACAAGTTCTTTGTGGGGTATAAATCTTGGGTCCCACAAAGAAAAAATAGCTTATAGGTCCCCATAGGACCCCATAAGGCCTGAAACGCTAGTACTACTCCAATATACATGTATTCCTTTTATCATTTATTCTGATATTTACCAAATCACATAGAAGATGGGGATCTCTATACATTGTTAAGGCCAAGAAAAAAATTGTTTGGTCAACTACCTTTAACTGTATGACTTCTTTCACATTTTAAAACAGTTTAGAAGTGTAAAGAAACTGTTTAAATATCTTTTTCAGAAGGCAACATTTCTGAAAGAATTTTTTTTTTCATAATTTCCAAAATTAGGGTCGGTAATCTTTTGTATAGTCAAAACTTCTGTCAAGATTCGGGTCGGTTGGTTGAGGACAAACAACTTTTTTGGGCCTTAAGCTTAATTAAACTGATATAAAACATCTGTGCTGCATCACAAACCAACAACATTGCACAGAATTAGAAAGCTGTACTGATAGGGCACCTATTTATTCTTAAAGTGCTTTAAAACGATGGGTTCAAGTAGAACCTCACTTGCCCTGCTATCTTAAAACATCCCACCTGCCTGCCCATCTCTCCTCTACAAGACTATCAACACAAAAATGCTGACGAGTTGCCATAGCAATGGCAAAAGAGACGTTATTTTGATTGATCATATCGGCAAAAAAATGCAGCTGCAGAGTGAAAAATGTGGTGGAAATCACATTGTGGACTCATATGAGACAAATATAGAAGGAGTAAGCTGCAGTAATCCACCTATACAAATCTAGAAAATCCCTTTAATGGAATGAAAATATGGAAGTACATTGAGGTCTGAGAGAGCCATAACCTTAAGTTCATTTTTAGTCTGTTTTAAGCTTATAATGCAAGCTTTGTATTGTTTCCTGCCTTGAATAAGCTTGTTGGTTGAGTGTTATACAGTGGTCAATCACACAACTTCCAGGTGAAATACAGGTCAGTAATACATGACTGCTCAAATTTGCAAGCTTGAAATCAATTAGTTAAATAATAATAAAAAGTATATAGTTTATAATTACATATAGGCCTATAGTGGCGTAGCCTGTGGGGGCTGGGTGGTGGCTGCCCCCCCCCCCCACTCATCATGGCTGTCAGTTCATGTAAGGCCGGTGGTGCACGAAAGACATTGAAAAAAACAATTTTTACATGGTTAAAGAGTACACATGCGCATATAAGGGGGATTTGATGGTGTGAGGGTTAAAGTGATTAAAGCGAGGCTCTTCATTTTTCAAACCATTAAAAAAAAATTGGGGTCAACAATTCACTTTTGTCTCCAAAACGTAATCCTGGCTACGCCACTGTACATATATATATAGATACTAAAAACTACTTTGTAAGTAAGACCACACCCCTTTGCTTCCCCCAAAATCAGTTCTAGCCTTTGCAGCAACAAAAAGACAAGTTGCCGGTAACCAAACACTTGCAGCAATAGTACCAGCAAATCAGCCATAAGAGAGTCCTGATTGGCATGCTCATTATTTCTGGTAATGGTCTATTTAAACTGTTTATCTGTAAGCCTATATCATGTGATGTGATCAAGCTAGTTGTTTGTACCTTATATTGATTTTAAGATATAGCCAATAATAGTATTCAACTTCTTTTGTATTTCATAAATACATTTCATCTTGTCAAAACCAATTATGTTTACTGACCTGATAGTTTCAACCATCTTGGGCGATGGCCATCTTCTGAGTGATGTTTTTTGATCCAACTTCTGTACACCAACAGAGGGCGTATCATCAGCACCTAGAAGTGGATTGTATATGTGGCTAAGATAATGGGGCCCCTCGTCTCTGTTCATAGTGTTTGGTGCTGAGAATTTTTATACAATATGGCTTCATTTCCAAGTGCTTAATCAAATTAGGTTGCCAAATAGAATCATCATGCAACACTGTAAATAGCAATTGACCATTTCGAAGAATAATTGGTAATTCGCAAAAGCCAAGGCAAATTTAATGCAAAATAAAACATAAAAAAGACACCTCTTCGTGACACAGTAGTTCACAAAATACATGTACAAATGGCGGACGATGGTCGTTAAGTACAATGTAAAAAACAACTTCTAGGCATATTGACACGGAATCTTTGACAAAAAAAGTTTCATAATGCTTAAACAATGTTTATCTAACTTTTAATCTGTTTTGTGCCAAAAGTGCAACACCAGGCATGCAGTTTATAACTGCCGGCATTCGTTTATAACTGCCGGCATTCGTTTATAACTGCCAGCATTTTAAATTGGTCGATAGCAGTATATCGCTAGTGCTTTCAATATTAATTACATATTTATTTTGTAACATAAACGAATGTTACTATGATCCTTGGAATCAGTACAACATGATCGCAAAGACTGCATGGTGATGATCAGTTGCACACGTTCTACAAGGTTAATGTTCTACGTCATACTGTGGGAAAGTGCAAGATGAATAACATTCAAAGTACATTAAAAGTACCAAAACATGAACAAAATGTTTTATAACAAAAATATTAACAAAACATTCAAAGTACTTTAAAAAACAAATGTAATGATTTCTGCATACTTTGGATTTCTATAGCACAGCTTATGCCAATTAACGAGACTTGTTTGACTTTTAATGGATAATGATCAATCATTCCATACGTTTTATTTTATATGAGAAAGGTTTTAACACAAGTCGCCACATACATAAATGACAGCCAGTGAAAAAATTTCACTGACCATCCAGGATTTGAACCTGGGACCTTCGGATCACCAGACCAATGCTCCGATGATCGGAAGGTCCCAGGTTCAAATCGATGATCGGAAGGTCCCAGGTTCAAATCCTGGATGGTCAGTGACATTTTTTCACTTGCTGTCATTTATGTATGTGGAGACTTGTGTTAAAAACCTTTCTCATATTTAATTTCCCACATAGTTTAACTTTATTTCTCTGTTTTATTTTATGTCAAAAACATGTGGTTACATTTGTAACCTAACACAATTCAATCTCTCCTAATCATATCAACCTCCTCTAATCACACTTTTTCATATTATGCTCCTCAAATCTGTATTTTTTGCACTTCACAAAAACATTCCGTGTCAAGCCCAAAGTATATTTCATAAAATAATAGATCGGATTACAATTGTCCGTATAACTAAGTAACACTCATGCACTTATCAACACATTTTTGTGCCAGTGTTGTATTTAAGTCCATAGCGGAGAAAACTTGGGCATTTTAGCATGTGATGCATTGTTTGGGGCTGCTTGCCACACTCACAGGTGATAACACAGGGGGGAAGCCCCAGTTACTCATCGCTACCTTGGAGCGACCAATGCCAGTGCAGAGGCGGTGAAGGCGTTGCCATCTCTGCGGTGGTTCCTCAGTTCCTAGTGGTATGGCTTTGGCTGCTGGGATTTCCATATTTGGCATATCATTCCACATCCTCAGTCTTTATACAAGAAAACTTTATTCATTTGATTTCTTAAAACTAGTAAAAAATGAAACTAATGTGACTGCTGTGATTGCTATATATATTCATCCCATGAGTGCCAAATTATACTATAAATGGTTTGGAAAATGCCAGCCCCCGAAATGCTAGGAGAACTAAAGATGTCTGTATGAAATAGTAAATGTGTCATCATATCAGCAGTTTAAAACTATTAAGATGCCTATTTTTACCTTTCTGGTTATTCCCAAAATAACTAGCTTTTATTTTCCTTACCATTAATTGATTTAATTATGGTCCTCTCAAAGTAATGAAAGTGCATCACATACCAGATAATGTAATCAATTTCTTTGCATTACATTTTAAATCATATACTAAAAGTAATTATGAGCCTGAGAAGGAAATAGTCCTAATGTTTGTGTAGGTTGTTTTTATACCTCCACCGGAGGCATTTATGTTTCCTGGTTGTCCAGGTTGATGGACAACCAGTCACTGAGTTCATCTGTCTGAGCTTGTGAGCACAATTTTGCGGAACTGGTAAATTATGTGACTTGGCAATCAGTGGTCTTTAAATTTTAACATTAGATGTTAGCAAAATATGCTAATTAATTGCTTAATTCAAAACTTGTGAGCATGATTTATCAGTTAGACATATGGTTGTGAAACCTGGTAGAACAAAGCATAATCTAATTCCCACTTTATGTTGGTTTTCTTTTTTTTTCTTCAAATGAAATCATCTCTATTAAAATGATGCACATTAAGATCTGTCAAGAACCACACAATTTCTTGTTGTATCACTGATGTCATCAAATATTGGTGGGATTATTGGCACACTTTTGCAAGTTCCCATTCTAGATATCCCCAATTTGAAGTTGACAAATTGCACATTGAATATTTGGGTCATTCAGTCCCCCAACACTGATTGAAGGAGTGGGAAAAGAGGGCAATTTCTGCTTTAACAAATATGGTGTCCTGTTTTCTTCAGCAATCTTAATAAGTGCTTTTGTAGAACATATTATTCTCTGTCCAAGTATTACTTTTTTGGCAAATAAATATTAAAGAAACTGGGCACAGATGTCTGAAACAGCATGGATATAATTATGTTGTGTTCATTTCTAAGTATTCAGTATTTTGTTTTAGATGAGAATAAGGAGACAGGCCTAATGCACACTCGTGTGTAATGCACACCTTGCCCCAACATAATGATTATGATCTTTATTTTTTTTGGCAAATAAATTCTTGTTGTTTTATGTGAGTATATGTTGATAAAAAATCCTACACTGTTCTAAAAATTAACACAAATCTGTAGATATTCTGCTGTGATAGATCAGAATATGAACCCATCAAGGGTAGGATCAAGGGTAGGTCTAGTACAGTGCTAAACTTTTACCCATGGTCTGCAATTTATATACTGAATTTGACTTAATTATATATTTCGTCTATAGGGAGGATGACACTTTCTCACATTTATGGCCCTAGCTACTATGGGCTATTTGCGGGAAGGAGATCAGTTTAAGTGACCACTTTTAGGTTCAAATTTCAACCAGCCTAATCACAAAGCTCCCGTGGCCAAGTGGTTAAGGCACAGGTCTTGTAAACTTGAGGTCCTGGGTTCAATTCCCGGGTGGATCACTTTTTCTGTTGGTCTCCTTTATTTTTTGCGAGAGCGAACCTGGTGAAAAATTATGTTTATTTATATATTCCCGTCGAACATGCCACTGTTTTTCCATGGACCTTCATTCCCTTGTCCCCCATGCAAAATAGTGCTGTAAATCAATATAAATAAATACATGTAGAAACTGTAGAATAAATGTCACAGCTTATAAAACTTTCAGATTGTTTTATATACTTTATTTTGAGTTGTCACCAAATTTTGTGCTAAAAACTAAAGTGAAAGGGAATGCGTTTTCCGTTGGTTGCAGTGATATATTGCATGTGTTAAATTATATGAGTGGCATGCATGCCCATTGGTGGTATATTTTAAGTGGTCGTCATTGGTTCTTCAAAGCATTGACATCCCTGACTCTGACTGAAGTGCAAACACTATAGATGTAAAATTCATGTTCCTGTATATTTACCATGAAAAGTATGAAGTATAAATACACAACTTTTTTTCTCATGAAACAGCAGGGGTGACATATTTAGAGTAACAGGCATTATACCCAAAGTTTCTAAGCTTTTCTAAATGTAGGATTTAAAACAAAATGTTTAACATGTTTACTGTTTAGAGGTTAAACATGTGTGTAGAAGCTAAACACTATGTCAATAGCTAAAATATTTAAACATTGTTACAACCAGGCATGTAGAAACCTAAAGACTTGGTTAGAACTTTTTTAAAGTGCACTCTTAAAGGTTGCTAAAGACTGCACCCTTAAAGGCCCAGTCAGCAATTTCTGTACAAAATATTTTGTCTTCCTGCATCTCCAAGCCAGCAACACTTATATACAAGCTTATATAGGTTGATTTGACCATAATATATCATGTCTTTTGCATAAAACATGCCAATAACCCACTTTGAAAGCATAATTTGCTATCCTCTGTGTCCACTGCTAGCCTTGTACCATGGCAAATTTGGCAGCCGTGTTGTGCAAAAAAAAAAAAACCCACAGAAGTAATAATTATACTTTATTAAAGCAAAATGTATTATTTTGTTGTTAGTTTACATCTTCCAACTTAACCACTAGCAGGCTATGTTAGCACATCTACATGTATGATACTACCAAAGGTGCAACAACCTGAATTTGGATGATTTTTACGATCCTCCAAATTAGCAAATCACTGAATGAGCCAGTCATTGTAGATGAGGTGCTAGAGAGTGCACCCTTAACCCATTAAGATTAGTGGTGCAGCCATTAATACACCCAGCCAGAGACATCTCATCTTGCACATAATTCCAGCGACACTCATTGATTGGTTCCATAAGGAGTAGTTGTAATGATCATTCTCCCCTTACCTATCCACCTACCTCAGCTAACCATTTGCAAATTTCAAATTGCTAGTGTTTAGAGATCTTCAGTTGACAGCTATTCATCAACCTGCCTTGGCGCTATAAAACAAGTCATTAGTAACAAGAGTTATAGCCTTTGCCTGCTGCTGAGGATTGCTGTTTCTTTGAGAGTCAAGGGGCGATGTGTTCATGTCCTCTTATTACCGATGACATTTTCAGTAATGTTTTATATGGTGTGATATTTTGTTTGTGTTCTGCACCAAATTCAAAGGCAGCATTTTCAAACAAAATAACATGTGTTGTCACTTGGAAAGGAAATCCAAACATACGGCAAAGTTTTCAAAATGGAATAAAGAACTACCTTTGCGTCTTGCATTGAGATGAGAAAAAAACTATTTTTTAAAGAAATTAACAGCTAAACACATGCATGCACTTCAAATTATTTCAAGCAAGACTTGCTGTTCTTTGTATTAGGTATATAAAATATAACAACTCTTACTGGTAATCTGTGACTGTAATTTCACAATTGTGCATATTTTAGTCGTACAATTGATACATTGGAAATGGACACTCAAAAATCAAACGCATTGTTAACTTTTGTTTAACTCTTCCCTTTTCCTTTCTAAATATATTATGTTGTTTTGTTCACAACCAGACCATCTGTGTTCTAACCTGACTTCAATTTTAAGAAATTATTTTGGAGCATAGAAGTGTCTCATACCATCGTCAATCAACATATGTGACCCCTCGGCACAAATGAGCCCTGAAGTCGCCAAACATAATTTTTGAGATATTCAACCAAAATATTCTGCTTGAAATTAGCTTTAAAATGATGTATATCATGTCTATAGTACTTGACATTTAAGTAGTGAAAATCAATAAAACAGTCAATAAATCCTTTGTTTCCTATTCTTTATTGTTAAGTTCGATGGAGCATATCTCAATAGTGGCACTGGCGACATCCGGGCTCAGTTGTGCCGAGGGGTCACATATGTGATGTGATCAAGTGAAATGAGTCTGAAATTAATCATGTTACATTTTTGAATTTTTTACAAAAATGAAAATGAAATTGAATAATTTGTTTCATTGATATATATGCACGTTTATAGTGTTACTTGAACAAAGGAAATAAAGGCAACTGCACACTCACTTGTTTTAGCTTTATCTCAAAATTAGTGCTTCCTACATCATGTACATCCAGTTCCATTTTACTCGATCATATCACAAATGGTTTTTGAGATGGAAGAAGAAGAAACTTGACCTTTGCTGTCCACTAATGAATTACCCTTGGTTTGTGGCTGTGTAAGATGATAGAGATTGATTCTAGGGTTGCATTGATACTGTTCACATGGTGACACCATCCTTGAATAGGACATTGAATTGCTCCTCTTGTTTCTTGCCTTAGAGGTAAAATGATTTCAGGTTTACCTCTCTCGCTCTCTATCATCAACGATACTACACAATCTTGGGTGAATAGAGTGCCAGTCATTTTGTGTCTCTGTATAGATTTGGTGGATGAGTCCTGAAAGTTTACATGCAGGTGCATGTGTCACATTTTCTGTCATTACATCATCATTACTGAATTTATTTGCATTTTCATCATTGGTTAACTTGGGTTGGGGGGTTTACTTTGAAATTCAAATTTTAGTTGTTTTTTTTTTTGATAGGTCGATCCAGACAAAATCTCCTTTACTCTTCGTGATGTTAACTTTTACTGATATTTTAGTTTGCTTGGGTTGTACTTGAAGAGTGAATGACTTCGGGGGAACACATAATTAAATGTAGCAACCATTCTTTTTTAATACATAAATTGGTATTATTGTCAATGCATATAAATCATGGGATTGCAGAATGTTTTCCCCCATTTCAACCAATATCTTAAATCTGCTATTACTTATTTTGTATATTTTGCTAACTCAATTATTTTCTTATCTGTTCTATCCATTATATAAGCTTTCTATTAAAATGTATGCAAGTTAAAAAACAAAAACATCCTTGGCTCTATTTGATTGTCCTAATTTCCCATGTGGATTGTGCATAATTTGAATATTTTATTATATTATGTTCAGCTCAAAATTGGCAAAAATTATATCAATCCATGATGTTATGGGTCTTTGCCAATTATAAACTGGCAAATTGTAATAGACTGTTAGTTCATATGACTTTTATTCTAAAAACTGCTACCATCAGTAGATAACATATGATTAAATCTGTCTCAGTAGATGGGATGGTAATCATTGAACTCCTTTCTTTAGCAGACAAAACATTCCCTTTATAAGGTTGTTATAGTTAGCAGAAAGCACTAATATTGTTTAGTAGATTTAATTTCTTCCAGTAGGTGGCAACCTGACTAACAATACTTTCTTCAATAGACTGCAAGTATTTTAAATGCTGTTATTTTTTAGTAAAGCAGCTATTGCTACTACTGCTGTCTTCAGTAGATAGCACACATAAAATTAAATGTTAGATAGCTAATTTCAGATATGTCTAGTGCTATCTGCAGATATCGAGTAAATAGCAGCTTCAGTGGATAGTAATTTGAATATATTTTTTCTCCTTTTATCTTCCATAGATTACAACTGATTTAAAATTGTTATCATCAGCAGATACCATGTGCTTCTATCATCATAATGTTGCAATAAGATTAAATATTAAAGAATATTTGTGTCTTTGGTGGATAACCCCTGATTCTTGCTCTCATACATATGTAGTTAATATTCTTGCATTGCTATTTTCAGAAGATAATAGTTGTAATTTTGAATTGCTATCTTCAGTGTTAAAAAGTGTTTTCATCAGCAGATACCATATGCTTCTATCATCATAATGTTGTAATAAGATTAATATTAAAGAACATTCTTACTTTCATGCATATGTAGTTAATATTCTTGCACTGCTATCTTCAGTAGATAACAGTTAATTTTGAATTGCATTGTTGTATTGTAATAATGCTTTCTGCTGTAGATAGCAACTAATTTTAATGTGGTTATGGTCAACTCTGTATAGAAGTTGCTGAATTTGTACATACTACATCATGGTCCCAAGTTCTGCTGTAGTTCTAGAGAGTAGTAACTTGACCGATAGTATGAAGTACTTATTAATTGGTATCTTGGAGATGTGTTTCACTCAATGCATGTTGCTAAGGTTTCCATTTACAAGAGCAGCTATCAAGTGTGGCTCAAGAAGCCCATACCACGTATTAGTTTACCATAAATAGCAAACTACCAAAAGGCAACATGTTCTGTTGATTGATTCATTCAATTAGCTCAGATAAGGATCTGTTTATCTTATTAATACTGTTAATAAAGTTGGTAACTCAAAGCGTGTGTCGGTAGCGATTGTGTCATTTGATGATGAACAAAGTGGGTTGGCTTATGTTTCAACAAACAAACCAAGATAGGCACTCTTGAAATATGATCGCTAGAAATGCAACCAACTACTTATGTCACCATGTCCCTTGGACATTGAAGTTCATATTGTGTCAATATCATAGTATCTTATTTTGATAGGCTTTTAGCTATTCAAATAGTGTTTGACGCATGTTATTTCACAATATTATAACAGCGCGGTGTTAGCAAACAATAGGTGATACCAGAGATGATGCAACATCTTATTGCACTTGTCGGCACTCCCACTTTCTGTTAAGTGATAATAGAAGAGTAGGGTTCAGCTATATAATATGTTCATAATTGCAAAGATCAACTATGGCTTACCCATACCATGGTTATTATATGTTTATTATGTATTTTATATGCATTTTACTTCATGTTGGTTTTTGATGATCAATATTTGTTGTTTTCCCGTAGAGATATCTAGAAATGTGATATGTCGGTTATTGTATGTATACTATTTAAAAGAGGAATGTTCCGGTTACAAGTTATTTCTACCTCATGTTAGACCCTATTTAGACTAGAGAAAAGTCGAATTCAAACTCGACATCGAATTCGATTAAGATAGAGGATTAACATAAATTAATTTGTGCTTGTGGTTTTTACTGGGTGCTTACACTATGCGCCCGGACGAATTCGACTCTGTTAAATTTGATTACGACTATTTACGCCCTCTGTCATCCAGTAATTTCTTTTTATTAAACCTCAGATTATAATTCATTATATTCTATATACCTGTATACTTTTTAAACACAAATCTACATGCAAAGTAGTGAAATCGAGTAGTAAAAATGTCGCCATATTGAATTCTTAACACATATTTCACCCATTCTGAGCATGTGCAGAACGTGTCACTGCTCAACTTGTGACGTCAAGATTCATCCGCGGGAATTCAGGCCGCGATCCCAAAACTTTTTGAACTAAATCCATTTGCATTCGAGTTACGAGATAATACTTTGACCCATTTACCCTAAATTAAAACTTTAAAATCCATCGGGTCAAACTCTGTGGATCGAATGGAAAAGACAGCGCCTTGTGACAAGATTTTACAATTTCAGATACACTTATTACGCCGCGATAAAATTGGTCATTTTTGTGGATTTACTTCGAGTTTGGAGTGAAAATTGGATGTAAGTCTACAGTACAGTCACTGCAGTATGCTGCACATGTACGAAAATACACAAGAACGGCTGTTGTTTATCAATATCACAGTGCCATTGCTTAGCGACAAATCGATGGACCGGAAATTCACCTCGCCAGGACAGCGACACACATGGAAAAGTCTAATTCAATTTGACTGACTGTTTAGACCAGGAAAAGTCGCACTTCAACCACGACAAAGTCAAATTGAATTCACTTAATGAACCTCGGGAGCATTGTTGAACAACGACTTTTGAACTCGACTTCAGTCGTACTTGAACAACGACTGTACCTGTTTAGACCTGAATTGGTACACAACCCCATAACAGTGAGATTTAATGTTGATCAAATACTAGTTTTCACATACCTATTAGAATCTCATAATAGTTCAATAATGTTTACCACCAACAAGTAACATTAGGGGTTTAAAATAAAATATCAGTTAAAAATTGTTGAAATTTATAAAAGCATATTGAATTTTGCACAATTTGGTTTAAAATGAGACAAATTTATTTTAGAATTCCTAAATCTTTCACACCTGATCAAAATGAGAATGAAATCACTTCTTCAGTATGATGATATTTTATGAGACAACTCAGTCATAAAATGATTCTGCTTATGGTTTTTTCTTTTTAATAGGTTTAATACACACAGGTAAGTTTTAATAACATTTTGTAATTGATTTTGAAGGAAGGTTTTACCAGAGGAAGATGTCAACAGAGGGTCATTATTGATCATTTTGTTCAAATCTGATAATATATCTAATTTTAGAGTGAATAATATTGCTTCAAAATAAACTAAACTCCTGAGTGAAAAAAAGGTGTTTTCAAATAAAATTTGATTCAATTATTTGTATATTTGTGTGACGTTATTGTTTTTTATAAATGATTTTTAGAGATAACTGAAACTCCGTTTATCTACATGTAAACATACTTTGTATTGAGTTATGACATTTTTGCAATGCCATTTTCCGCAGTTTTTGTATTCTTTTTTTCTCTCTAGTTATACCTACTTTTCAAACTCAAAATTTCTGACTAATTGCAAAACTAAAGTTATCAGATTGAATTCAGATTCACATAAAATAATGTTATTTTCATGATGTATACATCTTTATTTTGTTCTTATGGGTGTAAAATCAGTGAACATCACATTATTGATTGACATGTCTTGAATTTAATATATTAGTTTTGTGCTTGATTGAAAATATTGGTTGTTCTGGCTCTTTTCTTAATAAATATATTTATTTTTAAATATTTCTGTCAATCCTTTAAATATTTAAATTTGATCCAATGATCTTCATTAAGGGGGTACTACACCCCTGGCCAATTTTGTGCTTATTTTGTCATTTTTCTCAAAAATTATAGCACATTGGTGACAAGTAAGATGTGTATATTATAAGGGCAAGGACTGCAACTACTGTACAGAAAAATTCAGCAACTCAAAGCAAGTAGTTATTGATTTATTGATCAAATATTGGTTTTCCCTCATTTTTGACTGTAACTCCACAATCGTTGTCCGTGCTGAAATTAAATTTCCAGTGCAGAAGTTGTAGTCCTTGCCCCTATAATATACATATCTTACTTGTCCCAAATATGCTATAATTTTTAAGAAAAATGCAAAAATAGGCCCAAAATTGTGCAGGGGTGTAGTACCCCCTTAAAGACGGCAAGTCTATTTTGCATAACAGAAAGTGCATAACTGCATAATGGGATTTGCAGACTAAAAGGACAGAGGACTTGGGGAGTTATTCATTCCTAGGAGTTACAGTGTCTGTCAAAATAATCTCATCTCCTATGGCAAAGTTCCTTAACACCATTCAATAAATATAGCTCAAAGTTGACCTCAAGTTAAAGAGTATGGGATTTTTTACCCAACAGACTCAAAGGTCATTCTATGCCTGTACAAGTGTATTGGGGTTAAAGAACTGAGTATGTGTTAGGGACGCACCATTAGATACTCAGGGGGGGTAGGAAGTTGGGGTCGGGGAAGAAATTTTTTTCCTCGCCAAAGGCGACAAAGTTTTGTTTTTTTTTGCCAAAGGCTGCAAGTTTTTTTTTTTTTTAATTTCATACATTTATACACAGTTAGGTGGGGAAGGGTTTTTTTTTTTTTTTTTAGTGTTGGTGGGGAAAGTTTTTTTTTTTTTTTGCTCATGTAGTGGGTGTAGTTTTTAAAAAAAAAAAAAAACTTCCTACTCCCCTCCTGAGTATCAAATGGTGCGTCCCTTAGCTCATGTGGGTGTTATAATTTGTGGTATTAATTGTTTTAACAGGCCTCATGTTCCAAGGATGTCTGTGTTTATATTTATCATTTCATATTATGTCTCAAGTCAGTTGAGGAAATTTCTGATACTGTGTTGAGTGGGAATGGTTAGTTGGCGAGTTATGTGGCGGTGAGTTAAGGGCGAGTTACTGTTAGACCATTAGGCGAGTTACTGTTAGACCATTGGGCGAAGTTACTGTTAGACCAATGGGCGAGTTACTGTACTGTTAGACCAATGGGCGAGTTACTGTTAGACCATTGGGCGAGTTACTGTTAGACCATTGGGCGAAGTTACTTTTTAGACCAATGGGCGAAGTTACTGTTAGACCATTGGGCGAAGTTACTTTTTAGACCAATGGGCGAGTTACTGTTAGACCATTTGGCGAGTTATGGTTAGACCATTTGGCAAATTTAATTTGTAATTTAAATTTACAAATGGGAACATATTTTTTGAAGTTGAATTTATACTTTTTGCATGATTGTTAAATTTGTAATACCGACACCGTACTCAATGGTGTACAGCATGTGAACTTTAGACTAACCTGGAAGAGCTTTAATTACAGTAAAAGTTAAGTTTTTGTATAATAAAACCGGAGATCTCCGGTTTTATTCAGAGTTCACTGATCGAGTGGTGGCTAAACACATTGCGTGCATCAATGAATCAGTCAATCAGTGACGTATACACTGTGTACATATCGCGATTAGTCTTATGTCTTGTTTGTTCGTCCTAGCTGTGTGAAACTACGCCAATATTCCTGATAATAAGATGATCGTGAGCTAACACACACATTGTATAGGCGCTGGAATGAAATAGCAATTTCCTCGCTTTTGCCTCACTTGTTTGGCTTAAAAGAGGACAATGTGATCAGTGAAAACTAACATTTTAAAAATAGGAATCTATTCTTTATGCAAATCACACATTATGGCTTTAAAGGAACTGACCAAGATCCAAATTTCCAACCTTTACTTTTTTCCACACTTGCAAACTCAACAACATCTTTGACCAACTCATCATGCCCTCTATGGCGACTGCTGATATAATTGAAGACCGAATTAAAAAGACTAGTTTGCGCCGGACGTCATGGTATTAGGGCGCGACTTGATCGGGTTGCTGATCTGCGCAGTACAGCATTTTGGTCCAGTTGAGAGGACGCCATATGAAAACTAGTCTTTTTTTTTGGTCTTCAATAATAAAAACAAGCAGAAAACAAGGATGGGCTGCCAATCTGAAATAGCTACCAGTACGGTAGTGAAATGGCACTAAAATCAATATCATCTTTTACTTTTTTACTTTAGAACTAGATACTAAGAAAACCAATATACAGTCTTTATTGAATATTCCAAAGATCTGATGTTATTGATTCCCATGATCTGTGCCATGAAAACACAAGAAACTATTTGGGTTTAGTGAATCTCACCACTCCCCATGCACACACACCCACCCCCCATACACAAAACAACTTAATGTTTGTTTGTTTTTTTGATAGAGTTCTGATGCTTAGTTTAGTCATATAATCAGAATGACCCCAAAATGATCATGCCATTTCTTGTCTTCGACTCTTCGTTCAGTAATCATTCCCACCAAATTTCATGAACATACAACAATCTATGGCGATTTGACCTTGGATGGTCCCAAAATGACCTTCACATTTTTTGTCTCGCTTCAGTGTTTGTTCCCACCAAATTTCATAAACCTGTGACAATCTATAGTGATTTGACCGCAGATGACCCTGAATGACCCCAAAATTACCTTAACCCAACTCCCACGCTCTACCCTACCCACCACACCTTAACCCACCCCAAGCTACAGTATAAATGCTTTCCACCCTGTTCCTACACTACACCACCACCATCTTAGCATATAATTATCCACCAATTAACCATAACTCGCCAATTGGCCTAACAGTAACTCGCCCAATGGTCACAACAGTAACTCGCCCAATGGTATAACAGTAACTCGCCCATTGGTCTAACAGTAACTCGCCCATTGGTCTAACAGTAACTCGCCCAATGGTCTAACAGTAACTCGCCCAATGGTCTAACAGTAACTCGCCCAATGGTCTAACAGTAACTCGCCCAATGGTCTAACAGTAACTCGCCCATAACTTACCGTCACTTAACTCGCCATTTATCCATCCCCTGTTGAGTTACATGTTGGATCTGTAACCATGGTAATGGTGATAGAAAATACACACAATTTTGGACTTGGTCAATACCGAGGTCAATTAGACATAAAAATTGCAGAAGTTTAAAATGATTTTGTATTGCTCGCCTGCCTGATATAAATAATAGTCTGATATTAATTTGTAACATTTTATAAGATTACAGTGGCAGGGCAAGGGGGCATTTGCCCACCCCCACTTTTGAAGAAAAATACCAAAACTTACGTCAATTTGGGCCGAGTAAAAATAAAAACATTTTTCAAGTCCGAGTTTTCAACAAAAAAAATGGAGGAGGGACTTTTTCAGAAATGTCACTTTTTTTTACTTTTGTCGGAATTGCAACTATTTTGGGTACACATAAAATCCTCGAGACCCCCTCTCCCAAATACTAGTAAACTGGAATGCATTATTTCATCAAATTTGCATTGTGTAATTTGGTAGGCCAATAACAATATTACTTTAGGCCTAGTATACGATATCTAAGACTGAGAGTAATATTATAGGCCTATATGTTTTCTTATATCCACTACAAAAGAAATTGAAATATGCATGGATTAGTTTTTCTGTGTCCATGATTTCGACTTTCCACTGCCAATATTAATCCACAAAAAACAATTGGAAACAACACAAATCCTGTGAGGTACTACTTCCAGCTAGATCAATGCTTGGAATGTTCTGGAGTTTTGAACCTCTCATTTTAATTTTAATCTGGAAATGATATTAAGACATTAAGTTTACTTGACAACATTTTTATGAGTATAACATTAATGTTATACAGATAGACTAAGATAAGATAAACAAACATTAAACCATACCCCACAATGCCCCACATAAATTAGCATGAACTTGCTAGCTATGTGTTCATATTTTGTTTAAAACGGCATTTCGTGATCCCCGGCGTGATCCACAGCCTCATCCCCCCATTTTTCTCAAAAAAAGATGAGATTTTTATATCACTGGAAACCTCTGGCTACTTAATGTTTCTGTACCAAATATTTCTTGCAGATTAATTCGTTTAGCAAAAATATCGCCAAATTTGAATTTCGTTCTGGTGCACCAGAACGAAATTAATACAACAGTGGTCTATGGAGCAGCGTAATACACATAATCATGCACTATTCGCAAACGCAAAATTGGAATCCCGGATTGGAATCAAATGAAATTTTGGGAATAAGCTTTTTTCGTGGTTATCTACTGAAAATGTCATAAAAAGAGGATGCTAGGATCACGAAATACTCCTTTAATGCTATAAACAGTACAGTGAAAATTCTACTGAATGCTGGGAAATCATTCGGGATCATGGAAATTATGTTTTGTTTTATATTATTGGCACCTACCTATCCTATGGTAGTTTGGCCAAGCCTATAAATAAGACCTTGCCTGCAGGATCTCGCATCCTTGGGTATACAGAAACTCATACTCCACAACTTGAGTTTGCATTTTAAGCACTTACTGTTGTATGAGGCTATTGAACTATGTCATTGGAAATGAGGCTAGTTTGCTTCCAAAGACTTGAAACAAGTCTAGCGCTTATCGAAGAAAAAGTCTACCACCATGATTTTGGAAGTATAAGGCATAAAAAAAATGCAGTGCAACTCCTCACTCTTGGGAGCTCTACATAATTTTACTCATTTAGCCTGAGAATCTTTGGCATTTTGGTGTGCAGGTTTATGCAGTTTTATGCACATTTTGTTATGCAAAATAGACTTGCCGCCTTAAAGACCACATCTGCATTTCTCTCTAAACAAAGCTGTCATACCAACCTTTTGTAGATGGCAGTAGTGGCGTAACTTAGGGGGGCGCCAAATTGACCAATTCAGCATCGATTCTGCGCGCCTCCAAGCGATGAAAGTCAAAATTGTCATGCGCTTCACGTGCATTTCAGCACAAAATCAATTTTAAGACTGATATTCAACTTCTAGGAACCAACATTAATTAATGTATAGGCCTTATTTGTCCAAACTTTTGCGCACTCTGCGCGCAATTGTTTCAAGAATGGGGGGGCATTATGTATCCTTAGCTCCTAGCTACGCCACTGCCCGCATCTAAGATATTCTCAGGGAGGGGGGGAGGGGCGCTTATTTTGTTTCTTGCCCCGGGCGCTACCAACCTTTGTTACGCCACTGGATGGCAGTTGTGTTGTATGAGAGAAAAACATTTGTTCATTGGACAGGTTGTTATTAATAGTCCAGAATTGAAAACATTACGATTTATTATTGGTTTTATTCTTACACATGTTGAACATTCCTTAAACTTTTAGCATATATTTTTGGAACTTGGATGTTGTGAACAGTTCTGGCTGCTCGGTGAAAAACCAAACACTCTAAATGTGCTGATTACATACAACGCCATTTTCATGTAACTATGTGTGTTTCTGAGACAAACTTTGTTTTCTTGGCCTTTCTATTTGATTCATACAAAATTGATTATACAATGTATGAAATTGGAATGGTGTGCTTTGCTCCTTTGTTATGCCGTAGATGTTTTTGGCTCAGTTTTTGTTTATTGTACCAAGAAACTGTTATTAAATATTTTTGAATTATGTGGGGAAATGTTTAGGTTTGAACATTTTAATTAAACATTTTATCATTTTTCTTGTCAAGACCTTGGACAAGGTTTATTTTATGAAACATGTAAAGACCACGCATTTGTCAATGTTTCTTGCTTTTGATAGGTAAAAGCTTGTTATTTCCTAACGGTTGATTGTATCGAACTTGCCAGTTCACTATGATCAGCAGAAAAACAGTCCCATTCATGCAACACATCTTTATGCTAGCTACAAACCTTCGGCATAATATCATTTGAGGATTAAGCACCAAATTTAAGTTGACGTGTTTTCAATTTCTATTTGTTTATAATAATGCCACAAGATTCCTGAATTAATCTATTTACTTTACCAGAAGTGAGTATTTCTAATTATGACTTGCATTAACATGATTTATTATTAGATTATATCTACACCCACTGTCAATGTGAAACATATAGCTGTGTAATTGTACTCCTAAAGGTACATATTATAAAGCTAACATCCATGTTTCCCTGCCTTTAAATGTTATGTGATGTTGCTGAGTGCTTATTTTCATTATTGTAATTGAAATATATATGACCTATTTTTATTTGGTGCATTTGTTAGCCACAAAGGATGACAACAGTGTCCAGTGTTTTCTGAATGAAAGTAATAGTATTTATGACATTGTACAAATGAAAAAGAAAAGAAGGAGAAGAAACTCAGCTGCATCAGACATGTACATTAACTCTTTCCAAGTGGGTGTCAATTGCAGACGACAAGTTTCAAAGGTTTTTTTTTTAATTCTAAGATTTCAGAATTTTTAAATTTTAAATTTTGTTATTAAATTTTGTAATTTTAAATGTCATGATTGTTTTTAGAATCAGAAAAAAACCACTTCATGCCTGTTTTTAGAATCAGAATGAAAAATGCATTAAAATGAGTACAAACAAGCCTAGTATTAACAGTAACAGTTACCATCCTCAGGCAGTAATGACTGGCTGACTGTCTTCTTCACACTTGGATGATTTTGGTGTTTCTAGAAGATAGTCGTAAATTCTTGGAAGATCCCGCCCCGCCTCTGTTGAGCTTGACTTGTTTTTCCTGTCTGATGGCTATGGACTCCTTTATCTTCCGATTTAGGAACTTGTTTTCCTTCTTGACAATCTTGATATTGGGGGTATAAGTCTAGTATTGTTTCAGTGGTTCCTATAAGCTCTTGATATTTTGAGAAAATATCTTAAAACTTCTGTTGACAGCTATGGCTATAGCATGTAACACCTGGTACGTGGCAGCATAACAATATTGTACAGATTGCCTTGTGAAATGAATATTTAGACTTCAATTTGTAGGATTTCATTTGAAGCATAAAGCAATTACATGTTCACATTTTCAAGCCAATTGTTCCGTGTGCGTGGGGCATTTCATTTTGATTTAGTTGTTGATCTCAGACGTCATTTGTCCATTAGAATAGCACAGTATGACGTAACTATACTCCACAAATCATGCCCTGCATGTAACAGCATTTATCTAAAATTATCAAAACTTTATTACATCTAATGTGAAGTGGATGAGTAGAATATTACTTGGCTTAACCCTAACTTATATGAGGCTTTTTCGCAAAGAGGAAGGAAGGAAAAAAGGAAGGAAGGAAGGAATAAAGAAGATGAAGAGAAAAGTAGTTTTCTCTGGTGCCGACTACGGACCCCTCAGGTGCTAGACACATGACCAGTGTATTCGCATGATGACGCAATTGGATCATTTGGGATACTTGCACTTGCAGTGCCTTTGTACTGTAACCTTTTGTAGCTTTGGTTGAGTTAGGGTTATTAATTTTCTTTAATGTCGGAAATAAGAAATTACAATTTATAGTAGCATTTGGATAATATTTGTTTCTTTGTCAATTCTTAATTTAAAAAAAAGGCTGATTTACAAACTTAAAATATAAAAAGAAAAAAAAGCAAACCTGAAAGTTGACATTAGAAATTATTTATATCTGAAATTTTCTGTGCAAAATAGTAGGCCAAACTGCTCCCCCAAAATGATAGCGTAGCTTATTACTTATGTTAACCAAGATTGCCACCTTTGATAGCCTCAGGACTTGCCATAGAATACAAGTATGGACATAATGTTAATCACCATCATGTTAAAGTTTACATTTTTCTTTATTCTATAAAGTTTGGAATTTCTATGGTTCTAGCACATCTATGTTTCTTCCAAAAATGCCAAAATCTGAATTAGGATGATTTTGTGGGGGTGTTGGTTTAAATAGCAAATTCGTTTTCAAGGTTGTGAGTGCAATTTTTTGGAACTGGTAAGGCATATATAGTGATGCAATTTGTTGGAGGGGTGGCAATTAGCGGTCTTCAATTGCCAGTAGGTTTTCATCGCAAAATATCCTTTTTCTCCCTTGAAATTGCTCCTGGTCAAATGATTCAATTGGTGGTCTTTTCTCAAAAATGTTAAATTCCAGCGGAAGATTTGGATGATTTCCACTGGTGAGATTTTTTTGTAGCTGTTTGAATCCTATATTGAAAAAAATCCCATTGAAAATATAAATAGAAAAAATATCAGTAATTTTGGGTTTCTGACCAAATTAACCTCATATTTGCCCAGCAATTTTTGGGTCTCTGGTCAAAGGAGAAGCACTTTGGAGGGCTTTGTCTTTTCAAATATTTGCTACAACTAAATTGGCACTGTGTTTGCAGCAATGCTAAAATGTTAATTTATACTATGGTGACTTAATTCCAACTCTCCGATTAATCCAGTGGGGATCAGTTAGAAATATTTAACACTGATACATGACCAAACAAGAGTTGTCATGAGGGGAATGCATTTTCTTAAAACATTTATTACATACAAGAGAACCTAACATAATATAGTTGGAAAAATCTACTATAATTTTTATCGTTTGTTTTACAAACTGTTTGCATTGCTACCAGTGTGATTTGATAAAGTTACTCTGATTTTAGCATCCTCATTTGATGCACACAATAATCTCAACTTTTTTGTAATTTCAAAGTGCCTCTTTAAAAGCAACATGTTAAATTGTCTTTTTTATTATTATACATACTCTAAATCTCAAGCTGAAAATCATTGTGCAAAAGACTGTAGCCTGAAACATAATATGCTGTGTGGCAATGGCTTAGCGGTGGGTGTTGAGGTCAACCTTATGGATGCTTATGATATGACTTCCCCACCCCCTCTGGTATGACTTCCCCACCCCCTCTGGATGCATTACATCAACTTAGGCTAGTGAGGTGGGCATTGCTCCAATACACACACAGCTTGCATATTCAATGTTGGATCGAACCATGGTTTTTTGTATTCCCCCTTCTGGTTGGCTCGAGGTAGGAGCAGCCCATCAAAAATAAATGGCAAAATATCAGTTTTTTTAGCCATTTAATTTGAGTTTTGAATTGTTTTTGTTCAAAAATATTATAAATATCTGAAGAATTATAAACAGTTTTTGTTGAGTTTTATTTATATCAGTTTGTTGAATAGTTGACCTGGATTTCTATATATATTTTTAATAAGTTGAAACGGGAAAAACATCTAGTTCACACAGTCCACAGCACTTCCAATAATTGAAAATTAATTCCAACTCTCCGATTAATCCAGTGGGGATCAGTTAGAAATATTTAACACTGATACATGTCCAAACAAGAGTTGTCATGAGGGGAGTGCATTAATTTTTCTTTAAAAATTTATCACATACAAACATAATATAGTTGGAAGAATCTACTATAATTGTTATCGTTTGTTTTACAAACTGTTTGCATTGCTATCAGTGTGATTTGATAAAGTTACTCTGATTTTAGCATCCTCATTTGATGCACAATTTTTCTGTATTTTTTTTTTTGTAATTTGGGGGATGAGGCAGTGGACCACAAAGTGCCTCTTTAAAGGCAACATGTTTGTCTTTTTTATTATTATACATACTCTAAAGCTGAGGCTGAAAATCATTGTGCAAAAGACTGTAGCCTGAAACCTAATATGCTGTGTCGCAATGGCTTAGCGGTGGGTGTTGAGGTCAACCTTATGGATGCTTATGATATGACTTCCCCACCCCCTCTGGATGCATTACATCAACTTGGGCTAGTGAGGTGGGCATTGCTGCAATACACACACAGCTTGCATATTCAATGTTGGATCGAACCATGGTTTTTTGTATTCAAAAATAAATAGCAAAATATCAGTGTTTTTTTATGCATTTAATTTGAGTTTTGAATTGTTTTTGTTCAAAAATATTATAAATACCTGAAGAATTATAAACAGCTTTTGTTGAGTTTTATTTATATCAGTGTGTTGAATAGTTGGCCTGGATTTCTATATATATTTAAAAAAAGTTGAAACAGGAAAAACATCTAGTGCACACAGTCCACAGCACTTCCAATAATTGAAAACTGGACATTCCACATTTGTTTGTTTTCTTCCTGCTGACATTCTAAATATTCACATTTCAGTAGCTGGATAGTATACAAACATCAAGAAATTAAAAATATCTGAGAAATTCTGAATGCTGTACTACTAGATTATATGGGGATCTGTTTATTGGAATTCATGAAGAATGCTCTATCATGATTGATAATTAAGAAATTGATGAAAAGATGCTAGGTGAAATTGGATACCCATGGTATTTGAATTCTTAACGATGAAGATTAAAACATTTCTGAGAGCTAAACAAATTGCTTGTAATAGAAGAAGTTCAAGGTTCGTCCTTGCTGCAAGAATGGAACCTAACAATACACAAATGTATGAAGAGTGTAGTAATAGATTTGGTAACATTGAGTGTTTCTGTGTAATTAAAGGAGCCTTGAGCAAATGACACTCAGTCTTTGTAGTTTCTTACGTAGATACAGTGCACTAAATAATGTGCAAATGTTTTGTATAAGCTACTCTTTTACACTTTCCTTTTAGCATAATTGGTGTACATTTATAACTGCCAAAAGCCTGGCAGATTAATGTATACTAAACCAGGATCTATGTTTGAAAATGTGAACACTTAAGTAGTGTTTGAATTTTGTTTTGAACAGCCTTAAGGAATAAAATAATTGCAACTACCATTGCATAAGCCAAGTGATTAAATGTAACACATGTTTATGATTTTGGTTCTCAAATGAAAGAAATTTAGTAGAAGGAACCTCATAGTTGTCTTATCTATAGACTGGGTGTGCAAACTGTTTCAAGGCATTTCCATCTGCTACCCATCTACAATTCTTTTCTGAGTTGGGTAGAATCTTTGGGTGCTACTGGCCCAGAAGGAACTTCCCAGTAGCACCCCCACATAACTAGTTTGAAGTTAAAAGTGGCTCAGTGCTATTAAATGAGTTGGAAGATTTCCACAGGTGAGATTTTTGTAGCTATTTGAATCAGATCTTTGTAGTTTCTTACGTAGATACAGTGCACTAAATAATGTGCAAATGTTTTGTATAAGCTACTCTTTTACACTTTCCTTTTAGCATAATTGGTGTACATTTATAACTGCCAAAAGCCTGGCAGATTAATGTATTCTAAACCAAGATCTATGTTTGAAAATGTGAACGCTTAAGCAGTGTTTGAATTTTGTTTTGAACAGCCTTAAGGAATAAAATAATTGAAACTATCATTGCATAAGCCAAGTGATTAAATGTAACACATGTTTATGATTTTGATTCTCAAATGAAATACGGAACAGTTGCTGAAAGAAAGATTTAGTAGAAGGAACTTCATAGTTGTCTTATCTATAGACTGGGTGTGCAAACTGTTTCAAGACATTTCCATCTGTCACCCATTTACAATTCTCCTCAGAGCCAGGTAGAACCTTTGGGGTGCTACTGGCCCAGAAGGAACTTCCCAGTAGCACCCCCACATAACTAGTTTGAAGTTAAAAGTGGCTCAGTGCTAATGAGTTGGAAGATTTCCACAGGTGAGATTTTTTGTAGCTGTTGGAATCAGATAATTGGCTTATCCTGTATTGAAATGATTCCACATATCGATTGGTTGTGTTTGATTCCACCATGCCGATCTACTAATTGAATTGTTTCACGTTTGAACAAAAAGGCAGACCATACATTCTCTGATTGGTTCCCGTTATTGTCAGTGTTATTACCTAACTGCTACTGTTACATCATCATTTGTTGGTCTGATTGATTGCAGTTATTGTCAGTGCTGTTACCTAACTGCTACTATAACAGCATCACACTTCACACTTCATCAATCTAAGCTAAGATTCAGCTGCTAGAAAAACATGCAATGTTATAGGGATTTTGAAGTCAAACATATCTTGAGAATTACAATTTACTCTTACACAATCTTTCTAAATGGCTGAAATAACAGAAACTTTTAACAAAAACAGTACAAGCAGACCAGTCTTAGCTGAAAATTATTGTTTCTATTTGAATAAAATACCCATCCTATATTTGATCTTATAACAAATAAACCAAACTGTAGCAGCATACTGAGGTTCAAGGAGCTCAAACAATATGTTGCCATGGTTTTAATTCATAAATTTGATATACTTCTTAGTTCAATGAAATGGTTTCAGCAGCTAGGTATCATTAAAGTATCTGTTAATGGCATATCTTTTGCCCGTCCCAGGAGCAAACTGCCTGTCCAAAATGATGTATGAATGGTTGTCTAACAAAGAAGCTGATTCCAAGTTGTACTAAGAATAAGTTTAGAGCAATGAAATGGATTTGCTGTGAAATGTTTCAGGTGCTATTCCTTTGGGGGTGTAAAAAGAGGAGTGTCTGCATGTCTGCATTAGCTTTCATCTGCTGCAAGCAAGTCAATCACACAAATCACAAATAGCAACAAACTCAGATATAATGGGTATTAATGGCTTTGTAATTTGATAACATGAAGACACTCTGTCTGACACCAAAGTTTTTGATATGTCTACAGTCTCACTAGAACTGGGCCTCTGCTCACTTCCACCACATCCTGGTTAAGCGAAGTGGTGTGAGTTTGCAGCAATATAGCCATGAAGCGATGAGTTTTTATACCTGTAGTAGCCCCGTATACACCACTGGAACACCAATCATCATTTGAATTGAGTTTCCCATTGTGCTATCCAATTCCTCTCAACAAACTTTGTCAAATTTCCTGGCATAGATCCTGTAGGAAATTAATAACATCAATGAATTGTGTATGAGGTCTAATAATAAAAGAACGCTTAAAAGTCAACGGGTGAAGTACTAATTTGTTTTATTGCTATCTGTCAATCAAGTTCTATATTTAAGAGTCTTAAAGAGATGTATTTCACTTTGTAACAACTATATCAGGAACACTGATTTACATAGAAATTGTGTTCTGTGTATTAGCCATTTACAGAGGAGAGGCTGGAAAAAGAAGGCAAACTATAAAAAGCATAATAGCCATCAAGGTTACCCCACAACGGGTGAAGTACTAATTTGTTTTATTTTGTTTTATCTGTCAATCAAGTTCTATATTTAAGAGTCTCAAAGAGATGTATTTCACTTTACAACAACTATATCAGGAACACTGATTTATATAGAAATTGTGTTCTGTGTATTAGCCATTTACAGAGGAGAGGCTGGAAAAAGAAGGCAAACTATAAAAACGCATAATAGCCATCAAGGTTACCCCACAGGGCTAAAAAGAAACAATAGCCATCAAGGTTTCCCTGCAGGTCTAAAAAGAAACAATAGTGATTAAGCTTAAATTAATATAAATCAATTTCTTATAGACGGCAGTGCCTGAAGACCGAAGGAAATTGAGGGTTATATAAAGAAGGCAAAATTATGAAAAGGGTGACAGGCTGTTTGTAAAAACAGCCTGTCACCCATTGCATACTTACATACAGCCTGTCACCTTGCTTTCATGCCCTGCAGGGCTCTTCTATATTGGAACTGCATTAGTTGCAAGTCTTTACTATGGAAGTCAGTGGCCTCAGCCCCCAATTTTTTGTTATAATTTAAAAATCCTTGCATAACCTAAATAAACTTAAAAACAACAGATGGTGCTATCTGCACTAATGGGCTTAATATTAGCACTTTAAGACCGTTGTACAGTGCTTAATATTAGCACTTTATACAGAGAGTGGGTTGGTCAAACCCGAGCAAATCATAATCAAACTCTCATCGGAACCAACAATTACACATAATTGAAGAGTCAAATCAACTTTAGATTCAATGGAAATGAGTTCAATTTGATAGTTCTCTCTGCTAGATTGTTGGGAGCAACTAATTATGTAGCTAGGTCTGCTCTGTAGATGAGAACTGCTCACTTTAATACTGATTTGCCCTCCCTGCTAAACCAACAAACGAACAAATCATTGGTTATAATTGTGTATGGATATTCATTTAATCAATTGCAGTTAATGAAGTTCTTATAGTCACATGTGCAGGTGCATGTCCATACGGTGGCTTAGGGGTCTCAAGCACCCCAAGTTTATGCCATAAACCATGCTACTCTCCCACCCCCGGGATTGAAAGTTCGTCTGGGGTTGATGTGACGTTAAATGCTAAGAAATGTGTACAAATATTACAGAAAACCTATAGATATTTTCAAGCTTAGTCATAGAATTGTCAAACAGATAAGTTTTCTTTCTTTTGTGAATGGCAGTATGGTAATAAGCTTTCCATGATATATGAAACTATTAATAACTATACGCTATCTATAACAACTTCATTAGAAATAATACTCCTTTCTTAATGAGATGGATTATGACAATGTGGGTGTTTATTCAATCATTGTATCAAAGTATTAAAGTGTAAAGATCAATCTCATCACTTTTGGTTTGACCTCATGATATTTAAGCACTGCAATTCTATTACTTAAATATTAAGGGATCTGGAATGAGCATTTCGACAGTATTTTTTGCGGGACATGAGAGCACATCAGACATATCGAATTGCATTCTGAATACGAAGAATGTCTTTCTGATATCAAATAATTTTCATTGTTTGAAATTCACGATATAATACAAATTTTATGACAAATTATTAAACTTTGATATTTTTCACATTTTTGATATATAACAGTCCTTGAAGTAAATTTGATAAATCTAATGATATATTCTTAAAGTGTATGCAGCTGGGAGGAAAAGCCGACGATCAATTGAAAATTTTGACCTTTCATATTGAAGATATGGATTTTTTCCAAAAAAGTGTGTTTTGGGAAAAAATCCATATCTTCAATACGAAAGGTATTTTCAATTGATCGTCGGCTTTTCATCCCACCTACATACACTTTAAGTATAAATCATGAGATTTATAAAGTTTACTTCGAGTACTGTTAAATATAAAAATACCAATTTTAATCATTTGCCATAAAATGTGTATTACTTTGCGAATTTCAAAAAATCAAAATTATTTGATATCAGAAGGACATTCTTCTTATTCAGAATGCAATTCGATAAGTCTGATGTGCTCTAATGTCCCAAATACTGTCCAAACGTTCATACCCCATCCCTTAAAATACAGATTACATTAGTACAGCAGTGTGTATCCACTTAGGGTAATTACATGAACTTTAATTAACCAAGGACCATAATGGTTTTAACCTTACAATATAAGCCTGTGCTCTTGCCAAATGTTGAAAACATTTGCAGGACTTTTTTTGCACAATATCAATCATGTGAAACAGGGTTAAAATGTTGCACTTGCCAGTTGACATTTAGTATTGTAAACATGTTGGGCAAGTTTTAAAAGGGCTGTTAATACTAATGTATATACTTCATTTCAGCTCAAGTTTGTCAAAAAAGTTCAAATTGTACCAATTACCAAATTACCAATTTGTCTATTGCTGAAATCCTTACACTCTGTTCCTAAGGTTTAGTACTTGTATTTCCCCTTGAAATTGACAGATGCAGTGTGAAACCCAACACATGGATTGTTGTATTCCAGATAATAATCTATGGATATTAAATGAATGTGTGTCAAAATCAAACTATTATGTTTGGGGACTTTTCTGTGTGAAAAAATTTTAAAAAAAAATTTAAAAAAAGCAAAAAACAAACAAACAATGTGTAACTTTTTGTTTTACAGATTTTGGCCATTTTGTAACGTCATTTAATGATAATAGCAACCCCTGACCAACAGACAGGTTTTTTCTTGTTACTTGCGAAACTTTTACATAGGACTCAGTGTGAAAATTCCTCAATAGATTCTCTCTAAGGTGTACCTATCATGCATAGTTGTTATTATTTTCAAAACAAATTATCTTTGTTTCTCTCAGAATATGTCAAAAGGCTGTCAAAAGGGTTACTCACCTTTTTGAGGTCAATAACCTTACTCTTTTTTCTGTTGTGGGATAAAAGTTACTGAATTCTAAAGTTCTTCTCAGGTTAACAAGGGGTTTTCAACATCTTTTTTAACAAACTTGACATGTCTAATTCTAATGAAATCTAATGTTTCTAGTGTAAAGTGGAATTTCAGATTTATTAATGGTTTTTAGATATTAAGATATGAAAGGCCTAGAGTGATGCTCACGGTGTATCTTTTGAAGTAATTGACACATTGATTCAATACTAAAAGCATCATTATAGATTGAAAGTGATGGTACACGTCATTATTTTTTTATTCTAGCCAAAGAGTAGGTAATTTTAAGTGGATGGGAAAACATGAGCAAAACTGGTAAACATGTCATGTTTCTTGTTGTTGATGTTCTATGTAAGACATTCTTGCTGAGTTGTCTAACCTAAAAGAGTAAAATGATAGAATTATGAACAGAATGGACAGCTTTATTTTGATGTCTTCACTTAAGTCAATTATGACCCAGCAGTTGAGGTATTTAACTGCCTTGTGGAAGAGATCCCAGGTTTATCTTCCCAGTGGAGAAAGTATTGTCAACAATTATTAATCACAATTACTGTTTTCTTCATTAGGGCAGATGCCACTATTATTGAAGCCTTCAAGAACCAAGTCAAAGAATTCAAAAACTAAATTTTCAATTTAAAGACCCATTCAGTGATCCCAGTGCAAATGTGAAAAAAATAAAATTGTTTATAAATTGCTTAAAAGTGAAGGATATGTCATTCAAATTGTCATTTGGTATTTTTGAAATGACAAATTTGGCAAAAAACGAAGAAAACGGCAGTAGGCCTACTGATGAAGTTGAAGCCGCATTCAAATACATGTAGCTAATTTAGATACTGTCAGTATCTAAATTACAGATCCGAGTAAAATGTCTTATTTTGTCTTAAATACATGGCTTTCAGCTGAACCACTCGCAGGCTATGTTAGCACATCTATGACAATGACAAAGGTACCAAAATCTGAATTGTTATGATTTTTACGATTGTTCGGATGAGCAAATCATTGAATGGGCCTTTAATATGAATGTCCATCCATCTCATGCTCATTTAGTCAAGGTTGACGATGTTGCCTCAACATGACAAGATTCTGAAGAAGACAGATACAGATCAAAACTGCTTGTGCATTTTTAACTCAAAACTTGGGAATCAGATTCCTCAATATGAAGAAATATAACTATGCACCTTTAATTCTCTTCACACGGGTGTCGACTGCAGACGACATGTTTCAAATTTTTTTTTTTATTCAAAATTTTCTGAAATTTAAATTTTCATGACCATATTTGGAATCAACATGAAAAATGTATTAAAATGAGTACAAACAAGCCTAGTATTGGTTCAGTATTTCTTAAGATAGCTATTGATATTTTTGAAAACATATTTCAAAACTTCAACTTTTTCCGTTGAAGCGCATGGCCAGCACGCAGAGCATTAAGTACTTTCTTTACCCAACTTAGTCGGCAACTTAGTACCTACACTTATATATTGTCCTGTTATGACTATCATATGTGAATGAACTACACAATATGTATTTTATAAACCTTTTCATCATGTGGTCATGTTTACAAAATTGAATGATCATTTATATGTAATGAGTCCTATGCTGTCCATAACACATTTAATACTGGAAATTAAGCCAAGTTAAGCTGTTCCTGTTTAATGTTAGTCATTTGTCATGTTTGTTGCATTACCAGCCATTTGACGCCATTTCATTTTGAACTTCCTGTTGAAAATGAATGGGCATCAGATGATAAAGGTAAATGAATTCAAAGACACGTTCGGGTATCAATCAAATAAGCCTGCAGTGCAGGTATGCAATCACTTTAATATCTGCGTGGTTGTTAAGTATGGCCATTAATTAGGGCTAATTCAATTGTATTTCATAAATGAACTGTGAAAGAAAATCTTGTATGCATTGATTTGATTTTTAAAATTGCAAACAAACAAACAAAAAATACTAACATTTTTAGCAAATGGTTTAAACTGACATTCAGCACAACAAATTCAACTAACCATGAATTTTCTATGTGTGACACACATCTGCATCAGAAGAAGTCCAATGATGTTGTGTTGGACTTGTCCTTTTGTTGTCCATTGGCTGTATGTTTTAGACAATGATGATAGAGAGTACCTCCATTTAGTGAGGGAGGCCATCCAAATCAAGAAAAAGTTGCTAGAACTTAATTGCAACCAGGAACTGGAGTTGCTGTCCTTATAAAATGCCCTCATTTGACAAGTCCAACACGTACAACATCATAGGACTTCTTTTGATGAAGATGTTTGTCACACATCAACAACTCAAGGTTAGTTGAATATGATGTGCTGAAAGTTGGTAACTTTTGGGAAAACAAAACAAAAACTAAAAACAACCATGTGAGTCGAAATCTGCAATCAGACCATGAAGGACAACAATAATGGTATTTGGATGGAGGCAGGCAAAAATAAGAAGCAAGCAATAATGCTAGAGATGTAAGAATTTCAGCAATGTTAATTTGGATATACTGTACAATTAAAACTTAAGATACCATTGAGCAATTTTTTAAGCTTATCCTGGTAAAAGGTATTCAAACATTTCTTATTGCTCTCTTTCATACCCTAAAATAAAGAAATAATGTAAAAAGTACCACTCCATTTAATGCATCTTTAAATTTGAGCCAAAAGTAGTTCAAATGAGATGACTTTTTACAAATAGGTTATGGCAAGAAAACATTTTCAGGTGCAAAACTGGTATGGTGTGTAGTGAATAGACAATTTCATTGCGGGATTTGCAGTTTATTTTTTCAGGTTTGATTTTGCTTTTGGAATATACAAAAAGGACAGCCTGTGACAGGACAATCTGTAAATTTTGTCATACAAATTCAGACAAAATAGCTTTGATCCAATTAAGAACATTAAGTTGTGGTGAGCAAGATTTTCTATGAAGTCTGGTGAAATGATGCATATGTATAGGTGATATCATTCCAAACAACTGGTCACATTTTCATCATATTTCAAGCAATCACTGTTGGTTAACATATTTCAATCATTGTTAAGGTTAACAAAAGAGGTGTCTGTCAAAACATATTATTCATACGTCATAATTCTAAAAATTGATTGTAAATGGTATATGTAAAGTGCAGCCAGTTAGCAGATGACATTATGCATTAGGTGAACAAGACCAGAGTCCTATAAAGAAAATTACTGGTGTGAAGACTTTCTAAAATGCAATTCCGGATTTATAGTGTAGATATCTTGTAGTTTCTCTACAACCTGACTGTACAAGACAATCGTATCCTCAACCAGACAACCCTGAATTACTCTAATATTGATCCTAACCATCAACTTAATTAACCTAATATTGAACTTGTATTACCTGTTACACGTGATTACTGTACCTGCCAAGTACTATGTCAGGTGTATTGCATACTGGCGGAAATAAACCATTGGGTGGATCCATAGTGACGTATGTTGAGATTTCATGAAAGATGGTTATCACATAGTGATGTATACCTTTGGCAATCTATTACATTATGTGAGAAGTACGATTTTACAACATTTTAATATCTTAGAAATAACTTTAAAATGTTTACTTTTAAGCGGCACATGAATTGCTGTGCATTAATGACAAGTTTACAATTTATGCCAATACAATTAATTCACCTACTCGATATTTTCATTTCATTTCTGTATAAATTTGCGACCAAAAATTCTATAGACAGCTCATTGGTTCATTACCATATATAAATGTATAAAATATTCTTGATAAGTTATAGATTTTATGTATGACTGATATAACAAATATTAACAAATATTATTCTTAATTTGTTTACTGGTTGAGATATAATCACTTCTTCCATTCCATGAGCCAGAAGGAATGGAAGAATCCATCTTTCATATATATTGACCATCACACTCATAGACAGTTCATATTAGTATAGGGTACTTGACATCATTATTTATCAACAAATGCGAGGAACTGGTCTATCGATATGCTTGAATGAACCGCTACACTGTTCAATGGCTTTCTTGTACTATATGAAATGTGGTGGGCGATTTAGAATGCATGTGCCCTGAGCAAACTACGATGCTTACGCACACAGCAGGGCAAAGACAATGACATCACATGTCAAGTGGTCTATACTCTGTGATACGCTCTAATTTAACATCCATCACTATGTGATACACCAGACGAATAGTCAACATCATCTGTATTTAATTACTTCCAATAGTCTGTTGTAATTGAGATACTTTCAAAGGCAATACAATCATATTTAGTTGCAAGAACCAGTTGCCCCAGACTATTTATGTTGTGCCTTTTGATAGACTTGAAGTTACTATCAGGCTGCAGCTATTATTACATTATAATTAGCATATTGATGTATTATGAGCAACACTATATGTCTATTTTAATACTGTATTGATACCTTGCTACACATATCACATAGCTGAATTGATTCTGTGCAGGATCAGTATCAAGTTGCAATTGTATCTCTTAACAATCCATGTAATAAGCTCCTGCCACTTTGCCAAAACACCCTCATGAATCTAAAATAGGTCAAAAGAAGATTGAGTGCTGATTGTCACCCTTGATTGAAATATTCAGTGACAACATTTTTGTCATTGATGTTGTCACAATTAGAAGCAACAATCTGTTTATAAATTAAAGCATAATAGTCATAGTAAACTTGATTAGGCATTGGCACAAGGCTAGTGCAAATCCCGGTGCAAATCAGACATTTTCCAAATCATTGTTTGTCAAAATTTATGATGAATATCAAAGAGGAGTCACTAAATGTCAAACAAGACAAGATTGTATATATTTAGATGCATTTTCATTAAGATTGTTCATATTGCCACAGAAACTTGAAATCATTGACAATTTTCTTGACAATTGTGATTGTTGTCTGCTATTGGCAGATGTGTAAAGAGTGGGTTAAAGCTTATTGTCTGTATGATCATTTTAATATCTTCCATTCAGGTGTAGTCATGCTATCATTGATTGTCTTTTAATAGCTTGGTGTTATCTCATATGAATTGACTACAAATTACATATCAATTATATTGGAATGCCCTGTGCTTATATTCCTCAAAGTTATAATTGATGTATCGACTGCGTGATCAGAATGGATATCCCCTTTCACAGGTAGTCGCCAAGATAGAGATTATTTTCACAATAGTTACAAGTTTTTGAGTCAATATCATGCCAGTATGGAATATCGCATACCTTGAAATTCACCAAAAATAGGTCCTGTGGTTATCCATTTTGTTCAAGAAGTAGCTCTGTTTTATTTTGCATTAAAAACAAAGAGACCTACAATGGATTGAAATAAGTTTTGTACTAAATGTGATCAAATACAGGAAGCTTTTGTTTTCAATTTGATTTTTAATTGCTAAATCTATGATTTAGCCTTAGGCTTGCTATCTCATAATTTCACATTGAGAGAAAGGAGGATTTTTAATGTTTTTGTGTTCAATTTGAAGTAAAGTAAACCCTTTTGCTGTGACAGATGGAGATGGCGATTCCTGCAATACCTCAATGAGTTTAGTCAGCTAAGCTTTATTTTTCTTTGTTCAACTGCTTTTCTTTTATACGTATCATTTCCAAACACTACACTCTCATTTTTAAAGTGCATATCATACTTGTGTGTTTAGATAATCATTTATCAGATAGTTGTGCAAAATAAAATGATTTCAATCTTTCTATGTGAAATTTAATCCCAATTTGATGTCAATCTTGAAGTAGTCTATGCTATTCGATATCATGCATAGGTCATTTAATCCTCAATGAAATATGAAATAGCAAGGAAGAGGTGGGATGTGATCAGATTATGTTCTCTGTCTGTTCACTAAGTTAGGTTATCAACACATTACATCTTATATATGAATGTGATGTTTTGTCATTGCTTTGAAGAATTGTTTGGCTGCGTAAAATACAAAATTTTCCACATCTAACAAGATTTTATTATTTCCTTATAAGGTGTTGCTCTATATTCCTGGTTAACCTTCCCCTTCGCCACTCACTATATAGAACAACTTAAGGATTATTGAGATATCTTGAAATTCCCGTGGGCAAGGAACAAACTAACTGCTTATTGTCATGGTTACCAATAAGAAAACTTGGGGCACTTATCTTGGCTGTGGTAGCAGGTGCTTTCCTTAGCTACAAGACATTAATTGTTGCTAAATGGTTGTATGGTGTGTCTCTTCAGTGGTGTAGACAGTGGAGGGTGGCTGCATGGGGTAGTTCCCCCCATTCATCATGGACCATCAGTATATCTTAGCCATCGGTACACAGCGTTCCGTGGTGAAATTGACAATTTCCTTTTGCACCAGTTGTCCAGGGTGAAGAAACATAGTAAATGTAGATTCTTCACTTTTGCCTACTTTATGTTGCTACATTGAACAACATTGGAATATAAACATGCATTAAACAAATTTTGAGGAAAAAATGGTATGCCCCTCCCCCACTTTTTTTAGATTCTTGAGAGCCCTGGGCCAAAAAAAAAAAATTTCCATCAGTACATTAACAAGTTTGTGCTCCCCCAGTTCCGAAAACCACTGTGTGTCTTGGGCCACATTTATTGGTCAGTAAATTCCTGGTAAGTGTCCTGAGGTTTGTTGGGTTAATGCATATACATAATGTACTATAAATTACTGTGCTTTTTTTCTCCTTCATTTTCAAATTAATTAACAATGTCAATGATAGGTAGCGATTGTAAAGCTAAGAATGTCTTTGCAAGAGATTAAGAAAAAAGTTTAATGTGACCAAACTGTACTTGAAAGATCCACCCACTTGTTGATCAGTGTATCTTTGAGGTCACCTTGTGTAATACCATGCATTTTAAACTCCTCCTGAGATTAGACAGGAATAATTAGGATCTGTTTTGACAAGGATTATTATATCAAGTTAAAAGAACATGAAAATGAATCATTGTTAAAGCCCAAATGAATTGGTCACAATGTTCAGATTTGTCTGGCATTGATCGTATTTTCAGAGAGGAAGTTTTAATGGGTTAAGTAAGTCACTCATAGAACTTGTTGTAGGTAGAGAGGAAGCTAACCAATCATTGCTGAACATAGACTACATAACAGCAGTTAGCCAGAGATACTGAGCACTCTAGTTAGAATACATGACAATACATTTTATGTCTGTCTTGTTGGCTGCGTTTATCATTTCAGGATCTGGTTTTTTTATTGAATTAAAAAAAATATCTTGAAAAGTATTTTTTGTTTTCTCATTGTTTTGATTTTCGTATGACACAATGTTCCCTGTAAGATTGTCACCCTGTGGACATAATCTGATTAAGATATCAGTACAGAATTTACATTGGATCTCAGCAGAAATAAGCTGCTCTTTGGAGGCTTTCTTACAGGGTTATCCAAGGTTTTAGTCCAGCAGTCCACACAAACTAAACTAAAATGAAAACAGCATTCATGATAATGAACTGTAAATTAATGTTTGGAAAAGCATAATGATAACAACTGGAGGCAAATGAACAGTGAAATATTAATTGTAATGCCTCGGGTCTCTTGAGGGATGATGAGTCAAATGTATTGATAAAAAGTACACTCAGTGTACTGTCAGGTTAAAATTGGACTTATAGGTATGAGATTTTTATAGCTGTTAATGTTCTTAAAAACAATCAAATAAATACAAAGGAAGTTAAACCCTTTTGTAAGCGGCAACTTCTAATCAATTTTACAGGCATATGACTCAGTTCGCTTGATCACACCACATAGATATCAATGTTGTCACTGCTTTATTGTAAGCAAATAGTTATTACAATCACTATTAAGCCTGATTCATACTTTTCATTTTTAAGTCGAATATTTGATGAATCAAGTATTCATTATTCCAACTATTTCAATTCATCTTCACCATCTAACAAATGTTTGTTGACAATTTTTTTTGGTTATATTCAATGTCGAATAAAGTCACTGCAAAATATTGGATGTCAATACTTTTTTCGTCAACACACACTTGTTAAAAGGTAATAAAGTGACTAAAAAGAATTACATAATGAAGTGTATGTTTTGTGCTTTAATTGAATTGATTTTCAATTATTAGTAGTGTATATGTTACATTCGTAATAGCTCCATTTTACTATGTTGGTGAGATACTTTATGCTTGATTTTCAAAATGCTTGTCCTGAAGATATTGATGTTTCTTAGACCAGTGGGCTAGCCCTATCATTTGTGGGAATTGTTTTTGTCTTTGATACTTTAAAAATCATTTAAAGATGTGACAATTGAAATATTGAATGCTAAAATGCTATATGTTTGCTTAATAAAGAAAAATCAAAAAAAAATAACGATAGTTAGCATATGTGCTTACTATCGAGCGCTTTTGAAAACATGACATTGTACCAAAGTCCGGTGCTTTACCAACTGAGCTGATGAGGTTGAGACACACATTTGCAGGTTTGTGTGCTTGTATATAACTATGTGTATCGATGATATGCTCAAAACCCTTTATACTTTTATGGATGGGGCTCTTCATGTTTGCATGCTTTAAAAGCGCTCAAATAGTAAGCACATATGCTAACTATCGAGTTTTTATGGTATTATAGTTAATAGGAAATTAGTCTTGAGCCCAATGGCATTAGTAAGATTGCATCTAGCCAAGCTTTGAGAAACCAGACTGTAAAAGATTTGTGAGGATTATCAAAATGGTTTCATTAAATAGAACCGTAGACATCCTATAACCATCAGATCATTCAATGACATATTAATGTTCTCTTACATGTATACAAGTCATTGTGTGGAATATATGACAATTAATATGTTGAACATTGACAAGTTTGGAATAGACATATTTCAGACTGACTGCATTCAGAAAGTTCCTTTTTATTGAAAGTAAAATGTATGTATGTATGAAATCCCAGGTGTCTTATATTTTTTCATGTCTTACACATGTAATATATTGTAGTCAAGTGTATATCCCAGATGTATGTATGAAATACTAAATTGTATTTGTCATGTATTGGATCCGATATAAAGTATCTGTCACAAAGGCCCTTTGGCAATACATGCAAGTAACAGTAATATTCATGTTTGTATCTATAAGGAACTTATTTGTATTGGAAGGTACTTTGGATTTTGTATTGTATGTTGGCCATCTCCTGTACCCAAAAACAAATCTTTGGGTACAATCTTATAGATATAGATGATCCCCAGATTTTGGGGTTTTAAGGATTTTGTAATATTAATTTGTCGCACTATTCAGATATGTTTACACATAGCCTTGGTCATATTTTCAAAGATTACATTTTTGCGGGTTAGGTAAATCACAAAACCATTTTTTACAAGGAAGTGATTATTTAAGGATGCACACAAGGATAAAGTGTCCTTTATTTTATATTGTTAAGCAACACTATAGACCACTTGACATCAATGTTTATCAACAAAGGCGAGGGACTCGTCTGTCGATATGCTTGAACGAGCCGCTACACTGTTCAATGGCTTTCTTGTACAAAATGAAATGTGGCGGGCGATTTAAAATGCATGTGCCCTTAGCAAACTACGATGCGTCACGCACACTGCAGGGCAAAGAACAATGGAAATTGCCATAATGCGCGCGCATACTGCCGGGCAATGACATCACATGCCAAGTGGTCTATAGAATAGACACCATTTCTTTAAATAAAGGTTTACTAATTTTTATATCATGCTAATGAAAATAGAGGCTGAATATTTCTAATAAATTGACAAATTCAAAAAGTGTCTTTGGTTCGCAGAAAGTGTATCCTGGTTTATGGCAAGTAATGTTAGCAGCTACCTTTATTTCCCAGAGAGAATCCCTGGGCTGCTCCAATCTGATCTCTTGTCCTGTTTGCTAACTTTGTTTGTTTCCTTTGTGTAACTGTTTTGTGAATGGATTGAACAGCATAGTAGCAGTTGCAGCATACAGAATCCTACGGGTTATTCAATTTACTGCACCATGTCCAAGCATCTTGCTGTCGGTTACGAATATATCAAGTCATTTATTAGTTTACGCCTTCACCTCTTTAAGCATAACCTGCAGTTATGTCAATTCTAATATTCTCTTGTAAAACCCATCTCAAACCTTCCTGAATATTTTACAATATACTTCCCAATGATGTAATCCTCTTGTTAAAGGTCTGTAATGTATATTACATTGGTCAGTTCAAAAGTATTGTAGGTAGTTGCTGTGTGATGTGCATATGAGATTCAAATTCAAAGTGCACCTGCTATATTTTCAAGCATCAGTATTTGGCAACAGTCATTTCTTTGTAATTATGAACTTGGTGGAATAATTTAAATGGCTGGTCAGGTGATGTTTTACATAGCATAGTTAATGAATAGATCATGAACTACTTAAATACAGCTTGTTATATGTCATTTTTGTCTCACCTGAAAGAAGAAGACTGTATAGAGGGTATTCAATAAGACATCACTCATGACAGAGGTCACAGATTAGTGGAAGTCAACTGATAAAATAGGCTGTAAATGAACAATCTAGTCTTATATAGACAAGCTTAGACAGTTCATGTCCAATTGCAACCATTATTATGTCAAACTTGTACCATAGCTGCACTATGGGAACTTTCATGTAATGGTGGTGTTCAAGGTCACACACTGACGTCAAAGGTCATTTGAGGTCAACTTGTAAAATTGCATGAAAATTAAATGAAAATTATCTAATGAATATTTATGATACGTGTTGTTCACTCACATGTCTTCGGACAACATAAATAGTTATTTACTTCTGTATGTAATCGAGAAAGCAGGCAGTTGCAAAAACTGCAGTTGCAAAAACTGCAGTTGCAAAACTGCAGTTGCAAAACTGCAGTTGCAAAACTGCAGTTGCAAAACTGCAGTTGCAAAACTGCAGTTGCAAAACTGCAGTTGCAAAAAAGACTCATGGTTCAAGAACCGATGATGAAAAGATGAGACATTGACTAATAAGGATGTACTTTATTAAAAGATGCATACATTGTATTAAATTGGATTCTTATGAATTTGAGATTACAATCTGATTTCTGGACATAGATCACAAATGTATTATCTGGATTGTATTTTGATATTTATTTAGATATATAAACTGAGCTCAAAAGGAAACTTATAATTTTCACAAGGTCATATCTTAAAATCTGACTTGTGTTTGAGTAGAGTATTGAAGTAATCCTGTGTGCAATTTTGGTTCATTTTGATGGACAGGATTTTGATGGACATGGACTTGTGATTCACAAGTTGTGAAAAGTTATAAGTTTCTTTTTGAGCTCAGTTTATGTAGTATCTTTACACTTCAATGTCCTGAGTACTTAAACTTAATACTGATGTGTATAATTATAGAATGGGGTTTTTATTCATCTACTTAAAAGGGCATTTTGTGATCCACAGCATCATCCCCCTCCCACTTTTCTCAAAAAAAGTTGAAATTTTTATACCACTGGAAACCTCTGGCTACATAATGTGTATGTACAAAAAATTTCTTGCAGATTAATTTGTTTAGCAAAAATATCGTGAAATTTGAATTACATTCTGGTACACCAGAACGAAAATACACATTGAAAACGAAAATACAATGCATTGTCTATGGAGCAGTGTTATGCACATAATCATGCTTAACTCACAAATGTATAACTGGAATCAATTGAAATTTTGGGAATAAGCTTTTTTCGTGGATAACTACTGAAAAATGTTATAAAAAGAGGGTGCTAGGATCACAAAATACTCCTTTAAGCAAAATGATAACGCTTTTCATTTGAATAATTTAAATGTACAGACATTTTGAATTTATCCCATAGTCTGCAGATTACTATTAAACTCCCACTAATCCAACACATATTTTGTTCTTGATTATAACATTGTAGAATTTTTCAACAGCTTATTTCACAATCATTGACCCATTTTTGTTTCACCAAAAGACGAGATGAATGACCTAATTTAATATTACCTACAGTTAGAAATCACCCATTTTTAGCACAAATCAATCTGATAGGTTTAAAGGCTTAAAATAGTATCCAAGCTTCAGGTAATGTGACCATTATGACATTTTGCCTAAGTGTAACATGCTGTTAAAAAGTAATGATATTGTAAAACCTGGTTCATGAATTTTTCATCACTTATTGAGGCAGTAAATGATGAAATGCTCCTTTTGTATTTGTATCTAGAGTACTCATTGCATAGTTTTGAAGATGAAATTCATAGGAGTTAAGTGTACATGAAAGACTAAAAGGGGCATTAAGAAATTTGCCATTTGGATTGTGTGACCCATACACGTTTATGTTGATTATGATGACACTGTTAAGTTTGCTTGTTATGACTGTTCACATGATGGCATAATTGTGTCATGTGGCATACTTGAGCTTGCAGATGCTTTGTGAAGTGAGGTTTTGTTGGGTTAGGTTAAGGTTTTCATCTCCTTTTAACCTTTTAAGCCTAATAACAATTCAAAACCACAGGAGTACTGGACAAAAGTAAACAAAAATACAACCAATGTTTCGAGCAGATAAACAACTTAGTTTAAGTATTAATATACCACAAATTCCAGTCTTAAATAAATTAAATTACAAACACAAAGAAGACCTAAAATTCAAGTGCCTCTTGCGACTCTTATGCTTCTATGTGATTCCATGATTTTTTAGAAAAGCCTTTAATCTATTTAGTTCAACTTTTATTTGAATTGGTGAAATAGAAATATACTAAACAGATTGTAATCTGATCTGAATTTACATTGTGAAAAGTGGGTCAATCAGTTCGCAAGTTCAAGTTGGAAATGCTAGGACATATTACCCTAGCTGAGTTTGACCATTGGTGCTTAACCATAATGGACAATTCAAACATCTGCAGATTTGGTTTCTTTGTCTAAGCCATAAAAAGATGTAAGCTCCACAATTAAAACATTGAAATCGTGAGAGGTCAGTTTATTAGATTGTGAAACATGCCCGAGCATATGCTTGTCGTAGTTAGAAATGTCTACAGCAGTAAGAACACTGCGCACTGATTTCCTCTGACATGCCTGCAGTGTGACTTCTGTTTGTAAGTGAAAAACTGTATCTAGTTGAGTAAATGGAAAGCTTAGTGAAAATGGGCTAAGCCATCAAGCTGCCCACTGGACAGAGCCACAGGCAGGCAGAAGAAATAATGGGTGCAGTCAATAAATATGTGAAGTGTAGGTTTCACATGTAAGTAGTTAGATGGATGTGCAGAGAAGATAAATTGGGTTCCAAATCCAACAGAAAGTATATATATTTATAAGAAAAGAAGTTGAAATGTTTACATTCAACTTGATGCAGACAACGCTTCTGGGTGTGATTGAATATATAATAAGCACTGTTAGATTCAAATCGACAGGATTTGTAAGATTCACCCAAAGAAAATAGAGCTTACTTCCAAACTTAACTGCCTGATATAATACTGCTTTTACTCTGTGAACGTTCTTAATCAAAACAAATTTCAATTTAAGTTTAATTCTTATCAATAATAGCTTAATCTATAACTTCATCAATCATAAATTTATTATTTTTTGACCTGAGTTGTACCACTTGTTGCTGAAGATTTGTGAAATAGGATCAAAATCAGAACAAAGCTGAAAATTGGGTATGCAAGATTATTTCAAAATCATATCTAAAAGCTTATCACTTCTGAAAGGGGTATGGACCCATGCTGGAATTGTTCTGTCAAATGATAGTAGTATTAGTAATCTTATTATGAGAGAGATTTATCGGTGTGATAGAACCAGTCCAGTCTGGCGTCCTTTACTCGTCAGGTTTAATTTGAATTGCTGTTTGCACACTTTGCCCATTTGTCTAATCCACAACCCACCTCATCTAATTGCACCTTGCCATCAGGTAGTCTTTCATAAGTAGATTCCAAACAGTCTTGGAGTTAGGAAAAAATGGCAACAGGTGAATTATTTGAAGAGAATAAGTCCTTGTTTGATGCATTGAAGGCCATACATTAATAGCTTTGACTTGGGGGTAGTTTTTCCTCTCACAGATGGTCAACTAGATAAACAATGAGGTATCTACCATTCATTTGATGCAATATTACATTAAAGTTTTGTAGTAGATATCAATATCGAGATCTGGATATCACGCCAGAAATTATGACAAGTGCATATTATTTATTCTTAAAATGATATTGGGTCAGTTAATCCTCTCTTTGCTCTAATTCCTAGTCACAAGTACTATGCTGTCACAATAGATTATTGCTCTAAGAGATAGCTTTGTTTTTACAGTGATTGTTCAAGTACAATTTCTAAATGTAGCTGGATGCTTGGAAGATTTGTTTCTTCTTCTTTTGTTTTGTATATTTTATTGGGTGGGTTTGTATGTGGGTGTGGGGGGGTGTGTGTCCTTCTTGTTTTGTGTTTCTTTTCATTTAAAACATACAAACAACCTATTGATAACAGGACTGTTTTTATTTATTGATTGTTTTATTACCATGACCCAAACACTATTCCTAGTAGATATATTGTTAGATTAAAAGTACTTTAAGGGGACTCGATCTTTTGTGCGTAATTATAGAGGGCCAGGGGATTCACTCTATCATTAAAAAATTATTTGAAGAGCCCTAGGAATAAAAACTGTGGTGTAATTCACGCCAGATACAATTTCTTTATACGACAAAAATTAATTTTTGTACTCGATCAAAAAACAAAGCGTTTTATATCAATTTTAAATTTAGCCTGAATCCGTAAATATGGTACCTCTCGCCCTTTTTTAGGTCAAGGCTATTTTTACCATTATGCAGCGAACCATTGTTGAAGCTATTTCACATACATGTACAAAACATTCTAGAGAAAGAATGAGGACATATAGTGTTGAAATATCTTTTGTTGATTTCGAATGATAATGTCATGAAGTCGTAAATTTTAAGGTCAAATTCCTAAAACCAAAACAAAACATTGCGACGCGCTTAGATAATTCCCGACTTACGCAATTTCATCATCACATCAGTCTCTTTATTATTTGTTTGAAACCTTTCCCAAGCGTTCGTGCTATTTATGCATAAAACGGCTAATCTATCTTTACAAAAGCGCGTCTTTTTTAGTAAACAAAAGGCTAAATATGGCATTATGAGATTTATCTTTTATCATTACACTCATCTGCTCAACTGCCACGGTGGCCGAGCGGTAAAGCGCTAGATGCGTAATCGAAGGAAGTTTAGAATCGCTGGTTCGAGTCCCAACGAAGCCTGTGGAAACTTTTTTTTCTTCAAAATTCATGATCGCATTCCGAAATGAGTCACTTGTCGGTAAATCATGTATCGTATCCTTAATACTTTTGATGATATAAACTGATGCATTATTGTGATTATTACTAATTCTTTCAAGATTTTCAAGACAGCTGACATGTCTTTATTAGTTTATTATATCCTAATCCACAATTGCTTCTTCAAAAAAGTGCTGTCCAGGTCCAGTGTGGTTTGCATAATTTGCTTTCATCATAAGCTAATATCTTGTAAATAACTTTTCTTTTGCAATTTATTGCACTATTGTATTTCTTCCTTACCTATGCGAAAAAGGCATGGTTGAACTATGGTTAACCATGGTCAACCATGGTTCAACCATGGGTTTTGACCATGGTCAAACCATGGTCAACCATGCTTTTGAAAAATGGCACCACGGCCAGAGACCATGGTCAACCATGGTTAACCTTTTGACCATGGTCTATCTAAAGTGACCATGGTCAACCATGGTTAAAACTTAGCATGTTTGACCATGGTTGAACCATTGTCAACCATAGTTCAACAACCAGGGTTTTGACCATGGTCAACCATGTTTTTGACCATGGTCAACCATGTTTTTGACCATGGTCAACCATGGTCAACCATGTTTTTGAAAAATGGCACCACGGCCAGAGACCATGGTCAACCATGGTCTATCTAAAGTGACCATGGTCAACCATGGTCAAAAATTTGCATGTTTGACCATGGTTAAGAAACAATAGCAATCAAGGAAGAAACAATAGAAAGAAACAATAGCAATCAAGCTTAAACTTTAAATTAGCACCCAATAGAGGGCAGGGCCTGAAGAATGAAGGAAATTATGGGGTAAATATTTAACGGAATAAACTGCATAATCATATTATTTAGATTTATTCCGTTAAAAATCTTATTTTAACTTATCAAATTACTAGTTTTTATATTCTATGGTGTCAAATATTTATTCACAGCGTTGTAAATACGCATTAAATACGATTAATAACAACAGAGGGCGCTTTTTTCTCATTCACTACCCAGAGTCAACCATGGTCAGGTGAGGTGATGACCATGGCTGACAATGCTCAGCCATGCTAAAGCATGGTCGACCATGGTATACTTAAAAGTGACCATGGTCAACCATGGTCAAGTGAGGTGAAGACCATGGCTGACCATGCTCGGCCATGCTAAAGCATGGTCGACCATGGTATACCATGGTGACCATGGCAACCATGGTTGACCATGGTCAAGCCACCATGGCTGATCATCGCTGACCATAGTTAACCATGGTCAACCATGTTTTGACCATGGTTGACCATGCTAGCACGGTTGACATTTCGCCTAGGTATCTATTCACTGCTTTTGTCTGTTTGTATCATTTTGCGTTTCTCTATGATTTGTTCAAGTATTTAAGGCATGGATTCATTGTTTTACAGATCAATATTGGATGTATAGTGATGTATTTGCAAAATGCATTTTTTTTTTTGCGAAATGTATTGTTTATGTACTGTACTCTTGAGATATATCTATCATGTAATTAAAAGAAAATCATTCATTTACAAAAACATTCATAAAGTAAATATAAATGCCATTTTAGTCACCGCTTCACTTTATGCAAGTTTTCACCAAAGAAACAAAAATGTCATTTGTGACCTGCTCCCCCAAAATGAGCCTTAAGTCGCAAGTTGGGAGTTTCAAGACGTTCCATTAAGAATGGGGACAGAATTGAATAGAGAGTACAGTATATTATGTCCCCATTGACAAAGGACATACCACTGACTAATCAAGCAGAGTGACACAACAGTTAAAAAGTCTTGAAACTCCCAAGTTGGCGACTTTACGCTCATTTTGTGGGAGCAGGTCACATTTGTGAAATGCAATAATTTTATATTATGAGATATGACACAACTAACTATTGTTTTATTTCAATGCAACAAAACACATTGTTATATGAAACAGCAATTTTTATTCAAACTGTAATTTTTACGAACGGCAAGATATATCACTATTCACCCTATGTATGGTTCCGCAATATTGGGTAGAGCCTCAAACTGGTAATAGACATGAAAGAAAGAATTACATCACTTTACACAATGTTATATGACTCGTTCAATTCCCATTCATGCATACTGCCAGATCGAGGCTCTACCTTCAAACTTGATGACCATGCAAGAAGTGAATGAAAAACACATGTAAATAAATGGCTTTGAACAAAAATCTCAAAATGGGCAGTTTGAAATAAAGCAGATATGACCATGTAGATTGTCACACTAATTAAGCAACATCCATAGCCAGGATTTGGTAAATTGGAAGAGTCAGTGTTGCCTACCTGCTTACTCTGCCAAAATTCATGAAAACAACGCAGATATCGAGCTTTTAATACCATAAAACGTGCAATATCTTATGAAATTAATAGCTATCAAATTTATTTCCAAAGGTTTATGCTAAGTAAGGCCACTTACCATCTATTTGTTTATTAAGTTCAACTAGTAAAGCATTACAGGTATGGTGTTTTAGATATGAGTGACACATTCTTAATGGGATTGTATTGATTCGATTTGCCTTATGTGATTCCCAGTGCGTGTTCATACACACACCTTGAAATCAGTTTGCAATTATTGAGGAATCATATCTGTGGTTGAGTTAACACAAATGTCACATGGGTGATTGCAAGCAAATATCATAGCAGGTATTAAATCAATTGTCATCCAAGGTTGTCATATCTACCCACTATGCACGTCTTGCTTGGTAATGGAAAATAAATAACTAGAAGTTTGGATGAAGTCTTATGTTATGCCCAAGTCATATTGCCGTTGTTTATTTTGAAGATGTATGGCTAAAAGGGCATGGCTTGAGAAGGACATTTATTGTACTACTACAGTGATTCTTAAAATGGAGTGTGAATGTCAAGAATAGAATCTTGATAACCTTGAATATCTCTGTGCCATGAATGTGCATTATGTATTAAAGGTAGAGCATAGGCGATTGTGGGTTCAAGCCCCAGTGAAGCCTTGTGTGTTGTGTCCCTTTCACTATAGTTATCAGAAATAAACGGTTTCAAATATATCCACTACTTTAAAATATTAGAATATGATTTTGTTACATGAAATGACTAGATACAGTAAACTTTGCATTTAGCATGTCCCTAAATAGCTTAACTTACCATATTTGACCATAATACTTTGAGTGCATGTGCTTATCCAGAATAACATCAATGACATGCAGTTACTTGTCTTGTAGCAAGTAAATGCAACATTATTACTATAGACACATTTTCCATGGACATTATATGGGAATTACACTTGAGTATTGTAATATGATTTTTTCACAGAGAAAGAAGACATTGTTTTCCAGTAGCAGGGATTTATATCAATACATATTAGGTCGAATTTGTGGATTTTCTACAAAAAGTTTACCCTGGTAATTGAGATTTGCATATAAGGCAAATGTATTTTCAGGTACAGCAGGCTGAGATAAAATTGCACATTTCCCTAGCACTGTTCCAGTGTTGATGTGACAGACCTTCCATGTCACTTCCCTTTGTTAATTTTGTAATCTTTTTGTAGGGGCAATGGGCTTTTTATTTTGTTTCCCTCTTGCAATCCAAAGATGGTATACTAGTCAGTATAGACGAATCCAACGAGCCAAGTCATGGTCAGGATTTGGTCGGCCATGACGGGTCCCCGCATGCACCACACTGGTGTAGTGACTGCCTAATTGGGTGGATTAAAGCCGCTTAAAATTCGATGTTAGATTCTTTTGCGTTGTACACTGTCATTATTCTTTTGTCTACGTGTAGCACAGGTGATAGAATGCAGTTTAAAATACCCTCCAAGGCCGAATCATTTCACATTTTAGGTGAGATGGAGCCGACGGGGACCCAACTTTGGCAGCCATTAAGGTGTAGGAATGCGTGAAATTGGATTCGTCTAGGTTATCCGTGTTCTATAAGCTGCAACCATCACTGTTTCAAAATAGCCCGCCAAAGTCATGCAGGTAACTTTGAGGTCATGCATTGAATTGGTTTGAATAAGGAATACTACGGGAACCAGAGCCTTTTGTTAGAAGTCACACATGAGTAAAGTGGATAACCTCTATTATAAGCCATATGTGTCATGTGTCAATCGCAATAGAGGTTATCCGTGTTCTATAAGCTGCATATCCTATGAGCGACTACTATACCTTGTTTAGGACTTTCAAAACAAGTACCTGCATGTGCAACCATGACTGCTTCAAAATAGCCCGCCAAAGTCATGCAGGTAACTCCGAGGTCGTGCATTGAATTTGTTTGAATGAGGAATACTACGGGAATCAGCGCCTTTTGTTAGAAGTCACGCATGAGTAAAGTGGATAACCTCTATTAATAATCCCCATTTTTTCAAGCAAACACATGGACTCTTTATATCATAGTTTGCAATATTGAGATTTTTTCAAATAGAAATAATTAAATGCTAACCTAATCTGATAAGGTGAATATGTGTAAGATGTAAGTTTGTCTTGAAGCAATTATATTGATTTCATGTATTGTATTGCTGTTCATGACATTTTAAGTTCATCAGGTCATCATCCCACAGAAATACTAGTGTCTATAGTGTGATTATTAAAGGGTGCCTCCAAGTCTCTGATTTTATCTCTATTGTATGCAATGTGCGATTGCTATGGCAGTAGGTAAGGGGTGATTTAGTGTTAATGACAAAAATGCCAATCTTGATGCTTTCTATAATGGGTTGCTTATTACACATCTAACGAGAGACTTAATCAAGAGACTTAATGGTAGTACCTAGGAATGCATTATAGCGGCATATGTCACAAGTCAAAAAAGTAATAAACTTTAATGATAGGAATCATCAGTTTATATTAATTGCCATCTATGCCATTGTTTCTATCCACCAATTCATTAATGTTGTTGAACATGCTAGCTTTACAACACATGTGTTATATCCAAACCAGATTATTTACTTTTTAAAATCTAATTCTAAAGGACAGACCTAATTTATTTTAGTGAACAAGTGTGCTATCAGAAAAAAATCTTATTCTGTAGTAGCAAAATTGTTAATGATAGGAATCATCAGTTTATATTAATTGACATCTATGCCATTGTTTTTATCCACCAATTCATTAATATTGTTGAACATGCTAGCTTTACAACACATGTGTCATATCCAAACCAGATTATTTATTAAGCACTTTTTAAAATCTAAAGCACAAACCTAATTTGTTTTAGTGAAAAAGTGTGCTATCAGAAAAATCTTATTCTTTAGTGGCAAAATTGCTTTGTGAACAAGATTCAAACACAATTTACAATAATGTAAATATTTAGGTTTAATGCCATAACCAGAAATTCAAAGCAGAGGAAACATAGTCTTATTGCTTAAGATGAGGTTTTTGTCAGTTATGTGCAGCTCAGTGTTTGGAACAAATAATGCATTGAAATGATTAATGTATAGCCCTTGTAAATCCTACACATAAATTCCTGTCATAGAAAATATAGTTACAAATTGGTTGTATTACCAATGAAAAAATAAAAGACTAAAGATGTTGATGGCATGTGGAAGTATTCTTTTGCTACCATTTTCCTAACTCCTTACTGAGGAAATCAACTGAACCACATGTCTCATGCATCTTTTGACAATAGGAGCTGGTCCTTTTCACTCACTATTTCTTGCAATTATTAATTGTTGTTGTTTTAAAGAAGGAAATTATGTTTCAGTATTATTTACTTTTTAATGCATTTTAAATATTTGTAAGGTGTAATTTTGGTAAAATGAACTCGTATAAAGAAGGAGTGTTGATGCCAGCAGTTTAGAAGGGCTCTATTTTAATGTCAGAAACTATCAATGATATCATAATCATTTGGTTGTTTATGTTTTTATGTTTTCCTCAAAATGTATTAGAAAAGGAAAAGGTCACTCATGTAACATGCCTTATAAGCAGTGAGAAATCAATTGAGTCTGTTTAGATTTAATAAAAAGTGTGAATAGTTGATATTATTGGGCCGACTCTCGTAATTGTATGCAAGTATGAATAGAAATCTAGGAGGCATGTCAATAGTTGTTACATCAATGAAATATCACTTTTACGTTATTAATTTAATCCATACTTGTACAATTTAAAGAGCAAGCTTTACATCCAAACTCTGTGGGATATTTTATATGAATAGTGTGTTGGTCAGAAAAAGGCATTTACCCGCTATTTTCATAGAGGAAGTTTTAGTGGGTTAAGTAAGTCACTCACAGAACTTGTTATGGGTAAAGAGGAAATAAACCAATCCTTGCCGGACATTATCATGATTATAGCAGTTAGCTTATGATACTGACCACTCCAGTCAGAGTCCAGTGAGAATACATGGCCATACATTATGTCTGGCTTATAGGTTGCAATCATCATTTCAGGATCTGTATTTTGTTTGTTTTATCTTTCTTCTGTTTTTTTTTTTTTTCCTTTTGACAATTATGATGTGATGCACTGATGTGCACTGTAAGGTTGCCACCCTGTGGAAGCAATCTCATTTAGATATCAGTACAGAATTTACATTGGATCTCAGCAGAAATAAGCTGCCCTTTGGAAGTTTTCTTACAGGGTTATCCAAGGTTTTAGTCCTGCAGTCCACACAAACTTGACTAAAATGAGAACAGTGTTCATATAATGAACTGTTTGTTTCATCATTTCAGTTTTATTCATAATACACATAAAAACAGATATATTGAAAAGGAATACATTTAAGGCCAGGCAGGAGGGTTGAGAAGGTACACGACCAGGCTGAAACATCCGCAGGCATATTAAACAACAGCACAATACAACATTATAAATGCAGGTTATAAAGGAATACATTAATAATATTATAAATTAGAAATAATATTGCATAAAAAAATTAATGTTTGGAAAAACATAATAATAATAATTAAATGAAAAGTGAAATATTAATTGTAATGCCTTACGGGCCTCATGAGGGAAGATGAGTCAAATATGTTGCGGACAAGCTAGTACACTGAGTGTATTGTTAGGTTGAAATCAACTGGTGAACAGCCAGTAATTTGTTCTTATGGTTACAAAATGTTCATATCTGTATTCTGTTATATTCTTGAACAGAAGAAAATACAATGGATGTTTAGTACTTCAGTTAGTATCCTTTGAAATCAATTTTACCCACATGTGACTTAGTTTACTTGATCACACCACATAGATTTCAATATTATCACTGCTTTTAAGTTTGACACTTCAAATATGTCATATATTCATTTTATCTCAAAATTGTGTGCAAATTAGATGCAATAAAAATATGAGATGAAGAAACTAATTGAAGTCAAATAGGGTAAATGTCAGGAAGATGCAATATAAAGATGCAGTGTCTTCTATTTTCTATTGTTTTAGCAACACTATACTGACCTTTAAAGGTTTACTCATTTTCATATCCTACTTAAATAAAATGGAGGATGAACTGTCGTATAAATATTGGCAGATTCAAGAAAGTGTCTCCTGGTTTATGCAAATTGTACACTGGTTTATGGCAAAAGAATATAAGCAGCTTCAATTATGACCTCCCGAGTATCTCCTAGTGTTACTCTGCTTATTACCGGCACAAACATATTTTGCTAACTTTTATGTGCTTTATTCTGTAACTGTTTTTGTGAATGGATGGAAATAGCACAGTAGACACAGATAGCAGAGTGCACAGATAGATACCTGTGGGTTATATAATTTACAGCATTATGTCCAAGCATTTCGCTGTGGGTTATGACAAAATCATTTATTAGTTGACCCCTGTAAACATAACTATCAATATTAATAATTTCATAATGTAAAGACCCTTTCAAATTTTCCACAATATTCTTTAATACATGTACCTCCAATGACATAATCCTCTTGGTTTTTTTTTACAATATTAGTGTCAAACATTTTAAGAATATAAGTGATATATTTTGACAGAGTTATGATATTTTCTGCATCATCCAGTAATGTGATACAGTAATGCTGTCCAGTAATGTCATCCATTGGTCAGTTCAAAAGTATTTTAGGTAATTGCTGTATGTAACATATGAGATCCACTGACGTAGATTCTGCATGCATAGAAAGTGCACCTGCTATATTTTCAAGCATCAGTATTTGGCAATAGTCATTTCTTTGTAATTATGAACTTGGTGAAATAATTGGAATGGCTGGTCAGGTGAATGTTCTACATTACAAAGTTTGAATATGTCATGAACTACTTAAATACAGTTCTGTATAATGTCATGCACTACTTGAATACAATTCTGAATAATGTCATGCACTACTTAAATACAGTTTTGTATAATGTCATGCACTACTTATATACCGTTCTGTTTAATGTCACATTTTTAGGTCGTCCGAAGGAAAAACGTATGGCATCACAAGTCTGTCTGTGTTTTGAGTTAAATTTGGTCTCATATGAACAGTTCTAATCCTATTGCAATCATTATTATGTTTTGATGAATCCAAGTGTGTAAAAATATTGGTCCAAAACATAATAATGATAAAATTGGACGCTTTACGCCCAATATTTATTACTCATAGCTCAACCAATAAATATGGGCTCAATCAATCAAATTTTATATCAAACTTGGGTCACAGCTGCACTATGGGAACCCCAATGACGTAGAAAAACATAGATCGCTGAGCTCGAGCTGGTACGTTGCCGTTTCATTGACAATCACACACTGAATAAGCCATTATGAAATGAAGGGACCTAACAAAATCAGCATCAAATACAACTAAAATGGAAACTGAATTTACTTTAGCATGTATGGATTAATAAAATTAAATAAATTACTTGTTTTAGCATATTCAACTTTACTGTGTACCATTTTTTTATCAAAAAATTGCTGAATTATAAAGGCAAGCACGCTCCTAAATCTAGTTCATTCGCCCGTTGCCATGCAGCGCTACAGGAACGGCGACTGAAGGCGAAATTTCGTAAAGTGGTAGAGTTGTTTAGCGTGGCAACACTGATGAAATACCAGATTCAGGCGTGTTTGCCTTTATAATTCAGCAATTTTTTGATAAAGACAATGGTATACTGGGAAATTTAATGCGTTTTAATACATTATTTGTTCAACTTTGTGATCTATACAGCACCCAAACCGGGACCCAAACCTGCTTCACAGATTCGGCGAGCAGGGCACTCTATCCTTTCTACCTCATTGGGGAACCCTCATCTTTTGGTGGTGTTCAAGGTCATATACTAAGGGCAAAGGTCATTTGAGGTCAGCTTGTAAATAGGCTAAAAATACAGAATCTGGTCTCGCATGAACAGTTCACATCCAATTGCATCCAAACTTGAACCAAAGCTGTATAATGTTGGTCGTACATACTGAGGTCGAAGGTCATTAGAGGTCTACTTGTAAAATTAGCTGCAAATGAAAATAAAAATATTACACAAAAATGGAAAAAAAAAATCACATGAATATTTACTATCTTCAGACAACATATCTGGGACCACCATCCCTATTTTTGTTCAATATCTGATGTGAAGTTTACATTGAATGATGGAAAAGGTTAATACAGAAATAATGAAGCACCGCATTAAAAGATGCTTATATTGTAATATTTGGAGTAATTTTTTAATTAACTGGGTAGATCGGGGGTGGCTCTCCCTGGTGTACGGGGATGCTCAAAGGTTTTGAGGTGCATTTTCATTGTTTTTGGGGTGGTTTTTGAAGTTGTTTCAGGTATATTAATGACCCCTTATTTCTGTGATGGTATTGAGATGGGCTGTTGTAAGTTTTTGGGTATATTGATGATATAATGATGGGTCACCATTTCAGTTAAAATGGTATAGAGATAGGTTGCTTTTATACTGATACAAGCAAGGTTTAGTAATCGGATGTGTTTTGCACTACGCAGGTATAGAGAAGGTCAACATTCTGACACTACTTTTAGCACCCGCACATATATTTTCCAAGAGGGCCCTGGGGGGTAGATATTCATTTAAATGATTTATATGATGCTTTAGCTGTTTAAATCAATATTAATTAGTATGTCTTCATGGAAAACAAAAGTAATGGAATTTTTTAGTACTTTAACTTAACATTGATGTGTAGAATGGAGTTTTGATTCTTTTACAGCACTGAAACAAAATAATAAATATTTCATTTGAATAATTTATTATGTACAGACATTTTGAATTTATCCCATAGTCTGCAGAGATTGCTGTTAAACTCCCACTGATCCAACACATATTTTGTTCCTCACAAGATTGTAGAATTTCATGAAACAGCTTAAATCACAATCATTGACCCATTTTTGTTTCACCTAGAGAAGAGATCAATGACCTAATTTAATATTACCTATAGTTAGAAATCACCCATTTTTAGCACAAATCAATCTGGTAGGTTTAAAGGCTTAAAATAGTATCCAAGCTTCAGGTAATGTGACCATTATGACATTTTGCCAAAGTGTTACATGCTGTTAAAAAGTAATGATATTGTAAAACCTGTATTTTTCATCATTTATTGAGGCAGTATATTCTAAAATACTCTTTTGAATTCAAGAAACTTTATGTTAATACCTAGAGTGTTTTATTTTGTAAATTAAATCTAATACTGGAACTAAAATTTGCAACTCATTACGTTGCGTCCGATAACTTCGGACTTCATCAGGCATCTGATTGATGATGTTATGATGACGTCAGGTGTCGTGATGTCAGACGGAGAGGAATGTCTTGTAACGCCGGGTCCCATGCTTGTGACAACTGGAAATGAAGCCCCCCCCTTTCTTGTTGATGGCGGGCTCCTACACTCTCTCCCAAATGGATTCTCTGAAGTCCGAAGTTATTGGACACAACATAGTGAGTTGCAAATTATAGTTCGAGTATTAGATTTAATTTACAAAATAATGTTTTGACCTACTGGATAAATAATCTACACCAAGATACATAGAGTGTTTATTGCATAGTTTTGATGATGAAATTTATAGGAGTAGTTAGTATACATGAAAGACTCAAATTAAACTTACCATTGAGGTTGTGGACCTGCACACAGACTTTTAAGTTAATTATGAGTCTGTTAAGTTTGCCTTTTATACACAAGCAAGCAGTCATTTGCATAGGGAGTTTTTTGAACTGTTTTATGAAATATTTATTATGATGAGGCAGTTAGCTCGCTTATTAAACACAAGCAAGCAGCACTTTGAAAATACATGGGCATTTGCATAGAGAGTTATTTTAAAATGATTTGATCAAATCGACCTAATCATTCTTATTAAATAAATATATTTGGAATAGGGAAACAAAATAGTGTTCAAAAGAATTTCTCAATGTCTCTTCCACGTTATCAGGTCCTTTTAAGGGTATCACAACTCAGCTTATGGGTATCACATAAATCAACTCCAAATTAAATTAAAGACCAAGTAAAAACTTATATGAGATTCCATGATATTCTGAAAAAGCCTTCAATCTAAGTTTCACTTTTATTTGAATTGATGAAACAGAAATATACAGAGCATATTACCCTAGTTGTTGAGTGTGACCATTGCTGCTAAACCATGGACAATTCAAACATTTGCAGGTTAAGGTTAAAAAAGATCCACAAGTAAAACAGTACAATCAAAATGTCTGATCATATAGTTGTTGTGGTTAGAAATGTCTACAGCAGTAAGAACACTGCGCACTGATTTCCTCTGACATGCCTGCAGTGTGACTTCTGTTTGTAAGTGAAAAACTGTATCTAGTTGAGTAAATGGAAAGCTTAGTGAAAATGGGCTAAGCCATCAAGCTGCCCACTGGACAGAGCCACAGGCAGGCAGAAGAAATAATGGGTGCAGTCAATAAATATGTGAAGTGTAGGTTTCACAAGTAAGTAGATAGATGGATGTGCAGAGAAGATAAATTGGGTTCCAAATCCACCAGAAAGTATAATATATATTTATAAGAAAAGAAGTTAAAATGTTTGCATTCAACTTGATGCAGACAACGCTTCTGGGTGTGATTGAATATATAATAAGCACTGTTTGATTCAAATCGACAGGATTTGTAGGATTCACCCAAAGAAAATAGAGCTTACTTCCAAACTTAAGGGATCTGGAATGAGCGTTTTGAGCATTTCGACAGTATTTTTTGTGGGACATGAGAGCACATCAGACATATCAAATTGCATTCTGAATACGAAGAATGTCTTTCTGATATCAAATAATTTTCACTTTTGAAATTCACGATATAATACCAATTTTATGACAAATTATCAAAATCTGACATTTTTCACATTTTTGATATGTAACAGTCCTCGAAGTAAATTTGATAAATTTAATGATATATTCTTAAAGTGTATGTAGCAGGGAGGAAAAGCCGACGGTCAATTGAAAATTTTGACCTTTCATATTGAAGATATGGATTTTTTTCCCAAAAAGACCTAATTTGTTTTGGTGTTTTGGGGAAAAAATCCATATCTTCAATCCGAAGGTCAAAATTTTCAATTGATCGTCGGCTTTTCATCCCACTTACATACACTTGAAGTATAAATCATCAGATTTATAAAGTTTACTTCGAGTACTGTTAAATATCAAAAATATCAATTTTTAATCATTTGCCATAAAAATATGTATTACATTGCGAATTTCAAAAAATCAAAATTATTTGATATCAGAATGCAATTCGATATGTCTGATGTGCTCTAATGTCCCACAATAAATACTGTCCAAACGTTCATACCCCATCCCTTAACTGCCTGATATAATTCTGCTTTTACTCTGTGAACATTCTTAATCAAAACAAATTTCAATTTAAGTTTAAGTTTAATTCTTATCAATAATAGCTTAATCTATAACTTCATCAATCATAAATTTATTATTTTTTGACCTGAGTTGTACCACCTGTTGCTGAAGATTTGTGAGATAGGATCAAAATCAGAACAAAGCTGAAAATTGGGTATGCAAGATTGTTTCAAAATCATATCTAAAAGCTTATCACTTCTGAAAGGGGTATGGACCCATGCTGGAATTGTTCTATCAAATGATAGAAGTATTAGTAATCTTAATGTATTTATTATGAGAGAGATTTGTCAGTGTGATAGAGCTTAGACCAGTCTTTTACTCGTCAGGTTTAATATTGCACACTTTGCCCATTTGTCTAATCCACAACCCATCTAATTGCACCTTGCCATCAGGTAGTCTTTCATAAGTAGATTCCAAACAGTCTTGGAGTTATGAGAAAATGGCAACAGGTGAATTATTTGAAGAGAATAAGTCCTTGTTTGATGCATTGAAGGCCATACATTAATAGCTTTGACTTGGGGGTAGTTTTTCCTCTCACAGATGGTCAACTAGATAAACAATGAGGTATCTACCATTCATTTGATGCAATATTACATTAAAGTTTTGCAGTAGATATCAATATTGAAATCTGGATTTCATGCCAGAAGTTATGACAAGTGCATATTATTTATTCCTAACATGATATTGGGTTAAGTCTCTCTTTGCTCTAATTCCTAGTCACAAGTACAATGCTGTCACAACAGATTATTGCTTTAAGAGATAGTTTTGTTTTTACAGTAATTGTTCAATTACAATTTCTTAATGTAGCTGGATGCTTGGAAGATTTGTTTCTTCTTTTGTTTTGTATATTTTATTGGGTGGGTTTTCTGTGCGTGTGTGTGTCCTTATTGTTTTACTTTTGTGTTTCTTTTATTTAAACATACAAACAACCTACTGATAATAGTTTTTATTTACTGATTGTTTTATTATCATGACCCAAACACTATTCCTAGTAGCTATATATTGTTAGATTAAAAGTACTTTAATACTTTTGATGATATAAACTGATTCATTATTGTGATTATTACTAATTCTCTCAAGATTTTCAAGACAGCTGTCTTTATTAGTTTATTATACCGTGATCCAAAAATGCTTCTCTAAAAAAAGAGTTGTCCAGGTCCAGTGTGGTTTGCCCAATTTGCTTTCATCACATATAAGGTTAATATCTTGTAAATATCTTTTTTCTTGCAATTTATTGCATTGTTGTATTTCTTCCTTCTCATATCTATTCACTGCTTTTGTCTGTTTGTATCATTTTGCGTTTCTCTATGATTTGCTCAAGTATTTTAGGCATGGATTCATTGTTTTGCAGATCAATATTGGATTTTGCCAGCTAATATTCACTCAATCGTCGACTGTATCAAATAGTGATGTATTTGCAAAATGCATATTTTGTTTTTGCGAAATGTATTGTTTCTGTACTTGTGAGATATATCATGTAGTTAAAAGAAAACCAAAGTCTAACAAAGACATTCATTAAGTTAATTTAAATGCTATTTTAGTCAATACTTCACTTTATGTGAGTATTCACCAAAGAAACAAAAATGTAATTTGTAACCTGTTACCATGAATGAGCGTAAAGTCGCAAGTTGAGAGTTTTGAGACGTTTTAACTGGTGCCTCACTGTTCTTTGTCTTAAGACACCTGTATAGTTAGTTGTATGTCCTTTAAAAATGGGTACAGAATTGAACAGAGAGTATATGTCCCCATTCACAAAGGACACATCACTGCCTGTACAGGTGTATTCAAGCAAAGAGCAAGTAACACAATAGTTAGAACATCTTAAACCGCTCAACTTTCGACTTTACACTCATTTCATGGGAGCCGGTCATATTTGTGGAATAGCAATAATTGTATATTGTTATGAGATATGACACAAATAACACTTTGCAATGCAGCAAAACACAATGTTATATGAAACAGCAATTTTTATGCAAACAGTAATTTTTACGAATGGCATTACTATTCACCCCGTGCATAGTTCCGCCATATTGAGTAGAGGCTCAAACTGGTAATAGACATGAAAGAAAGAATTACATCACTTTACACAATGTTATATGACTCGTTCAATTCCCATTCATGCATGCTGCCAGATCCAGGCTCTACCTTCAAACTTGATGACCATGTAAGAAGTGAATGAAACGCACATGTAAATAAATGGCTTTGAACAAAAATGTCAAAATGGACAGTTTGAAATAAAGCACATATGACCAGGTAGATTATCACACTAATTAATGCTCTGCGTGTTAGCCATGCACTTCCATGGAAAAAGTTTTAAAATATTTTCTCAAAATATCAAGAGCTATCTTAAGAACTACTGAATCAATACTAGGCTTGTTTGTACTCATTTTAATGCATTTTTCATGCTGATTCCAAATATGGTCATGAAAATTTACATTTCTGAAATTTTTGAATTTCTAAAATTTTTTGAACCTTGTCGTCTGCAGTCGACACCCGCGGGAAGAGAGTTAAGCAACATCCATAGCCCGAATTTGGTAAATTGGAAGAGTCAGTGTTGTCTACCTACTTACTCTGCCAAAATTCATGAAAAGAACACAGATACCAAGCTTTTAATACCATAAACCATGCAATATCTTATGAAATTAATAGCTATCAAATTTATTTTCAAAGGTTTATACTAAGTAAACATGCAAAGTTAAGGCCACTTACCATCTATTTGTTTATTAAGTTCAACTAGTAAAGCATTACAGGTATGGTGTTTTAGATATGAGTGACACATTCTTAATGGGATTGTATTGATTAGATTTGCCTTATGTGATTCCCAGTGCGTGTTCATACACACACCTTGAAATCAGTTTACAATTATTGAGGAATCATATCTGTGGTTGAGTTAGCACAAATGTCACATGGGTGATTGCAAGCAAATATTATAGCAGGTATTAAATCAATTGTCATCCAAGGTTGTCATATCTACCCACTATGCATGTCTTGCTTGGTAATGGAAAATAAATAACTAGAAGTTTGGATGAAGTCTTATGTTATGCCCAAGTCATATTGCCGTTGTTTATTTTGAAGATGTGGCTAAAAGGGCATAGCTTGATAAGGACATTTATTATACTACTACAGTGATTCTTAAAATGGAGTGTGAATGTCAAGAATAGCATCTTGACAACCTTGAATATCTCTGTACCATGAATGTGTATTATGTATTAAAGGTAGAGCATAGGCTTCATAATCATCCGATTTTGGGTTCAAGTCCCAGTGAAGCCATGTGTGTTGTGTTCCTTTCACTAGTTATAAGAAATAAAGCAGTTTCAAATATATCCACAACTTTAAAATATTAGAATATGATTTTGTTACATGAAATGACTAGATACAGTAAACTTTGCATTTAGCATGTCCCCAAAATGCTTAATTTACCATGTTTGACCATAATACTTCGAGTGTGTGTATTTACCCAGAATAACATCACTGACATGCAGTTACTTGTCTTGTAGCAAGTAAATGCAACATTATTACTATAGACACATTTTCCATGGACACTTGAGTATTGTAATATGATTTTTTCATAGAGAAAGAAGACATTGTTTTCCAGTAGCAGAGATTAATATCAACACATATTAGGTTGAATTTGTGGATTTTCTACAAAAATGTTTATCCTGGTAATTGAGATTTGCATATAAGGCCAATGTATTTTCAGGTTCAGCAGGCTGAGATAAAATTGCACATTTCCCTAGCACTGTTCCAGTGTTGATGTGACAAACCTTCCATGTCACTTCCCTTTGTTAATTTTGTAATCTTTTTGTAGGGGCAATGGGCTGTTTATTTTGTTTCCCTCTTGTAGTCCAAAGATGGTATACTAGTCAGTATTATAAGCCACATGTGTCATGTGTCAATCGCAATTAATAATCCCCATTTTTTCAAGCAAACACATGGACTCTTGATATCATAGTTTGCAATATTGAGCTTTTTGTGTAAAATAGAAATAATTAAATGCTAACCTAATCTGATAAGACGAATATGTGTAAGATGTAAGTTTGTCTTGAAGCAATTATATTGATTTCATGTATTGTATTGCTGTTCATGACATTTTAAGTTCATCAGGTCATCATCCCACAGAAATACTAGTGTCTATAGTGTGATTATTAAAGGGTGCCTCAAAGTCTCTGATTTTATCTCTATTGTATGCAATGTGCGATTGCTATGGCGGTAGGTAAGGGGTGATTTAGTGTTAATGACAAAAATGCCAATCTTGATGCTTTCTATAATGGGTTGCTTATTACACATCTAACGAGAGACTTAATCAAGAGACTTAATGGTAGTACCTAGGAATGCATTATAGCGGTATATGTCACAAGTCAAAAAAGTAATAAACTTTAATGATAGGAATCATCCGTTTATATTAATTGCCATCTATGCCATTGTTTTTATCCACCAATTCATTAATGTTGTTGAACATGCTAGCTTTACAACACATGTGTTATATCCTAACCAAATTATTTATTAAGCACTTTTTTAAAATCTTATTCTAAAAGACAAACCTAATTTATTTTGGTGAACAAGTGTGCTATCAGAAAAAGATTTATTCTGTAGTAGCAAAATTGTTAATGATAGGAATCATCAGTTTATATTAATTGACATCTATACCATTGTTTTTATCTACCAATTCATTAATGTTGTTGAACATGCTAACTTTACAACACTTGTGTTATAACCAAACCAAATTATTTATTAAGCACTTTTTAAAATCTCAAGCACAAACCTAATTTGTTTTAGTGAAAAAGTGTGCTATCAGAAAAATCTTATTCTTTAGTAGCAAAATTGCTTTTCTGAACAAGATTCAAACACAAACTATTAATGTAAATATTTAGGTTTAATGCCATAACCAGAAATTCAAAGCAGAGGAAACATAGTCTTATTGCTTAAGATGAGGTTTTTGTCAGTTATGTGCAGCTCAGTGTTTGGAACAAATAATGCATTGAAATGATTGATGTATAGCCCTTGTAAATCCTACACATTCCTCTCATAGAAAATATAGTTACAATTGGTTGCATTACCAATGAAAAAATAAAAGACTAAAGATGTTGATGGCATGTGGAAGTATTTTTTGCTACCATTTTCCGAACTCCTTACTTAGGAAATCAACTGAACCACGTGTCTCATGCATCTTTTGACAATAGGAGCTGGTCCTTTTCACTCACTATTTCTTGCTTAAAGAAGGAAATTATGTTTCAGTATTATTTACTTTTTAATGCATTTTAAATATTTGTAAGGAGTGGCATGTGTAATTTTGGTAAAATGAACTCATGTAAAGAAGGAGTGTTGATGCCAGCAGTTTATAGAAGGGCTCTATTTTAATGTAAAAAACTATCAATGATATCATAATCATTTGGTTGTTTATGTTTTATGTTCTCCTCAAAATGTATTAGAAAAGGAAAAGGTCACTCATGTAACATGCCTTATAAGCAGTGAGAAATCAATTGAGTCTGTTTAGATTTAATAAAAAGTGTTGATATTATTGGGCTGACTCTCGTAATTGTATGCAAATATGAATAGAAATCTAGGAGGCATGTCAATAGTTGTTACATCAATGAAATATCACTTTTACGTTATTAATTTCATTCCATACTTGTACAATTTAAAGAGCAAGCTTTACATCCAAACTATGTGGGATATTTTATATGAATAGTGTGTTGGTCAGATAAAGGCATTTACCCTCTATTTTCATAGAGGAAGTTTTAGTGGGTTAAGTAAGTCACTCACAGAACTTGTCATGGGTAAAGAGGAAATAAACCAATCCTTGGCGGACATTATCATAATTATAGCAGTTAGCTTATGATACTGACCACTTCAGTCAGAGTCCAGTGAGAATACATGGCCATACATTTTATGTCTGGCGTATAGGCTGCATTCATCATTTCAGGATCTGTATTTTGTTTGTTTTTATCTTTCTTGAGTTTTTGTTTTGTTTTGTTTTCTCTTTTTTTTAATTTCCTTTTTGACAATTATGATGTGATGCACTGATGTGCACTGTAAGGTTGCCACCCTATGGAAGTGATCTAATGAAGATATCAGTACAGAATTTACATTGGATCTCAGCAGAAATAAGCTGCCCTTTGGAAGTTTTCTTACAGGGTTATCCAAGGTTTTAGTCCAGCAGTCCACACAAACTTTACTAAAATGAGAACAGTGTTCATATAATGAACTAATGTTTGGAAAAACATAATAATAACAATTAAATGAAAAGTGAAATATTAATTGTAATGCCTCGGGTCTCTTGAGGCAAGATGAGTTAAATGTGTTGCAGACAAGTACACTGAGTGTATTGTTAGGTTGAAATCAACAGCCAGTAATTTGTTCTTATGGTTACAAAATGTTCATATCTGTATTCTGTTATATTCTTGAACAGAAGAAAATGCAACGGATGTTGAGTACTTCTGTTAGTATCCTTTTAAATCAATTTAACCACATGTGACTTAGTTTACTTGATCACACAACATCGATTTCAATATTATCACTGCTTTTAAGTTTGACATGGTAAGAACACTTCAAATATGTCATATATTCATTTTTATCTCAAAATTCTGTGCAAATTAGATGCAATAAAAATATGAGATGAAGAAACTAATTGAAGTCAAATAGGGTAAATGTCAGGAAGATGCAATATGAAGATGTAGTGTCTTCTATTTTCTATTGTTTTAGCAACAATATAATGACCTTTAAATAAAGGTTTACTCATTTTCATATCCTACTTAAATAAAATGGAGGATGAACAGTCATATAAATATTGGCAGATTCAAGAAAGTCTCCTGGTTTATGCAAATTGTACACTGGTTTATGGCAAAAGAATATAAGCAGCTCCAATTATGCACCCCCCCCCTCCCTATCACCTGTGCTGATCTGTTTATTATCCTGCTGGGACAAACATGTTTTGCTAACTTTTATGTGCACATAATAGAGATGCCAATCTTCCGATTTAATTTTTTTTTTTTTTTTTAATTTTCAAAATATATTTTTGGCCAAAAAAAGCAAGTTATAGGCCCTAAATTACTTGTTATTCAAGGTTGGAAACCATAGAAATACTGCTACTTAAAAAAAAATTGCCAATTTATGTTTACAAAGTTGGATGAAGTTGTACATTTTAATTACTTTTACTTCTACTGAACAGCTAGCAATGTATACTAATTCAATGTGTTCCTGACTGTTCAATAGAAGCAAAAGTAATCAAATTTAGGGCATATAACTTGCTTTTTTGGCCAAAAATATTGTTTGAAAATTTAACAAAAAAATAGGGGGGGGTCAAAAATTTGATGAATCATCGCGCATTATATATATCCATTTCAGCCATGTAGGCCATGTTATTAGGCCAAAAAAATACTTTGGAAAATGTCTCTCATGTACAAAAGTATAGGAAACTGAACATTTAAAACCACTTTTTGGGGATGAAGGAAGCATTTGTTCAAAAAAGTCTAAAACTGGTTTTTATGTTAAAAATGGCCTTTTGGGGTGCTAATTCTGCTAAAATTGCCTGGGCTTAGATACCTAATTTGCATATTTTATGGTATAATTTTGAGAAAACAAGCCTTGAAGAATATTACATGTTTAAGGCCAATGAAAGTCAATTCCTTGTTTCCCGTTGCACAATATTTCATGACTGTGTAGGTGACCATTTCATTTTTCATTATTCATTATTTCATACCATTTCATTGTTGCATCTGTTACAGGTGTAAACCAATAACTACCCATGTATACATGTGATAAATCACAGTTTGTAGTTTACAGATGTAGTTTACAACCACATGAAGGTGATTGTACAACTATTATCAAAAGTTTCACAATATTTTTTACGGGATGAGATCAGAGCAGATCAAAAAGTGCGGGACAGAGAAGTGAGTAGGTATTCATTAGTAATTCATTATTAACCATATACCATGCTCCTACTGCAAAGAAAATCCCTGAAAATCAACAGAAAGAGATTTATGATATATTTAAAACCACAATTATTTATTGGTATGTTAAAGTTTGTTAGATATCAATGTTTTATTCAAAATAATGAAATATTTGGCCAGCAATTGGTTTTGTGCAGAGTAGGGTAACGGGAAACAAGGAATTGACTTTCATTAGCCTAATAGATAGTCTTCAATACTGCTATCTAGGCTTGTTTTCTCAAAATAGCCCTATTTTTTAATCCATTTGAAAGTAATTTTACCCTCAGAAATGGTGTCTCCTGCAGTGTAAAATGTGTAGAAACCCTCTGGCTTCAGGTGGCTTCGCCCCCTCGACCCCCACCGGGGCTTTGCCCCGGGACCCCACCAGGGGCCCTTAAGCGGGCCCCTGGACCCCGCCGTTAGGCGAGACTCCGATCGCCCGCTCCCTCACTCGCAAATTTCAGATTTTTTTTCATAATCCATTGGCATCTCTGATAGATACCTGTGGGTTATTTAATTACAGCATCATGTCCAAGCATTTTGCTGTGGGTTATGACAAAATCATTTATTAGTTGACCCCTCTAAACATAACCTTTAAACATCAATATTAATAATCTCATAATGTAAAGACCCTTTCAAGTTTTCCACAATATTCTTTAATAAGTCCAATGATATAATCCTCTTTTTTCTTTTTTTTTTTTAAGAATGTAAGTGATATATTTTGACAGAGTTTTGATATTTTCTGCATCATCCAATAATGTGATACAGTAATGCTGTCCAGTAATGTCATCCATTGGTCAGTTCAAAAGTATTTTAGGTAATCATGCTGTATGTAACATATGAGATTCAATGACGTAGATACTGCATGCATAGAAAGTGCACCTGCTATATTTTCAAGCATCAGTATTTGGCTATAGTCATTTCTTTGTAATTATGAACTTGGTGAAATAATTGGAATGGCTGGTCAGGTGAATGTTCTACATTACAAAGTTTGAATATATCATGAACTACTTAAATACAGTTCTGTATAATGTCATGCACTACTTGAATACAGTTCTGAATAATGTCATGCACTACTTAAATACAATTTTGTATAATGTCATGCACTACTTATATACCGTTCTGTTTAATATCACATTTTTAGGTCGTCCGAAGGAAAAAACGAGTCTGTCTGTGTTTTGAGTTAAATTTGGTCTCATATGAACAGTTCTAAATCCTATTGCAATCAAACTTCGGTCACAGCTGCACTATGGGAACCCTCATCTATTGGTGGTGTTCAAGGTCATATACTGAGGTCAAAGGTCATTTGAGGTCAGCTTGTAAATAGGCTGAAAATACAGAATCTGGTCTCGCATGAACAGTTCACATCCAATTGCATCCAAACTTGAACCAAAGCTGTATTATGGGAACTTTCATGTTGGTCGTACATACTGAGGTCAAAGGTCATTAGAGGTCTACTTGTAAAATTAGCTGCAAATGAAAATAAAAATATTACACAAAAATGGAAAAAAAAATCACATGAATATTTACTATCTTCGGACAACATATCTGGGACCACCATCCCTATTTTTGTTCAATATTCTGATGTGAAGTTTACATTGAATGATGAAAAAGGTGGAAAATAGAGAAATAATCAAGCACGGTATTAAAAGATGCTTACATTGTAATATTTGGAGTAATCTTATATTTAACTGGGTAGATCCGGGGGTAGATATTCATGGTACCTTTATACATGAATGTCCTGTAAAATTGTGATAGTTGCAGCATTGTATTTATTTAAATGATGCATTAAACTTAACATTGATGTGTAGAATGGAGCTTTGATTCTTTATAATGTTACAGACATTTTGGATTTATCTCATAGTCTGCAGAGATTGCTGTTTAACTCCCACTAATCCCACACATATTTTGTTCCTCACAAGATTGTAGAATTTCATGACAATAGCTTAACTCACAATCATTGACCCATTTTTGTTTCACCTAGAGAAGAGATGAATGACCTAATTTAATATTACCTACAGTTAGAAATCACCCATTTTTAGCACAAATCAATCTGGTAGGTTTAAAGGCTTAAAATAGTATCCAAGCTTCAGGTAATGTGACCATTATGACATTTTGCCAAAGTGTAACATGCTGTTAAAAAGTAATCATATTGTAAAACCTGTATTTGTCATCATTTATTGTGGCAGTATATTCTAAAATACTCTTTTGAATTCAAGAAACTTTATGTTAATACCTAGAGTGTTTTATTTTGTAAATTAAATCTAATACTGGAACTAAAATTTGCAACTCATTACGTTGCGTCCGATAACTTCGGACTTCATCAGGCATCTGATTGATGATGTTGTGATGACATCAGGTGTCGTGATGTCAGACGGCGAGGAATGTCTTGTAACGCTGGGTCCCATGCTTGTGACAACTGGAAACGAAGTCCCCCTTTCTTGTTGATGGCGGGTTCCTACACTCTCTCCCAAATGGATTCTCTGAAGTCCGAAGTTAATGGACACAATATAGTGAGTTGCAAATTTTAGTTCCAGTATTAGATTTAATTTACAAAATAATGTTTTGAACTACTGGATGAGTAATCTACACTAAGATACATAGAGTGTTTATTGCATAGTTTTGATGATGAAATTTATAGGAGTAGTTAGTATACATGAAAGACTCAAATTAAACTTGCCATTGAGGTTGTGGACCTGCACACAGACTTAATTATGAGTCTGTTAAGTTTGCATTTTAGCAAGCAGTGCATTTGCACAGGGAGTTATTTGAACTGTTTTATGAAATGTTTATTATGATGAGGCAGTTAGCTCGCTTATTAAACACAAGCAAGCAGGGACTTTGAAAATGCATGGGCATTTGCATAGAGAGTTATTTTAAAATGATTTGGTCAAATTGACCTAATCATTCTATAAAAAAAATATTTGGAATAGGGAAACAAAATAGTGTTCAAAAGAATAGTATCATGTAAATCAACTCCAAATTAAATTAAAGACCAAGTAAAAAAGAACAAAATTACACCTCCAATTGGATGATTCTTATGCTGCTCAAAATTATGAGATCATTCCGTGATATTCTGGAAAAGCTTTCAATCTAAGGACTTCACAAAAATTAACGCAGCTGTATTTATATCAGCTGTGTTACTTTTTGTAATGTCTTTATTTAGTTTCACTTTTGTTTGAATTGATGAAATAGAAATATACCAAAACGATTGTTATCTGATCTGAATTGACATTGTTAACAAATGGGTCAATCAGTTACCAGGTTCTTTGGAAATGCTAGAACATATTACCCTAGCTGAGTTTGACCATTGCTGCTAAACCTTGGACAATTCAAACATCTGCAGGTTAAGTGTCTTTGTCTAATCCATAAAAAAATCCACAATTAAAACAGTGAAATTGTGAGAGGTCGGTTTATTAGATTGTAAAACATGTCTGAACATCTAGTTGTTGTAGTTAGAAATGTCTACAGCAGTAAGAACACTGCACACTGATTTCCTCTGACATGCCTGCAGTGTGACTTCTGTTTGTAAGTGAAAAACTGTATCTAGTTGAGTAAATGGAAAGCTTAGTGAAAATGGGCTAAGCCATCAAGCTGCCCACTGGACAGAGCCACAGGCAGGCAGAAGAAATAATGGGTGCAGTCAATAAATATGTGAAGTGTAGGTTTCACAAGTAAGTAGATAGATGGATGTGCAGAGAAGATAAATTGGGTTCTAAAAGAACATACATTCATAAAAAAAAAAGTTGGAATGTTTGCTTTCAACTTTAAGTAGGGTAATGCTTGTTAATAGTACTTCAGGGTGTGATTGAAGGTATATAAACATATTCAGATTACAATCTACAGAACATGCATAATTTCCCACTAGAACATAAAGCATACTTCAAAACTGAACTGCTTCATATAATGTTACTTTTACTCTGGTACTGTGCTCAATCAAAATTATTTTAGTTTACGGATCTTTATCAATCACAACTTACTTCTATAACTTTAATGCAATTTCAATCATTATTAAAAGTTGAGATTATCAGGCATTGATTTGATGCTGCAGATTTGTGAGATTGGAATGAAGTGTCAACATTGAATCTGTATGCCTGTTTCAAGAACATTATCTTAAAATATATCTATTATAAGAGCAATTCTAAGACCCATGCTGGAATTGTTCCATCAATTGATAGCAGTATAAGTAATCTTGCTGCGTATAATGAGTATATGTTAGAGAAACTTTGTCAGTCATCGGGAAAACGTTGAGTGGGTAAATTGTATTGGGCATAGATTTTAAACTTGCCATTAATGTTCAGCAATTCATGTGTCTATTAAAGTTAACCCTTGAAAGATATTTTCAAAATGTTAAAATGTAGTAAAATTGTACATCTCACATATGTAATAGATTGCCAAAGTTATCCATCACTATGTCTTGCGCAATTTGTTTGAGAGCTCAACATCCGTCACTATGGATTTTACCGTAAAATGCAGATCCGTCACTATTTAAAATCTACGATCTAATGCACCCGACCAAATGTACAAAAGTACAAAAGTACATGTTGCTCAAAATCCATGTGAAATGAATTATAGTCCATTTCAGTTGCTGAGGCAAGAGATGAATTGTGATTATTTGAAGAAAGGATGCATCAGTAATAGATTTATCTTATGACTTGGGGTAGTTCTGTCAATAGATGGTCAACTAGATAGTAGTCCTGCTTTTACATTTGGTGTTCCAAATACAATTTCTTAATGGAGCTGGATGCTTTGCAGGTTTTTCTTCTGCTGTTTTGTATATTTTATTTTTGTCCTTCTTGTTTTGTGTTTGTTTTAAGACAAAGAAACAACCTACTGATAACAGGAGCATTATATTGTTTTGTTACCATGACCTAAACACTCTTCCAAGTAGATATTGAGTTGAATCATTTCATTCAACTGTAGAGCAAGCAACTGCAAGTGCCACAATCCATAGCTAGTGAGGCAGTAGTATCTGGTTGTAACTTGTTGGTTGGTATTCCAACAACTTCTGTATATAAGAATTGTCACACTGGTCTCCATTTGCCATGTGATGGCAAATAAAGAGCACATCTTCTGCAGGCTCCTCCTCTCGCATCTTCAGGATGTGTCTGAAGAAGCGAAGTTGATCTTGTCATACTAGGATGATGAATCCTACATGTTCTGCAGCACCTACTGTTCTGGTCAATGTTTAATAAAAAATGCTTTAATACTTTTGATCTAAACTGATTTGTTATTGTGATTGTTAGCTATTCTTTCAAGATTTTTCAAGTCTGTGGTCTTTATTACTTTATTACTATCCTGATCCAAAAATGCTTGTTCTAAAGTATTGATTAGTCTCGTTCCCAGCCGGTTTGTGCACCTTTGTCACGAAATAAACCATCTGATAAGAAGCTGTAAGTACATCTTTTATGATTGGCCCAAACCGAACTCCAATTGATTTGGGTTGAATTGGCTGTCAATCAACCATGAAGGTCCTATTGCATATATTTCAAATTTAGTTGCAAATCTGGCGGTATATTGTTGAGAATGACTTATACACAAGTCACATCCTAATTCCACAGTTACATTAAGATAGATCCATAGCCAGTTGTAAACATTTTTATATGGATATTCATAAACCAATCAGTGATATTTATTTTGAGCTTGTTGCAAGATGGTTTGTTTTGTGACTTTTATCCTTCTATTTATTGCATTATTGTATTTCTTCCATCTCTCATTTATTTTGTCTGTACCAATTTGTTTTCCTCTGGGAGTTGTTCAAGTGTTTTAGCAATTGATTCATTTTTTTGCTCATCAGTATTGGATTCTGATAGGAAATATTTACTAACAGGTTAATAACTAGGCATCTGTTATTGGAGGGCATTGTAATGGTTACGGTTCGCTATTTCTAAGGACCGCTATCTCTAAGTTTCGCTATCTCTAAGGTTCGTTATCACTAATTACGAAAAAGGTCCACTATACCTAAGGTTCGATATCAAAAAATTGAACAGGCCAATATGGACTTACCAATTACAGTTCAAAATCATGCCATGTGCAAATATAGTGGTGGTGTGTGTGTGGGGGTGGGGGGGTGGGGGTGTGTGGGGGTTGTGTATATGATGTTTGTATGCGAAAGATGTCAATAACCTCCAACCCTGTGAACATATATCATCTAACAAACAATTTGATTGGGGCGCACATATGGGGTGAGACTTTTGATACCATAAAACGTGCAATATCTTTTGAAATTAATAGCTATCAAATTTATTTTCAAATATTTATACTAAGTAAACTTGCATAGTTAGGGCCACTTAGTTCAACTAGTAATAGGTCTGTCACACTACGACGGACTGGATTAACGTACATCGCCGAATACAAAAATATTTTATTCGGTGGAAAAATCACCAGTCCGCAGAAGATTCGTGGGATTTTGGGTCCGATTCGTTCGTCTCTCTATGCGTTGTGGCGCTAATAACCCTGCAGGCGTCTTATATCCGATCGTTCAACGTCCGACAAATGACCGGATATGGGGTCCGATTCCGTTCGTTTCTCTATGCGTTGTGGCGCTAATAATCCTGCAGGCGTCTTATATTCGATCGTTCAACGTCCGACAAATGACCGGATTTGGGGGTCAACGTCCGACAAATGTCCGGATTTTGGGATCCGATTCCCGTTCGTCTCTCTATGCGTTGTGGCCGCTAATAATCCTGCAGGCGTTTTATATTCAATCGTTCAACGTCCGACAAATAACGGCGAATCCGTGGCATGTGGCACCAACAGGGACGTCCACACTATCAGAAAAGTGGGGAGGAGAGGGTGTTTGAGAGGGTTTTTGACCCCTTAGAGGCAGTGACGTAGCAAGCACTTTTTCAGAGGGTGAACAAAGTGGGGAAAGACAACTTTAAGGGGAAAACTTTGTGAAAATGGCCAAATATTGGCTAATAAGTACAAAAGGGCTACAAATCTGATATATCAGGGCAACCAGCGTCATGGGGCAATAGAGGTGAAATACCTTTGGACAATGAGGGCCCAATTGAAGCCATTTGTCATTTTTTGGATCAATTTTAGCACTATTATTGGGTACTATTTTAGTTTGAAACAGCCACAAATTGGTGAAACGAAAGCCTAATTGAAGCCATTGAAAAGTTTTCACAATTATTGTATAATATAAACAATTGTTTTAAAAATAACACGTGGATGTCCATAGCAGAAGCAAAAAGGAAGACTTGTCCATTTTTCAAAATAAAGTCAGTAATTGACCTAAGTCCGTCTTAAATACTGATTTTGGTGACAAAATGTCACGGGCCCTACATATCGACAGGCCGGCAGTAATTTTCACAGGCTTTTGGGCCAAGGAACGACATTTAAAGCACTGCCTATAATAATCACAGGCCTATACTAGGCTTACTATATACTATCCTGGGCCTACTCAATAACGTACAATTTAACCTTTTCCATGTTTTCTCTTCTTTTTTCTTTCTTGTCAATCACTAAAACTGGTAGGAATTTGATATTGCGTCCTCTACCCTTCAGAAAGTGCCCCTCCCTCAACATGCTCAATACTACTTACATGCATAGACCTACTAAATTACGTGCAATTTAACTTTTCTCTTCTCTTCTCTCTTCAATTTTTCTCACTTTCTTTTCTTTTTCTCTCCTTTCCCCTTTTTTCTACTTGTCAGTCACTAAAGTACTGGGGAAATATGATATTGCGTCACACACCCTTCAGAAAATCCCCCACCCCATGATTGATGCACATGTTCGCCATAGGCCTACATCGGCACAAGCGCCTGCGAAACATTGCAAACACCTGCGGTAAATAAACAAAAGAATAACGAACAAACCCAGGGTATATATACAGAACTGTACGAACACACATCGGACAACTTCCGAACATGTGTATTCGGCACAGTCCATTTCAAAACTTGAAACGTATTGTCGACGGACTAAACAAACATCGCCTAACGCGAAACGCATTTGGCGGATAATAGCAGGACATATGAAGAACATAAAACGAACATTGACGAACACTAACGGATTTGCTAAAATACCACCCGTTTCTTATACGGAAGACCGATCCGTGTAGTGTGACACTAACACGGTCTGGGTCAGCGTACATCACCGAATGGAAAAATTTGCTTTCCGGTGGTGAATGCCTCACAGGAACGTATTTGCAGCGAACACGGGCGAGTGCAGCGAACAAAGAACGAACATGAGCGAAAGGAGAGCGAACAAACTCCGGCAATATTCAGCACCATACGAGCACACATCGGATAAATACCGAACATGTGTATTCGGTACACTCCGTTTCAAGTTTTGTGCATGCCGACGGACTTAACGAACATCACCTAACACGAAACGCATTTGGCGGATGATAGCAGGACATAAAAAGAACATAAAGCGATCATTGACGAACAACAACGGATTTACTAAAATACCATCCGTTTCTTGTACGGAAGACCTATTCGGTGTAGTGTGACAGAAGCATAAAGCATTACAGGTATGGTGTTTTAGATAGATATGAGTGACAATTTCTTAATGGGATTGTATTGATTAGATTTGCCTTATATGATTCCCAGTGCATGTTCATACACACACCTTGAAATCAGTTTGCAATTATTGAGGAATCATATATGTGGTTGAATTAACACAAATATTATAGCAGGTATCAAATCAATTGTCATCCAGGGTTGTCATATTCACCCACTATGCATGTAATGGAAAATAAAGTGCCTTAAAGCCTTATGCTATTTAGTCATATGGCTATTTTGTTTTAGTTTATTTTGAAGTTGTATGGGTTGTACAGTGTAAGGGCATTTATTATACTACTACAGTGATTCAGCACCATTTGATTTTCAACTAAGCTGTAAAGAAAGAATAAATTTTCACTAAAGATTTGTTCACTTGACAGTTCTTAGATCAAAATGCCAATCTTGGTATACTTAGTAGCTGGCAAAGCATTCTAGGCAAGTCATATTGAACTTGACACATACATGTTCTTGGTTATTACAGAGAGATTCTGCCTGCCTTGAAAAAAGGAATTGAACTGATGTCCTCTTCCTTTTATAATCCTTGTCATTTATGTTGTATGGAATCTTTCCAACCTTGAATAGAGGCTGTCAGCGTGGCGTCATATGCCGCCATCTTGTGGGTACTGCGCTGCGATGGTCGATTCGATCTTCATGCGTGAACAGCAAAATCACCGCATTGGTGCGTGATAACAGCTGCGTGGCAAGCTGCGCGTAGTGTCCGACGCATGAACACGCAGATCATTTATTTGTACCCACAAGATGGCGAAAGGCTGACGGCCTCTATACCTCAGCTTTGTGCCGTGGCTGCATTCTGGACTAAAGGTAGAGCTATTATGGATTCATAATCATCAGATTGTGAGTTCAAGATAAATACATAACTACATCCAGTATTATAAGCAATATGTCATTTGCAATTAATAATTGCCATTTCCCAAGCAAACACATGGACTCTGTATATCCTACTTTGAAATATTGAGCTTTTTTTTTAAATAGAAATAATTAAATGCTAATCTAATCTGATAAGGTGAATGAATATGTGTGCTATCAACAGTTCAAAGATTTAAGTTTGTCTTGAAGCAAGTATGTTGTTTTCATGTGTTGAGTCTGCTGTTCATGAAATTTCAAGTTCATCAGGTCATCATCCCACAGAAATACTAGCGTCTATAGTGTGATTAATAAAGGGTGCCTTGAAGTCTCTGATTTTATCTCTATTGTATGCAATGTGCGATTGCTATGGCAGTAGGTAAGGGGTGATTTAGTGTTAATGACAAAAATGCCAATCTTGATGCTTTCTATAATGGGCTGCTTATTACACGAGAGACTTAATCAAGAGACCTAATGATAGTTTTGGTAGGTGCAGACATATTGGAACAAATAATGGATTAATATGATTGATGTTAAATAACCTTTTTTTTCATAGAAAAATGTTTTTACATGTCCTTCACTCGATCTCATAACTCCAATGTCATACAAAATCATACATCCTTACTAGGATAGGAAATGACTCATAGTCATGTGCAGCTTTTGACAAAATAACTGAGCTTTTTCATCCACTATTTCTTACATTGTTGTTGCTGTTTTTAAGAAGCCAATTATGTGTCAGTATCATTTACTTTTTTATGTATAATATATATTTGTAAGTGAATTTTGGTAAAGCCCATGTAAAGATTGAATGTTTGTAATCAGCAGTTTCAAAGTGATTTATTTCAGTGTCAAAAACAATCAATCATTATTCATGATAGAAAATTTAATCTTCATAATTATTTGAATATTTATGTTTTATCTAAAAAACAATCACGTATATACCATGCCTGTAAGCAGTGAGAAATCGATTGAGTCTGCTTGGATTTAATCAAAAGTGTGTGGAGATGATATTATTGGGACGACGCTTGTAATTACACAAGTATGAATTGAAATCAATTAGTTGTTGTAAACACTGATATCACTCTTGCATTATTAATTTCATTTCATAATTTTACATTTGTGACCGTCACGGCGAATGAGCCGTAAATTCCTCCCCCGGTCAATTTTGTTTTATTTCGTGTTTAAAAAATAAACATCATAAACTTAATAATGGTATATCATTTGACTTCAAACGATATCCAGAAGCGGGGTTATGGTTTGTTAAACTTTGCTCCTTCAACAAAATTATAGCTTTTTACGTTTTTACATGTGTCTCTTTTTCCACATTGTGGGCAATAAATATGAAACAGTCATAATTGGCGGTCATTTCAAATCATCCCCAAGTCAACGAGGTTTAAGAAAGTTCTCTCATTGTTAATTGTTGGTTATGCATACCTGTACAAAATACACTGCCTGGTAACCCACCACTTGAACAGGATTTAGCAATATAAGCAAACAAAGACCAGAGCTATTAAAAGTTCTATAGCCATCTAAGGTAGAAGCTTATTATCCACTTCAACAATAGGATTATTGATTAGTTTTTGACTATCGAAATGAGACGGATGTCGGGCCAGCTTAAGTTACCGATGAATATGACCTTCGTACACATTTTACACCGTAACTGAGAATACAATTTAGGGAATTTACGGCTCATTTGTGCTGCCGGGTCACATTTCAAAGAGCAAGCTTTATAGCCATCAAGGAATATATTAAGCAGATTTCAACAATTGCCGTGAAAATACCTTGTCAATGCAAGGATGTTTCAAAAATTGACAGGCACTTGATATAAAGGCTTTAGTTTGGCTTGTGTGCAGACATCATCTCGACAATGGGATATAGGCCTACTAATTATATTGGGTATATTTACAGGTGATTGTGGGTATAACACCAAAATAAGAGAAGGATATCTTATTTGCACTTTAATTAGAGAATAAAGGATAGGAAATGTTGTTTTTACTATCCTCTACCATGTGATAGATGACAGGCAGGTCCAATATTTTGAGTAGTGGATACTGGTGCTGACAACAACTCATTCTTAGTCAATTAAATATTATTTTAATAACTAAAACACTGTTTTATTTAGCCAAAAATAAGTCATGAAAACTTCCTTATTCTGAAATGAACGAAACTTGTTTACCGTTTTAGTTACATACTCGCCCTTCGACAAGTGTCTTCCGCAAAGATGTGGTTGCTGCCGTCTACCATGTGATAGACGGCATGCAGAAACCAATGAAATTCAGTGCTAACAAGAGCCACAGAGTTGCCCAGAATTTATTTATATCGTAAATATATTGGTGTATTTTTTAAATAGCTTTCACAGAAAAATCAATGATTGTCCCCCAGACACAACAGGAAGCATAATTACATGCCATGGAGTTGATAGAAATCAATATTGGGACTATAATTGAAAAATTGGTCTTGAATATTGAATGATATTTAAAACATTCTGGTAATATAATTTTTATCACTCCTAATTACCGTATATGCATGTGAGAGGGTCATAGGCATTTATAGTTATTTCAACATGTAGATGGGTTGGAATAGTTTCATGTGGTCTAAAGAATTTAATGTCTGACAATTTTGCTAAAGTCTTTCTGTGGAAGTCAAGTGGTATGTTAACTTTACAAACATTACATTTAAGAGGTTTCTGTTTTGGAAGTGTCAAGGTAACTACATAAGGTGGTTTCAGGTGGTTTCTGCAAGTGTCTTGGTTGCAACTGTATCATTCCAGCCACAAGGATGCTATTCAAGATGTTTCTGCAAGTGTAAAGTAACATTCCAGCCACAAAGTTCCATTCAAGATTGTGACTAAAATTGAAAATTTGGTCTTGAATATTGAATGATATTTAAAGCATTCTGGTAATATAATTTTTATCACTCCTAATTACCGTATATGCATGTGAGAGGGTCATAGGCACTTACAGTTATTTCAACATGTAGATGGGTTTGAATAGTTTCATGTTGTCAAAAGAATTGTATTTTAATGTCTGACAATTTTGCTAAAGTCTTTCTGTGTACAAAAAAGTCTTTCATCAACTGTGGCATCCTATTAAACATTGATAAATAAAAATGCTAATAGAGAATGGCAACTTTGTAGCAACAAATGTGTTCATTAAAGAATTATCTCTAAAATCTTGGAAACAAAGATGCCCTTTGAAAGGGTGTTTAAAACAGTGTGGTCAAATTGACCTGGTTATTGGTTGAAAACATCCTAGCTAGAAGCAATATTCATCTTCATTCAAGACATCATTGGAAGTCAAGTGGTATGTTAACTTTACAAACATTACATTTAAGAGGTTTCTGTTTTGGAAGTGTCAAGGTAACTACATAAGGTAGTTTCAGGTGGTTTCTGGAAGTGTCAAGGTTGCAATAGTAACATTCCAGCCACAAGGATGATGTTGAAGTTGTTTCTGCAAGTGTAAAGTAACATTCCAGCCACAAAGCTCCATTCAAGAGGCTTCTGCAAGTATCGAGGTAACTACAGAGGTTTCTCTTCTGGAAGTGTCAAGGTTGCAATAGTAACATTCCAGCCACAAGGATGATGTTGAAGTTGTTTCTGCAAGTGTAAAGTAACATTCCAGCCACAAAGCTCCATTCAAGAGGTTTCTGCAAGTGTCAAGGTTGCAATAGTAACATTCCAGCCACAAGGATGATGTTGAAGTTGTTTCTGCAAGTGTAAAGTAACATTCCAACCACAAAGCTCCATTCAAGAGGTTTCTGCAAGTGTCAAGGTCGCAATAGTAACATTCCAGCCACAAGGATGATGTTGAAGTTGTTTCTGCAAGTGTAAAGTAGCATTTCAACCACAAAGCTCCATTCAAGAGGTTTCTGCAAGTGTCAAGGTCGCAATAGTAACATTCCAGCCACAAGGATGATGTTGAAGTTGTTTCTGCATGTGTAAAGTAACATTTCAACCACAAAACTCCATTCAAGAGGTTTCTGCAAGTGTCAAGGTCATAATAGTAACATTCCAGCCACAAGGATGATGTTGAAGTTGTTTCTGCAAGTGTGAAGTAACATTCCAGCTACAAAGCTCCATTCAAGAGGTTTCTGCAAGTATCGAGGTAACTACAGAGGTTTCTCTTCTGGAAGTGTCAAGGTTGCAATAGTAACATTCCAGCCACAAGGATGATGTTGAAGTTGTTTCTGCAAGTGTAAAGTAACATTCCAACCACAAAGCTCCATTCAAGAGGTTTCTGGAAGTGTCAAGGTCGCAATAGTAACATTCCAGCCACAAGGATGATGTTGAAGTTGTTTCTGCAAGTGTAAAGTAACATTCCAACCACAAAGCTCCATTCAAGAGGTTTCTGCAAGTGTCAAGGTCATAATAGTAACATTCCAGCCACAAGGATGATGTTGAAGTTGTTTCTGCATGTGTAAAGTAGCATTTCAACCACAAAACTCCATTCAAGAGGTTTCTGCAAGTGTCAAGGTCGCAATAGTAACATTCCAGCCACAAGGATGATGTTGAAGTTGTTTCTGCAAGTGTGAAGTAACATTTCAGCTACAAAGCTCCATTCAAGAGGTTTCTGCAAGTATCGAGGTAGCTACAGTAACATTCTAGCTACACGGATGCTATACAAGATGTTTCTTCAAGTGTAAAGTAATATTCCATCCACAAAACTGCATTCAAAGTAACTACAGTAACATTCTAGCCACAAGATACATCCAAGATGTTTCTTCAGGTGTAAAATAATATTCAAACCACAAAGATCCATTCAAGAGGTTTCTGTAAGTGTCAAGGAAACTATAGTAACTTACCAACCCCAAGTATGCAGCTGTAGTATTTTTTTGCAAAAACATTTCAGCAATCAAAATTCTTATTAATGGGACTGTGCACTCTCAGAAATACATTAATTATTCATATAATCAATATATATATAAAAGTATACATTTTGGGAAAGAAAATTAGTCAAGGAATCTAAATATAAACACAGATTTGGTGATTTTCTCCAAAATGTGTTTTTACACCAAATCTGTGTTTTAGATTGATTTTCCGACTAATTTCAATTCCAAATATGTATACTTTTATATATCTTACATGAAGAAGTTACAGCACTTTTAATAACACATTTCTGAGGGTGCACAGCCATGTTAAGTGGTTTACATTAGTAAAAATCATTGCAAGACACTATTCAGCACATAAATGTTCCAAATGTTTCCAGCATGTTGAAAGTAAATTTATAAACATTTAACAACAAGAATGCTCATTCAAGTGGCTTGTTGTGATTGTGGCATGTTGAAAGTCTACTTAATCATGTTTCAGCAATGAATGTGCTCATTAATGAGGTTGTTCTAAGTGACATGTTCTTAAATGAAACATTCCAGTAACACACATTGTAGCTTAAAGGGTTTGCTGGAATTTGAAAAGTCGGCTATTCTAGTTGAAATGCATACACAATGTATGGAGGACATAACCTTCATCTTCCACATAGGGAGTATAAATTTCAAATGGGTTACCTGAATGAGTGACTCCATTTGAAATCTACACCCCTTGTTTTTGGAGATTAATGTAATGTCTTCCTAAGGGATTATGGAATTGCATCTTGAGTGGAAATTCAATTCTTTCAAAGCATTTCAGTAACGAAGGTGCTCATTAAGAAATCATGTGGTTATCTTTAATATGAAACATTTCATCTACAAAGGTGGTCATTTAATGGTTTGCTGGATATTATCAAATTAATTGTAAATATGTTTAAGGGGGTACTACACCCCTGGCCAATTTTGTGCATATTTTTGCATTTTTTCTCAAAAATTATAACAGATTGGTGACAAGTAAGATATGTATATTATTGGGGCAAGGACTACAACTACTGCACTGAAAATTCAGCAACTTAAGGCAAGCAGTTATTGATTTATTGATCAAATAATGGTTTTCCCTCATTTTTGACTGTAACTCCACAACTGTTGTCAGTGCTGAAATAAAATTTCCAGTGCAGTAGTTGTAGTTCTTGCCCTTATAATATACATATCTTACTTGTCACGAATGCGCTATAATTTTTGAGAAAAATGCAAAAATAGGCACAAAATTGGGCAGGGGTGTAGTACCCCCTTAACTCATTTAAAATGTGAACAACCCAGAAATGGAAAATCTGCTTTAAGCATCAAAACTGCCCATAAGGCGATGAAAAAAAATCACCCTGTTCTATTGGGCCAGACTGACTCAGAGTTTCTGTTTTTGAGTTTAAAAAATAATTGCTATATGCATGTAAAATCAGCCTTTTTTGGCCAAAAAGTTTTGGCCAAATGGAATATTCCTGTGTAACATCAGCTGTTTTGGGCAAAAAGGAGATTTATTTTGACTGGAAGAAAATGTGTGCAAGGTGACAGAATTTTTTAGTTTTTTTAAATGCAATTATTTATTTACAGATTTTGGTGATTCTTAGAGTCACTTGCTACAAAAAAACCCCCAAAACTAACTGACCCTACTTCAAAGGTCCATTTGCCAGTAGAACAGGTTTTTTTTTCATTGCCGTAAAGCCATTTGTAACATTTGCTGAGGTGGATGCCCTCAATATTTTTCACAATTCTTTTTTACACGATTGTTATGTACTTTATTACACTAACATACCCTGCAAAAATCAAGACTTTCGGTGCTGTAGTTTTGTTAAAATCCGAGATTTTGAATAAAGCACAGGAACTGATGTTTAATTATTACGATGGAAATATAAGATGGAACACATGCACAATGTTCATAATACAGTGCATACATGGTGTGTGGGATGGTCATACACACATCAAGGGACCATGCATTGCATAACCCACAGAGTGACATGCATTGGCAATTGGCGCTGGTAGTAAACTCTAATTTTCTTTGCATTACCTCAGTTGTTCAGCTAAAAATTAAAAGGGGACATATCTGACAGTAAAAGCTAACATTTTATTGAAAAGAAATACAGCAAATGGGAAAATAAGTCATAGTGTTAGGTGAAATGAATCAATTACTATTGTAAAAGAATTCAAGTTGTTGGTTTTTATATTTGAAGCAACTCAACAGTCATTAAAAACATGATAATTTCCCCCTGAGCTATTAACAAACTGCAATTTAACAGTGGCACCAGTTATTGACTACACCATCTTCAAGTAAGGGAATTAGGTCAATATTATTTTTGAAAATAGTTGACAGAAATTAGGTTATGGTAATATATATATGCCATATATTCCATCATAAATGGTATCACACCTGATTGATACCCATATGTAATGTTGACACAGATTCCTAACTTTGTTTGTGGACCTGTTTGATTCAATTATGTACTAAGCATCAGCACATCTGTAGATTGAGGGCATGCATGTTGAAGCTCACTGTATCAAAACTGGTGCAATGATTTTGCCATGACTACATTAAGATTGTGTAAAAAGAAGTTAACAGTGGGATGGTCTGCCTGCAGTGTGACAGCAAAGGCAGCTGATAAGACATTCCAGGATGGGACTATACTATTTTGAAAGAAGAAGGAGAACTACTTTGATTTCTTCTTTTGGAAGAAAAAGAAAAAATACTTTGATTTCTTCTCTTTCCTAAAAAGAAACCCCTATGCAAATAATTGTTACAGCTTATCGATTTTGTTTGATGGTGGCAAACCAATAACAAATACGTTCTTTTTTATTAAAGGAGGATTTCGTTATCATAGCATCTTCTTTTTATGACATGTTTCAGTAGATATCCACAAAAAAAGCTTACTCCCAAAATTTCAGTTGATTCCGATTTATCGTTTGTGAGTTATGAATGATTGTGTGTATTACACTGCTCCATAGACAATGTGCTGTAATTTCGTTCTGGTATACCAGAACAAAATTCAAATTTTTGCTAAACGAATTAATCTGCAAGAAATTATGTAGCCAGAGCTTTCCAGTGGTATAAAAATCTCAACTTTTTTTGAGAAAAGTGGGGGGATGAGGCTGTGGATCATGAAATGCCCTTTTAAAAAGGTGCATTGAAGTTTGTAATCAGATCTGAGAACAATATGAAACAACCATGACAAATTTTGCACAGAGAAATGTAAATAATAATGAAATCCAATAATGTTTTTTGTTCAAAGGTAGTGACATTTAGGGTTTTGTTATCAATCTCAAATGCCACTTCTTTTCTCCCCCAATTCAATTCTTTCCCACAAATGCCCTGACACATGCTGACTTTTTGTTAATCACTATTGTGGGACAGATATTAGTCATATTAGAGTATGCTCACCTATCAAATTACAAATATCCTGATAAGAACACCTCCATACATGCGTGTCCACACGCTTTGAAAAGAAGGCCATTTCCTGCTCCCTGTCAAGACACCCCATTCATTGATCAACCTGGTTGAAGGCAATTTTTTTTTTTTCTAACCGGTTCAATTAAGAATGTGGAGTAGAACGATTTGTTATACAAAGGTAGAATCTACATTGTATATTGTAATATTGTATTCTGATGCAAATGTCATTTTATAAAGTTTTGGAAACCTTTTCCCTTGTACCTTAACATCAAGTGTAAAATCTTCAAATCTGTTGGTGCTAATTGTGTCAACTATGCACAATGATACCATTTATATGCTTTTTAATAACACATCTCTTTTTCAAAATAAGATATGTGTTCTGATTGTATGGATTGACTTATTCCACTGTTTCCATGCATTATTCAATCAAATTACCATTTTACTAACGAGTATTCTCATGTGATATGACTAGACGGATTAACAAACTAATTACAATGCACCTGCTTTGTCTTACACCATGCTTCATCTACTATTTCAGTATAATTTGTGTTTTTTCTATGACTTCAAAATATTGACACTGTCTCTGTATTATATGTTTTTTGTTTGAATGCTAAATAGCATATTAATTGAATATTCATACTGGAGCTGTGTATTGTGTTCCTGAATCTGTGTTAATATTTATAGATTAACGATTGGGTGATACTTGCTGTATGTACTTTGTCGAACAACTGAAAGAGGAGCATAATCCAGCATTGTTTGTACTCAAATATTGAGACAAATAAAGGCGAAACACTTGAGAACTGATATTGGTTCTAAAATGGAGATCCCAAGGCTTGATTTAAGCGATATCATTTCCATCCAATGCATGATTTTTCTCGGGAGTGGGAAGACACCCCATTGTTATTGTTGCTTACAGGTGAAATATACTCATACATACTTACAAGGTTAGAAATGAATGTGTCACTTCATATAATATTGTGATTTATTTTGGCTCCTTCATAGACTTTCTGGTTGGCTACTCATTGTATTCTCAGTACAAGCTGTGGGTCCTGTCTTTTGCTTCTGTTTTGTCATTTCACCAGTGCAGCTACAATCATAAAAAAATACCAGCACACTTTGTCTGATCCTAATCCTAACCCTAAAACCTAACTAAAGTCCCACATCACTATCTCTTAATCCTAACCATAATCTCAACCCAAATCCCAATCCTAACCCTAAAACCTAACCAAAGTCTTACATCACTATCTCTTAATCCTAACCATAATCTCAACCCAAATCCTAATCCTAACCCTAAAACCTAACTAAAGTCTTTCATCACTATCTCTTAATCCTAACCATAATATCAACCCAACCATAATCTAAACTCTGATCCTAACCCTAACACTAAACCCTAACCCAAGTCTTATATCACAATATCTTAATCCCAACCATTATCTCAACCATAATCCTAATGCTAAACCCTAACCCAAGTACCACAGTACAATATCTTAATCCCAACCATAATAATCTCAACCCAAATCATAATCCTAATGCTAAACCCTAACCCAAGTCCCACATCACAATATCTTAATCCCAACCATATTCTCAACCCAAATCCTAATCCTAACACTAAACCCTAACCCAAGTCCCACATCACAATATCTTAATCCTAACCATAATCTCAACCCAACCGTGATTATTTCAATCACAAAATATGTGTTTGTCTTATATTGAATGTGGCTTTAGAAGTGTATATGAAATATTGCTTTTTTTTTGGTAGATATGATTGATGTGTTTCCACTCTGCAAATATTTTGAACCATTATTTACCTGATGTAAGGGTTTGTTCCGATTGAATCGTTTGGCTTCATTTTCAGTTGTTTTAAAAACATTCTAATGAGAAATGAATAATCATGTCTCAAAGTAATCAGAAATTTACCCGTTTGTTGTCTAGTATTCTCAAGTAGCTTGAGACATCAACAGGATGCTATTATAAGTGTGTTTTACAGTCATCTACTGCAAGTAGATTTTACTTATTTCAATGTATAATCGTGTCAATTGTATAAAGTGCTTGCATGCTTAAACTCTTTTATTCTTAGTTTTGAATTAAATCAAGTTGAATTTTAAATCTGTTTGATATCAATTAAAATGTAAATTTGGATTGTTCCATAACCGCAGTCCTTTTATAAAGTCATGAATGATAAATGTGTTTTGTTTTGAAATTACTTGGTACTCTAGGACAGTAAACAAGGGCAGGATTTAGTATTTTCCTAGAGAAGTCCTTGTGTCAAAGTAAAAAATAAACATATTATAAAGTGCAAGTAAATATAGTAGGGTGTGACAAGAAGTTTGATTGAAAACCATGAACATGATGGAACAGGACAATGCACGTGAGCTTTGAGACCAAATGAGACAATTGAGCAAAATACAAACACAATGGATTTGGTCGTTTGCAATTAACTTTAATTTGGGACATGTGTAAACATTACTTTAGAAGCTCTTTGCAAATCATGCATGTATACTAATACATTCATCAGCTAAGAAGAAAAGGAAATGATATCAGTATAGTTCATAGGCATTGATCCCAGGGGGGATGGGGGATAAATCCCCCAATATTTTGCCAGGGGGGGATGGTCCATATAATCATCCCCCCCAATGTTGATGCCTGAATGTGGGTTTTTGACTAAATTAACCTCATTTTTGGCCATTTTAGCCCAAAAAGTGCCCATTTTTGTGTGCTACGCGCGAATATATTCAACTTTTGCACCATATTTCATCGTTTTAGCTCGAATATATCATTTTCAGTCCCACAGCATATACTGATATCATTTCCTTGTCATTTCTTCTTAGCTGATGAATGTATTATTAGTATACATGCATGATTTGCAAAGAGCTTCTAAAGTAACGTTTACACATGTCCCAAAGTGCTGGATTCACTATACTTCAAGAAAAATTTTCCACACCCCCCCCCCCTCATGTCAAAAAGAAATCTACGCCACTGGGTATAGCTGTCTTTTTACAGCTCTAGTGCCTTCTAATCTGAGATAAACCTTTGCAACTTATGTCCAATTGTGTCTATTGGGTTTTATTGTTTTGTCAACATTAAAATCTGACAGATTTAGACTAGTAAACAAGAATGAAAGCAATACATATGATAACTTGTTTCTTTTCATTTAGATGTTTTCATTTGTCTTCTTCAGTTTCGTTGCATAACTGTGGCAAGATTGCAGATGTAAAGGGACATAAAGAGATTGATTGATTAGGGCTGGTATATACATCAATCATAAATCCTATGTCAAATTTCATTGTCATCAACATCAATATTTGATTTCAAATTAATGGAAGGTCTATAGAAAAACTATATCTAATTAATACGATGATTTTGAATATTAGACACAATATCAAATATTGACAAAGGAAGTCATATTTAAGGAACAGAGTGTGTACACTATTAATAGGACTGGGTGATGCATGCAAAGGCATGGAACTACTTGTTTGTAGGCCATTTAAAACACCTGCCTTAAAATCACAGAATAATACCAGCAAAAAGTATGCATTTTAGTGATTAATGCTCTGAAATGGTATGTTTTTTCTTATCACTTTTCATCCTCACTGCATCGGGTTTGCACCCATGCCCCTTTTCTCCCCTGAAATTGAGGGCATACAGCCATTTTAAGGTAGTTAAGGTCCAGCTTTTTTTAACAAGAAAATTGTCAGGTTAAGAAATATTCAAGAAGTGAATATGATATGAAGTATTATGTCATGCAAAATTAATTCAAGAGAATATCTGAATTACAATATTATTTGTATACCAATGTAACGGGTATCATTACATGGAAGTTGTCCAGTTTAATGTTGGGCTCAAATCAATCCTGCTCATTGAATGACCATTAGTTTATTTCATTCAACAAGCTGTATGCATGTACTTGAATATGCTTGTACACATTATGCTGCACCCCAGACCGGATGGCAAACATGAAAAAGCTAAACAGTCCACTATATGCAAGGTTTAGAGCAGGCAATAACCCAAGGATACATAAGCCAGAGGTACCATGTTGTCTCTTTTGTAGTTCTGGCTTAAAAGCTCTTTGCAAATCATGTTACATGTCTGCTTCATGTTGCTGCATTAAGGTGTAGAAGTCTCATATAGCATTCGCTAGGATTCTGTCATCTTTAGGGGATGTATGTAAGCATTACATGCACCAGGTAGAAAAAAAGGGAATGATACCAGTATATAGCTGTCTTTGATTGAGCAAGAAGCAACACTAGCTCTGCCTTCCGAATATAAGTATAGCTCACATATTGGCATTTCCCATTTAAAGGAGTATTTTGTGATCCTAGCATCCTCTTTTTATGACATTTTTCAGTAGACATCCATGTAAAAAGCTTATTCCCAAAGTTTCAGTTGATTCTGATTTTGCATTTACGAGTTATTCATGATTATGTGTATTACACTGCTCCATATACAATGTGTTGTAATTGCATTCTGGTGTTCAAGAACGTAACGCAAATTTGTATATGCAAAAAACAAGTTAGACCAGTTTAGACCTGGTCTAATTATGGAGATCAGTTCTATGGAGAAAAAACTTTTGGTATTTACACACTTATTGTAGATTATTTTATATTTGATAGATATATTTGACAACATAGATTGTATGTTACTGTAGATCAGGCCTTCTCAAAGGGCGGCCCGTGGGCCAAATCCGGCGGCCCGCGGCGCCTTAAAATTGGCCCGCGGCAGGGCACTGATTTAAAAAAAATAATTTAAAAAAAAATGTATATGTTTTTTCATGCAAAATTTGTGTTAAAAATAAGTTCAACCTCTCAGCTCTGGACCCCCGCCTTCGCTATACTCTATTGATTTTTTTGGCTCTTCAGCATTCTTGTTCAACACAATTTGGCCCTTGAAACAAATTAATTGAGAACCCCTGTTGTAGATCCTACTAAGGGTAAGTACATGTAGCTTAATATTAGATGACTGCAATTTAATTTGTGGACCTTGCTTGGAGTAAAGAAGGGAAAGAAAATATTAAAGAAAGGGAAAGGTATACCAGGTCTAAAGTTAGACCTGGTCTAATTTGTTATGTACATACAGACCTTTAATAGTTGGTTCATCTGTCAAATGGGTATGCCTTATCTAAAATTGATTTATTCTAATAGTTCAAAAGGTTCATTTTACCAAATCCGGAATATTATTTTTAAACCTCTGATAAGAACAGTTTTGCACTTAATCCAAGTACTTCTTCATGCTGAATAACCAGCTTTTCTGCTGCTCAGAGGCTTCTTTCCACTAATATATTGGCAACATCAAATCATTCTCAGTATGTTAATTATGGTTTCTATAAAGAAAGTAGGCAGAACAGGGCAAGATGAATTGAAAAAAAAACCAGTGGATTTGTATATAGGGGTGAAAAAAAAGAAAACATTTCATATGATAACTATTTTGTTCCATATGGTTGTTTTCATTTGCCTTGTAAAGATTAATTTTTGACTGTGTTCAGATTGCAAGGCAGATGTAAAGAGACGTAAAGAGATTGATTGATTGGCTCTGATGTAAATATCAATCATTTTTATGCATTGCCATCAACATCAATATTTGATATCAATTGGCAGGCTTGGAAAAGTTTGTTTAATTAATATGATGTTTTTAAACATTTAGATAACATATAAAACACTGACATTGCATAAGCATTTCAGCTATGTTACAAATATTCAATATTTGATATCACAAGTATTTACTTTTTATTAATGCAGTTTTATTTAGCTTGTCTAAATAAACTGGCTTCAAAAAGAAACTTATAATTTTTCACAAGGTCATATCTTAAAATCCTATCTATAAAAATGAACAAAAATTACACACAGGATTACTTCAATACTCTAAATACATGTCAGTAACCAAACAGTTGTCCAACTGACACAACAGCAAAATGCACTGACATGGAACACCTTCCTGGACCACATTCACAGCCAAACAGATTTCTTTTGCTGTGTTCCAATTATTCGCCTGTGAATGTGGTCCCGGAAGCTGTTCCGTGTCAGTGCATTTTACTGTTGTGTCAGTTGGACAACTGCTTGGTTACTGACTTGTGTTTAGAGTAGAGTATTGAAGTAATCCTGTGTGTAATTTTTGTTCATGTACAGGCGAATCATTGTAACCCAGCCAAAGAAATCTGTTGGGCTGTGAATGTGGTCCCGGAAGCTGTTCCGTGTCAGTGCATTTTACTGTTGTGCCAGTTGGACAACTGTTTGGTTACTGACCAGTGTTTAGAGTAGAGTATTGCAGTAATCCAGTGTGCAATTTTTGTTCATTTTTATAGACAGGATTTTAAGATATGACTTGTGAAAAATTATAAGTTTCTTTTTGAAGCCAGTTTAGAACCAATTTACATCAGCAGAGAATGGTTGAGCCCATTGTTATGGTATTGTTTTCAATGCCAAATTGGCCTCATCTGTTCATCCAATGGGAGTTCTCCTCTTTGTTGGTGCACTGTGATGTTGGTTGTCGGGTTCATTTGAATTGTCACTTGTTTGTCTGCAATTGCTCAGAGTGGATCGAGATGAATTTTCCCTCCCACTCAACCCTAAGGTAAAAAATTTACTTCCTTAAAGGCGGTTTATTTATCTTTATACTATTTCTTAATCATGTTAATGATATCAATTCTGATCAAATGGCCTAATAATAAATATTAGGTTAACTTAATAGATATTATGTTTTGGTAAATTAGCATTCAGTGGTAGTTTTAGTGGAATGTAGTTGCTATGGGTATGGTTTGCTCTCCAATTTACTCGGGTCCAAATATATTTTATATACAGTTAATTAGCTTTTAATGGTATGTTTACCGGGAAGTGGTGGCTATGGGTATGGTTTGCTCTCCAATTTACTTAGGCCCTAATATTATATATTATTATATATTATATATATTTAATTAGCTTCTAGTGGTAGGTTTACCAGGAAGTAATCTCTACGGGTATTGTTACTAGGGCCTATGTTATACGCACAGGCACAACGCCTAGACGTTGATCCACAAGCCTCAGCACACTTTACAGGGTGTCGCTGATCACTATAGCCCCACATCATTCCATAAACCATTAAACAACAATTCAGGAACTTTGTTGCTTCAAGAGTGCACACCCTAGACATTCCACAATTCCACAAATTAGCAGTGAGTTCCTTGTCCAGGGGAATTTCAAGCATACTAGGCACGGCCAGGGTTTGAACTTGCAACCTCTCACACCATAGTTGAATGCCTTCGATTGAGCTAACTTGACTGCTAACCTAATGGGTATGTTTGATTTTGTTTATTTTTGATACAGACATTGATGAGTGTGCAAGTTTCCCTTGTAATAATGGAGGGCGATGTATCAATCTGGAGGACATGTACCTGTGTGAGTGTCCCATCAGCTGGATTGGTGCCCATTGTGAAACAAGTAAGTCACTTATCTTTTGTCATTATTAACATGATCAATTGGAAAATAAAAGTACAATATTTCTGTATCTTGTAATAAAGAATATCAACTAACAAACTCAGTGGACTTTATAGCACAATAATGTAAGATTATCATGCTTTACAAAAAGGTAAAATGAACAAACTAAATTTAAACAACATGGATAAAAAATGAATACTAAAGAGAAGCGCAAGATAAAACTACCAAGGAATATGTGACACAATCTGGTCCATGGAGACCAAAGGAGGCATTGAGTTACTATAATTATTACCTTATACAAACATTAAGCTATCATATACTGAAAACACCAAAGGTCTTCTGAAGTTCTGTGATATCTATTTTCTTATGTATTTTATTGTTTTGTTACTCCATATTTTTGCCTTTATCCTCCATGGACCAGATTGTGTCGCATATATAAACTGGTAGTAGGATATGAGTAAAATGAAATAAAAATAACACATGGTGTGCTGCAAGAACTCGAAAAGATAATAGCATTTTTGCTTCAAAGTGGGATGAAAATCCACATATCCTATTAGCATGAATCCTTAAAAAATTCACATGTAAAATATAGGAGAAGGATTTAGAAATGCATACTTTTTGTCAAATTTCAAGGTGTATTTACTATATCATAGGTTGGCTTCAAATTTGATTTGGCACTTTTGGAGATATCTTGTTGACCTCTCCTCTATGTTGTTGATGATGCCCTCTAGACCACCTTCACCAAGTTTCTGACTAAGAGTAAAAACACTTGCTAGGGTCTGCATTCTCCCTCTCTCTGTTCAATAGAGCTTTGCAAGCAATACAATCAGCGCAAGGCCAGGGCTCTGTTTTGAAATACAGAGTGAGTAAAAAAAGTGCAATACACAATTGTTGAAAGTGTCTTTAAATGCTACACTCCACTCAATAGCCACCTTGTGTGAAAAATAAAGAGAATCACATCTACCATTTTAGTTTCACAAGTCTTTATTTCTTTGTTACCGGCGACGGCCTAGTGGTTAGAGCGTCCGCCTCACGATAGGGAGGTCGCGCGTTCGAATCCCGGCCGGTCCATACCAGAGGCTTTAAAAATGGTACCTACTGCCTTCTTGCCAGGCGTTCGGCATTGAAAGAATGGAGTAGGGAAAGTTAAACACATGGCTACCAGTGAACTAACCCCCTGCTGTAGCTTTTCTGCTTGCAGACATATGGCCTAGGGTTATGAAACGGAGATAGGCGCCGCCCAATGGGCTGAAAGGCTTGGGAAGGATTTAACTTTTTTAACTTTTTTATACTGCTATACCCAATTAAAATTTTGTCCACAAGGTACCATGTATTTTTGATGAGAGCACACAATGTGCAATAAAGACACAAGATCTGAAACTGACTATAACTTTGATTTTGATTAACATTGATATTTTCATTTGTTCTGTTCTTGTTTTGGTTCAAACAAACCTTCTAACGTTACTTAAGTCATTCATACGTCACATGATTCCAAATCCGTTTTCTATGCCCAATATAAATGTCCAACTTGCTGGATATTTTGTAATGCACTCTACTTCAATTTGCTCACATTTCCTTTCAACATTTAAAAAAAAACACCCACCAAAATGTATGTTTCTTCACTCAGTTATTTCAACTTCATAGAGAATAAACAGCTTAAAAACAAAGGTAGGTGTGAAAAAACAACAACAAGCAATGTTGCTTCCACTTAAACAAAAGCAGGGGCAATAACACTGGGAGTATTTTCATTCCACTTCAGTGCCAATATGGCACTTACTCCAAATCTACATTACATAAAGTGTGTTACACATTAAAATTTAAGATGCCTTGTGGACAAAAATTTAAATTGGGTATTGCTTTAAAATGCATCATAAAACAAAATGGTAAATGCTAATTACTTTTTTTTCACACAAGGTCACTAATGAATGTAGCATTTGAAAATAATTTTAAATATAAAAAATTAACCTGGTTAAAAAAACCAACATGGATTCTTGACCGTATTGCACTTATTTGACTCACCCTGTATATCCAACTTCTCATTTAATGTTTATTCAGTTACTTGCTTATCTTGATACTGAAAAACATGTTTTTATTCAGTCTCAAGGTAGTAAACCATACAAAGCAGTGTGTCCAAGCTCAACAAAAGAAGTAACCCATTGGATGCATTTTCTAGAAATAAGGAAATGCTTTGAGCATGTTTTACACAGTTTAATTGAGTAGGGTAAAGTACACTGATCAATATGCCTTTTGTTTGAAGCAAATCGGACATACGGTTTCTATACTACATCAAATTATATTTTCTGTGTATCTTATTGTTTTTATCAATAATCAATATAGTTAATGAGCTAAAAGGACTGTAAAGGCTCATTAATATGTAATTTTTGCCAATATTTTGCTAAAAATCAATGCATAAATGTTCATGGTACTTTTATTTTGCATACTTTTGCCCTGAAACTTGGTCAAAGTGTTTCTAATATGTTCTAATGTATTATATAGTGAAGCCGCCCCCTCATTTGCATATTTGCATAATTAATGAGCTAATTTGCATAAATGCTAATGAATTATGCAAATTAGGGCGGCTAGCTCATTAATTATGCATAAATTATCTGGAAGTCATTAGGAACACTTTGACCAAGTTTGAAACCAATATTCTGTTAAATAAAAATGTTATGAACATTTATGCATTGATTTTAGCAAAATATTGGCAAAATTACATATTAATGAGCACTTTCAAGTCATATTAGCTCATTAACTGTATTGATTATTGATAAAAACAATACAATACAAAGACATTTAAAATGTATGTATTATGAAAACCGTATGTCCGATTAGCTTCAAACAAAAGGCATATGGATCAGTGTTCTCTGCCCTACTCAATTAATATGTTTAAAACATAAATAGAGCACTTCCAAAATGGGTCCAGAACCACCTTAATGGTTCAAGAATGACATTTGCTTAGAATCATCACTTTGTTTGAAATAACAAGACATCTTTGGTATGAGTTCCTTCTAACACCTGCTAACTTCTTACCAAAGGAAGTGACATTCTCATCATGTAGGATAGGCGGCCATTATGCTTTGACCATCTCATCTAATGTATAGACCTTCATGACACTTTAATGTTTACTTATATTCAACACCTGCATGTTCAAAATCTTGTGGTTGTTTAGTTAACCGCAATATTCTACAAAAGTGTTGAACACTTTGTATTCTAGGGTAATGACCCACCATTCTCATGGTTAATGTTGAGGTCCTGCACACTTAGTAGTAACTAACATTGATTGGTGGGGAAGGTTAGGAGGTAGGGAAGTGTTTAGGCATGCGGCATTTCAGTAGTTTAAAATAACAGAAAATAAGGTCATAATATAGTGCAATTTTCCATGGACCCTAGTGTGTGTGTGTTCCTTATGGACCAACTTAGGTAAATTTACTGTATCAAACAATTTTTGTTTAGTATTGTAGATAATTTCCATGTTATATTTATTCCAGTAGCAGATGTTCCATAACTTTTATAAGCTATTGTGTATAGTAGCCATTTTGTTTAATTTAATATCTTTAGCATTGTATAGTCATCCCAAAAAGGGATTTTTTTAAATTTGTTTCTTGAAAATCCATCTAATTTCTCTTGTTGAATTATGGTGTATAGGATTTTCCATTTGTCAATTGGTATGTTGTTGTTTTCACACAATTAATCTCATTATAATATACCATTGCATATTACCTGTAACTCAAAAATAGATGGGCAATAATTGAATTTGTTGCAATTAAGGGGGAAACTACTTGATGAATAAAGATCAGCTGCACAATTAAAAGGGCATTTCGTGATCCACAGCCTCATCCCCCCACTTTTATACCACTGGAAACCTCTGGCTACGTAATGTTTATGTACCAAAGATTTCTTGCAGATTAATTCTTTAGCAAAAATATCGTCAAATTTGAATTTCGTTCTGGTATACCAGAACGAAATTACAACAGTGGTATATGGAGCAGTGTAATACACATAATCATGCATATTTTGCAAACGCAAAATCGGAATCAACTGAAATTTTGGGAATAAGCTTTTTTCGTGGATATCTTCTGAACAGTGCCATAAAAAGGGGATTCTAGGATCACAAAATCCTCCTTTAACATATTTTGTTTTAATTTTGGCATATACAAATTCAATTTGAATCAATTAAGATAAATATCAATGTTGCATTCTACTGCAAATTGTTTGAATACACTGTCCCACCCAGTACTTTCATCCATGCATTGGATATGAACAAGACGGGAAATTGGCACTCACATTTTATGGAAGTGAACATTGAATTGAGAATCCATTGTTTTTGTTTGGTGATTAATTGTATCATTGCAACATTTTGTAATTTGTAAAATTTGCAATAAAAATTGGTAATGAAGATTAAATATTTTGATAATGATCTCAGAAATTCATAATATCCTCTTGAGTCACAAATTATTTGGAAATGATATTTTAATTCTTTAAATGGTATTGATAGAAGCAGCTGTCTCTTTGTATCATATTATTCTCACATAATATGCAATATTACCTTTGTAGCTCTCTCCTGAGTTACTAGGAATTATTATGGAATATGTACATGTCAGTTTTACTTAGGGAACCCCCAACTGATGTAACATACTCTTAATAAGGGAATGTGGCTTGGGTGTAAGATAGCCTCATTTGTGTGTAATGGAGAACCGTTTTCATCTAAATCAGTTTTTATTTTGGAATTTATTGAAATACCTACAGGAAATAGATGGAATGTGTATAAATATATAAAATCTCATCAACCAGGATATTTAGAAAGTGGTATATTAAATCAAATACACACAAATCTCATTAACCTAATCTAATTAAAATGCTAATTAAATATTTGTGTGTGGGCATGCTTATAATAATTAAGTAAGCTTTTTACTAGATATCATCATGAGTTATTTAGCTGCCAATGTTTGGGTTTTTCTCTAACATGTAATTTGTATAATTATCTTTAGTTTGTACTGCCAAAAGTGTAGATTATGAGAAAATTGATCTGCCATGATGATTAATTTTGCAATATTAGCTTCTGTTTTCTTGTTAAACACCTGTGAGCAACACAGGAGGCAATGACTATAGAAGTTTCCTCAGTATCATGAGTATGGGTTAAGAGTATGCAACTTTCTAAATGAGTTAAATACTGCTTGCTTTTATGGTCATAAGTTTTAACCCAATTAATACCAATAGAATAGATGTGGAAGTATGCTAATGTTTAATACTAAAGAATATTGTTAACGTTAGATTGATACCTCATTTTAAGAAATTATCAAATATAGGAATGAAATTTGATGGCTGCTTTCTTCTTCTCCTTGCTTTCAATCTCCACGAGGTCTTCACCACATCAGCAGTGGCGTAGCCAGTGGGTGGGGGGCAGGGGGCCGGTGCCCACCTCGTCATGGCTGTCGGTTCATGTAAGGTAGACAGAAGGCGATGGTGAAAAAAAAATTGGGTTAACAGGGCTGCCAACTAGTACGGATTTTCCGTATTTCAAACGGAAATTGGTAAAGAATACGGGAGTCACGGATTTTTGTCCTAAAATACGTTTTTCAAAAAGTTTGTTATATGTATTAAAAGTAAGGCCATTTGTTATGTGAAAATAAAATACATTAAAAATTGTTTGTGTTTCGTGTTTCAGAAAATCAATCTATTCCCCTGCTATTAAGGTCCTGATGAGGTATCATTTACATTGACCTCGCTTATGTGAGCGTATAATTGTGTTTTGTTGAAGAGGTGATTGATTTATACCACGGGCTATAATATATCACGGACTGTTATTAGCCATGATTGCCAGACGTACCGCGTGCAAATGAAAACTTTTCGGTGGACTATTTTGAGTTTTGCGACAGAAAGATAATTTGAAGTGCAGTTTTCACCCGATTTTTTTATGTTTGAAATATAAATATGGCATCGATTGGAAAGAAAATTAGCAGCAGCAGTGCCAGGAAGCAAGAATTTAGGCCTGACTACATCAAAAGATGGAACTTCGTGATTCCAAGCGGGAGGGATAAACACCATGCACGGTCACGGTGTACGGTTTGCAACACACGAACAGCGATTTCAGCATGGGGCACGGGGGTGCAAATGATATCACATCGCATCTTAAATCGAAGAAACACAAGGGAAGCATGGATGCCAAGTCTAGCACTCGGCCAATAACAAGTTTTGCACAACCAACGGATTATTCGATGATAAAAGCCGAGACTCTAATGACTCAGTTTTTCATCGAACATAACATACCCTTACTAGCATGCTAGCTTTGCAGCAGCAGATCATTTCACAAATTTGGTGAAACAGATTATCAAAATGCATTGGCTTTTGATATACATGTATCAGCTGTGTTGAATGCAAAAAGCAACAATCAAAGGTAATTCCTTATGTAGTGAGCATCTACGATTATATATATTATTTGTGATAGTACTTTAGTTAAAACATTACATTTACCTCTTCAAAATAAGACGTGACTATACACATATTTTAGGGCGTCGGCGTCTTTTCAAAATACTGATTTTGTAAGGAAAATACTGATTTTGAGGTCTAAGAATACTGAAAAGTGTTTTTCAAAGTTGGCAGCCCTGGGTTAACAAAATAATAGACTATTTTTTACCCAGGGTGACGGTGACAGAAGAAAGGTTAGAATTGTAAAACAAAATGATGAAAAATTGTGAATGAAATTGAATTTTACATAAATATTTGTGTTTTTATGATGGTACCGCCTATAATTTTTTTTTTTTTTTTTTTGCTCTTCACTTTTTCAAACCATGCAAAAAATTTTGGGTCAACAAATCACAACTTCCGTCAGCAAAAAATATTTCCGTTGGTATATTTACAAATTGTGCCCCCTCGGTTCCAAAATCCTGGCTACGCCACTGCACATCAGTGTTACATAGAGGCAACCTATACATCTTCAGCTACATGGGGTGGATTTGCTTAAAACAAGTGTTTTTCAAACATATTTTGTACTCATAAATGGAATATTTTATACAACATGATCTGATCCCATCAGACCAAAGTCAGCAATAATGCAATTGAGATAGTGAAAAGTTTTTAAGACCCTCATATAGTGAATTTTTTGTTGAAATGTTGACTATTCCACTCTGTTGCTACACATTTCCTTGATTGCTATGTAAGAAATGTTGTCTAGAGACCCAGAGATCTCATATATCATATTATTGGTACAATGTCTGATATTGGATGAAATTAAACTGAACTGAGTTGAGGATGATTTTTTTCATTTTGCATCCAAGATGAAAAAGGTTGAATGTTTCTTTTTAGGACAGTTTCTGACTCAAACAGTGTGGTATAACTTGTCAGAGGAGCTCAGACACTCACAGAAATTTGTTTCCATTATGTAAGCAAATAAATTAGCTTGAATCACTTCGCTAATGTGTGTAAGTACATACATTTAACTTATATTATCGGTGATCATTTTGATATATTTGACAAAGAGCCCTATAAGTTATCTCTTGATTGATTATATTGTCATTTGGTACTTCATTCATCACTAGAGGATACAAAAACAACCAGGACTAAGTCTGAATTAGCAAAGTTAGATTAGGTTATAAATCTTTTCAACTGGACTTACTGTTTTTGTTGACTACAGTATCACGTCATATCTCTGACGCTTCATCAGGCCTAGTGATGTGAATTGGCTCTGTGTTATTGACCTGTGACGTCACGGTGGTATGAGTGACGTCACACTGGAGTCGCTGAGGAATTTTCCTGATGGTTGGTTCATAGCTGTGAGACAAGTTATGGCGTAGTCCCACTCCGCTGTACGTTCAATGTTGGTTCCTCCCTGTGAACATATATTGCTTCCTTGACCCCTCTTTCGAGCCACCTATGTTCTTTGTCGAGCACAATAATGTCTTTATCCTCAAAAGTATGCTTGGCTGCTTTGAGGTGCGTATAAACAGACACATCGTTTAACCCTGTTGAGCTGGGGCAACTATGTTGGTACATGTAGCGTCAGAGATATGACGTGATACTGTAGTCAACAAAAGCAGTAAGTCCAGTTGAAAAGATTTATAACCTAATCTAACTTTATTCAACTACCTGGATGATTGAGAATATTCATAGATATATCTGAATTAGCAAGCATGATTTGATGTGCAATATGCGTAGGAGATATCCTGCACCCTATCTTGCCCTAATTACTTGTTTGGATACATTACAGAAATCACAACTACTAAAGATGAACTAATGCAGGCTATAATATATTTCACATTCATTTGGAATTGGGAACCTGTATTTTTGTGCAGGTTGTCTTTTTAATTGAGGAGTTCCTTAACTTCACATTAAGCAGGTATGATGTGGAGTGATCAATAATAATTTTAAATAAGTAATGGTAGAGGTCCAATGCCCAAAACTCCAATATAATATGGAATTTATCATAGATGCAAGTATAAATCATAAAGCCAAAGAGACAAGACTCCACCATATTTGGGTGTGACTTATGGAGGGGGAATAGTGAACCTCCAGATTATTCTCCATGCACCCAGTAAACTTAGATTTAAAGTGTATAGGGATGTTTTCAATCTGTGTAAACAGTTAACATGCGTTAAGCACTACATGCACAAACCTTTAAACTCATAAGCTTTAGGATGCCAGTAATCATTTTGATTTTGGGCTTTAGCCAGAGGTGCACTATGTTGTCCTGCATTGTTGACAACCAGTATGGCGGATTTACCATAGCCTTACATGTGGGGCTATTTTGAGTTGGTACTCTCAGGTCTAATCTCTTAAATAAATCTGGATATGGAACTCAAGGAAGAACAGATGATTAATTGTGTTTTCAACTGATTGAGTGTCCCAGGTTAAAGAAGAAATAAAACAAACAAAACAAAACAAACAAACATTGTGTAGATTACCTGATTGTTACTTGCATTTAAGGCAAAGATTAACCTACATCGATTACTTGGGAGAAACAGGAAACTGTTTTTTACATCCTTGAAATAGATGGCAAACATTTGTACTGCTAACTATACATAATATGAGACGTGTATCCTCAAAATGAGAGGAAAGTTGCAAACTTTCATCTTGAGTTATGTCCTGATTCATATTTTCATAAGCTTTAGAATGATATACAACTTGTCAGGGTTGCTCCCTCACTTGGTCTTCAAAAGATAATAGTTTCATGTGAATCAGAATCAGATCTGATCATGTCTGTACTTATTTGTGTATACCCAAACATCACCAGGTGTGACAGCAACAGATTAACACACTCTTCTCTTTCAAAATTGAATGTGAGATATATGTAGAGTACAGGTGTGGCACTATGGGACCACAGGCTTAACATCCCCTCTGAAGGTTGGCATACTCTCATTGTTTATTGTGGAAGAGCAAATATCTTAATTTAATCTACAGAATTAAATTAAATTAATTCTATTTTCCCAAGTCAATATCTGAGCAAGTAAATTTCCACTGCTTGTAATTGAACCCAGGACCTCATGTAGCAGAAGCGAATATTCTAATTACTGAGTCACACTCTCATTATACCACAAATACCTCGAATCATTCATTATGAGACCTGTTTTCACAATATGAGCAGAAAGTTACCAGGGAAGAAAGTGAGAAATGGATTGTCAGAAAACAATAGAAAACATAAGATTTCTTAATTGAAATATTGTCTTTTGAAGACCAAGTGAGGGAACAATCCTGACAAGTAATATATGTATATCATGACTGGGCGCTGGCTTTGTGGCTACAGTGTATGGTGCATGTTGGTGAAAGGTGTTGCCCAATATTCACTTTTGCCACCCACCTAACACTAAAAGTTAGATGAAAAACTGTGACATTTTACTGCATTTGTGTTCAAAAATACCCATTGCTTTTAGATAAAACACTAAAAGTCCTCAAACATCAGTCAACTATGTGAGGGCGGAACCCTGACAAGTTATATGACTTGGCTATGTGGCTACAGTGTATGGTGCATGGTGGTGAAAGGTGTTGCCCAATATTCACTTTTGCCACCTACGTAACACTGAAAAGTTAGATGATAAAGTGTGCCATTTTACTGCATTTGGGCAAAAATACCCATTGCTTTTCGATAAAACACTAAAAGTCCTCAAACATCAGTCAACTATGTGAGGGTACAACCCTGACAAGTTATATGACTGGGCTATGTGGCTACAGTGTATGGTGGGTGTTGCCCACTATTCACTTTTGCCACCCACCTAACACTAAAAGTTAGATGAAAACCGTGACATTTTACTGTATTTGTGTTCAAAAATTCCCATTGCTTTTGGATAAAATACTAAAAGTGTTCAAACATCAACCAACTATACATCTTAGAATGCATTTCATCATGATTATATACTAACATGTATAAAGAGCAAAGAACATTTCTATTTCAATATCCTACAAGGTCACCAGTTTTCTAAAGCTACATTGAAACTTTGGCCCTTGGCTGGTTGCACTAGCTGTGAAGATTTTCTTTCAAAAGAAGGATCAGAAATCAATCATCATTGTGGCGATGCAATAAAATATTTCTAAGAATTCTATCCACCTCTCTGCCGATCCAGTAATTGCTTCAAGAATTTTGTGCACTATGATATGTTTGCCCTTGTGGTATCCAAATCTTATATTAAATATTGTCAAAACATACAGTTGACTTAGAAAAAGTTTGTGAGAGGTATCGCAAATCACCTCAAATACATCTGACTTTTTGTGAGTTGTTTGCAAACCATGCGGGTAGGGAAATCATCTGCACAAGGGAGTTGATGATCTTCATTCACACCTAGACTTTAACATGTTACAGAAAAGGCAAAATCGCTGTAATCCAGCAGGGGACACTAAACCTTGAAATTGACAGGGATCTGCAGCCAGCAATAAGCCGATTTGGTAAATCAGAACTTATAGTGCATTGTGGGAAAATATGAGATGCGTTACAGGATACAATAGCACAATCTTCCCATAGATGCCTGTGTGAATGAACTATTGACTGATATTGACTGTGAAAAGAAAGATACTCTTCACATGATTCTTAAAAGAAGTAAAAGAAGAGAAGAAAACAGATGCAGTGGTTGCCTATATGTCTGAACATACACCAAGTGTTAAACAGTACTTGGCAGCCATATTGCATTGAGAAACCCAAACAAAAACATAATATTAATAATACAATATCAAGAAGATCTGGAGTCACATATTATTTGTGAAGAGTATTTCAAATCTTTAAGTTAATTGATAGGTGGCAATGTCTGTAGAAGTTTTCTCGCATGTTTAAAGTATACAACTTTCTAAATACTGCTTGCTTTTATGGTCATAAGTTTTAACCCAATTAATTCCAACAGAATAGATGTGGAAGTATGCTCAAGTTTAATAGTGAAGAATATTGTTAACTGTAGATTGATACCTCACTAAAACAAAGAAATTATGAGATTTAAGCATGAAAGTTGATGGCTGCTTTCTTTTTCTTCCTGCCTTTGTACTTTAAGTATGCTTCTTGATTTTGTATTATTAATATTATGTTTTTGTTCAGGTTTCTCAATGCTATATGGCTGCCAAGCATTGAGAAACCCGAACAAAAATATAATAAACTGAGCTCAAAAAGAAACTTATAATTTTTCACAAGGTCATATCTTGAAATCCTGTCCATCCAATTGAACCAAAATTACACACAGATTTACTTCAATACTCTACTCTTAACACATGTCAGTAACCAAGCAGTTATCAAACTGACACAACAGCAAAATGCACTGACATGGGACAGCTTCCTGGACCACATTCACAGCCCAGCCCTGTTTCAAAAAAAAAGTGTATGAAAAGCAGAAAGCAGCACCGTTTTATCATCTGTGCAAGGATCTTGTGTGCATTCTCACAGATTTTTTGTCCTGGGTGCCAAATGTTGGGCTGTGAAAGTGAAGGAAGTCCAGGAAGCTGTCCCATGACAGTGCATTTTGCTGTTGTGTCAGTTGGACAACTGCTTGGTTACTGACATGTGTTTTGAGTAGAGTATTCAGGTAATCCTGTGTGTAATTTTGGTTCATTTTGATTGACAGTATTTTAAGATATGACCTTGTGATTCACAAGTTGTAAAAAATTATAAGTTTCTTTTTGAGCTCAGTTTTTTAATAATACAAAATGAAGAAGATCATACACCATGAATGTATTTGTCTTGCAAGCATACAGGTTCACACTATGTGGCACTTTGTATAATGTGCACTCAGATTACATGAAAGTCAATTATGGTGTGCTATTGCAGTATACAAGTAATCTCTTAGCTAATGACGAATTAGATGTTGCACAATCTGTTATGATGGTAACAATTCAACAATTACTACTACCATACTGTTGAATTACCTGTTGAAAAAAGTATACTTCTATTACATAACACATCATTCAAACAGGATTAATATTTCAAGCAGCATTTTTATGGTTCATGGAGGATATGCCAATTTCAGCAAACCCATAGGCCTATCTTAAAGACAGACTTCATGCCACAAAAATCATAAGCATTACTTAAGCACTGTTTCTCAAACATTTGGAAAAATGGAATGCAGGAAGCTGATTCAGCTGTATAAGACACATAAGCTGTATAAGGTTTGGTGTCATATTGTATGATTTATTGTAATGCCTGTTGTAAATTGTGGGATAGGCTTTTACGACGGGAATTAGTGGGTTTTTAGCGGGTTCGCCGTCGGACAAGTTTAGACAAGCTTGACAGTTGTCCGACGGCGAACCCGCTAAAAACCCACTAATTGTAATGCCTGTATCATAGATATGTTAACTGTACCAAAAATATGGAAGTTATGCACACAGTTCTTAGATATTTACCAAGCAAACAAACTTATAAGACATCAATACCGCATAAGGTTCTAATGAGATGTGGGAAGTGAAGAAAAATATCTCAAATGTCACTGGAACTGTGACCTGATCACACACTCTCTTAACTTTTTCCATGGTGACTATAAGCAAGTTGTGGGGATTTTGGAATAAAGTTGTTTGAAGACACCCATCCATCCGGACACACATACCCTGTACTTGTAACCGCCAACAGCTGTGGACAGGAACACTAAGTTTTATTGCCTTACCATGAACATTCATAGTTGAGAGGGGTTTTGTTACTTTACAGCAGATCAAAATTGAAATTACACACTCTGGCACACCTTACCCTTTTCCGCTCACTTCCAGAAATGGAGAGAGAACACGTCAAACAGGTTCCTTGACATTGAGTGATGAACTTGGGGTAGTCTTATCTGTTACACATATTCATTTCATTTCATAACAACTTAAATCAATGCAATATTGATCAATATGATCTTTACAATTATGTTGTAAGATTCAGGCAACAGGTTGTAAGAATGCACTCTGTAGGAGGAAATGTGTGATATTGTGGAATTTGTCCTCTAAGCATACCAATCACTTTCATCAAATGTAATAAAAAAGTTTGTGAGATCAGTCCACTCTACAGATATTTGGGTTGGCAAATTTTGCGCAAAATTGCGGAAAAAAGTGGCAATTTTTATACTTTTAGGTTTTTACTGGGGGGGGCAACAGTGGGGGGCAAGAGTTCTGACTGGAGAGGGCATTTGCCACTGTTGAAAAACATAGGCCATGTACTACTGGAGAAACAAATCATTTGCAGTAAGGAATCATGCTTTTCATATTCTTAATCCTTTATCATTATCATAAGTAAAAAGAAAAAGGAAAGTAAAAAAGTTAGGAAGGAATTGGGATCTGTTAGTATGATCTGAAAGTGATGTTTTTTTACACCTTAGGCAGATTCTGTTTTGTGTCATGAGCGTTTCTTGTCACCATATGGGTTTATAAACCAAGCTTGCAGTTAATATCAGTGTCTGACCACTCAAACCACCTGGCTTATTAGGTGGCACAGGTCAAGCAGAGGTCAGGTAAAAAATACAGTATTATGCTGCTTCTACAAATTACTCCGCATTCCCACTTAATTAGTGCATATATATTGGCTATAATAGCTATTATACACAGGTTGAATATGAAAGAGTTCTATTCCCAGAAACAATGATTTAGGATTCTAAACGGGCCTGCACAAGAAAACTTGTTTGCTTTACTAAAGTAACTGAATAGTCTGTTTCACATGCTATTTGAATTTGATTGAAGCAAACAAGACACTTTTCGATTCATACCACTGATTGTAATAGCTCTATAAGTATATCAGTATCAATAACTGTAGACACCTCTGCATGTTACAATTATAATTATGTTGAATGTTTATTAAAGTTATGTTGGCTTGGTAGTTGAAATTCCTGTCTGCCATTTCTGTACTTTAAAAGATGACAATGCCTGAAAATATTATATACAATTCCAGTTATGGCTTAAAAGAGTATTTGCATTCCAATTAAGTCCTCCCCCCTCTATTCAAAATGTGTTACATAATATCCAGGAGTAGATAGTAGTTACTTATCAGTGTTGGACACCTTTATGCCCATCTACCTGCATGGATAAGCACAAGTAGCCTCAATGGACATCTAGAAGAATGACATGTTGATAGGAGCAAAGTCTCTAAGTGAATTTAATTGCATAGATAAATGCATTAGTTGTTAACAAATGACATCAATTCTAAAGGTTAAAGACATGAGGGATTTGATGTAAATTTGGTTCATGTCTGTCAATGTTAAATCCTATGAAGACATTCGTGTTGTCCATTAAGTAAAAATTTGATTGTGTTTTATATGGAATGCTTAGATTTGTTTTGTAAAGATCTAGGGATTAGGATGATAAGACAAGGTATGATTAAAGTATTAAAAGAATCTCCAAACATGGGACTAAAATTTGAGGTACTTTTCTGCCCTCAAAGAGGATCGTTTAATCATATACCAATAATAATAACACATATAACAGGACCTGAGTAACTGTACCCATAGTCACAACCTTCAGGTAAAAAGACATACCTACTTACGAAGGCTAATTTAACATAATGTAATTTATAATATATATATTAGAACTACAGTAAACCATTCCTTAGAGATTACTTCCTGGTAAACCTGCCACTAAAAGCTAATTAACAGTACAAAATATATATTAGGACCTGAGTAACTCGGAGAGCAAACCATACCCATAGCCACTACTTCCTGGTAAACATACCACTGAAAGCTAGTTAATTGTGCATATAATATCTATATTAGGGTCAGAGTAAAATTGGAGAGCAAACCATACCCATAGCCACTACTTCCTGGTAAACATACCACTGAAAGCTAGTTAATTGCATTATAATATCTATATTAGGGTCAGAGTAAAATCGGAGAGCAAACCATACCCATAGCCACTACTTCCTGGTAAATTTACCACTGAAAGCTAGTTAATTGTACATATAATATCTATATTAGGGTCAGAGTAAAATCGGAGAGCAAACCATACCCTTAGCCACTACTTCCTGGTAAACTTACCACTGAAAGCTAATTACTGTACATAATAAATATTAGGACCAGAATAAATCGGAAAGCAAACCATATATACCCTTATCCACTACTTTCCGGTATAAACTATCACTGATTAAAGCTAATTCAACATATTTATTATTAAGCCATATGATCAGAATTTATATGGGGAAAAACGATTGGCATTGTAAACAACACCTTAAAAACCAAAGGACCAACCATTTTCTGCTGAGGTAAATTGGTTCTATTTAGACAAGCTAAATAAAACCTTATTTGAAGTTATGAATAGTAAATTGCGTTTTTCCAGTTAAGTAAAATTTATATACAACATGTAATGTGCTTTACTCATAACTAGAGACATCTTCAGCAGGAAATGAACACATTTGTCTGAAAATTGGCATATCGAATAAATTAAATTAAATGAGACAAATGGAAGTGTTCATATCACTATTCACCCATTGCACGGTTCCACCATATGCAAGGAGAGCCTCGATCTGGCAGCATGCATGAATGGGAATTGAACCAGTCATATAACATTGCGTAAAGTGACGTAATACTTCCTTTCATGTCTATTGCCAGTTTGAGGCTCTCCTCGCATATGGCGGAACCGTGCAATAGGCGAATTGTATTACTATTATTATACATTTGCCCTTTTATAAACCATGCATTGTTTATTTCTTATCAACATACACTGAACCATTTATTAAATTTCACACTGTTCTTACATCAATAATAAAATCTTGTGATCGGTTTGACAGTATATTCATGCATGTCAGTCGATATTTAATAACATTTAATATGTGAAAACCTCTATTCTATTGTCAACATTACAACCTTAAATGTACATTTATTTGCCTTTCTTTGTTTTTTCTTTATTTCACTCTCTCTCTTCTTTCTTTTTCTTTGTCTCTTTCTTTCTTTTTCCTTTTTATTTCTTTCTTTTCTTTTGTTTGTGAAAACTTTTGGGTCTGTCGGGCCTGTAAAATAGGCGGTGGGGTTTGGTCATTATGGTATTATTCTTACATTTAGAACAATTATGGTCATTATTTAAATTGTATAATTGAATAAAAAAGAGCTAAGATACGGAAATCTAATTATTTATTGAAATGTGAACCTATAATCAAGAAAAAAATATTTTGTACAACAAATAAAAATCCCTGTTCTATGGATGGACAAACTTGCCAAGTAGGATGGATTAAGTCCGATCTTCAGTTAAAAATCAGCTGTTGAATTGCATATAGCTAAAAAGATAATCCAAAATCTGGGTCAGGCAGGCCTGTAGAACAGTGTTTGTCTCCTTATTGCAAATTTGCATTTACATTTGCAGACATGTATCGCATTTGGCTGTGTTGAATAACATATCAGTATTGGTTAACAGTTGAGGTGCTAAGTAACACCAATATGATTTCATATTCACTAATCAACCTTAACCATTAGCAGGGGTCGCATTTAAGGAGTTTGCGCGTCCAGGGACTCCTTATTTTTTTATTTTGGCCATTTTGGACTCCTTAAATCACAAGTTGAAAGCGACCAAAGGGTCCGATAAAAACTGTATGGACTCCTTAGTTTTACGATGCACGGAGGCGTAAATCAGTATAAGAATCGTCGATAAAAGTATAAAAATAACAAGATCAGTAAATCTTCCAAATCACCATAGGCCAACGACACTAATAATTTCACTGTAATATTTGACAAGTTGCAAAGTTTAGAATTTCGGACAGGTCGACTCCTTAAATTCTCATTGGACCCCTTAAATGTTGGTTTTGCAGGTACCAAAGGGTCCAGAAAAATTAAATTTGACCCGTTGATTTTTTGTGCTCGCACTACCCCTGACCATTAGGATTTATTTCCTGTGCATATTTCACATTACAACAAAATCATCTGCTGTAAATTGTTTTGGATGTTCATTGTTCACCTGTATTTTTACCCTCTTATACACAAGATGCTATTTTATGTGGGGAAATTGTCACTCAAGTTGATGGAAATAAACCATTGAATTCAAACCAAACAACTAACAAAAATGAAAAGTATAGTTCGTGTTAGGTAAGTAATTGTATCAAAGTCTAATTGTTAACATTTTCGGTAAAAATTGGTTCTGAAAATAAAGCACTTGATAGTTATCATAGAAATTCACAATATCCTCTGGAGTCACATATTATTTGGGAAGAGTATTTCAAATCTTTAAATTAATTGATAGAATTCACCTGTCTCCTTGTATCAGAATTTCTACATATAAAGCAATATTACCTTTGTGGCTCTCTCCTAAGTAATGTTGTATATCCTTAGGTCTGGGAATTATTATAGAATATGTACATGTCAGTTTTACTTATGGAACTCAAGCTGATGTAACATACTACTTAATAAGGGATTATGGCTTCGGTGTAAGGTAGCCTCATTTGTGTGTGATTCAGAAGCGTTTTCATGTAATTCACATGTGATTGAGAAGAGATTTCATCGAAATCAGTTTTTATGTTGGAATTTATTGAAATACCTACAGGAAAAAGATGGAATGGTATAAATATATAAAGTTTCATCAACCAGGATATTTTGAAACTGGTATATTAAATCAAATACACGCAAATCTCATTAGTCTATATCAAATAATCTAATTAAAATGCAAATTAAATAATGTGTGTAGGGTGCATATAATGAGTTAAGTAAGCTTATTGCTATATAGATTTCATGAGTTATTTCGCTGCCAATGTTTAAGTTTTTCTGTAGCATGTCATTTGTGTAATTATCTTTAGTTTGTACTGCCAAAAGAGTATATTATGAGGAAATTGATCTGCCAAGATGATTAATTTTGCAATATTAGGTTCTGTTTCCATGTTAAATAGCTGTGAGCAACACAGGAGGCAATGTCTGTAGAAGTTTCCTCGGTATGTGTTTAAAGTATACAACTTTCTAAAATGTGACACGATCAAGGGGAATGAGTCGGATGTCGCTAACATTGATTTTGAGATATTGGCAAAGAAAATTCTTTTCTTTTCTTTTCTTTTCAGCGATTAATAATGTGATGTAACTTCGCAAAGAAAAGTTGTATCAACTTGGGGTTTTCAGTGTCTGAAAGCTCTAAATATCCTCTTTAGAAACATGTGTAAAACTCATTTTCGACCAGGGTCGACATGTGACTCATTCCCCTTGATCATGTCACAAATGAGGCTGCTTGCTTTTATGGTCATAAGTTTTAACCCAATTAATTCCAACAGAATAGATGTGGAAGTATGCTAAAGTTTAATAGTGAAGAATAGAGTTAACTGTAGATTGATACCTCACTAAAACAAAGAAATGTTTTAAAGTAATTATCAGATGTAACTCTCTCCACGCGGGTGTCGACTGTAGATGACAAGTTTCAAATTTTATTTGAATTTTTCAAAATTTCAGAATTGTAAATTTTCATGACCATATTTGAAATCAGGATGAAAAATGCATTAAAATGAGTACAAACAAGCCTAGTATTGGTTCAGTGGTTCTTAAAATAGCTCTTGATATTTTGAGAAAATTTCTCAAAACTTGGTCTTTTTATGTTGAAGCTTATGACTAGCACGCAGAGCATTAAGCATGAAAGTTATTGGCTGCTTTCTTCTTTCCTTTCCACCAGCAGCAGCACATTGATGCAAAGTAATTCCATCTTCAGCTACATTCACCCACTAAACAGGGATTTTATTGCACCATATCCCATAATGCAAATTATTAATTCAGGTGATCTTCAGGAGCAGGTGGTATAAACTTTATGCAGAGTAAGTGCAAAGTCCTAGTGCATGTATGATGGGATATTATCTGAGATTGAGATTTCTTGCTATGTTGTAGGTATGATGTTACAACTATGCCACAGACTTTGTCCATTATTATGTTTTGATAAATCCAAGTGTGTGAAAATCTTGGATCCAAAACATTATAACACGAAATACAAAATTACAAAATCATACAAAACAACAATGATTATGGTGGAGTGACTGTCTCTGAAAATAAAACTAAACATTACTTTGTGAAACTTGGGAAGTTCCAGTCACCGTTGAATGTAGCTCTCCAATAAAGGCAATACAAAACTTGCATGTAAGAGATTGGGGGGACTGAATGAACAAATGGCTAGGAAATGCAAGCTGGTTACATACCATAATTCCACCATCATACAAGGCACTAAAACAGCGCTCATCTACATGTGATTTACATTTAATGAGTTAGTATTAATCTAGATGTCAGAATATACATATCTTTTTATCTTCCATTTCTTTTTCAAAACAAATAATGTTTAAATATCAGACCTTGTCTTCAGTAATTCTTTAATATTTTTTAATAAAACAAGAAACACCGAATTTCATCAAATGTATAGTTTCTATATCCAGCTATTTTTAATATATTTTGCTCAAGGCTTTCTTTGTTAAATTGACTGGACAGACCTATTGATAGCACTGGTAGATTGTTGTAATATTCTGGAGATGATAGAAATAAGCTTTGAACTAAGTGTGTCACATTGATGTAATTGCAAATGTTACAATGCAGGATCTAACAATAAAAGTTATTTAAGGTCCTCCTATAGAGAGAACAGTTGAAAGAGACAATTTTGATATGTTGACTATTCTACTCTGATGCCGCACATTTGTTTTGTTGCTTGGTTTGTTTAGAGCTGTTGTCTAGATACCCTGAAGTCCCAGGTTAAAATCCCAGTTCAGGATGTTTTTTCATTCCGTTGCCAACACAAGGAAAACATAATTTGGATATTTTACCTTTAACCACATAGTAACCAATTTGAAAAAAAAAAAGTCTAATGTTTCTATCTAAGGACAGATTCACACACTCAAAGACATTTGTTTCCATTATATAAGCAAATAAAATAGCTTGAATCACTTCACTAATGTTTGTAAGTACATACATTAACTTATACTATCAGTGATAATGTTGATATATTTGACAAGAGCCCTACAAGTTATCTCTTGATTGATGATCTTGTCATTTGGCACTTAATTCATTACTAGAGGATACGAACCAAGCCAAAATAAATAGATAAATAGATAAATAGATAAATAAATAAATGAATAAATGAATAAATGAATAAATGAATAAATGAATAAATAAATCTGAATTAACAAGTGTGATATGATGTGCAATCTAATTGTTCTCAGCACTACTTGTTTGGATGAATTACAGAAACCAGGCAAACATTAAAAGTTTTAAACATTTTAAAATTTTGGTTTTGGTAAAAAATTATGTTTAAATAACATTTAATGTTGGGTTATGTGAATGTAATAAAAATATTAAAAACATGTTAAAGGAGAGAAAACGGCAATAATATTTCGAAAATGTCAGAATGTTATTGAATGATATTTTTAGCCATTATTTCATTTTTTCAAGACTAAAATAGCATGTTAGAAAGTTTTACAGGAAATTTTCACTAATGTTTTTGAATGTTGTTATTAAAATGTTTTACAACCTTTAGATGAATTGACATTTAATTGTTTGTTTTTCTTTCTTTCATAGTTTATTCCCTGTACTTGGGTTTGATGTGGGAAAAACATACAAAATAAACCATCAAACCCTACACACATAACAAGCAAGATACGTACATACATGTAATCAGTAAAGCACTTTATAATATAAAGGAAACAAACTTTAACTATAGACTGTATTCATAAAATATAATTACAAATCAAGAGTTTCATAATTCATACAACATACGAGGGGCTGTCAGTATGTTTTAAGAGTTGACTCGTGACATCATTTGTGGATCGTTTTCATGGCATTTCTCAATGATTACATAAACACTGTACCTTTGTCTTTCAAACAACACATGTAAAAATTCTATCACACACATGATTACGTAACAGCATTAGCATAAAATCAATGGTCTAGAGTCACCTGGTGAAATTGAGGCGTTTTTGTTAAGGGAAATAAGAGGCTGAAATGAGGTATTGTTGTATTTTCTATATTTTCACGGGAATTAAAGAATGGAGAATGCTGCCTTTTGGAACAGTAATAGAACACAAACTACCAGTTCATTAAACCATGTTTGTTGGGCTGTAAAGGTTTTAGTTTATTTAAAATGTGTGGTCAAATATGTCTTATTTTGACAAAAACAAGGCTTTTCTTTCTTTAAAAATCTTGATATTGCCAAAAATAGCAAACGTGGAAATATAATTTTTTTTGCCAGTTCTGTTGACATTAAAACGGGAGTTTCCCTAGAAAATATTTGAAACCGTGATTAAAAATATAACTGTTATTGTACCATTGTTACATTTATACAAAAAGTAGTGGTACAAAAGAGAGGCCATCGTTTGAATGAGAAATTTATTTTAAAACTTTTCTGTTCATTTCAGGTTGAGATCATCCATAAAAATTCATATGAATATTTAAATTACAATTTTCATAGCATTTTGTAATATTTTAGGCCCTATTTACATGGAATTTAGCAATATTTATGCATTTCCACCGTGTTGTATCGGTCATCCCACCTGCGCATGCGCAGATTGTTGTTTCATTTGCACCAGTTATCATCGCACTGAGTACCAGCTCTCACACGTGACCAGTCATTATATTTTAGTCTGTTTCATTTTGGAGATAATTAATGTCATTTGTAATAACTGCTTTTTCATTTTCGCCATTTTGCAGAATAATTTTGCTTCCATTCAAGCCCTAAAGTTGTTGAAGTTTCCAGACGTCCCATTTCCACCAAAGTTAAATGGCAAGTCTCATATTTTACCAAATGCAAACGGAGGACCTAGTGTTTATTCCTGCCCAAAACTAGCCATATGCACCTTGTACTTTTGCTGTGTTCGGACATTGTAAACATGTGTTTTTTCTGTAATTTAAAAGGCCCGCCTTTTTGCGTGATTTGTCAGTGTCCCTAGTATATTGATTTTATGCTAATGATGTTACGTAATCATGTGTATGATATAATTTTTACATGTGTTGTTTGAAAGACAAAGGTACAGTGTTTATGTAATCATTGAGAAATGCCATGAAAACAATCCACATATGACGTCACGAGTCAACTCTTAAAACATACTGACTGCCCCTCTTACAAACGTACATGTACCTTGCAACAAAAAAAACACAACACATGAAAAAAAAAAAAAATAATAATTTTAATTGTTTTTGACCATCTTCCTAATCATTTGGAAATGTTTTCTAAAATGTTTGAGTTTGCTGTGACAACTTGTTAACCATGAATAGACAGAAGCAGAAGGGAATGAATCTGGATTTAGAGCATTGTGTAGATTGTCTCATTGTTACTTGCATAGGGCATGGATTAACCCACTTAGATTACTTGGGAGAAACAGGAAAATGTTTTGTACAAACATCCTATAATCATGTGACAAATATTTGTACTGCTAATTATACATAATATGGTAAAACAGGGATTCTGTAAAAACTGATATTTGTAAAAACATTGTTATAAACCAGAGGCCATCCACAACATTTATTTAATGCCCCAATTATTTTTACAAAATGTAGGAACATTATTCTTTATCTATGCTGAAAATAAATGGAAGGAAGGGGCTGTTACATCACTTGGCTTTTTTAATGGTTATGGTGTGTGGTGCAATTTGGTGAATGGTTTTGCCACCCAACTAACACTCAAAATCAGATGAAAATGTGTGACATTTGATTGTATTTTGACAAAAATACCAATTTCTTCTTGAATACTAAATATCTTGAAATTGCACCCAGTACACAAACATTAGCTAACTATACAACTCAGATTGTATTTCATACACACATGAAGCACAAAGCACATTTGTATTCCATTTTGGCAACAATTCTTCAATATCACCAGTTTCCTATAGCTATGTTGATACTTTGCCCCAGAAATCAATCATCAACATGGAGATGATATAAAATATTTCCAAATATTCTAACCACCTCTCTGCCGATCCAGTAATTGCTTCAAGAATTTTGTGTACTATGGTATGTTTGCCCTTCTGGTATCCAAATCTTATAGGAAATATTGTCAAAACATACAGTTGACTTAGAAAAAGTTTGTGAGAGGTATCTCAAATCACCTCAAATACATCTGACTTTCTTCATTGAGTTTTAGCAGACAATGTGGTAAGGGTAAAATCTTATACACATGGGGTTGTATGATCTTTAAATTCAGACATAGACTTACAGCAATTTGAATGTTCTACACAACTCCTCTAGAATGGATGGAGGGTTAAATGGTGAGACTCATACAATTTTGATGGCATTTACAGTGCATAATGTTAACAATTTCATTTTGAGAAAGAAGTATCTAAAAGAAAAATTTAACTGTTAAAATTTGACTAAAATAATTTGGAAGTTATCAATTTAAGCAACTAATGGGATCATTCAGTTCAGATTAATTTAGTCAAGGTTTATAAACAGTACAGTTATAATTGTTAACTTAATGTTATTCTAAGCTAAGGTAAACTTCCTCCTTGATTAAAGAAGTGTTAGGACCTGATAAGATTTCCTTTTCAATTGTATGTCTAACTTGCAAGAAATGTCCAGTGGCAAAGCATTCTGGATCATGAATTGCATGAAGGACATTTCTCTGGAGATGTTAATACCTTCATAGGATTACAAGATTAAAAGCAATTGCTGCCACATGTATTTTGTTCATTTTGTGACAAACCTGTATCAACAAGATTGCAAAGAGACTAGCAAAAACACTGATTTAAAATAACACAAGTAATATGTTTAGAAGAAGTGTAAGTTATTGACAAAAAAAAAAAAGAAGGTTTTATTTCAAACTCTAATGGCGACCCGCAGGTCAAATTGCTAGAATTGTACATTAAACACACCTAAACAGAAACAATGCAATTTGCAGGCAGCAGCTTAATCAGCGCCAATATTGCAACATTGAAACAAACAACTATACAAACATCCAATCCAACCCAACCCCATCCCTCAGTATAGGCAATGAGGATAAAGTGCCTTGCCCAAGGACATAACACGTTGGCACGAGCGGGGCTCGAACTCCACAAAGGAAGAAGGAAGATCATGTTGGAACTTAAAGATCAGGGAAGCCATATTGATCAAGACACACAAACCTACACTCAACTAGGATGACAACCTGCCTGCTATTCTGGAAAGAAGGATACTCTTCATGCGATTCTTAAAAGAATTGAAATAAGAGAAGAAAACAAACATAATTGTTGTCTACATTTCAACAACAAAATTCTAAACAGTACTTGGCAGCCATTGCATTGAGAAATCTGAACAAAAACACATTAATACATAATCAAGAAGATCATACACCATGAATGTATTTGTCTTGCAGGCATACAGGTTCACACTATGTGACACTTTGTATAATGTGCACTCAGATTACATGAAAGTCAATTGCTGCCACATGTATTTTGTTCATTTTGTGACAAACCTGTATCAAAAAAGATTGCAAAGAGACTAGCAAAACACTGATTTAAAATAACACAAGTAATATGTTTAGAAGAAGTGTAAGTTATTGACAAAAAAAAAAAAAAAAAAAGAAGGTTTTATTTCAAACTCTAATGGCGACCGCAGGTCAAATTGCTAGAATTGTACATTAAACACACCTAAACAGAAACAATGCAATTTGCAGGCAGCAGCTTAATCAGCGCCAATATTGCAACATTGAAACAAACAACTATACAAACATCCAATCCAACCCAACCCCATCCCTCAGTATAGGCAATGAGGATAAAGTGCCTTGCCCAAGGACATAACACGTTGGCACGAGCGGGGCTCGAACTCCACAAAGGAAGAAGGAAGATCATGTTGGAACTTAAAGATCAAGGAAGCCATATTGATCAAGACACACAAACCTACACTCAACTAGGATGACAACCTGCCTGCTATTCTGGAAAGAAGGATACTCTTCATGCGATTCTTAAAAGAATTGAAATAAGAGAAGAAAACAAACATAATTGTTGTCTGCATTTCAACAACAAAATTCTAAACAGTACTTGGCAGCCATTGCATTGAGAAATCTGAACAAAAACACATTAATACATAATCAAGAAGATCATACACCATGAATGTATTTGTCTTGCAGGCATACAGGTTCACACTATGTGACACTTTGTATAATGTGCACTCAGATTACATGAAAGTCAAAGAAGTATCTAAAAGAAAAATTTAACTGTTAAAATTGGACTAAAATAATTTGGAAGTTATCAATTTAAGCAACTAATGGGATCATTCAGTTCAGATTAATTTAGTCAAGGTTTATAAACAGTACAGTTATAATTGTTAACTTAATGTTATTCTAAGCTAAGGTAAACTTCCTCCTTGATTAAAGAAGTGTTAGGACCTGATAAGATTTCCTTTTCAATTGTATGTCTAACTTGCAAGAAATGTCCAGTGGCAAAGCATTCTGGATAATGAATTGCATGAAGGACATTTCTCTGGAGATGTTAATACCTTCATAGGATTACAAGATTAAAAGCAATTGCTGCCACATGTATTTTGTTCATTTTGTGACAAACCTGTATCAAAAAGATTGCAAAGAGACTAGCTAAAACACTGATTTAAAATAACACAAGTAATATGTTTAGAAGAAGTGTAAGTTATTGACAAAAAAAAAAAAAAAAGAAGGTTTTATTTCAAACTCTAATGGCGACCCGCAGGTCAAATTGCTAGAATTGTACATTAAACACACCTAAACAGAAACAATGCAATTTGCAGGCAGCAGCTTAATCAGCGCCAATATTGCAACATTGAAACAAACAACTATACAAACATCCAATCCAACCCAACCCCATCCCTCAGTATAGGCAATGAGGATAAAGTGCCTTGCCCAAGGACATAACACGTTGGCACGAGCGGGGCTCGAACTCCACAAAGGAAGAAGGAAGATCATGTTGGAACTTAAAGATCAGGGAAGCCATATTGATCAAGACACACAAACCTACACTCAACTAGGATGACAACCTGCCTGCTATTCTGGAAAGAAGGATACTCTTCATGCGATTCTTAAAAGAATTGAAATAAGAGAAGAAAACAAACATAATTGTTGTCTACATTTCAACAACAAAATTCTAAACAGTACTTGGCAGCCATTGCATTGAGAAATCTGAACAAAAACACATTAATACATAATCAAGAAGATCATACACCATGAATGTATTTGTCTTGCAGGCATACAGGTTCACACTATGTGACACTTTGTATAATGTGCACTCAGATTACATGAAAGTCAATTGCTGCCACATGTATTTTGTTCATTTTGTGACAAACCTGTATCAAAAAGATTGCAAAGAGACTAGCAAAAACACTGATTTAAAATAACACAAGTAATATGTTTAGAAGAAGTGTAAGTTATTGACAAAAAAAGAAAAAAGAAGGTTTTATTTCAAACTCTAATGGCGACCCGCAGGTCAAATTGCTAGAATTGTACATTAAACACACCTAAACAGAAACAATGCAATTTGCAGGCAGCAGCTTAATCAGCGCCAATATTGCAACATTGAAACAAACAACTATACAAACATCCAATCCAACCCAACCCCATCCCTCAGTATAGGCAATGAGGATAAAGTGCCTTGCCGAAGGACATAACACGTTGGCACGAAAGCGGGGCTCGAACTCCACAAAGGAAGAAGGAAGATCATGTTGGAACTTAAAGATCAAGGAAGCCATATTGATCAAGACACACAAACCTACACTCAACTAGGATGACAACCTGCCTGCTATTCTGGAAAGAAGGATACTCTTCATGCGATTCTTAAAAGAATTGAAATAAGAGAAGAAAACAAACATAATTGTTGTCTACATTTCAACAACAAAATTCTAAACAGTACTTGGCAGCCATTGCATTGAGAAATCTGAACAAAAACACATTAATACATAATCAAGAAGATCATACACCATGAATGTATTTGTCTTGCAGGCATACAGGTTCACACTATGTGACACTTTGTATAATGTGCACTCAGATTACATGAAAGTCAAAGAAGTATCTAAAAGAAAAATTTAACTGTTAAAATTGGACTAAAATAATTTGGAAGTTATCAATTTAAGCAACTAATGGGATCATTCAGTTCAGATTAATTTAGTCAAGGTTTATAAACAGTACAGTTATAATTGTTAACTTAATGTTATTCTAAGCTAAGGTAAACTTCCTCCTTGATTAAAGAAGTGTTAGGACCTGATAAGATTTCCTTTTCAATTGTATGTCTAACTTGCAAGAAATGTCCAGTGGCAAAGCATTCTGGATAATGAATTGCATCAAATGTACAAAGAGATTTTCCATACAGTCAAGAGTGTCAGATATTGTGAGGACATTTCTCTGGAGATGTTAATACCTTCATAGGATTACAAGATTAAAAGCAATTGCTGCCACATGTATTTTGTTCATTTTGTGACAAACCTGTATCAAAAAGATTGCAAAGAGACTAGCAAAAACACTGATTTAAAATAACACAAGTAATATGTTTAGAAGAAGTGTAAGTTATTGACAAAAAAAAAAAAAAAGAAGGTTTTATTTCAAACTCTAATGGCGATGCAATTTGCAGGCAGCAGCTTAATCAGCGCCAATATTGCAACATTGAAACAAACAACTATACAAACATCCAATCCAACCCAACCCCATCCCTCAGTATAGGCAATGAGGATAAAGTGCCTTGCCCAAGGACATAACACGTTGGCACGAGCGGGGCTCGAACTCCACAAAGGAAGAAGGAAGATCATGTTGGAACTTAAAGATCAGGGAAGCCATATTGATCAAGACACACAAACCTACACTCAACTAGGATGACAACCTGCCTGCTATTCTGGAAAGAAGGATACTCTTCATGCGATTCTTAAAAGAATTGAAATAAGAGAAGAAAACAAACATAATTGTTGTCTACATTTCAACAACAAAATTCTAAACAGTACTTGGCAGCCATTGCATTGAGAAATCTGAACAAAAACACATTAATACATAATCAAGAAGATCATACACCATGAATGTATTTGTCTTGCAGGCATACAGGTTCACACTATGTGACACTTTGTATAATGTGCACTCAGATTACATGAAAGTCAATAATAGTGTGCTATTGCAGTATACAAGTAATCTTGAAGTTCATAATGAATTCGATGTTACACAAGCTGTTATTGAAGACTATAGACAATAATGAATAGTGATTGATATTAATACGGGTATGGTGGTAACAATTCATCCTACTGAATTACTCCCATAATAGTTATGCACGTTGAATTACCTGTTGAAAAAGCATACTTCTATTACGTGACACATCTTTTAAACAGGATCAAAATTTCAAACAACAATATTTATAGTGGTTCATTCCAAGTAGGATGTGACAATTTCAACAACCTATGTTTAAAGACAATCTTCAAGGCCAATACGTTTTCTTTGCTTTTTCATGGAGTCTTACACAAGCATTGCTTTTAAAATCACTTTTTGTATGCGTTTTGGTAAAATATAAGCAGGAAACTGATTCAATGGAGTAAGACATTGTGTCTGTATGATATGTTGACATTACCAATATACTTTTCATCTTGCAAATTATGCATAGTTTTTAGCTATTCACCAAGCAGTTATAAGTCTACATTTCAACAACAAAATTCTAAACAGTACTTGGCAGCCATTGCATTGAGAAATCTGAACAAAAACACATTAATACATAATCAAGAAGATCATACACCATGAATGTATTTGTCTTGCAGGCATACAGGTTCACACACTATGTGCCACTTTGTATAATGTGCACTCAGATTACATGAAAGTCAATTATGGTGTGCTATTGCAGTATATCTTGAAGTTAATAATGAATTTGATGTTTCACAAGCTGTTATTGTAGACTATAGACAATAATGAATAGTGATTGATATTAATACGGGTATGGTGGTAACAATTCATACTACTGAATTACTCCCATAATAGTTATGCATGTTGAATTACCTGTTGAAAAAGCATACTTCTATACATGATCTTTTAAACAGGATTAAAATTTCAAACAACAATTTTTATAGTGGTTCATTTTAAGGCGGATATGACAAATTCAACAAGCATATGGTTCTTTTTATCTTTTCAGTTTTCATAAGGCCTAAAAAAGAAAATTGTTTGATTGGCGTAACATGAAAAAAAAAAAAAAAATAGGTAGGTCGATCGGCAATTTTTTTTTTTTTTAAATTTTTTTTACGTGCATTTTAAGCTAAAAATCATGAATTTTTTTTTTTTTTTTTAATTTAAATCTTTTTTGATTTTTTTATTAATTTTTTGCAAAAAAATAAGAAAAAAAGTCTAGGGTCGGGCCTATTTTTAGGGTCGGTCGGGTTACGCCAATCAAACAATTTTTTTTAGGCCTAAGTCTATTGTTTTTTGTCTAGATTAGCACCAACCCTCTCATCACAGGTTTTCATGTTAGAAATTAACATAACTTACCAAAGCGAAAACAGAAATTCACTTGCTTCAAATTATTAGTAACTAACAAAAGGCTAGAATAAAAGAATGGTCACACCTAGCAGGCTAACACTTCAGAATAACAATGACTTACGAAAATGAATACGGAAACAGAAACTAAACAGATAAAAGGACCCTATGTAAAAAATATACATGTAACCACCAGCAATTGGGGACAGGAACACTGAGGTTTATTGCCTTACCGTGAACATACATTACTTGAGAGGGCTTTTGTTACAGCAAAACAGCAAAGATCGAAATTGAAATTGCACACTGTGGCACACCTTATCCTTTTCTGCCTACTTCCACAAATTGAGAGAGGACACGTCAAACAGGTCCCTCGACATTGACTGATGAACTCGAGGTAGTCTTATCTTTTAGCTAAATTACACATATTCATTTCCTTTCATAACAACTAAAATCTGTATTTCAGGTGTCAAATCAATGCAATATTGATCAATATGATCTTTCCAATTGTTTTGTAAGAATGAAATCTTCAGGCAACAGGTTGTCAGAATGAACTCTAACGGCAGCAGGTACTAGTTGTATGAGATAAATCTGTATGTGGAAATGTATAATATTGTGGAATTTTACTCAAGATAGTTTTGTCTGTTAACTAAATTGCACATATTAAATTCCTTTCATAACAATTTAAATCTGCATTGCACATGTCAAATCAATGCAATATTGATTGATATAATCTTTAAAATTGTGTTGTAAAGATGACTCTTTAGGCAGCAGGTTGTAATAATGAACTCTTACAGCTGCAGGTATACTAGTTGTAGGAGATAAATCTGTAGGTGGAAATGTGTGATATTGTGGAATTTTATCTCTAAGCATACCAATCAATATTATCAAATGTAATCAAAAATGTTGTTTGTCATTGCAAATCTTGCTGAAAATCATAGGCTATCAGAGGCGGATCCAGGAATTTTCGGCCCACACAAAGTAAAAAAAAAAAAAAAAAGGAAGGTTTTATTTCAAACTCTAATGGTGACCCGCAGGTCAAATTGCTAGAATTGTACATTAAACACACCTAAACAGACAATGCAATTTGCAGGCAGTAGCTTAATCAGCGCCAATATTGCAACATTGAAACAAACAACAATACAAACATCCAATCCAACCCAACCCCATCCCCCAGTAGGCAATGAGGATAAAGTGCCTTGCCCAAGGACACAACACGTTGGCATGGCTTATGGATTATGAGTCGGGCGCCTTATCCACTCAGCCACACGTGCTCCCACAAAGTCAGGCGCCGCTCTGCAAAAATACACATAGTCAGCGCCGCACTGCAAAAATTACAGGGGCGCGTGCCGGGTGCGCCCCCCTCTCTAAATCCGCCCCTGGCTATGTCCCAATGGAGAAACAATTTCCTCTATTTTTTAATCATGTAAAGTCACGGTACTTTGGTAATCTTATCATCAGCACAATGAAATAAAAAGGAAAGAAGGGGCAAAAAGGTTCAAATCATATTATGTTCTGCACAAGTCACACTCAATGTATGTTTACCTTGGTCATCAGGCATCGTGGGGAAAATTTTGTTTTGTATCAATTCTTTTCTTCCAGCCACAGATGTCTTCAAATTTTGACAAAGCTTGCAAATAAATATCAGTGTTAATGATCGATGAGCTGTATCCGCATATGATGATGCTTTGATGAGTTCTTTTGCACTTTCTCAAATTGACTAATTAATTTCTGCACCTCAATGGCCAATTCTGGTTGGAGCTGATGTAGATGGCCCTGTAAGGTGTTGGTCATAAATATACAGAAGAAGATTTAACCCCTAGAACCCCCCGAATGGCCAATAGAGTCACATTTCTTTTTTTTTTATGATCAAGCAAACCCAGTGGGACCATTTGTACTTGTAAGTTGTAAGCATATTGCTATCTAGTCAAGATATATACACATTGCTATCTACTGAAGATAGCAAACTTAAGACCCTGTTATCTTAGCCATTTGTTTAAAAGCTTTTAAACTTTTATGTTGAGAAACCCACTACCTGAGCACACTTTGCACCAAACATCAAGCTCAACTATGCCATGTGATACCCAACAATTTAAATTCATGCCAGGCTGCTTCAATGTACCTGATTTTATTCAACACTGTTTGAGGTTAGGTAATTGTTGGATGTGACTGATGGATACAAAGGATTAGTCACAAACCCTTCAAGTATCAGTAAACAGGTGTGCAAGTATGTTGATGTAAATACTTTATGTAGTAATTCACTTTAACAGGTGCTTGTATGTTGACTATTATATGTCATCCTGGTGCCAGTCCTTCTGTTGAAGCACATTGGGCTATTGCAGTTGAAATCCATACATCCCCTATGGAAGACATGACCTTAATCTCCCACACAGGGGTGTAGATTTTAATTACAGCCACCCATTTTGGTAACCCCATTTTAAATTAATACTCCCTCTATGGAAGATTAAGGTCATGTCTTCCTTAGGAGATGTGTGGATTTCAACTAGAAGAGCTCATTGCGTAAGGCAAAGATTGATTGACATTAGATGACAAATTAGTCATTACTCGGCAAAGTGTATAGATTTTTTTTCCACAAGTTTCTTTCTTTAAACATGTCCATATCAGTGTGTGTTTATGGTCATTAACCTAGGAATATTGCTTCTTGTTTCTTTGCCTCTAGTAGCCTGCATGCTGCTACCTGCATTCACAGCAAACCATTATCTATTATGCCAAAAATTGCCTCCACTCAAGCAAGTTATTTAAGAAAGTGCTGAAAATGAGTGAATTAGTCGAGTCAGTTGCAAATTGATGCTTTAGCTTATATCTATTGATGGGCCTAGCTCCCTTAGGCCAAACATCGCATTAGGTTTCCTCTCATTTAACTTAAGTGTTCTATGAATACCGGCATGTGGTTGATTTCCATATCTAGCAGGGGGTATTCTAACCTTTTTAATCTAACCTCTGATGCCCATTTAGCACTTCCCTCCCTGTATCATTTTGATTGGTAAATCAACTCTTTCAGTATCATTTATATCCTTGGAGCTGTGTTTGGAGCCAGATTGCTTCAATATGTGCTTTTACCATCTATTAGTACACAAATAAGTTGCTTTTTTATTTTGTCATTGTTTCAGCAGTCAGAATTGATTTGAAGTAATAAATTTCACAGAACAGTCAACTGAACACATTTGATATCGCATTACTTTGTCTGTTGTTTAATTTCCTAGGGGTATATATTATCTTTCTTTTTAAACTATTTTTTCAAACAGTAAGCTGTAGATTATTTTATGTAAATCCTGATGGTAGGTACAAAATATATATTTGGTTAGCATCAGCTTTGATGTAGGTGGCAGATTTGAGTTGGAAATATTTTTTCTGAAGATAAACTTCTTTTTCTTGCCTTTAACAATGAATGTGTTTTTGTAGTTCAGTGTCATGCGCAGTCAGCTAAAGCTTTTAGATCATTGCAGATTGGCATAGAAGATTTCTTGATTGTTTTTTATTCTTCATAATGATTACAGTTATCATCAGTGGCATAGCCAGTGGGGGCAGTGCCCCCATCATTGCCGCCGGTTCATCTTAGGCCGTCGGTAGACAACAGGCCTTGGCTACAAAAAATTGGGGGTCAACAATAGACATTTATGTGTACACATGGTGAAGAAACCAAGAACATGTCACTCAAATACTTGAAATTTTTGATATGACTCTTCCTTTTTGGCTGTTAACATTAGCACATTGAATGATATTGATATATAACATAAACAGATAAAAACGCTGTGAAATTTTTTTGCACAATTTTGCCCTAACCTCCCACTTTTTAGATTTTCGAGGACCGCACTCGCCCAAAAAAATTGGGGTCAACAATTCACAACTTTGGTCGGCAAAAATATTTCCATCAGTACATTTACAAGTTGTGCCCCCTCGGTTTCGAAAACCTGGCTACGCCACTGGTTATTATTAGTTGAATTTGTTAATTATTATTAAAGTATCAAAGAAATAAATGTGCTAATATCAATGTGAATAAAATAAGCAGCATTGCTTGTTGGAATTACAGTGAAGTTGAATGTTCATAATTATACATGTGTTGCATATACATTTTGGACTTGTCCTTGAAACATGGAGAATATTAAAGTTATTCCAGTTATTTTGTAATAAAAGATTATAATTTTAATTGCATTCCATTGCAAAAACTCTCTACTGAAAATATTGTTGCATAACTTTCAGGAATTGAGAGTAGTTAAAGTAGGTACAGCCATGCCTAGTCTTCAGAGGTATGTGAGTGTGATCATCAGATGCCTATAATGATCACATGGAGTGTAATTTACATCAGTGTTGGACACCTTTATGCCAATCTACCTGCATGGATAAGCATAAGTAGCCTCAATGGACATCTAGAAGAATGACATGTTGATAGGAGCAAAGTCTCTAAGTGAATTTAATTGCATAGATAAATACATTAGTTGTCTACAAATGGCATCAATTCCAAAGGTTAAAGACATGAGGGATTTGATGTAAATTTGGTTCATGTCTGTCAATGTTAAATCCTATGAAGACAATCGTGTTGTCTTTTAAGTAAAAATTTGATTGTGTTTTATATGGAATGCTTAGATTTGTTTTGTAAAGATCTAGGGATTAGGACGGAATGCAAGGTATGATTAAAGTATAATAGCTTTCATCCTATTTACAGTTGATCTCAAATGGCCTTTGACCTCATTGTGTGATGACCTTGAACACCACCATTACATGAAAGTTCCTATAGTGTTACTATGGCCAAAGTTGGATTGCAATTGGATTTGAACTGCTCATGTGAAACTAGATGTGTCATTTCCAACCTATTTTATAAGTTGAACTCAAATGATTTTAAATCTTAGTATGCTACATTGATTGCCACCAATATATAAAGGTACCCATAATGCAGGTATGACACATGTTTGGTTGCAATAGGATTTTAACTGGTCACTAGAGCAAATTATAACCAAAAGCCTTACCTAAATGTTCACTTACAGACAGACAGACAGACAGACAGACAGACAGACTGACTGACACACAACTCATGATGCCATAAGGTCTTGTTCTTCGGATGACCTAAAATTGACTCTACCTTGTGAGGCTTGCACAAAATTGCAAGTTAACACTATTTTGCCCATAATTAAGTTGAATTTTTGTTTCAAATGGGCCAAAAACAAGATGCACATTGCAGTATTGGTGTAATTTCTGCCCGGTAGATCGAGCTGGCCAACCTGGTAAATGCCTGGTAACACTACTTTACACACCTTAATTAATGGGTGGCTATGTCTTTCCATATTATGGATAGTTTCTTTATCATGAATGGTGATGAAATTAAATTAAGATCCACTTAGTGTTTCTAGAAGTACTTTTTTCAAGATTCCTACTACTACGACTTAAAGGCCCTTTCAGTGATTTCACAGGAACATTAAAAAAAATGGAAATTTGTCAGAGTTGCTTAGAAATAAAGAATAAGTCTACAGAATTTCATTAAACCACTTTTTCCCTGAATACATCGACAAATTAGTCAAAAACAGAAGTTTTAGAAAGGTTTTCTACTTCAACTCAGATCGACTCGAGAAAATCGAGATTTTCGTACAGTCGCCACCAATCGACTGGAAAACTTCCTAGTCCAGTGTTTCTAACACGGGGAAGTAGAGTCTAAATTGATTTAAAACAGGCGCTTAATTTTTGTAGTAGAAAACAAAACCGAAACAAAATAAGCAATTAAACATGTTAAAGGTCACGAGGCAAACTAACGGTCAATTCAAATATGAAAAACAGTTAAAATTGTGTATTTTGTTTAAAATAGTAGCTACTGATGTAATAAGTAGTAGAAACAATACATAGCGCGTGTTAGTGCGATGGAAGTGAGCTTCTTTCGATCTCGAGTCGGACTTTTTGTACTGTCAGTATCAAAAGTCCAGAATCATGCAAATGCTTTATTTTGTCTAAAATACACGGCTTTCGACCGAACCACTAGCAGGCTATGTTAGCACATCTATGCCAATTACAAAGGTACCAAAATCTGAATTTTGATGATTTTTACGATCGTCCGGATGAGCAAATCACTGAATGGGCCTTTAAATACCATGCCCCTGGTTGTTCATGGGTTTCTATTGTGTCTTAATCCAATGGTCTCTGTTTGTTAAAACCAGAAAGAAAGGTTTGAAAATGGTAGTCACTCCCAATTCTAAAATTTTATAATAATTATTATGCTTGATGATTTTACAACTTTGCATTTTGTAAGAAATTCTTGAAATGTTTTTAATGATCTGCTCTTTCAAAAACCCTAACCCAAGTTAATAGTATAACATGCACAACCCATATACTGTTAGTGCAAAAGTCCCAACAACATCATGCTTTTGATCATTTATATGAGCACTTTAGCATGCTGAATAAAACACCAAGGATATTACATTCACTCTCACTCACAATTATTTATAAGCAGATAGTTTAGGTAGGCTTTTAGTTTGCATTAAAAACGTTACTTATTTATTGGAAGTCTAGACATTGACATAGCAGATAAGTGCATATTTTGTTTATCCAAGATCAGTTTTCTCTTTTCTTTATGATCAGTTTTCTCTTGTTTTATGATAACGAATGTGATTGAATTGCTTCCAAAGGAGAAGAAAAACACAAACTTAATTAGATAATAATGAAACAAAGTCATTATATTGCACAACATTACAAAATGCTTGAATGATCTACATCAATTCTGACAAAGAGGAGAACACATTGTTATTTTATTACCTTAGGAAAGGAAGAGAGAAACAGTTCAAGTTTTCAAGGAACTTGAAGAGTAATAATCTAATTTTTTGTCTTTTACTAGCTTTACTTAATTTATTTCTTTTACTTTTATTACCTTAGGAAAGGAAGAGAAACAGTTCAAGTTTTCAAGGATTTTGAAGAGTAACAATCTTAATTTTTGTCTTTTACTAGCTTTATTTAATATTTGTCTTTTACTTTTATTACCTTAGGAAAGGAAGAAAGAAACAGTTCAAGTTTTCAAGGAACTTGAAGAGTAACAATCTGAATTTTTGTCTTTTACTAACTTTACTTAATTTTTGTCTTTTACTTTTATTACCTTAGGAAAGGAAAAGAGAAACAGTTCAAGTTTTCAAGGAACTTGAAGAGTAACAATCTTAATTTGTGTCTTTTACTAGGTATTATACAATAACAACTGGAGGGAAATGTGGAAGTGTGGGAAGCAGCTAGCCACATTCTCTAGGACATGTTTGTGTAAGATGATTTTGATATAAACTTGAATTAGCAGCAAAGCCCTTGAAGGCATTATTTGTATCTATTACACGGAGATAAACAGTGTGAAAATAAGAGGTAAAAAGATCCAACTAGCTGCACAAAGCTAAGATAAATGTAGCACAATGTTTTAATGGCTCATCTGCTTGATAGCTCTTACTTCCTGTCAAAGGAACACACTTGTATTTTATCCTAAATTAGAAATCATTGAAGTGGTGTCATTCACTCCTACTGATCAACTCTTACTGTTACTGTAGTGTTGAGTTACTGCTAATGCTTAGCAATTAATGGTAAGACACGTTTGAAACATAGTCAAAAGACAGCTGTTACTTTGAATTAGATAATGACCATTCCATGTAACCAGACATTTGAGTTATACTTTTATCATTCAGTAGACATGAATAACGACATTTCATTGGTTAATAGCCAAATTATATAATTTCGTATTGTTCAGCGTTCATAAATTACCGTACAATATATAGCCGTATTATTCAGCTCTTAATCAGTACCGGCAATTAACGGGCCTACATACTCGCGTTGTATTGTACACTGTGCTGATCGCGTATGCGTGTAGAGCGTCAATTACGCGATACCTCGGCGTCGCGTGCTAAGTGTCGCGTGGCGTTGGCAATGGCGCTGTATTACACGGCCTGGTGGTAGTTGCATGACAGAAAAATGTAAAGCATGCATGGAAGAGTTTGGTGTAGGCCTATATTTTGATCATTTTATGATTGTGGTATTATTTATTATTATTTATTTATTTATTTATTTATTTATTTATTTATTTATTTATTTCTTTGTTTGTTTGTTTGTTTGTTTGTTTGTTTGTTTGTTTGTTTGTTTGTTTGTTTGTTTGTTTGTTTGTTTGTTCATTTAATATTTATTTAAATTCATGTCTACTGAATGATAAATTCGTAACCCCCTGTCTGTTCATATGCAATACGAAAAATATCACTGGTTTTGAGGTCGTATCACACTCGGCCTTGCCTCGTGTGATCGACCTCAAAGCCAATGATATTTAAATATTGCATGAACAAACAGAGGATAACTAATAGTATTTTGTCTATGTATTTGTTAGATGAACATGATGTGGAGCTTGGTTCTGATACAAAACAGCAAAAGCTTAATTGCTGTTGCTAATTCCCCAGTTTCTATCCATGCACACTCTTATAATAAAAATGCTCTATGGGTTCTACATGCAGGACAGCATAAGGCAAAAGGTTCTAACTCCGTAAAGGTTCTTTCTGGCCTTTCCAGAACATTTTTTCAGGTCTAACTAGTTCATTCTAGCCTTTCCATAACCATTTTTGGTTCTTCATAGAACCGTTTAAAGTTACAGATGCAGGCCAGCTCAATTACTTTAAACATAACATGCTGTGACTGCTAAAATCAAAGAGTGCTCTATATGTAATATATTATGTGAGAGCAAAACATTTGATACATATATTTTTCCCTGTTTGAGACCTTGTTATCATGCTAGTCTTTCTAACTGTAATGATCCAGGAGTTATTCAGGAAGAGGGGAAACCATGCCTTGGTGTGGACCTGTCTGTTAAAGGGGTTCTTCGGAAAAAAATTACGGGGATGTGCCATGCTGACTTTCGGTTGCTGACTTTCTCTATACCATATCCCAAAACCGTGGCACATCCCCATATACCTTCAACCAGGGAGAACCCCCTCCGGGGTTAAAGATAGGAAAGAGAGGCTGCAAAAAAAGGAGAAACTTTGTCTCCTTACATATTTAAACTGTACTTACCAAAATATTGTACACTTTTTATCAATATATTTATTAGTTCCATACTCTTACCCTCTTCTTTGTAAATTGTTGTTAAAATGATTTTATAACAGCAATTTGTGTTAGTTCACTTTATAACCCTGAACCAAAACATTAACAAAACATTGCAATCATTGATTTCATCTCTTTGCCTTTGTGTCATTCAATGTAGTAATTGCAAAATCAGACATCTTTTGTGTATTTGAGGCATGAAGTTAATCATGTATGAATATTTGAGTATATTAAAAACTAACTCATTAAGAAGATATATTTACACTTATGTATGAAGCAACCCAATTATCACAGACAACACCTGTTCTCAGAAGATGACATGTATGAAAAGAAAATATATATTTCAAAAAGAATGAGGTTAATCATACAAGTAATCTATTAAAACAAATATGTACTTTGTAATACCAAGTATTTATGAGTTGAGTTGTAATGATGTGCTACAGTAAAGAGCCATCAGTTTCAATTCTTAATCTAATCATTACCTTGATTTGTTATTGATTGCTTACATTATACACTGGTGTAATTCTTTGCAACACTTAGTGTATATTCATTTCAACACTAGGATGGAAAGTGCCAGATGGAATTTGAATTGTCTTTGGTTTGCCTAGCACAATTCTGTCATGGTACTGCATGTACCAGGTATGTTTCGTTAATGCTCATCCACACCCCTGTTGCAGCCTGTGACAGGTAACTTTCATGTCATTGGGTAGATAAATTTCGAAAAGTACCCATCCATGTGATAGACAGTATTAGACAAACCTGAATAATTCAAATGTCAGGCCCTAGTAATTTGTTAGTTGGACTGGTAACTTTGTAGAATTACTGAACAGCTGTTAGCAAATGTTTAGTACATCCCCGGGTACTTATAACCAGGATTGCTGATGAATTACTGGACAAATCAGCTAGTGTCAGCAAATATTAACCAGGATTGCCAATAAATTACTGGACAGATCAGCTAGTATCAGAATAATGTTATGGTATGTTCAGGGGTACATGTGATCAGGATTGCAGATGTATTATTAGACAGATCAACTAGCATCAGCAAAGTACTTTCAGAGGTACATGCAACCAGGATTGCAGATGAATTCTCGCTATTAGCATAATAAAGGCGCCGCCAGCGGATTTGCGATGTAATCGTGATGTATCATGGGAAAAGTCGACATCAAGTCCGCATAATCTGAATATTACCATGCTATTACATAGGAACACGTGACAATATTTTTTAGTTTGTCAAAATAAAGGTGTTACACGCGAATCGATACTCAATAATACTTAATAATGTGATTTGAAATGTGCACAATTAATTTTTTCTCTATCGATTTGCGTGTAATACCGATTATTTGACAAACTAAAAATATTGTCACATGTTCCTATGTAATAGCATGGTAATATGCGCGGACTTGATGTCGACCTTTTCCCATGATACATCACGATTTTCCCATGATACATCACGATTACATCGCTGGCCGCTGGCGGCCCTATTATTGCGAATAGCGAGAATTGCTTGACAGATCAGCTGGTGTCAACACATGTTATGGGTTCATTTACGGGTATTGGATAGATCAGCTAGTGTCAGCAAATGTTTAGGTACATTTAGCAGTACATGTTACCAGGATTTGTAAATGAAAATGTGGAACTAGAGCAACAAACGAAAAAGTGTATATTTTTTGTTCAATAGTGGAATCTCTGCAGAGTGCAGAAACTCCAAAGGTGAGTGTGTCCAAACATGCACCTTTTGGCAGTTCATTTTGCTTCTCTAAATTCTTAAACTTAACTCTAAAACTGGTTATGTGAAACTTCTGATTTTACATAGTGTTTGCTATATTATGCCTTTGGCCTGACAATGACAGCAATCCTGGCTGTTGTGCAGCCCTGTTGTGTACTAGTAGACTATAGCCGTGTTAATACCTCAATGCTGTATATGGCCATAACCCCTTTCAACACAAAATTAGAAACAATCCCCACCACTGAGCTATTGATAACTTGTTGTTCGTCTTTAGAATCAAAATATATGTAACTGTTACAACAAACTCTGAAAGGATGCTTACACAACATCTGGAAGCATCTTAAAGTCTTACCGGGGTTTTTCAGAGATTTTCTACTTAAATATTTTGTCCGACTGCATCACCAAATGATCAACAATAATAACTCTTGTTGGTCATAATATGTCTATTTTATAAAACTTTGCATAACTCAAGATGTAAAGTTTAAATTGCTCTCTCAGTGTCACTTGCTAGGATACAAATTTCCCTGATACAAAAAGTATGAGAGTACATTTATTTTGATGTCAGATTTTGTTGTTCACATTTGTCATTTGTCCACTTTATTAGCACATCTATGCTTGTTCCAAATTGCAAAAATCTTACTTTTGATGAATTTTAGGGTGGGCGAGTCTTTTTGATAATCCCTTTAAATTGATGTGATTTACTAGAACCACCTGCTATGTTTTATAAATAATGCTGTTCCCAAATCTATAGGCGGAAGTAAAAGTAAAAAAGAAAAAGGACAGTCATACCAGAAGCATAGCTTACACAGAAGTGCCCATCAATACTTCCATCTTATTGGGGATGAATTCTGAGTATAACTTAGAAGTGCATGGGGCTACTCCTCCCACACATTATACCTTATTTTCTGCACCTGGGTGGAGAGAGACAACATGGGAAAAGGGGTGTGTCTTAGGGCACAATACAACGGCATAACTACAATCTTGGAATCAGGAATCATACCCCTGTTCCACCACATAGGGAGACTATTATGTTGCTTAAGTATGATCAAAGAACATGTTGAGATACTGTGTCCTTCTTGGCATCAGTATAGACTGCTTTGCATTCCCTTTGTTAAACAATTCACACCAGTTGTGCCATTCTATAAAACACAGCACATCCCCAGTGACTGCTCTGCCCAGAGAAAAAGGGACTGCTGACTTTATGACCTTGTGACCCACCATATCTTAAAGCCTTATTCTTTATTCAAAATGTTGAAATAATATTAGTAATAACTGACGGTAAGGGTTGATGTCCATTTTAGGTCGAACTAACAAGGTAAAGTGAAAGCAACCCCACTGGTAATTTTGCTCTGTTGACCAACAATCCAGCAAACACAAAAACGTTTTAAAATCATTTTAAATAAGTTATATTTTGGCTTTTGGTTTAGGTAAAAACGTTTTAATAACATTAAAATGTCGGGTTATATAAAGGTCATGATAATGTTTTAAAACGTTTTTTATGAACACACACTACAACAATATTTTTAAATGTTTTCAAAAAATGTTATTGTAAATTATTTTTGCAAACATTTTTGCCAAATATTGTGTCAATACTTAAATAACATTATGTTAAAATATTTGAACCCAGCAAACACAGAAATGTTCTTAAAATGTTTTTTCAAAACCTTTTAATAACATTTAAATGTCGGAGTTATATAAAGGTCATGAAAACGTTTTTAAAAGCGTTATTGAAAATATTTTGGGCAAACATTTTTCTTAAAATATTTTTCAACCCCAAAATAACATTCTGTTTAGAATGTTTTGTATCAAGTTTTCAAGAATGTTTTTGGAATGTTATTAAAACATTTTTATACCCTTTATATAACCCGACATTTAAACGTTTTCTGTAAAACATTTTTGTTTGCTGAGCAGTAGATTATCAAAAAATGTTTTTTGAGGTTATTAAAACGTTTTATACTCTTAATATACCTTTTATATAACCCGACATTTAAACGTTTTCTGACAACCTTTTATAACCTTTTGCGAATGATGTCGAAAACGTTTTGTGTTTGCTGGGAAATTTGGCTGATTCCATTTAGGTGCAAGTTGGGACATGTGTAAACATTACAAATATGTAAAAAAGCAGGTTTGAAAAATTTAACCAATTTCATATTATAAGATCGTACATTATAGGTTTAAAGCCACACATAAAAATAATAGATGTGGAAATAAGAGTATAAACTGACCAGTAGATACCAGTTAGGTGATCTGTCACTGGGAAAAATGACATTCCAATATTCCCCTTTAACACATAGGCCAACCCCTGTTTTAGTTATTTTTAAGCACATTGAATGTGATGTTAAAAAAATATTGTAAACTGGAAGTATAAAACTGCTGAGAAATAGCTGGTTAGTTTAATCATCTAAATTAATCCAAACTAGTCCAAAATGTTAAGTCAACATCTGGCACAGCAGACATGTTCTAAACTTGCATTTGACTGTGCAAAGTCTGTCCATTAAATCACAACCACCTACCTAGAGTAACCAAAGTAGATTGCTATTTACTGACTCATTCCTGAAAATGTTTCATGATATGGATACAACAGCTTGTGCGGCTGTGTTCACATGAGCTAACAACTTGCGGTGTCATCACCAGACACGCAACACCCCAGGTGTGTCCAGTTTCAGCCACTGAATTTCAACCTCCTCCAAGTCATTGCTGCACTACTTGCAGGGATATAACTTATCGGGAAGTGTCCGGAATTTAGGAAATTGAGATACTTTTCCGGAAATCTTTTTTTTTTCAATTCAGGGCAATGATAATTTGAAATGTGGATTGTCAATTTGAACATTGTCTGTCATAGAATATAACAGTTTTGATTAATAAAATGTGCTGTTTATACAGAATTTGACCTTATCAGCACCCCTCCTCTAATAAGAATCTCCCTGCAGAATTTTTTGGGTGACATCTAACCCTCTTTTCTTCAATGCCATAAAATGTCTGAATAGCATTGTCTTTTAAACTTTATAGTTTAGGATTATGCTGATTTCATAATATTAATAAGTGCCCCCTTAAAATCACTAACTTAAGCACAGGTTGAGTAGTACATGTGGGATGTTTCTTACTTAACTCCTGCTGAATGCTCAATTGCCATAGATTTTCAGGAAATGGTCAAACAACTCAGTTACATGTATCATTGTACTTGGAGTGTGCACCGGAAGGAGACATACTGAAGTGCTGACCAGGCAAGTTGTAACAAATACTGCACATGTATACATTTTATAGATATTTTTGTTGATTTTGAATGAATCACTGCCATAGTTTTGATCATTTTGTGATTTAATTGACCGAGAAAAAAAACAACATATTAATTCGACCCAGGTCATCAGGTGGTGCTATATTGGTGTGCTGACAACGCAAGTAAAATGAAATGGGATGTCTGCACAGCACAAACCCAAGTGTTTCACTTCTGCAGTGAATTCTGAGTTTCCAGCTGACATGCCTCCAATTATGTTATGACACCCCAAATTTTCTTCGCAGATAGCAATTTTTTTGGTGGTGGTACTACACCTCTAATTTTCTTAGACAAATGACACTCCAAGTGTGTCCACATGGTTATAAACCTGAAATGACACCTCAAATGTTTTGTCAACCTAAATGTTCACTTTTGTGTGGACACAACTAATGTTACTAAAATTAGTCATGTTGTATGATAAAAAGGACCTGCTAGAATGACAGGTGCCTTTTGCAATCTTGCTTTTTTTAGTGTTATTAACTTGTCTTATTTGATGAAGTAACTCATTTGTATAATTGGTAAATCCATTTTCTTAATACCGTACTAGAAGTACACTATAAGAAAAAAAACTCATCAGTGGGCAATGTGCAAGTCACTAGGGCATGATTGTTGGATTTATTCTCAGATGGATGTTTTTGTGTCCCGATTCTCCTTTGTTCTTTGCCCTCTTAAGAGTTATTTGAGTAATTAATCTATCAAGCACCAGTTGCTTCACATAATTTTCTACAGTTCTTACAGATGAAAAAAACAAACAAACATGCAGATAATAAGTATGGTGACGGATGTGATCAGTGACCAACATTTCATGATAGATATTGTTTTTACAACCTTTACTTCTGGATTTGCAGGTTTAAGAGCTATTTTGAATGTTCTTTTCTGAGAATTGAAATATGTTATGTTATGTTTGTTAGATCAGTGTGAGTGCTTGTCCAGCCCTCGGCAGGATAGTACAAAGGCTTCTCATGCGGGATGTTTGAATCTAGTTCAATGTGGACTAGCTGTTAAGATGACCACACCATATGTGATTCATGCTCTATGTCCTGATTTTCATTGGATATACTCTGAACTTGTCCGCGTTTGTTTCTTGTTTAATAGAGGGTATGCAATACGACGTCACTCATGACAGAGTCATCCTAATTTAAATAAAATTCTGTCCTCCATTAAGGTACCACAGGGCAATTCGCATGATACTGCAATAAAACAGGTGATAGGTATGAATGGTTGTGGAATCGATCTAGAGACCTGTCCCTCTGCCATCTTAAGCTATCAAAGAACTGTCCTCCAGCATGGCTGCCATTTCAATTGTTATACCGGTCCGGTTGATTTATTGCATACACTCTATACTGTCTGTATGTATTGAGTGTGCAGAACCTTTATTCATGTAGAAATTGGTTCTTCAGTTGTTATGTCAGGTTTTTAAAAGGAACTTGTTCGCTACAAAAGGCTGCAGATCCTGTAATGGTTCTCTAAAAGGGTTGCAAATTTTCAGGAATGGATTTCCCCCAGAGGACACTTTAGAACACCATTTGAACCCTTTCTTCTTATACTGTTGACTTTTTAACATATGAAACATAAAGAGTGAGTGTTAAAAGAAATCTAAAATCTTTGGTTTCTTTTTCTTTCTTTTTTAACTATAGGGCTGTCAGGAACTATCAGGGAAGTATTTTAACAACACAAACTAAGGAGTGTTCAGAAATACTTTGGTGGGGGGGCTGGTAAAAAGGGAGGGGCCAAAAAGTTTTGGACCTTAAAAAAGGGGACCAAAAAGTTTTAGGTGGTAGGAAAGGGGGCCAAAAAGTTTTCCACTTTAAAACCAAAATATTTTTGCGTGCTTCTCGCGCATTGAGACCCTCTATATCACTTTTAACATGGGCAAGTTTTGCTTTTTAGTGCTTTTGTTTGAAAAAAGGATGGCACTTAGTGTACACATATATATATATTAATTAATAGAATTTTATATCTCTTCAAAGTAGGCTACAAACATGATTATGTACCATCTGATCAAAATACAACTAAATCAAGAAAATATTGCAAATAAATTGGATTTCTTTGCACGTAAACTGCACACTTCAGTTTACTATTTCTCATTGCAAATTTATTTGGTACACATATGCCCATGGATAGATTTACCGTGGCATAGGGCAGAGTGGGCATGGTCTTTGGGGGCCAAAACTGATGTGTACATTTGTGTGACCAAATTAATCTCATATTTGACCATTTTAGCTTTTTGCATAAATTAGTTCCAATTTTAACAATATTTGACCATTCAAGCTTCCATATGGCAAATTTTTTTTGAACGGTTTGCACGCATTTGTACTATCATAATAGCCATCCAAATTATATGCTGATGTGCCTATGAACCTCCAAATAAATCTTATATTTCATTTATCCCTGTAAAATCAGATAAACACCCTGATCATGCTGATTTTGGACAAATCTGAATTAAGTATAAAAAAATGAAAATTTTCTTGTGCTTGTATTTCATGCGCAACTGTCCCAACGGGAATGTTTCAAAAATTTGCCTCCCTCAATGACATGTGACCCAGATACCACACCACTGGAAACAACATTATTAAATATAATGTTTGTTATATATACGATAATGGGGGGGTCAAAAAGTTTTGTCTGTCAAAAAATCGAGGGGGGGTCAAAAAAAGTTTTTAAGCGAAAAATGTGAGGCAGACCAGCCCCCCTATCAAAGTATTAATGAACACTCCCTAACAATACTATCATTACACATGATTTTCCCCTTTCTCAAAATCATAGGGAGGGAGACCTGTACTGCAGATCCTGCCTATTATGAATTTGTGATGAAAAATATTAATGTTCATAGGTCAGAATCAATCTTGATTCAAAACACGGCATAATTATTGTAGCTTCACACACTTACAGTGTAGATGCAATAGAAAGAAAGTTTCCAACAAAATATAGATCAACCTTTTTACCGACCCATCCTATGGGAAGCTGTGAATGCTCTATTTGAAATCATTTAGCCTTGTATCAGCAAAACAGCTTTCAGGGATTGATTTGTAAAGATAAGTGGCTTTAAAGATGTGTCAATGTGAATTGTTTTAGCTACGGGCTACATGAACAACTGTAATAATTTATTGAAGGATAGTTTGGTCAGCTTTATGCTCTGTTTAACCTGTAAAAGTCAATTTGCTGCATGCCTGCTCACATGTTTTTCTAACTGAAGTGATAATTCCTGTTTTTGTTTTTACTACAACAACTAAAACATGCATTGTAATGAATTTTCAAACAACAAATCTTGTACTCACTGAAGGTTCTCAAACTTTAATAAAGACCAGCTAAAGAAGCGCTAATGGCAAATGGCATTAAAAGAGTTACTATTTGTAAACAATAGGCAGCCGTGCATAATACTTTTCTTCGTGCTGTATGATATTATTGCAAAGGAATAATCCGAGGCTGACTGACTGCAGTGGATCTATATTAAATTGTGTCAAGTAGACAGGTTTATGCTGATTGTGATTGATATGGAGACTTTCATGTGGATACAATACAAATATGACTTTTCAAATGGATTGATGTAATGTATTACAATCTCAAGATGCATTTGCTTGCAGTTTTACATATATCAGTATAACAATTGTAATTTTGTACGAGGGTCATTCAAAAAGTTCTCCTCCACTCTCATATATCAGCTGCTGCAAATAGCAGCCCGTTCATATTTTCCATGATGGTAACCTATGGTCTTATCTAGCCGATAAGAACGTTTTGTTGTAATATCTTTTTCCGTTTGTTGTAAATGAAGTAAAAATGAAAGCAGGATTCAGCATTGTGAAAAACTGCAAAAATCTGTACATACAAGGGTCAGTCAGTATGTTTTAAGAGTTGACTTGTGACGTCATATGTGGATTATTTTCATGGCATTTCTCAATGATTACATAAACACTTTACCTTTGTCTTTCAAACAACACATGTAAAAATTATATCACACACATAATTACGTAACAGCATTAGCATAAAATCAATGGTCTAGAGTCACCTACTGAAATTGAGTCGTTTTTGTTAAGGGAAATAAGAGGCTGAAATGAGGTATTGTTGTATTTTTTATATTTTCTCGGGAATTAAAGTATGGAGAATGCTGCCTTTTGGAACAGTAATAGAACACAAACTGCCAGTTCATTAAACCATGCTTGTTGGGCTGTAAAGGTTTTAGTTTATTTAAAATGCGTGGTCAAATATGTCTTAAAATGAGGCTTTTCTTTCTATAAAAATCTTGATATTGCCAAAAATAGCAAACATGGAACTTTAAGTTTTTTTGCCAGTTCTGTTGACTAATCTCCAAACATTAAAACGGGAGTCTCCCTAGAAAATATTTGAATCCGTGATTAAAATATAACTGTTATTCTACTATTGTTACATTTATACAAAAAGTAGTGGAACATAGAGAGAGGCCATCGTTTGAATGAGAAATTTATTTTTAAAACTTTTCTGTTCATTTCAGGTTGAGATCATCCATAAAATTTCATATGAATATTGAAATTAAAATTTTCATAGCATTTTGTAATATTTTAGGCCCTATTTACATGGAATTTTGCAATTTTCGTACATTTCCAGCATGTTGTATCGGTCATCCTACCTACGTATGCGCAGATTGTTGTTTGATTTGCACCAGTTGTCATCGCACTGCGTACCAGCTCTCACACGTGACCAGTCATTTTATTTTAATCTATTTCATTTTGGAGATAATTAATGTCATTTGTAATAACTGCTTTTTCATTTTCGCCATTTTTGCAGAATAATTTTGCTTCCATTCAAGCCCTAAAGTTGTTGAAGTTTCCAAACGTCCCATTTCCACCCAAGTTTAATGGCAAGTCCGATATTTTACCAAAAGCAAACTGAGGACCTAGTGTTTATTTCTGCCCAAAACTAGCCATATGTACCTTGTACTTTTGCTATTCTCTGACATTTTAAACATGTGTCTTTGCTGTAATTTAAAAGGACCGCCTTTTTGGCAGTGTCCCTAGTCTATTGATTTTACGCTAATGCTGTTACGTAATCATGTGTGTGATAAAATTTTTACATGTGTTGTTTGAAAGACAAAGGTACAGTGTTTATGTAATCATTGAGAAATGCCATGAAAACAATCCACATATGACGTCACATGTCAACTCTTAAAACATACTGACTGACCCTCGTATATCCACAAAAACACAAGCAGACCAAATTGAAGTTACCATAAAATATGATTTAGTCCCTTCAGATGGCTAAAATTGAAGCTAACATAAGGAAAATGATGTAAAAATGACAACAAATCTGCACCACTCCAACAAAAACTGTTGTTTTTTAGCAAAGAAAAGATAAGAGCAGATACGAACTGTAATAAAATTTATTGTTTTTCTTAAAAATGCCCAAAAGACATTTATGCAGAAATTGTCTGTAGGGCGGGCTGTAGGGCTAACTGGAATATTCAAATGTTAAAACCTGCTATGGAAATGGATGGCAATGTGGTCAAGGAAACTAATTTGAAAATAGCAAATGAAAAAAGTGGTTGGGTGTCTTTATTTTTAACTTTCAGCTCTCAGACAGAACTTAAAAGTCATTTCATACAGATAGTTGCTCTGAGAGACCATTAGATATAACAGTAGTAATTGGATGTTTTTAAAGATAAAAATGCAGTTTTATAACTGGTTATCTTGATATTTGGTTACACATTTGATGTTGTTTCAGTTATAATTTGCTAGCATAACACTTGCATATCGAGCTAATCTCGTAAGAGGGATACACACATATTTCCATTACAATATTTTACCGTTTCCAGTATATCAAATCTTATTTTGGTTCTGAGGTCACCTACAAATATCTGGAAGATATCAATGTACATTTGCAACCAAGTATAGGTGACATTCCATATATAATTATGCCAAGTTTGAAGAAGCTACCATTTGCAGAACCAATGTTAAAAGAGTGGAGGTAGAACTTTTTGAATGACACTGGATTCACATATGTGTAATCTGCCATGTGGTATAGAACAATGTCCAGGTAGAAGTGCTATGGGTGCAGTGATTAGATGGATTGGTTCCTGGTGACAAATATAAGCTTCTATTTTGTAAAAAAAAGGTCTGTAAAGAATACTGGCACTGACATATTTTTGAATTAATGAGATTCTGATTCTGTTTACTTTGTAATGTATTTCCATACATGCATTTAGGTATAGGCAAACATGAAACTTTAAACAAGCTTCATATGTACTTTGCTGGTAATAATTCTGACAAACAAGCCATTTTCAAGTAGAATGACATACATGTATATTGTATTATGTATGATTGAAATTTCAGACAACTGTGACAATTGTTTGCTTGATGTTCTATTAAGTATTAGATGTGAAATACTTTTTGTTTTTTCTTCAGTACATATCTCTTGGTTATGATTATGTGCATTAATGAATAAGTATCAGTTAGACATGTAAAGATAAAGGTAGATTTTCACTTATTGTAAGATGTCAACAGAATTGAAGAATTTCCGAAGTAGTTCTACAGATATGGGTCAAAATATCATTTAAAATATAACATTTTGATGTCAAATCAGTGAGTGTGACTGTAACATTATTCCACTGAATAGAATTTTTTTTTTAAACAAGTTTAAAAAACTTTCAATGGAAATATTAAGAAGTGCCTATTTCAAATATTGTGTGTAGGATTGGTGATTGACAAGAAATTTTTATGACTAAAACAGTGTTGTTTTTCTTGTTTTTGTGTGATTGAGATTAACATTATTTTTTGTGTGTAATTCAGTTCACTTACATTTAATGATGTTACAATATAAATATAAACCAATATAATATAAACTAATGAATTGAGATTACTAGTGGTCACCCATGTTTCGCGGTCACCGTCTTTCATGGTTGGTAAATGGTACTGATATGTTAGGTACAGGGTGTCCCAGAATGATCTATACCGGGAAAGTTGAATTTGTCTAGGTATGAAGGGCATTGTTAATGGTGGTATTGTTTTACATTCTAAAATCTACAAATATTTAGTTTTCTTGGAAATTTTAGATTTTTGAAATTGGATGTTTCTCATAGAAGTTACAGGACATTGCATAAAAATGGTGAATTTAGGGTGTTCACAAAACAACCTATTTAAAAAATCTGTAAAATTATTAACTGTTCAGCAAAATGTAATTGTAAAATGTTATACAGGTACTTTTGTCCTAAATTGCCTGAATAGTCGATATCTATCGATTATTTATGATGTTACGAAGTAATCCTTGTATGAAATAAAGGATTTGTTACGCATGAGCGACCTTATACTATATTGTTTCTTTGTTGGCAGTTTTGAAGATAATTATTGCAGTGTCTGAGTTTTATCATTTTAAATGCCGGCGAACATGGATTTGTCATGAAAGTATGGAGGATGTTTGTCCTTAGTGTCGTAGAATTTATTTATGTCCACAGTATATTGGCAAACCGACAACTACGTAATGGAGAAGATTAATATTGACTGTAGGGATCCTTGCGGAACTTATATTCTCTGTAATAATGACATTTTTGGGTAAAAATTGTGGTAAAAATTACATAAAAAGTATGTTTTTTAACCTAAATATCTGAAGTCATATTGAAATGTTTCACTATTCCATATCAAGAATTGTTCAGCTTTGTACGCTCTACATCTGTGCCAAATTTGATATTTCCTATAATAAAATGTAGGATTTCTACAACGGTTGGACGATGGTGATAAAGCATCCATGTGTTATGATGCCTTTGCACTGTAAATCACACAACTGTAGTTTTCGTCCATTTTCAGTAATATCAATGTCACGCCAAAATGCATCAAGCTATTTCCATGAAAATCACAGAATAAGTAGGCGACACATGTGTCATTGTATTGCACTCATCAAAATTAGATACACTGTTGACTATATATTTTAAAGATTTTTTTCAAACACGGTATAGATCATTCTGGGACACCCTGTATGTAAATGTTTTATTTCATGTGATTAGTGCTTTGAGAGGAGATAGAGAAGAAGGGGATTGTACTCATGTTGCAGATGAACTCAACTGTAATCCACATTTCCAAGCACCCAATTTGGAAACCTTAAATGAAGCTCACTTCAGGTGATATATTTGTTTCAATTTGTTTGCTTTAAAGGGAAAACAACACATCTGGATTATTTCATAAAGTGTTTTTAAAGCTCAACATTTTATGCCGAAACATAATCTGTGATAATGGAAGTGCCCAACTGTTCATGCTCTATACCAGTGTAAAAGAACATTGTGATCATGTAAGGACATGGTTATTGGTTATACCTGCCAAAATCTAGTCATTGCTGGTAATAGATACTGCACAAAAACAAATATTGGCTACAGAGTTGGCCTGGTCAACCATGCTTCCTTGTTAAGGGCTATCTCTGACCGCAGTCTATCAATTTGAAGAACATTACGCATGTATCATTTTACACAGTAAATTGATGTTGCAACTTTTTGAATAACACCATACTCCATTCAAACATCAATTTCTCGATTAGTCCGATATCATGTTACCCAAGTTACGTATCATACCACAGGTATGCAAAATTCTCCATATGTTCATATTTACTTTGCTGTTTTTAGCTTGTGCTTAAAGTTATACACCCTCAAAGTAGTAAGGAATTTCTTTGTAATCAAGTAAGTTGAATTTCTGCAAAAATAATCTTATGTATTTGGAATAGACATTCTACCATTAGTAGAAGCATTTGTTTGTCAAACAAGCCCTGAAAACTTGCACATGGCCAATGCATACCAATGATCATTTAGTGAACACCTTTGGGCCAATGCAGCATTCATTGAAAGACAATAGTTGATAAAGTAATAGATAACAACGATCTGGAGCATCGATCAATTTAACCATATGCCCAGCTACAGTACAAGTGTTAGCTAGCTAGCACCGAATACCAGAACAAGGTTACGTTAACAAGGTTTTCAAAATATTTAAAACGTTATTTCTTGGTTTCATATTTAAATAGTATTTGTAACTGAAAACAATGAATCAAATGTGACATAGATTTTGCAGCTATGATTACAAGGCATTGATAAAAAAGTGACATCTTTGGAAGTTGGTAAACTTGATAACCATGATAACCCCAAGCAGTATTTGATGCACAGGCAAAGAAATATAAAAGCTAGGGAAATGATGATTTCCGAAGCAATCCAGTGAAAGTGATGTGCTAACACTGATTACGATGGAAATCACAGAGTGCTATTTACAATACTCCATATTTAATCAATAGTGATTGCTTCAAGATCATGAAGTGAATTCATCACCATCAGTTGTACAAATAACGCTTGTGTAATCAACGTGATAATAAGTCGTGTATAGTCACACACAACTTGTAATCAGAGTATTAGATTCTTATCGGCTCATGGCATATTCATATGATCATGATCATATCTTTGTGGCCTAGTTATTAGATACATTTTAGTCATGTTCACACAGCAGTTACCCCTAGGTATAAAGCAAAGTGGAATTATAGAAAGTAGACCTAAACCTGTGAATTACACTTATTCTGATGATAACTGATTATGGTAATGATGAATATAGCTTGTAGATTACCTAGGGTTTTCTTTTTCTCTTTAGAGTATATTTGTTGAAGCGGTATTATATTGTAATCAATATTGCCAGAATTGAGGCAAGATTGAGGTAAAATGTATGTGGGTATTAATATAAATTACTGATTATAATTTGTTTCATTTTTGTACATTTTAAAAATTTTCATCCTATTTTACTAATAGTCAAGGAAAGGTAAACCTCACCAGTTTTTGCCTTGTGCCCAGCAAAAAATCATTCACACGATCAGCTATTCCTATGGACTAAGTACTCCTACCTAGATACTCGGAATTCAGGGTGGTGTAACTTCAATAAACTTACCCCAACCATCATTCAACCAACCATCAGAGTTATTCTGACCAGAGTTACTCTGACCAGAGGTACTCCAACATTTACACCTACCTCTATTCCTACTGTGTGAACACAACTGTTATTAAGCAAGAAATGATCATTTAAATTTGTTTTAGTAATTCATGTTTGCTCAAATAACATCTGAATTAAAGATTTTGCAATTTCTTACAAGCTTATCTCATGATCACAATGTCTTAGCATTAAAGATTTGTCAGTACACTATAAAAATTAATTACCTAATGTAACACCAATTTTATTAATTCCCCATTTACAAAGAAAAACAAAGTGTTCAAGGTAAATTATGACTAATGCAAAAGATGAAATGTACAAAATTACCTTACCTTACAATTATGAAATACTAAATAATGAATTAAAGACAAGGTTAACTTTTAAATATGTAAACACACAATCAGAGAACAAAAACATGCACTGCTAGTTTATTATAATATGTGACGTGTCATGTCAAAAGAAGACACTTTTGGGCAGGATCGTAAATGGAGAAATAGCCAAAAATCTGCCCGGGTGATTTTTTCACAATTTGGGTTTGTTGCGAATATGTGATGTTATTAATGTTAAATATATTGTCTGATAGTTTCACACCGGAATATAACTGGCATCTTGTATTTTTTGAGACATTTTTCAAGGTAATTCCTACTCTCAACATTGTTAATAATATTTTTAGAGGCCGATATCTCAATTTCCAATTTTATAATACCATAACTTACGAACTCATTATCTTCGCTTAGGAATGTCAGATTTCATTGGGGAAAATGGCGTTATGGAGTAAAATATCTCTATATTTAAGATATGTAAAAACCTCTAAATTTATAACCTGCCCAAAAGTGTCTGATTTTGACATGACACGTCACATATATTTTCACTTATTTATTAAAGCGGTAATCACAAAATCCTTCCTTCCAACATTCCAACAAGCTCTTTTCAAACAGATCTTACCACAAGTTTTTGAAGAAAAAATTACAGTGTTTTTTCTTACAACAAAGTTTGTAACCCACCTTTTTGTTTTCATGCAACATAAGAATCCCTAATAGAAAACTTCTGAAAGTAGAAGCATAGAAGTTTGTTACTGGGAAACAATTGTTGCTTTTCATTTGGGGAAAGTAAATTAATAGAGCTCAAATATCATTTGCTTTATGAAAACCAGGAAAGCTAAAGTTTACAAAGTAATTTTAAGATAAGTTTCAATTAAGTCAATTTTCATCAAGACAATTCATTCCCTAACTCTTCCAAGTACACACTAGACATCAGACATTCTGGTATATAATATTTAGTGTGGACAGTGGACATATGAAGTGGTGTTATTCTAAGCATAGACTCTTACTTTCTAGAGTCTATGTTCTAAGAATCATTGGTGCAACCTATTCCCTGCTTTGAAATGATTGTGCTTTAAGTAACAATCAATCAAAGTAATGCCTCAAGCAAGTAGAATGTTTGTAGAATGTTCAAAAAGCTGTGTCAAGTAAAGATATCATATCATAGTGTTTTGATAGGAAATATATAGATGGATTTGTAATTTTGGAAATGTATATACTGGTCTGCTAACAATAATAGGAAATCAAAACAAGTGAGATTTTGTTCTTGAATCTTTGTGTTACCGGGGAATATCTTGCTAGTTATATTCAAGATAAAAAAAAACCACTAGTGTTCATGTTGTGGATTCAATTCATTGTTAATAAGAATAAATTGGAAAAAGATAGTTTCTTTTTAATTTGGTTGGCATATTTTCAATATTCCAAGCACAACAAATCCTTCTCAAAGGAAATCATAAGAATTATTTACTGTCCTTTTTTGAACTCTATTTTTGTGTACTACGTTTTGTATTTGTATTTATTTAAGTAATTCTGTTTCAAACAAGAAAGTTCAACTGTTATTTTTTTAATTTAGATCAAAACCAAAATCAGAATAACAATACTGAAATTGTATTTGGCCTAATTTTAAGACAAATTTCTGACAATTCCTGACAATACTGATCTAGGTTTAACTAACTATATGCATATGGGAATACATACAAAGACCTGATGATAGCCCCATGATCCCAGGCATGATCCTCAAGAATGACATGATAACACTTCCAATGAAAGTGTTATACAATCCTAGACAGACTGTTTGAGGATACCTTCTGCTTGGAAATAGCTGATGAGTTATCTAAATATTGACAAAGGATTTGTATCTGTCTAGCCACTGTACATACTGATGATACTCAATTTTATTACCTTTATAAAGTGATAGCAAACTCACGTGACGGAGTACATTTTTGGAATTAAAAAAGTATTATTCTGTTTTGCCAGGATGAAATGTACCTGAAAATGTGGCTCAATCATAATCTGAAGTTTGATATAATTGGAAGTAAAACATAAAATGTTAATAATTAATATTTGCGTAGATTTATGAAAAAAGGGGCTAAAACATGTAATAGATAGGATTATTTCTATGCTGGAACGATCAAGTTCAAGGACATGTACTCATGTATATAATGCTAATTTCAGTCTTCAGGATTCTTATTTTTGTAAACATGTTTTCTATTATCTTTTTTGTGACCAATAATCAAACAATACATTCCAGCGCTGAAGTGTATGCAAATTGATATTAAAAATAGTAAATCCTACCTGATTGGTTGATTGATTGATCAATAGATCGATCGATGGATTGATTGATTGATTGATCGATTCAATGGAGATCATTGATCTGCTACAATCCTCTGAGAAATACATACATTTCCAATTGGTGATATTGGCTACACCTACATAATTATATATTCATTACCTCATCCAATGTTATTAAATTTCTATGAAGAAAAACAAGTTATTGTGTAGTTAGATGCTGTATATTGCAAAATGAAATACCAAAACTCAACAAAATTGTTTTACAGCAGCCTCTAACATTTCTTTTATACATAAGCTATTGGTTATACCTATTGTTGAAGTGCATGGCTATAAGGCAGAATAAAGTAAGACGTACAATTAAGAGACAATTAAGACAAAAGAATTCAAAGTTATAGGTTTGCCAATACTCTAGATTCTGTATGCTGGTGTCTTTGAATTTTGTAAGAAAACATGCAAAGATAATTTATTTATTTATTTATAACATTCGGCCGAAGCCAGGTTAATCCCAATAGTGCTCAGAGGCTACTAAATTCAAGGGATGTCATCCGGATATGACGGGACAGGGATATGGAAAGAGGTCCGATTTTAGATGCAGGAGGAAAACCGGAGCACCCGGAGAAAAACCTGCGAGGACGAGCATGGATCGGCAACCAAACTCACATGTGGCACCGCTGAGGAATTGAACCCGGCCACAGTGGTGAGAAGCAGTGAGAAGACCACTACACTAACCCGCCCTCCCATAATTGCATTGCTTGTTCATCCCCCAAAAAAAATCCAACAACAACAAATAATAATAAAATTACTATTACTGAGCTGGCCAAAACCAAAGAATAATTTTGATAATTAAGAAATTACTCTGTAAAAATCGGCTGGAATCAGGAGTATAGTACCATAGCTTGCAAAACTCGAGTAACACAATCAATGAAAAAAACCCATCTAGGTCATTTATTAAACCCCTCTATTAATTGCACAAGCAGTTGTTCTATTGCTGTCTACTTGGCAAGACTGCCCACCATCCGTTTTGTTAGATAACATCTATATTTTTGAAATTATACACCGTTGAGGATCCATGGTTAAAAATAACAATGTAACTTTTGCCTTTTGCATAATCTCAATAATACATCTAAAGATTAATATTTTATCTAGTGTATCAGGTCTCCAATATATTCTGTAATATTTTGTTAGTGGCATTAAGTGCAGTCTCCAATGTTTTATTTACGTCATTTGAGTAGAAACTTAGATCTCTTAATACATGTACATCTTGCCGCTGTGGAGCACAATGGGAAGGGCCTGTTAATCCCACAGTGCGTACCTGATGGTATTTAAATTCCAAATGTGATCGACAGAGATTTCCTTAACAATTTCCACAATTAGACAGCACCACTCATTGGGGAAACTCAACTAGTTTGGCGGATGATGTAAAATAGTCAATGCAGGGTTCTTGTGTTATTGTAGTCTTGTGAATGTGTTTATGTAAATAGAGACAAGCCCAGTTCAAGTGGGATCCTTATTATCAGCTTTGGTTGAACAAGGTTACATTATGTGAACTCTGGTGGAGAGCTGTTACTTTAAAGTTGAGATGATAATCCATTGTAGATGTATGTCAGGAATTCCCACTTGATATTTATCACACAGGGAACAGTATTTTGGTACTTTATATCAGCTGCAGGATTTTGTAGCGAATATTCATTATGTCCAGTATTAGGACATACAATTTACAAATGTTGATTGATGAGTGATATATTCACAGAAGATTTCGTCACTGGGCGGGAAAAACCTCATATGTACTTATGCCCTTGAACATGGATAAAGTAGGTGTAGACTTTATATTGAAGAGGTTGCTTCATCCATGTTCATAAAAGGGCCCAAAGTATACATGCAGACAACACCTCATTATTTACTTTTGGCCCTTGATCATGTTGATAATGGATAAAGCCATAGGCGTAGACTTTATATTGAATGGTTTGCTGCATCCATGTTCAAGGGCCAAAAGTACATGCAGACAACACCTCATTATTTGCTTTTGGCCCTTGATAATGGATAAAGCCTGGTAGGTGTAGACTTTATATTGAATGGTTTGCTGCATCCATGTTCAAGGGCAAAAAGTACATATGTGCCCATTCATTACAAACTGGTCGTAAAGTCGGCATTTTCCATTTTGAGATACAATCAAAAACACTAATTGGATTTCTATGTTGAATATACTAGGAATTTGACCTTTGATGAACTATAACTTCACTTCCAGATGTCCGATGAAGCTGGTTGAGGTGTCATTTTGAAGCTGAAAGTGAATTCTTTCAAAATCTGCAATAAACAGAAAATGGTCTAGAGCCGACTTTACTACGAAGTGGTAGATGGTCACATATGAGGTTTTCCCGCCCAGTGACGATTTACAATATAGCCCCAATAACAATAGTCGTGTTCAGACAGACTCATAGAATTCTTGAGGATAGACATACTCAAGGAATACGATTCCTAAGTCAATCCCTGAGTGTGTTCTTATACAGTTCAATATCCCTGGTGGGGAAGATGAACCGGGTAATTGAGTGCTCATAGATGCTAAGTTATTGGTAGTTTGTGTCTTGTGCTTTGAATTGTTTTGGATCTGCAATACTGACTCTGGAAACCTGTTCCACTCCTTTAAAGAGTTCTAGGCAGAAATGAGTTCTTTAGACTTGAAAATTCAATAAATGATTTACTGTGTGGGCAATGAGAAGTAGGGGTGACCAGGCATGTGTGTCCACATTACTCATTTGAAGCCTGGAATCATCGAGTTTCACAATACCTGATAACATCAGCTCTGGAATTACAACCAGAAGCTTACTGTGACCCATCTAGTGGCACGCCAAATTGAGCTGTATTGAATGTAATTAAACCAAGATCAGCTCAGCCGTTGAGAATCGCAAAATGTACCAAATGTTCACACAGTGGGGCCACTCAAGAATCACACAGGGAAAATGATATTGAAACATGTTAACAAACTACTGGAAAGAGGTTTGATTTCAGACAAATATGGATGTGTGTCCGGGATGTGTGTGTACTTCATCAACAATGCCTCATTTCAAATATATAGTTTTAGTTTTGGTTTTGGTTTTGGTCACGTGGTTTCCTATTGTCCTGCCTAACCACTTGAATCACAAGATATCGAACTCTTTGTTTCTACCTTTTGTTTAAAACTAAACATTTGTGACAGGTAGTTTCGGTTTTGGTTTCAGTTTCTTATAAGTGGTGTGACGAATAAAATTACAGGATTTTCGAGTTACCTGATCTAAGTATACAAAAGAAATGTTTAAATTTCGCAGTGCAATATTCACGAGCAGAGAAGTCGAACAAAACAGTCTACATTTGAAAGCATTGATTTAGTTTGAAAGCATTGGCTTGAGACTACGAAATAGCCTAAGCTGATTTCACTGTGAAAATATATAGCCCATCGAAATATTTGCATTCGACATTACAAAAGGGCCACTACTGTAATTGTATAGGTGCTATAAACAAAATCGATTCATGTCCTTAATCCCATGTACCAGAATCGATGGAAGGCCATTATATGACCTCTAATAACCTAATGACTTTTACTGAAGCAATTTTTACTGCAAAAAGTAGAAGATAGAGGGGAGAAGATTGGGGTGTGTGTGTGTGGGGGGGGTTGGAGGGCAAGGGGATATGGGCCGGAGAGAGAGAAACATATGAGAGAGAGCATTGGAAGTGAAAGAGAAGGGGAGGAGAGCTCGTGATGAAGATATCGAATGTAGGGGAGGAGGAGGGGGAAAGGGGTAATTTAGGAAAAAGGTGGTTATATAGGGAGGGGAGCCCCCTCTTAAAGAGGTATGGGTTGTGCTTCCGGGGATAATAAACTAATTCATAATCAAATCATCTCCATGCATCGTTTATGTTTCATACAAACAAACAAATTCCCCACCCCACCCCATCCTTCAGTATCTGCGCATGTATATGATTTCTAGGCCTAGAACTCGTGAGTGTAATATGCCACCTATACCTTCGACAGAGAGCATCAACTGTCGTCCGCGGGATAGATTTCCGATATCAATCATGATAATAATTATGTTAGCACAATAGGCTATTGTATACTTCTGGTTATATACTGTGTCCTCCCAGCATAATAGTGTTATGATTGCAGATCAGATCAGCTCTACTTTTTAATCCCTTGATTTTTGGTTTCTGAACAAAAGAGAAACCAAAACTATATATTTGAAATGAGGGAGAGATGAAGCAAGCTGCCAGACTTAGTTTTATGCCAGATTCATCTAATAGTACATCCCAGGGGGTACTCAATTTTTTTTTAGGTAGGGGTGTGCCTCCGAAGATTTTGAAGTAGGACCCATGTCTATACCACTTCAAACCTGATTTTTACTACCGATGCATATACCAAAATAGAATAGACACCCATGACTATACCAGTTGAAAAGACAAAAATACCACCCATTGATATACCAACCCCATGATAATGACCCATCCATATACCACTATCATGACTATACGTTTTAGAATACCGTAAAAAAATTTCAGATCATATTTTTTATTTCTTGTTTACTGTATTTTGTATTTTTTTATTTTAATTCATCAAGGGTCTATCATTTATTAATTATTTTGTTTGTTAGGGGCGTTAATTATGTGTACCCCGGGGTGGTGAATTATAGGGGGGACAAAGATTTTTTGGCAGGCCAAAAGGGGGGGGGGGGCGATTTTTGGCAAAACATTTTGAGAATTCACCACCCCGGGGACACCACCCCTTTTTACAAATCCAAAATATATTTATTGTTGTTTTGTTTTCTCAGTTTCCAAATTTATGTTCATTTGTCTTGTAGGGGCCAATATCTTGCCTAGTTTGTAAGTATTGTGTAGGGAAAGATGATTCTTGCACTTATTTCAATTTTATTTAACAACATAAAAACCACGAAAACAGTGGCGCAGCCAGTGTTCGACCCTCCCCGCTCATCATGGCCTTTGGTTCATGCAAGGCAGTCGATTGACGGAAGATGTCTTGTGAAAAAAAAATTGGATGAGCAATCATAATATTTGTACCCTGCATGGTGAAAGAATAACGAAAAAAAAAATGAAAAATTAATAGAAATTTTGAACATGAATTTTTATTTTTATTTTTTTGTACGGTACCTTTTTTCTTTCTGCTCATGATTTATTGAAATTTTAAACAAATTTAATATTCATGCATTTCTGTTCAATGCAATTATCATTGAATTATCGAACCAAAACAACATCAATTTGATCCATCTTGGCAGTGCTGTCGCGTGTCATGTCAGCTGAATTCGGCACCAAAAATAAAACTCAACTTTACACTAAAAACTTACCCGATTGTTGAAAAAACCTATTTATATGATTCGATGCATTTAAAAATCGGCAGTTAATTTACTTTAGTTTTGCGATCCCGAGTTCTGAGAGGCAAAACTGACTTAAAAAACAGCGATGAAAAAATTGCTGTTGCAACTTCGCTACCGATGTATTTCAGTGATTTATCAAAATTGGCCGGTGTAAACAGAAGTAGTGCTGGGCTCGCATATACTACACCGGAAGAGTGTCGCCATCTGTTTGCAATGACAACTAAACGTTTGCTAATCGGACTATCAATTGATTTGCCCAGCTCTGAATTTATGGTTCTAATTTGCCTTATTTGGATAGCGATGTACCTTTTTTGGACACGATCAGACAATTTATTTTCGTGAAATTTATGCAAGTGAGTTTAAAGATTTTCGACCCATTGATATACCAAAATCTGATTTAGACCCCATTTGAATACCAATTTCAACTTACTACCCATGCGTATACCACAAAAACGGAAAAAATAAGGGGTCATTGATATACCAGCCGGTCGAAAATGCGACCCATGTTTGTGGCACGTCCCCGTATGGTCATTTGTACTGAGTACCCCCCCCCGGGTAGTACATACATTTGTGCAAAATATATGTGTAGCAAACTCAAGGAGTGGAAATAACACCTGGTTGAATGTTGGCACTTTGCCAAGAATGAAGACTGTTACTCTTTCTGTGGAGTACTTGTGAAAGCCCCTGTACCAACAAATAAATAGGAAACTTTTTATAGTTTTTCATTGATTGATTAATAGACTTTTTAATTTATTATATGCCTAAGCTTTACATTTTAATTTTCTTAGACACAAAATTATAATAATATGAAGTTTATGGATATATCTATGATAATGGAGAAGTAATAGTCTTGAATTGTCTCAGCTTATTTGTACATTATAAACCCCAATTCGTCGTCCGTATTCCATAGTGGCGTATAGTGGGGCGCCGCGAATAAGCAACTTTTCGAGAAAATCGGGTTTGAAGAAATGCCAATTTAAAATCGAGTTGTGTAAATCAGACATTCATTATATTTTGTAAATGATGTGAAATTTCTGTAGTAAACTAAATAGATTTTATTGTCATATATTTTTCAAAAGAAATAAATACATACTATTGCTGGCAAACTGAAAATAAAACTATACGTCACTATGGAAAACAAACAAAACGCAATACCCTAACCTAACGTTAACCGCACGCCACCTCGGTCGCCGTGTAATCCCTATGGCGTTACTTTTCGTCGTTAAGTATTCCATAGTGGCGTATAGGTCCGATACGTGTACGCCGGCCCACTATGACATACGATGTTTTTCATTTTTGCCGATCGATATTTCATAATTATAAAATGTGTATAAAAAGTGGCGTATGGTCGATACGCCACAAAAAAAAAAAAAAAATGTCACTTTGTAACTATACGCCACATTTAATTAATTAATTACTAATTAATTAGCTAATTATGACTGATGAGACTTAGAAAAATGAAAGAGAACATCATTAAAAACATATGTGTCAATTTTCAAAAAAATGACCAAAAATCACTATACGCCACTATGGAATACAGCCGACGAATTACCATATCATTCTCACCATTCATGATAAGCCAATTATGTCCACACCCTTCCATAAAGTCTGTTATTAATGTACTCCGAAAGAAAGATATCCATTTATACATGTAGGCAGTTATTAAATAAAAATCAACAGTGTTACTGTTACTTATTTACTTGTAAACAACATTGATCTTACAATGATATAAAGATTTCATGTCCAAATTGCCTAGATTACAATCTTATATAAGATGTGTGTCTTCAATAATAAGTTCAATCTCAAGGACAATTAATAGAACCATTAGCTTAATATCTATTGATATGTACCTGACATAATGATGCTTGAGCATAATGAGCATGTGTCATTCTGGAATGATCAGAAATTATGTAAAGTGGTCATCTTAGGCCTCACATGATTAACATGGTGCATAATTATTTGATTTATGTGTCCCAAACTCTCTTCAAAGTTCAATGTTGATTAAAGCATATAAGTTAAATCAAATTCTGGAAATCAAATTTGCAACCTACATGCGACAGTTGCGTCCCAGCATGTTAAATTCAACATTACACTATTTTTCGCTTGCCTGGATTTTTGATCACCTGGTGTTTTTAGCTAACTTGACTAGAATTTTCGTTCAGCAGATAATGATGCTTTGATGCTATTTTCTTGTCTTCAGTCAGGATAGTCCTTTCTGTTTTCAATGTTCTTAAAGAAAATTATGTGTTGCTTCACACTCGCTATAGATAAGTCAGAGTTGTTTATTTGAAATTTTGAAAAACATCTCCTTCTTTAGCAATAAATGAGGAATTATAGAGATGGACTTCCTGTTAGATCTCTTAGATCTGATTGTCTTTGGCAAATTCTGTATTATTTCAATCATAACTGTGCAGGACATTCATTGCATTTCATTTCATTTTCAATTCAACAATCATAAAATTGAAAGTCTTGCTAAAGCGAGAATGAAAGAATATGGTCCACTTGTGGCTGGTGCTTTTCAGTACCAGTGTAGTACCATTGCTGGTATGTCATGTGCAGTAACAGCATTGGTACTGTGTAGGTACTCTCTGTGTACCAGTCATGTACCTTGGCGATGGTGTACCTGTGCAGGCGGCAAAAATAGGAATCCTGCAGTGTATGTGTAGGTACATATAACTATTTTCCATAAATTAGTAGGGGTAAGGGGCCAAAACAATATATAGATATGTTATTTGTGATTTTTTTTTATTCTTTCAAGAAGAGTATGAATACAATGCAGCAATTTTCAACATATTATTTCATTATTTGAGTAGCCAACTAGATGCTAATCTTAAGGTGTTCCCATGAACAAACAACCAGGACAGATTTGGACAGCTGGGATAAATACTCTTCTCTTTTTTTGAAATGACTGTGGTTACATGTATAGCTATACAGATGACTGATGGCTTAACATCCTCTCTGAAGGACGGAGCACTCGCATGATTCATTTACCAAAGTGCCAGCTGGTCACTGCTGGTAGGGGTTGAATCCATTTCCATGTGCACTAAAGGGAGTATCGAGCATAAAGACTGAAGACTGAATGTGCCACACTGTCATCATTTCATCAGCAGAATGAAAGAAAATCAGAAATTACAATGAAATACAGTGACACTTACTTTTTTTTTTTCTCATTTGACCAAAAAGATATTTGTTACTTTAAAGTCCCTATATATCTTACTTCCCAAGTCCCTGTAGCCCTCTTAATACATACAGGTACAGGTACAACTCTATCTCTAAATACAGCTTCGAATTTATACATTATTAAACTTCTTTCCTGAATGTATTATTAATCCATTCATAAATCTCTTAATCTTTTCTATAATATTGAAACATACAATTTTGCAATGTAGACCATATTGCCATTAATATTCTGATACAATTTTGGAATAACAATCCCTCTTGATCAGTGGTCATGATTAATAAAAATGGTTAATTTTAGTTTACAGGATGTGTTTGTATTCTCTGCAGAATCTTCTCATTGATATTCATTTATCAATGCGGCAACTGCGACTTAGTTCCTGGTAATTTCTGTAATAAGTTTATCATACTTCCATGGCTAAACATAAACTCAGCATTTGACAAAATGAGTTGAATTTTCTTTTAAGTGTGAAGAGAATTGAGGTTAAATTATCTTTGTGTATTTTATGTATTTTTTTAAAAGAGGGTAATTTAGTAATTTTAACAATATAGCCAAATACCTGGAGTCAAAAATCGAAACTTCTTCATTTTAAACTTTGCCATATTTTTATCCATGTTGATCGCCACAAGACACTAATATTATTTGATCTCAATCAGTAAAAAGATGATGTTGATATTAGGGAGTCATTGTTGTTACCTGGTGGTCTATTTTATATGTGTGTCCAATTTATTTCTGAAGTGGGTCACCTTAGATTGATGTTACTACAGATTGCATCCAATATAACCTATATGGACAAGTTGATTTGGTCATAATGTATTGCCTTTGATTCAAAATCACAACAAATCTGTTTTAAGATATGAGTTGTTGTATTTTTGTAATAAACATGACTATATAGTCTGACAGCCTAAAATAAGCTTCCGGTTGGAAAGCACTTAGTGCTTTCTGCGTCATTACAATACATGTGATCACTTCAGACCTCCTTCTGGCACTTTAAATAAAATGTGCCAACATTTCACGCACAAAATTGTAATGCTACGGCACATTTAAGTTGAATTTGTATGTTTTGAAATATTGCTTTGTTTGTATCAAGACTGGACTGTGCAACAATTTTGTTTTAAGGTGTATATTATTGGGCCATTCCAGCTGAAAGCTTAATCTTCCACACAGGGAGTGTGAATTTCAAATGGGGTTACCTGATTCAACTTTGTATATTTTAAGAAATCAATATCACTTTCACAAATATAAATTTCATTAAATCAATGAGTTTTTATCCAGCAATCTGTTGATAGCTTCAAAATAGGATTTGTGAGCACTTAAGCTATCAAGTTGTGCTACACCAAAGGGGAAAAGAAAACGTGGTCTTACTCCTGCAGATTAAGGTGAGAATGAAGATAATAGCAAGATGTAACATTACATCAGATACCTTAGCCACCAGGGAAATGGTTATTGGAGGCTTTATTTTCACATTACCTTAGGTCCCAATTTATTTGATAAAACAAGAATAATATGAACTGAATTTGAAATGTGTTGTAGCCTAAAGCTGGAAATTACTCATTGTGTTAGAATAATTGTGATTGCTAGAACTTAGGAGTTGGTGGCTACAATGGTATTCCCTGCAATCATTAAGTTTAAAAGCATGATTTGCCTTTTTAAGGAATACATATCATCACCATTTTCTGAGTGGGACTTAATCATGTAAATACTGCTGCTGACATGACATGATTGCATGAAAAGCCAATCAGCAAAATGGTGTCATATGATATAATTGCATTATGTTGCAGTTGCTTATGACCTTTGCAAATCAAAGTAGATCAAATCAGAGCATATCTTGTTTACCATGCAAGAAATACAAGGCATATCCTGTAAACATCAAGATATTTGCTATATATATACATATCAAGAAATAAATGGGAAATTGGATTTCAGTCAGAAATAAAGTTTTCTCTTTTGATTTTAATCTTTATTGAAGGGAATTATGGTCACTCTTCTTCTGACGTAGAAACTACTTAACTTAATACCTATCAAAATTTGGTTTGAGGTTTATTATGTGGCTGTGTCTATTTTGGTATGAATAAGCAAACAATATTACACAACCAATCACAGTGTATTACATCTGGAGAGTGCTGCCTTTGGGAAGGATTGTCCCAAACAAATTTAAAGCTCTGATGTACGAAAGTTTTAAGATGTTGTTTTGAAAAGCTGTCTCGTCAGCTTAAGATATTTGACAGTATGTTAGATGTGCTGCATTTAGCAATTGACAAACCATCCGTTTTCTTTTGTGGTACTTTGCAAAACAATGTAGGCCTAATGTTTGAAAATGCTACTTTGGAGACATACATGTGTACAGTACTTGGGCTTGGGCCAGTAAGTTTCACTGTCGGGCTACTAAACTTTCTGCCTCAATGTATTTCACCAGGCCAGTAGCTATTTGCACAACCAACTGCATAGTTTATGCTCTATTCCACTCTACAACCATGGCCAAAATGTGTTGGGACACTTATGGAAAACGTACACTATATTATGGCCTTATTTCTGTTATTTTTAACGTGATAAAGTGGTGTCAAGCCAAAACCCTTTCCTAACACCTCAACCCTCCCCCTTCCCACCAATCAATGTTGGGTGCCACCAGGCGCATGTCACTAAAAAGTAGGATTCAACATTGATCGGGGGGGGGGGGGGCTTTTTACATTTCACTATCAAAACCATCCCAACACTTTGGCCAGCATTATAGTTATAGAATTCAGTGCACATTTGCGACTACTGGTAAACAATATCCAATCCCGACATTGGTCTTGTGACCTTGTTGGTCACAGCAGTGAAGATGGTCACAGTAAATATTGAACTTGTCATATTTCAATATGGGATTAAGTAAACAATGGCCACTAAGGTGAATAATGATTTTTTATTGATTATCACATGCTCTTACTGTCTCAAAATTTATGAAACAAAAAGAATAATCCACCCAGCCTACCAATTTTCCTTCCATAGCTACTGAATGCTAGGCAACTGGATTTTTCTACAACTTTCAAATCTTGGGTTACTCTCATTTAAATGTGTGCTGCAACATCAATATTGCAACCATTGCAACAAATGAGGTGTTATAATGTGCAAATATAAATTCTGCTTCCAATGCTTTTCACAAATTTGGTACATGAGGACCCGTTTTGGAATAATAGTCATTAATTAAAGATGAAGTTACTTTTTTGATGAATTTATTTGTAAGCCATTGAATGTCTTTTTGTTGTCTTGGACTTTTATTTATAGAACATAAGATACTCTTGGCAAGGTCAATCTCCTGAAACTTCCTGACAATAGTCTTAAGGTAATGTAATAAAATGTCAAGAGAGACATGGTACAGGTTTTCATGAAATTCTAAAAATATCTATAGAGAAAGTGGAAGAAGTTTGTATATTTGAAATTTTCACCAGTACCAGGACATGCTAGCACGATTGAATCTGATGAAAATCTGTCATATAGAACTCTCTTTAATGCAGGTACGCTTCTTCAGTAGCACACCAAACCAATTTATTTTATACCTTACCCCAGGCACTGTAGTTCTCAGAAATTGACTTGACACATCATGTGAAATCTAAATAAATGACCACTGCTTTAACAGCACAGACACATTATTAAGTTCATGACTAGTCAGAATTCTACAACATGTAAATCAATATAATTCTAGAGTCTGTCTATAGATTGCCCAGACATTTGAACTTTTTATTACTTTTAATTTCCTATCGTAATACATGACCTAGTTTACAGGAAGTGGACAGGAAAAGGGAAATCCCTGTGTTCATCAGTTAAGACAAATTTGAATTTTTTATTATGGTATTTTGTCTTTTAATTTCCTTTATTGTTTGATAATAATAATTACAACATTCTAGGATATAGCATTTCCAGAAGTACCACAAAGATTTCAAAAGTTTGAAAATGTTGGTGTTCAAATAAAGTTATAAGAATGAAGGCATATGTTGTGATACAAATAAAATCTTCTTGCTGCACTTTATGCAATATTCTCATCGTATAGTAGCTAAAGTCAATAAAGTGTGAGGAACATCTTGTTTGACAACCTCTATCTGTGATTTTATAGAAAAAAAATTTATATTTATATCAGTTAAAATATAATAAAAGTGAGGTACTTTTCGCATAGTGCTATATATGTGTGATTTGAATACAATGAACTACTATAAAAGGAGAGTAGAAGCAACAAAGAGGACACAAAAACATGCAAAGAAAACAGTTTGAAGCTGATAGTGTTTTTGTACAGAACCTTTCAACAAAATGGTTCTGGCAAGCTAATAGCCTTTTTGTTACATATCCTTTTCACAAAATGGTTCTGACAAGTAGGCTTTGCAATAAGTTCTATAAAATGCATTTTGTGATCATTAAAGAACTTTTTAGTCTTCATAAAGAACCCAATTTGGCAGCTCAAGAATCTTTTGGTTTGTATAACCCCCCCCCCCAAAAAAAGCTCCTGAAAACAGAAGGAAAGATGCATTAAAAATGTTTTAACATTAGTTACATGAACTATCTTAAAATATAGTTCATGTAACTAAATTTATTTCATATAAATTAGTGTGTAAGGTTAAATTATCTACAGGGTGTAACAATAAAATTTGTACAATTGCATTTTGACTTCTCAGGCAAAAACTAAAAGAGTTATGGCACCAATTTTATATGCAATTTGATCAGTGATATCTTGGCTAAAAGAAGACGTTTAGTTGGTTTCTTTACTAGCTTGGGTTCAAAAGTTATGTCCAATTAATTAAATCATCCAGAAAACGTGTTGGGCCACTTTTGCTATGTTTGGGCATATCAAGTACAAAACAATGAAATTTTGAAATTAAGTTCAGCTGGGCTTTTAGCTGTTCTGGGGCGACCACTATTGCCAGCATTTTTGTTAACAAATTCTACATACTTCTCACAGTTATAATTGTAAGCCTTGATGGAAGATGTGAGTTTGGAAAATGAGCTATAAACAATCTTATGGCTTCTGCTTGACTCCATGTGCTACCGAATGTCACAACCATAAAAATACGGTCTTCTGACGTGAATTGGGGTTGAAGTTGCTTTTCTAGTAAATGAGGTTGTTATGTCAGTGCTTAGTTGTGACTTATGTAATCATTTTTACCACTTCGAATACCCCATTGTTTGAAACTACCTAAGATCACCGTCCAACTGGTCTATGGTTCAACTCTATTCAGTCACTTTTGTAACACTTAGACAAAAGTGGCCCAAGCGGTTTTAAGACTAGGTTACATAATTGGCGATATCTTCACTTGTATACCATGGATTTTATTGGAACAAAGCTTATCTGGTGGCTAAAGAAATGATCTTGATAGACATATAAATATCAAACCAAAAATTAAGCGGCATACTTGTGTCATTCTATTTTCAAAACTGTACAAATTTTATTGTTACACCCTGTATATGTTTTGAAGATTTAGTCATTTTAGCTGTACAGCAACATACTGTGAACCAGAATAAATAAACATGGTATCTTAAATGGTAATTCACCAAAAATATTTTTGAAACTACTAGCATAACTCCTCTTTCAAACCAATACACATAGCTTGCCATACAACATCCTATGTTTTTACACCTTGAACTTAAAGAGTAAAAATGTTAAAATTCAGGACTTTACACATCCTTGAACAAGAAGCAACCTACAAAACAAGAAGTGGAATGTTGAAATGTTACATACATGCATAGGCAAGGGACACATTCCCTCTTAATTTTGCCATGGGGAGTTGTCCTCCTAAAATCAGAATAAAATAAAACCAATTGTGCTGTTTTTAAATCGATTATGTGCATAAGGGTCGGTTCATAGTGAATATTCAAGGCGAATATTCGGCTTCAATACTTTTGTGACGTCAAAATATATACGCAACGAATAAAATATGATGACACGCCGAGTTGAATCGGATTAAATATCGCGCAACTGATAGCGAGATACTATTGATTTATATGAAATGCTCGAGGTCACCTGAATATCGTTCGACGAAAGATGATTTAAAAAATCCCCAATGAAAATTAACCTGCCCAGTTGTCAAATACGCCTGGATAGTTCCAAAATGGCTGATAACGAACTGAAAGAAAATGTTATGGGCGCAAGACTGCAAACCCGATTCTGCCATTTTTTAATTCATGGACCTATTTTCTCAATAATTATAAAATGCGACTTTTTGGTGACTCAAATTTATGTATAGGCTTTCCACTTTTATTTAAGCTATAATTCGTCACTCTTTCTGATTAATAAGTCTAAAGACCAGCCCAAAATACCTCAAATAGTTTCTGTATTTTACCGAACTCATTAGGGTTACACAAATGGCGCATTGATTTAGTGGTGTGCCCCCTTATTAGTGCGGTACAAGCGTACCCATTTTTATATGATATGAAAGTAAGGGACTATTAAGACGTCCAGGAAAAGGAAAATTCAGATTTATGCCTCCACCCCGGTTTTACATAAATAATGTTTGGCCCCAGTTCTAGGTCCCCATATGCATCTGCCCCTGGCAGAGGATGTGTGAGGGCCTGGGGTTATTGATATAAAAAAAACGGAGGTTCACCCATTTTTGTCATCTTTTCTGCACTAGCGGAATTCTTGACGTTTTTGGCACCTATAAACGATGTTATTTTGGACAGAATAAAGATGTAATGCGTTGTTATCAGTCAAATTCATAATTGAATACCTGAGTGGAAGAAGGGCCCAACTCCAATTTTTTTACAAAAATGAGTTAGACCCAGCATTTTATTGACTGTAGACTGTTCTTCCTTGTGTGTGAAAGATGAGCCAAAATCCACTCTCAAAATAGTCTTCCATGTACACTTAATCATGGTTTTCATGGAAGAAAGGCCCAACTCCATGGAGTTGGGCCCTTCTTCCACAAATATTGGGTTAAAGAGGAATTTTGTTCATCCGTGAAATCTGCTTTTCACTGCGATAAACTTTCTTGCTAAGGGTGAAATCAAAACTCGACCGGCGGTTGACCGCCGGTTCCGCTCGGTTCCGTCCGGTTACCTATGTTTAGAACAATAGCAACCGGGCGGAACGATTTGAGCCGGGCGGTCAACCGCCGTCGAAGTTTTGAATCTAACATATTACATGCTTCTACTTGTGCAATTAATGGATAATTATCAAATTTCTGTAGCTATTTTTAACATATCTGCTTACGGAACTGGCACTTGCAGTATGTTAGTGGAAGAAGGGCCCAACTCCAGCTCGTATTAAGACCTGTACCGTTGCCATGTAAACATTATATATAATTTCGAATGTATGTAATATTGTATGTTCATGTACTAAAGGTCCCCTGAAAATGAAAACATTCTGTCTATAAAACTTGTCCAAATATTAAGTTTTTCTTAATATCTCAAAAACAGTTTTGATGGAGTTGGGCCCTTCTTCCACTCAGATATTCAATTATAAGTAATAATTAAGAGGGCAAAATAAGTAACATGTAGGAATGGCTATATAGCGCTTTGCAATGAATATCTTCATAAACTATGCAGAACAACCAAAACCACGAGCGTTGGTACCCTATCATTGCGTGTTGTTTTAAAAAAAATTCTTGTTTATTTCTCAGGCATTAAAACACACTTAGGCCCTAGCAATGTAGGCCTACACAAGTTCGGAACGAGACTTTTTATCTTTTGACGCGTATTTCGGTGGAATGCCAAAATTGATTGCTCAATGAATCATGAAATGAGATCAATACTACTTTGATGATACCGATCTCAAGTGGATATCAGCCAATGAAAAAAGTATTCACCGGAAATATATTTGTGGGAGTTGAATTTTGTTGAACTCGACAGATATATATTTGGTGGGTCACCGTGGGTGGTCTCATATATAACACTTGTGAGGGCTGTCATATTTGTCGTCGCTTCAATCATATGTTATGATATTTTTATATTTATTTATTTATTTATTTATTTATTTATTTATTTATTTATTTATTTATTTATTTATTTATTTATTTATTTATTTATTTATTTATTTATTTATTTATTTATTTATTTATTTATTTATTTATTTATTTATTTATTTAATTAATTATGTATTTATTGACTTATTTTTTGACTTTATTTATTTTTTATTTATTTATTTATCTATTGACTCATTCATTTCTTGATTTGCTTTGCAGTTGAAACCTGCAAGAAGGTATGGGTCAACCTCCGCGCCCAGTTACAGGCAGGTCGTAAATGCCCTAAAAGCAAATCTTTTTGACTCCTATTCAGGTCAGGGCGTAACCAGACCTGACCTTCCGAGGGCAAGATTGAAAAGTTTCCCAATTTCTGATCAAAAGTTTTAGTATTTATGTTCGAGAGAAAGCTCGCTTGCCAGCAAGCGTTAAACGGGTGGAGTCGGTGGGGTCCAGGCGGGGGTCAAGGGGGCTGAGCGCCATGAAACTCCTGGTTTTTGGCATATTAGAAAATATCAGTTCAGAGTACAAATTTCACAATGAAAGTAATAGGCCTATTAGATCTTCTTCTCTCTTTCTTTCCTTTTCTCTTCTCCTTGAGTCCCTTCTCCTTTTATCTTCTCCTTCCCCCTTTTCTTCCCTCTTTTTTCGTTTCTTCTTTCCCTTTTCTCTTCCTCTTTCTTTCCCTTTTTCTCTTCTCCTTCCCCTTTTTCTCTTCTTTCCCTTTCTCTTCCCTCTTTTTCTTCCTTCTTTTCTCTCTTCCCCTTCCCAATTTTTACTCTTCTTCCAGGTTTTTGTGTCCGGGGGCAGCTTGCACCCCCGGCCCCCACTGGTTACGCCACTGCTCCTATTTAGATCCACAATACAGACATTAAATCATGACTAGTTCAATGGAGTTTACCTATTATGATTTTATTAACTCCGTTAAAAGAAATTCTCTAAATTTTGCTTACCTTGGTCAACGGGCAATACTTGTTAACAGTCGGGCAACACTGTGAATTGTAGAAATATATCTTTCTCCGGTTCATAGTTTTATATTCGAAGCCGCATATATTTTGGACTTAAAAGCGTATTGAAGTCGAATATTCGCCTTGAATATTCACTTTGAACCAGCCTTAAGAAATACAATTTTTAATGGTTTGAATTTTTATAGCAATTGTTCAAGTTGTCTCATGAATGCATCTAATAAGGTTTCTTCAATCTTACAATCTGGTTTATAATACTTCATTACTGTATGATTACAAGCAAGTGCATCTCTTTCATTAGTGACCATAAATATTAATATAATGTGACCCATCACATCAACACAATGTCTCCAAAATTAACTTTCAGATTTCTTAACAAAGTATTTGAGGCACAAAACTGATAATACTTTGTTAGTAGATAACTTTTCACAAAACTGTATGGAAAGTATGATAATTTTGTTGATAGGTTTTACCCATCTGTATACCAACAGTCCCCACAATGTTTTTCTCTTCCTCCAACTTGGAAGCATGTATTATTTCTTTTAACAAAAAACGTGACAAGACAAGCTTATAAAACGTTGAGAGCTTGATAATAGAATATTACTCTTACAACCTTCACTTCTGTAAAAATATAATTGCTGAATTAAATTCACATTTTTGTTATTGGAAATATGGTTAGCTGTCAGTTTTACTTATGATCAAGGCACTTCAGGTAAGTTTCACAATTGTATGTGATACATTGGCTATTGTGTTATTAAAGCAGTCATATAATTGATGTCAGATCTGAGAGTATTATGTCTTCTGGCAAGTTCCTGTAAATGTTACCCACTTATATTAGTTTCATTTCAAGGTCAGGGGTTTTGAGAAGCTTTGAATTTCTGTTGCTCCTTATAATAGACACCTGTTTTTTGTTACTTCCTTATTCTCTAGTTTTACCTCTTTCTCTCTCTCTCTCTCTCTATATATATATATTTCTGGAAAGTGTGAGTGGTTTGAGCACTCCCATCTGGTTCATGGGGGACCAGGTTCAATTCCTAGTAATGGTGTTTTTCTAGGGTATTGATTGCAAAAAGGTGTGAACATTTGATTATTTCTTTTGTTAATAAACCATGAATATAATATGGCAAGGAGCATTTTTGACAGCCATGAATGATTTGTATTAATGTACCAAAGTCACTGTTAAAGCCATGTATCCTTGCCTTATTTCACAGTGAATATTGAAAATAAGTATACATCTAACAGAAGCTGATGGGTTATTCATCTGCACTAGCACATGTATAGGTGACTTTTAGCGGCTGTATTTTATCTGTAGCTTGTCACTCTCTGCTACTGATGTTCTTCTAATCCTAAACCATTTTAGTGAATTAAAAAGTCTTGTTTTAATATTATTGTGAATGCTTAAAAGATGTTAAATTTGTGTGTCAATGTGGCCCTTTCACATTGATCAACTCAGTTGATGTTAAAGCCCTTGGGTAAAGCTTATGGTAGCTATCACACTTTGAACCATCTGGAATTCAGAATAAAATATCTGTACTTTTGTGTATCTAGAGGGCTTGCCTAGACAGCTTGATCTGATGTCATATCTTTGCTATTGTGTATCTCCAGGGTAAGTCAGATGTCTTATGTATATATTGTGTTGTGCCCCGTAGATGAATTTGAATGTGACAAAAGAACATTGTCATATTGAATTATCTCTGATAAGATTTCTAATGTGTTGTTTTCATAAGGCAAAGTTGTATTTAGGAAATGGAAATTTGAGGAGGAAGTGAAGAAAATGTGTCATTTTGTCATCCGAATGATTCTTTTCACATTTTGCAAACAGGCAAAACATGTAGATAAAGTAGTGGTGGGCTACTATAAAACTGTTTTTTTTCTGTTGAAATAGTCTTAGAAGCCACATTGGTATTAAAAAGATACGGATTTGATTTTATCATATGCTGTCATGATGTTTAGTGTGTTTCACAGGTGATAAGTAGCAAAGTTAGAGATCTAAGGAAAATCTGATGTTACAAAATGTATCTTTATCTCACCAGGACAATACTTGAAGCAGTTACTAGATATGAAATATGATATTCTCAACTGAATTGGTTGACAAATTTTAACACCTTTGACAGATGATTATTGACTTCTTTTCAATGACATACACAGTGGACTCAAGGTTTTATTCATCTATTGTGTCCAATTTGAGCGCTGATATGTTGGAAAATGTTACCAATCAATATTCATAAAGTTCACAAACCACTTTGGTTGCTGCCTTGGAATTACAAAGAAAGTTTGTGTGCTGGAGACCAAATTGGGTTAACTCAAGCACACCCATAGGCTGTGGTGTTCAAATAAACAATTTGAACAATTGTACCACTTTTCTCAATTGGTGCGATTACACATGACTTTGTTGTGGTCACATATTGATACTCGCCTACTGTGTAAAAAGCATTAACATGCCGCCGGATCAGTTACAAATTTAATGGCCGAAGCCTTTTGTTTGAAACGATGGTACCACTTTTATGAATAGCCTGTCGGTAAATCAATTTGCCATCAAATGTACAATGTGTGAGCTATTGTTTCCCCATGTTTATATAACCTCATTGGATGTACATACAAGATTAATTGCATTTTATACCTAAAATACAACACATTAAAACAATAAATTCACTGTGGTACGATCAGAAAGACAAACAGTATGTCACCTAGCTGTTATTGACTTCTTAATTTCTCCTCAATGTTTTAGTGACAGATGTTGTTGATGATAAAGAATATGAAAACCAAAAGTGCAGTTTATATCTTGTAATCAACAATGATGAATATTCACATCAATAAGTTACAAACATATTGCAACTGTCATGAACAGTTCTCACTGTTTGTTATACTGTGACACATGATGAAAGCCATACAGGTGTGTTAATTGATTTGGTGTGTAAGCTATAATGCTGTACCTCACCTGTAGTGAGCAGGTGGATTCAGTGAAATAAAGAGATAATGATGAGCTGGAGGTAGTGTATGTACTGATGGTGTGGCAGGTGCAGATTCAATGCTTCTAGGAGACAACTAAATTCAAGCAGTATTCATACTGCAATGAGAAAGATATGTATTAAAAAGACATGTCCTTCCAGTCTGTCTTGAACTTCCGAAGGTATTGAATGGATAGTTGTTGTTTTTTATTTCCATTAATGCAGATATATTGCTTCTTATTGATAATGAATGACAAATTACATATTTTGGCAGAGTATTTCTTATGGCCCCAAGTTTAGTATTTTCTTTTTTTCTATTTGTTTTCATCAAATCATGACTGATATTAAAATATTATATTTGCATAGACATTTCACTTGATAGCTATCCTTCTAGTGTACACCTCTCAGGTCAACCCATTCTGACTGCCTCCTGCCTTTCCGTCCTCTTGCACAGATCTCATACTTGGCCAGTTTTTTTCTTCTTAATCATTTCCAGAAGTCTTTCCTTCTCTGGCACTCCAATGGTTTCCCTAACTGTCTGCAGCTCACTCTCAGAACTCTTCTCCACAGCCTCAGTTCCAAGACTTGGCATCATTCTCTCTTTCTTCTTTCTCAGTGCCCAACTTTCACATCTGTATCACATTGCTAATTTCCCCTACAAATACAAACTCAAATCTTTGGACTTCCATACTTCCACAAGATCTGTTGTTGCTCATTCTCCTATTCCCAACCTGATCTTATTATCTGTCTGACCATCTCCCGCTGGTGTGATATAAGATCCAAGGAAGTTAAACTTTCCCTTTGAAGCAAGCTTCACAATTATAGAGCCTCCTTTTAATTAAAAAGTATATTGTTGATTGATTTTGAAACTTCATGTAATCAAGTAAAGAAGAGAATGAGAAAAAGTTCACATAAACTTTTTCTGATCATATTTCAAGAGGCAAACCATGTTATTAATTGGAACAATGCAAAGATACAGGACATGATGGAGTTCAGAAAGATGGGACAATGACCATGAATAGAGAAGAAGGCAGTTATTTCCTAAGGCATGTACAGGGTGTCCCAAAAAAGAGGCCCCTCATTTGCGCCCTCTTTTTCTCCTATTTCTGAAAAGTTGATCAAATATATATTGGTATGTAAAGAAACCTTGAGTCGTTAGCTTTAATAAACCAAAACAATTATATCAATCGGCTCACAACTTTTGAAGATATGCTCTTTTAAAGAAATGTACCCGTTTTTCACTCTGTCCACGGAGAAGGTTTGGCTACTTCAAATATTGAAAAGGAGTACACATACCATACATGAATATCAAACATTCCTCATGATAACTTTATAAAATAACTTTATTTATGGAATGGGCTTTACTGGTGGGCTTATGAGCAAAGGATTTTGTTAATAGTGTGGGTGAAATGGATGCCGAATGACTTCTTTTGCTTTACTTGCAATTACTTGTTTTTTCTTGGTTATTTATGCCTTTTTGTTTTATTATATTTCTTACTTTCTTACTTTGTTGTTTTTTTTTTTTTTATTTACAACATAAGTCATTTCTCTCCTTAGGATAAAAGGTAGCCCTAAAAGGCTGTTTGGTTTGTCTTTGGTTCTCCTGAAGTGAGTTTACTGTGCTGCTCTGCCCTCTACCTGGTTGCCTCCTTGGCGAATACAGGTTTCAGCTCTGGTCCTCATTGCATCAATTGCATTGCGTTCCATCCTTGTGCGCCGGATACTAGCGAATGCATTCAGTAATACTTTTGTGAAGATCTTGGATTTTGCCATAAAGGAAAAAATCAAGTGGTGTGAGGTCTGGTGATCGTGCAGGCCACTCCACAGCATGAGCCATCCCAACCACTCTGTTTGCTATCCGTGGACAGAGTGAAAAACGGGTACTTTTATTCAAAAGGGCATATCTTCAAAAGTTGTGAGCCGATTGAAATAATTGTTTTGGTTTATTAAAGCTAACGATTAAATGTTTCTTTACATACCAAAATATATTTAATCAACTTTTCAGAAATAGGAGAAAAAGAGGGCTCAATGAGGGGCCTCTTTTTTTTTGGACACCCTGCATATTACCCAATTTTGTAGACTGGAGAAAACACTACACACAACCACAAGCCATTTGGCTGGGAAAGTCACTCACTTACTCAGGTACCGTCCTTATTATGGGGGTGGGTTGCAGCCAGTCCAATTGCATCTCTCTCGTGCAGATTGGGTTGCAGTGTATGTGGTCATTCCTGTTCACGATCTCATGTTTGATTCGCACGATGTTCGTGGATATTATTTGCCTGAATATAAACATAATAACAAGAGAAATGAAAGGACAGTTCAGCCAAATCCCCAGAACCAAAAACAAAAATGTTCCACTTCAACATTTAATTCTAATTGAATGTACACCATTATTTTTATTGTAGTCAACTTTGGCATATATTTCTCATGTTGATCACCACAAGACTGACACACACTTGATTCCAATATTTGATCTCAATCAGTTAAAATCACTCTTGTTACCCAGTGGCCTATATTTTATTCTGTCCAATTTATTTCAGAGAACTGGGTCACCTCAGATTGTCAAAGCTCATAATTGGTGGGTCTTATTAAATATTGCACCCAATATAACCTATATCTACAAGCTATTATGCAATGTCTTTGATTGAAAATGACAACAAATCTGTTTTGAGATCGTTGTTGTTGTATTTTTGTAATAAACAGGATTCTAAGCATGAGTGTCTGACAGCCTAAAATAAGCTTCTGATCCCAAAGCACTTAGTGCTATCTGCATCATTACTGTCCATGACAACATGTGTGATCACTTCTGACCCCCTGGCACTTTCAATCAAATATGCCAACATTTCACACAATATTACAGCACATTTAAGATAAAAAGCAAGTTTTGAATTTGTTTTAAAATATTGTTTTGTTTGTTGGATTGTGCTTTGTTTGTTGGATTGTGCAGCGATTAGCAGATATACTGCCAACGGATGCTAAAGTGTATGTTAATCTCTGTGTTGCTTGTTGTTCTCAACATGAATAGGTTTGTTGGTAGAAGTGGTGTGAAAGGACCAGGCTTTAAACTATCTCTATAATCATGATGAAAAAAAACCCAGAAGATAAATAAAATAAGAAAAATAGGCTGCTCTCAACAATTGCGGTGGACTTCCTAGTTAGTTTTAATCTCAGCTGTTGCATAAAAAAATAGAAGAAATGCCAACCAAATTCACTTGCTACCCTTAAACACATGATTATTAAAAGTGTGTGCATCTGACCTAATGTGTAATCTTAATATCTCATAAAACACTTACTCTTTGTCATATGAAAGACACTACATACCTTCATTTTGACTGCTTTGTTAGTTCAATTTGACTTGCACACCTATACACAGGCCAATGTATTTATATTGCGGTGATCATGGTTCAAAGAGGATGTAATCTTAAACTAGGTTGCTAACGACTTTGTAAACAAGCTACTATTATAGCTGACAATCTATAATTTTTGACACAGCAGTAATCTGTCCACCATTCCTACTGTTATTGTGTCATTATGTACCACCCGTTATATCCATCACTATCATAGATTCAACTTTGTCTTGAAAGAAATCAATATCACTTCCACTGTTGCTAGCTTTAAACAAGAGTTGGTCAGCACTTAAGCTATCAAGTTGTGCTAGCCAAAGGGTGAGAAGAAAACATGGCCTTCTGCCGATTATTAAAGGTTAGAATAAAGAGTATAATGATCTTATATTACACTGTAACACATAATATATCTATTTGATAAAGAAATTGTGAACATAATTTGAAATGTGTTGTAGCTTAAAGCTGCACATTATTCACTTGAATGTGTGTGTGTGTGGGGGAGTGGGGGTGTGTGTGTGGAAAGTTGTGACTAATTGTAATTGTTATAATGAGTTTGTGACAAGGAATTGTACTTTCACTTTGCAGAGGTGCATATATGGTTCAAGTTCTACTAGTATGCTGTGATTGTTTATTCCCTTATATCTAAGACACATTGAAGTAAACTTACCTTTTCAACCTTATCTCATTTTGATACCAAGTGGGGTATCTACAGGCTCTACCTCGCAATCGGAGGGTTGCAAGTTCGAGCCCCGGCCGTGTGCCTGTGCACTTGGGCAAGGCACTTTACCTCACTTGCCTCTATCTACCCAGGGGTGAAATGGGGAGCTGTTAGGAATATGTCCACTGAGTGCTGCCCAAAGGTATGAGCATGCCTTGGGCATTGTATGGCAGCTGACATATTCTAATGATAGGCGAATAAATGTAAAGCACTTTGATACATGTGAAAGGCACTATATAAATGTCAACATTTTTTTTACTTTGGTTTAGGTGGCTACAATGGTATTCAAGCAATCATAAAGCTAAACCACATGATTTGTTTGTTTTTTGATGAATACATACTTGTCATCACCATATACCATCTAGGCAGGGCTAATATACTGCTGATGACATCAGTAGAGTGCATGAATAACCAATCAGCATGTCATATACTTGAATTATGCTTAGCCTGTAACAGAAAAAATGCCCCTTAGGATATGGACAAATCATATTTCACATAATATGTAGACCTAATGTTTGATAATGCTGTTGCAGAAACCATTTTCTTATGCATAAAAGTCAATGCATTAACTCATTCTGATCAGTGGCTGTGCCAAAATTTCCACTTTTTGCGCAAAATTTGTTGATTTTGCTCCCCCTGAAATTCACTTTTCCCCCCTAATTCCCCCCGATATAAGTTCTTGTAACATAATGTTGCAAATGACTGGCTTTCACATTTTGGCAGACAGACTGGTTGGTAGCAGATAATTTGATATGCCAATATTGTCATCATAATCTGCTTAAATTGACAGGTCCTGATTTGTGCCTTACATTAGGGAATCAAGTTCTGTTTATATTGAACATTCTAAAAAGGAGCCTTATGAAGATATTGGGAATTCCATCGAGCAGGAATTTGGATGTATCATATATGCTATAATTTTGTAGGAAGATAAATGCTAAATGACAGGTTATACAATGTGATAAATTTGGATTAATACAATATCATGATACATATTTTGTAAGGGGGAAATCTGCTTCAATTGGAGATGTATGGCAGCTGATTCAACTGAAAAGTGCCATCTACTCTTGATGAGTGTCTCATTGGGCTTGATCTCATCAAAGTATAATCAATTTACAGACTTAATTAACGTTGCTTCTAATTCAGAATTAAGTTATGTACACTATGGTATCATTTATGTTCAGTTTAATGTAGTAGTGTGGGATGACTATTAAATAATAATAAATATAAGTAATCAAATTTTATGTCATCATGGGAGTGATAGCATCTCAAATTAAATTTGTAAATGTATGATTCAATTTATTTTTTAAGCAGGCTTTCAAAATTATGGTGCCACAAAATAAATTCCTCAGACAAATCAAATTTTCTCATGAAATAATTTACAATTCTTTTGAGGAACTTGTGTTTCTTTCTTTATTTAAACACAAGTCTGTAGAGGACCATCATTGCGTCATAGTGGTATCTTATTATGGAAGCCGTGGGTTTTTAAGAAACACTTGAACCAAGACATTTTGACAAGTAACACAACAGTTTAAAGTTGTTTCTTGTCACTCCAAAATCATGAGCAATGAAGCAGTAATGAAGATATGATATAAAGATTATACTGGTATAGGTGGGTGTTATTTGTAATGATGCAATTATATTGTGGCATGTCTCTTTTATCTATTTGAGTCTGCATAATGTGCCCAGTGACCAAAGTAAGAACCACCAATTTCATAGCAAAGTTTCTTTGTTTTAGACAATGTCCATGGCAATAGATGTTATAATAGCTTCTGACACAGTTAATGATAAATTTCTTTATATACTTTTTAGAGGAAATACTAAGGGAAAGTGTGCAAGTTAAAACAATTTATTTATTTTATAACTATTTGTAAGCTATTCTATGTCTTTTTATTGTGTTGGACTATATAGAACATAAGAAACTGTTAGCAAGGTCAATCTCCTAATAATAGTCTTAAAGCCTTAATGTACGATTTCTGTCAAATTTTAATTTTGTTATTCTTTATTCAAAATGTTAAAATAATATATATATTTTTAAATATATATATCAGTAATAAATGATGGGAAGGGTTGATGTCCATTTGGAGTTGAAATAACAAGGTAAAGTGAAAGACACCCCACTGGTTATTTTGTCCATTTAACATGCAGTTCTATGGGAGGAAATATTATCATTTTTTAAATTATGATAATATGTCGAACTTTGCTCTGTTGACCTACAAAGATAACACATTTGGCCGATTCCATTTAGGTGCAAGTTGGGACATGTGTAAACATTACAAATATGCAAAAAAAAATCAGGTTTGAAAAAAAAAAAAAAAAAAATTTCATATTATAAGATCGTACATTATGACTTTAAGGTAATGCAATGAAACTTCCAATAGAGACATGGTACAATTATTAAATAAGGTCCGCTATCTATAAGGTTCGCTATCTCTAAGGTTCGCTATCACTAATTTGAAATAAGGTTCGCTATCTCTAATTTGAAATAAGGTTCGCTATCTCTAATTTCAAATAAGGTTCGCTATAGCGGTCCTTATTTAAAATTAGAGATAGCGGACCTTATTTAAGATTAGTGATAACGAACCTTAGGTATAGCGAACCTTAATCGAAATTAGTGATAACGAACCTTAGAGATAGCGAACCTTAATTAATTAGGGATAGCGAACCTGAAACAAAATTAGTGATAGCGAACCTTAGGTATAGCGGACCTTTATTGGAATTAGTGATAACGAACCTTAGAGATAGCGAACCTTCAATAAATTAGTGATAGCGGACCTTATTCAAAATTAGTGATAGTGAATCTTATTTTAAATTAGTGATAGCGAACCTTATTTATAATTAGTGATATCGAACCTTAGAACTAGCGAACCTTATTCTAAATTAGTGATATCGAACCTTAGAAGTAGCGGACCTTTTGTAAGGTATAGCGAGCCCTTTTCTCTATTAGAGATAGCAGGATTCTGATCTCCATAGACTTTACACGTTAGTGATAGCGAACCTTAGAGATAGCGAACCTTAGAGATAGCGAACCTTAGAGATAGCGGACCTTAGAGATAGCGGGATGTCACCTCATCAATAGGGTTCCAACTCAATTTATACCTTACCCCAGGCACTGTAGTTCACAGGAATTGACTTGACTTGACACATTGCAAGAGATGTGAAATCTAAATAAAATGACCATGCTTAAAAAAACACAGACACATTATTAAGTTCATGACTAGTAAGAATTCTACAACATATAAATCAATATAATTCTAGAGTCTGTCTATAGATTGCCCAGACATTTGAACTTTTATTACATTTAATTTCCTATCCTAATACATGACCTAGTTTACAGGAAGTCTAGAGATCCCTTGTGTTCAGTAAAGACAAACTCAACATTTTTATTTATGATGTTTTGTCTTTTAATTTCCTTTATTGTTTAATAATAAGAAATGCACCATGCTGTGACATAGTATTTCCAGAAATACCACACAAATGATCAAGTTAGACAATTTTGGTGTTCAAATAAAGTGGCAAGAATGAAGGTATTGTTGTGATACAAATATAATCTTCTTGCTACACTTCATGAAATCATATGGTATCAAAAAATGGAAAAAATGTCTTGTTTAACAACCCCTGTCTGTGATTTTATACAAAATATTTGTATTTAAATCAGTCACAATGGAGTGAGGAAGTACTATAAAAAGACATGTGATTTGAATAAAAAGAACTTCTATAAAATGAGAGTTGAAGCAACAAAGACATAACTTTCAAAGAAAAAAGTATTAAGCCAATAGTCTTTTTGGTGCAGAACCTTCTAAAAAATGGTTCTGCAAACAAGTTTGGCAAACAATTGAATACATGAATACAAAAGCCACCCAAGTCCATGGGAAGTGATTTTGAGAGAAAAACCGGTGTATCATTTTAATTCCTTCAGTTAGATTTACCTGGTCAATATGGTAAGTTTTACGTGCAAATGAGTGGATTAACCTGTATTAGCATTTCAGGGACTTTGTGGGGTTCATTTTAAATTTTGGACTTGGGTGTTTTTTTAATCATATACAAAGACAACAATGTTAGAATGAGATTACCACTAGTAAGATAATACAAAATAAAGCACACAGGTATGTATAATGTTGATAAGCATTCTACCATGTAATATAAACCACATACTTTCCTTTATTAAACCCTTTTTGTTTTTCAAAAGTCACTCACTGTTCTTTCATACATATGACAGGCCTATGTATAGCAACAATTTCCCATGCTTAACTCAATTTGGCCAAAGTATGGACTTGGGTGGCTTTTGTATTCATATATTCAATAATATAAAATGTGTTTTCTGAACATTTAAGAACTTTTTTTATTCTTTATATAGAGCACAATTTTAGCAGCTCAAGAGACTTTTGGTTTATATAACACCCTCCAAGATGTTCTCATGAGAACAGAAGAAAAAATGTTTTGTGACAAGAATAAAAGGAGCAACCAGGATCAGCTCACCAAGTTTCATATGGGTTATGATGAGACAATTAGCAGTAAGTTCATTGTCCAGGGGAATTTCAAGCTAACTCAATTTTTCCACAAAAGCGTACTAAACCATCGCCAGGGTTCAAACCATCAACCCACTACCTCTCGCACCATAGTCAAACACCTTATCGCTTGCGCTTGACTTGACATACATTGCCATATAATATCCTATGTTTTTATACTTTGAACACCCTTTGGTTCTGTACATGATAGTTTCTTTAAACTCAGCATGATTATACCTTGTAATGTCACCTACAAATGAGGCCAAATGTATATTGATACCTGTTCCAGAATTTTGTTGGTGACCTAAGGACCAAAATAAGATTTGAGACACCGGAAATGGCAAAAAAAAGTATGTGATCAACGAGATTCACTTGATATACAAGTGTTATGATTATGTTTTTTTGAGAGACCTTGAATACCTGTTGCTCCTTACAATAGACATTTTTCTAGTTCCTTCTTAGTCTCTCATTTTACCTCTCTAAATATATAAATACCGGTATATATAAACTCACCAAAAAGTTTGGTGCAGTGGTTAGAGAGGGACCAGGTTCATCCCTAGTATTGGTGACTTTCTGGGGTATTAATTGTAAAAAAGAGTGAACATTTTGATTACTTTTTTTTTCAATAAACCATGAAAGGAGCATTAGCCATGATTTGTGTTAATGTATCAAAATAATTTTAAGCCCTGTATCCTTGCCTTTAAGATATACGATACTCTCACAATGTGCAAGTCCACATTTTGCAGTGAATATTGAAAATAAATATGATGGTTGATGGTTTATTCATCTGCACTATAGCATAGGTATCGTAAAAAGTGACTTTTACCGGCTGTATTTTATCTTTAGTTTGCCTTGCCTTTACTGATGTTGGTCTAATCCTAAACCATATTAGTGAATTAAAAAGTCTTGTTTTAATATTACCGTGAATGCTTAAAAGGATTTAAATTTGTGTGTCAATGTGGCCCTTTCACATTCTTCTCAGTTGATGTTAAAGCCTTGGGGTAAAGCTTATATCACACTTTGAACCATCTGGAATTCAGAAGAAAATATCTGTACTTTTGTGTGTCTAGAGGGCTTGCCTAGACAGCTTGATCTGATGTCATATCTTTGCTATTGTGTATCTCCAGAGTAAGTCAGATGTCTTATGTATATATTGTGTTGTGCCCCGTAGATGTTTCTGTCTTAAAATCAATGAATTTGAATGTGACAAAAGAACATTGTCATATTGAATTTTCTCTGATAAGATTTCTAATGTGTTGTTGTCATTAGGCAGGAAGGTATTTTTAGGAAATGGAAATTTTGAGGAAGTGAAGAAAATCTGTCATTTTGTTATCTGAAGGATTCTTTTCACATCTTCTACATGTGCAAAATATGTGGATAAGATAAGAAATCACACTGCTATTAAAGGAGTATGATCCAATTTAATCATATACTGTTGTCACTTTCAGCGTGTTTCTATGGAACACCAGTTGATGAATGGTATATGATTAGAAGTTAGAGATATAAGGAAAATGAGGTGTTACAAATATATCGTATCTCACCAGGACAATACTACAAATGAGATTTGATATTATAAATTGAATTTCTTGACAACTTTGAATACATGTAACAGATGATTATTATTGACTTATTTTTGATAATAATGTACATGATTAATTGTATTCTATACATCAAATACAACCATTAAAAGAATAACTCTATAGGCAGGTGAAAAATCAGTGGTATGATAAGAAAGACAAGCAGTGAAAGACATTACTGAGATGTTATTGACTTCTGAAAAACTTTCTCCTTGACACTTAAACTGTCAGATATTGAACTGACAGATATTGTTGATGATGAAGAATTTGAAAACAAAAAGTGCATTTTATATCTTGAAATCAATGTTTCACAAATGGAGAGGTTTGTTTCAAAACCTCTTTCAACAAGGGCAGTTTTTGGCGGGATCGTATCCTACCCAAGCATCCGCCAAAAACTGCTTTTTTGCTAAACCCCATATGTCAGTGATTTTTTGATGATTTTTTTTATGTGTTCTCAAAAATGGGCAAGTGGATGTAAGGGTTCCTTTTTTCTACTTTCCAAGTTTTTTTTATCAAATCATGTCTGAAATTAAATAAATTCATTCTCTTAAGGGATCTAAAATGAGCGTTTATTGCGTTTCGACAGTATTATTTGTGGGACATGAGAGCACCTCAGACCTATCGAATTGCATTCTGACTACGAAGCATGTCTTTCTGATATCAAATAATTTTCATTTTTTGAAAATCACAATGTAATACAAATTTTATGACAAATTATAAAAATTTGATATTTTTCAAATTTTGATATATAACAGTCCTCGAAGTAAATTATATAAATCTAATGATATATTCTTAAAGTGTATGTAGCAGGGAGGAAAAGCCGACGGTCAATTGAAAATTTTGACCTTTCATATTGAAGATATGGATTTTTTCCCAAAAAGACATAATTTTTTTTGGTGTTTTGGGGAAAAAAATCCATATCTTCAATACGAAAGGTCAAAATTTTCAATTGATCGTCGCTTTTCATCCCACCTACATACACTTTAAGTATAAATCATCAGATTTACAAAGTTTACTCAAGTACTGTTAAATATCAAAATATCAATTTTAATGATTTGCCATAAAATGTGTATTAAATTGCGAATTTCAAAAATCAAAAATATTTGATATCAGAATGACATTCTTCGTATTCAGAATGCAATTCGATATGTCTGATGTGCTCTAGTGTCCCAAAATAAATACTGTCCAAACGTTCATACCCCAGCCCTTAAGCTACAATATTTAGTTTGCGAGAACTGTTATCAAGGTAATATTTTCATCACAAAGTTTGGTGTTTTTTTTCTCTGTTATACAAATCCCTGTACCTGTCAGAACATTGTCAGATGTTTTGACTTGCACGTTTCTCATATCAAATCATACTAATTGATCATTTCTCTGAAGTTTCAATATATTAATATGACTTGATGGTAACCAACACCTCACACAAGGCAGGTGCTTCACATATGAGACCAAGTCCTTAATTTTGGTCAGGTTTGTCCAAATAGATGCCTGTAGGAAGACCTTTACATGAATTTCTGGTTGAGTATCTGTAGCAATCAGTGAATTGTATTATATAATATGAGAGATAACTAGAGCGGTTCTCGGGTTGCGCGGTTTTCGGCATACGCGGTTGGTGTGTAAGGTTGTTGGGTGATGGTATGGTAGTGGTTGTGTTTAGATGTGAGTTTCTTTTCAGAACCCTGTATGGGCGAAGCCTGGATGGTGGATGGGGAGTGTGGGGTGATTAAAGAAGGAAATAATATGGAAATGTAATAGGCCGCACAGCTGTGTAATGTTTATGTTTTACAAGATGCCCAGAGCACGGGTTGGGATATGGGATATCCCCTCGTGGTGTCGAGTTCACAACAGGTGTTGTTATTGCTTTACCAAAACAACCCGAGCCGTGTGTTGGAAGTTTTTGTATGTATAGACAGTTTCCTAGCAATGTTGACTGTACCCACCAAGTTTCATGCCCATACGACAGATTTTAGTCATTTGACCTCAGATGACCCCTAAGTGACCTTGGATTACCCCCAAAATGACCTTCCAAACATTTGACTCTTAATGTTGACTGTACCCACCAAGTTTCGTGCCCATATAACAGTTTTAGTAATTTGACCTCAGATGCCCTGGGTGACCTCGGATGACCCCGAAATGACCTTCCAAAAATTTTACTCTTAAGTGTTGACTATACCCACCAAGTTTCGTGCCCATATGACAGTTTTTAGTTATTTGACCTCAGATGAACCATGGGTGACCTTGGATGACCCCGAAATCTATTCAGCTCTGTAAGAACATCAACTACAAATACAACTGACCAAGTTTAGGCGATACACCATGTTGTTAAAACCCCTGTAGACCCTATAAGGAACAAACCAAAAGATCGATGGCGTCCTATAAGCGTAACTAGTTTCATTTCTCAGCCGACCCCCTCCTCCCTGCCAGAAGCGTAATAATGAAATGTTGAAAATTTTGACATAATAATAATAATGACACATTCTTCAGACCGATGGTTTTGTACAAGCGTAATCCAGTATTTTTACCCCTAAGCCCTAAGCGAAACTTCGTTTATAGGGCGTCATTGATCTTTTGGTTTGTTCCCTAATACTCGGCATCATCGCACATGTTGACTTCCAAACTTCATCACAACATAAACTTCGACAATGATCCATTCATACTGTCCCATTTATTGATACCTTCTGTTTGTATCAATTGCCAGTGAGCAAAATACACGTGCTCTGTTCACTATACAGAGTGCACACCAGTAAATACAAGTCTCCTACACCCTGGGAGAAAAAAATCAAACGAGGAAACGTGCAATACGACTGAATTAAATCCATTAGAAAAGGCTTAAAACCCAACTATTAGGCCCCGATTCATATTTAATCCTCATTTAGGCCTGGGAAATAGATTGTCTGTGAAAAATGAGCAGGATCTGACTTTTTATTACAATTTGGCTAAACTTCCAAAATGTGTTACATTTCAGAAACACCAAGCTATTTGTAAGGTGGCGTACGCTGTATGGGCTATAGGGTGATCTAGTCGGCATTTTTCTGGAAAAAAATGCTGGACTCCGTATATAATTTCTACAATAGATGACTTCATCTGACCTTTGACTTGCAGAAAGGGTAAGTTTTGAAGAACTGAGTCGCTCTGAAGTCAAGAAAATGACGTTTTCCTGGACCCTGTTTGTACAGAAAGTCAATGGGAGCTATTTACTGGTGTGCACCCTACACAGCAAGGTATATGTAGCTATGTGCACGATATTACAACCTCTACCTTGCTGCATTTGATTTGCAGTTCTGACATCTGGCCTGCGCCGGTTTAACAACCAGGTCAAACCTTATAATAATTTATTACTTTTGGTAAACAAGGGTTGTCTGAGAAGAAAAAATGTGGAAAGGTGAAAAGCAAAATGAAAAAAAAGAGAAGAAAAACAGAAGGGGAAAATGGGGAGAAACAGGAGGAAATTATGATTTCCTTTCTCCATGCTCAAAATTAAATGTTGAGATTAAAGTTTTAATTTTTCGTTGGAAAGGGTGTGCCCGAGTGATTGCGTATTAAAACAAATGTTAACAAACAAAAACAAAATTCCCTAAATTGTTATGCCAAAATACAAAATTTAATCTTGTAAATTTTTGGCTCTATGTAAAGTTTGGAAGGATTTTTGTTTCTCAAAAAAGAAAAAAAATCTGGTGTCATAATGAGTCAAAAAATGTATGTTTTATACAGTAAATGAAGTAAAAATTATGATGCGCAGTGATTATGCCACGTTATTAAATTTCTAATCTTAATATTTCGTCTTTTTGTCAAAATTCAAAAAGTATGTGATAGCTGATTTATTGCTCAACCACACCAAGTATTTAGTTTTGTTTAGTTGTGGCGTTAAAATACCCAAACAATTAAGTTTCTGACGATACAGTTCTTTCAGGGACACCCTGTATATAGCATGTTTGTACTACAGTATCGATTTTATTGAAGGTCACTGGTAAACAAACACTTGATAGTCTGTGCCTCGGGCCAGACTGTATGTAACTATCACGATGTTTGTTTGGATCGCCCGACACAAATTGGCTGTGTAGGAGACTAGGTCTGTGCAAACAAATTAACGACTTTATAGCTTAACGAGTGTTTCCAAAAAGCAGCACAAAAGCAAACAAAAAAATACACCCATTGCCGCTATTTACCGCATCGAAATGAACGACTCTAATCATGTACCGCACGAAATGAACGACTCTAATCAGCTGCGGCAATTCCCCAATGGTGGATAGGCCTATACTATACACGTATTCTTATTCGTGCATTTGACGGACTTTTTGTTAAATAATCTCCTCTCCTGAACACATATTATTATAGAAAATCTATCTACTTCTTCATTCGATTACATACTATATACCCTGCAACTTTCAATCTACACAGTGGCTAGATAAACCCTTAAACGTGCGAACAAATATTGCAAAACAAAATTAAAGTATGGCTCTCCGCCTATGGCTCCGCCCATACAATCAATAATTCTTTAAGAGTTGGGGTGAATTGCATTTAATAGTATTGTAATGTGGAAACATAATGTTTACAAGATGTAGAGTGGTGCTTGAATTTGGTTATCTGAATCAGTAATATGATCTTTTATGATATTTTACAGGCCTTGCCATCTTTCCCCTAATTGGTATTGTATCCATTGGTGGAGGAATTTAGTGGGGGGGGGGAGCATATTTTGTCCCAGTTTAACTGGCCGCATGGGATTTTTTTTGCACACAAAAATTTTTAAAATTCAGACTATTTTAGCTCAAAATGAAGGTGGTTGGTATCCGATGGGACAATGTGTGCAAATTTTATGATACTTTTGACCAAAACATTGAGTTTGTTGGCTAAAAAAAACGGAAGATGCAGAGGTCAATTATTGTTTAACTAATTATTGCTTTTGCAAGAATTTGTTGGGGCTGGCCCTCCATGGAAAAATTTAGTGGGCTGAAGGTCTCCGTTCCCGCACTTCCGCTATACTTATGATATCCAATCCAGGTGTCTACTGTCTATCTTTTCCAGTATTTACGTTTGGAGTTGCACACTGAGCCGGTTACTCGCCATATGATCAAAATAGTATTTGGTGAACTTCAAATATATATTTTCGCTTTATTAAATCTCAGTCAAGTCCCGGCTGAATCGTGGTGCAAAAAGTAATGCAAGCAATTTGTAATAACGTGCCATGCATAAAGGCCTCAACGACTCGCAACAGCCGAGTGAAGAAAAAACCCAAAAACAGCTAACATATACATTATTCGTAATACTAGTTCTTGTTTTCAAAATACAATGGTTTTAAATTTTGTTGTTCTCGTATTTGATCAGTTTAAAGGTAGGTAGTCAGAATTTTTCATATTGTGTTTTGTACCTCGCATGGAGGCCTGTACCAAAATAATCCAATTCCCAAGTTTTGAGGTAAATTGCACTAGCCAATTTGATATTTTGATACATGTTTTAGAATGGCTCATATAACGGTGTGTGGTATACCACAATTGAGGAAGAGGCTAATACTTTTTCGTTCATAACATCTAAATGGAATATATTTTTCGGCCTACAATTTCACCAGGGTTATGAGAAAAATATGAGTTTACTTCTGATTCCAAAATCTCTATTTTGATAGGAAAAAGTGGGGGATGAGGCTGTCGATCAGGTCACCCATCTTTAAGTCTAGAAACTCTTCAAGCTGAAACACAATGAAGTCTTGAAAAAAATCGACACACAATTCATGAATTTAGGCTCTCAAATTGACACAGACTGGATGTGATCACATCTAAATCTCAAAGATTATTCATACCAGTATGAAACACAATAGCATTGTTGACACCTTCTCTTGTGTTTCTCGTGGTGAGGTTAACTTATTAGGATAAATCCAATGCATTTAATAAAAGTGCTGAAACTTGAATGTAAATTGGATTCATTATTGGGCGACTCGCAGGAAACAATATTAAGCATCTATGGCGAGTGGAAAATCACTCACTCTATTTATGTAATGGCTAGAAATTACTGTTTGGGTCAGTTTCATGTCTGGAGTTTTAGCATTACCTGGATTATCAGATATTTTATTAGATATGATTTAAGTTTAAGAGTGGCTGTAAGGTTAACAGTCTGGTCATCCAATGGTGTGTTTTGAAGTGGCAAGCTTTCTAAAAAGACACAAAAAGCAAATGGATGGGAAACAATAATTTTGATACAGCCAGTATAGATTAAACTCTATCAATTCTAATCCAATCTCTCTTCAATGAAGATAATATCCTAAACCAACCAAGTTGCTATAAAAAAGTGTAAATATAAAGATGAAAAGCAATTTTGAATTTGTTTTGAAATATTGTTTTCTTTTGTGTTTATCAATATTGGATTGTGTCGCAATTACCCGAGAATGATAAGGTGTATGTTAAGCTCTGTGTTGCTTGTTCTGAAGATGAATGGGTTTGCTGCTAGAATGGTGTGAAAGGACCAGGCTTGAAACTACCTCTATAATCATGATGGCCAAACTGGAAAGAAAATAAATGGAACAAGAAAAAGAGGCCATTCCCAACAACTGCAGTGAACTAGATTATTTTAATCTCAGTATTTGCATCGAAAGAAATGAAATACCTAACCAAATTCACTTTCTACCAGTGCAGTGTGTCTTTGTTTTTTAGACACATCTATGTATATTTGAAGAATATCAAAAGTGTGTACATCTGTTCTTGTTTTAAATCTTATATCTCTTAAAACAATCCAGTGTTATACTCTTTGTCATATGAAAGACACTAAATACCCTCATTGAACTGACTTGCTAGATCTATATGGTGAATCAACGAAAAGTGTACACGGCATGTTCAGGGCCATAACTTAAAAGTATTAATCAATTGGCATTCGTTTTTTGTATTGTGTTTATTCGCCTTGATCATATGCTTCACGCCATATATAATAAGACCCCCTTCTGTGAAAAACTTAGACACAGAGACACCAAAACATGCTATTTTTACCCATTTTTTCAAAATATTTCTTAAAGTATTTTTAAAACCATCTAAATCAGTTATGAAAAGAGGTCATTGGATTGAATCTAAATTGATTTCCTGAAAGGTGTGTATTCAAAGATTGCCTGTTCAATTTTTCACATATTTGTACATAATTATGAATTTTTGTGATAATTTTTTGAGTGGTATTTTTTTACATTACCTCTGAATACAATTTTTCATAGCACTAGATATATCTTTAAAAATGGAAATCACTAATAAATGCATAATTGATACAAGCTTTGATATGTCCAATACTGAAATGCATTGCATTCGGACATCTTTATTATTGTGTTTAGCTGCGAGAAATTGTAAATGGCACAAAGGTAGGTTTGGTAAAAAATATGCATTATATACCTCCGAATACATGTTAAAAGCTGTGTCATTTCCACAAAGTGAGAGAATAGTAAACAATAGTTAAGCAATAGGTGCAGGGTAATACACTCTTTATTTCTACCAAGTTTCAATAGCCTGCGTTTAAATATTTCTGAGATGTCAACAATAAAAGCAAGTATTCAGTAGGTAAATTTCGGTAACCGAATGAATTACCTACGAATACAATTTGACATCATGACAGTATTGTGAAACAACGCCATTCATGCCAATGCCCATATTGGTACATAACGAAGGCCTGTATGTTTGCTATCAAATCATATGTCAATGAAAGTTGCGAATTCACATACATGCCCATCATGCAAAAGTGAATATGGCTTAATTGTTGAAAAATATGTACTGAAATAGACGACGGTCTGCTCATTTGAAAGAAAAATCAGATTCAAAGAAGATTAGAAGGGATAAATACTTGGATTTGTCAACTATCATGTGTGCTTCATTTTAAATGTTTACCGACCTTCTGGATTCTGAGTAATTTGTGTCCAAATTGATTTATTCGAAGGTAACTTTTGACGTTTTCGCTAAGGTTACCTACGAATACCATGGAAAAACGACTGTTCTCATTGTCTTATGATCTAGACAACACAGTGATGGACCCTGGTATAAAGCTAATTGTAGTTGCCCTCAAACGAAAAGGCCACAAGACGTAACCTACTCAAAGATGGACTTCACAAGTCTGCAATAACGGTTTTAAGCGATTTGTGTGCAATTAAGCAAATTAAAGTCACTTTAGTGCCTTTGTTTCTTACTTCAATCCTCTTTCAACCGCTGTGAACCGACATTATTAATACATGATAGGGTCTAAAGTATCAATAAACGCACATAAAGATAATAATACATTCAAAGTGCTTTATAAAATGAAGTTTTGAATGCGATATCCACCAAAAGTCTAATTCTTACCTACAAATACTGAAATGTTACTTACGAATACAGCATAATACATGACATGTGTAATGAAGTGTCCCTACCAATGGAAATTAATTGTCAAAAACTTTAAGCGGTACCCCAGGACACTATTATTACCCATATAGGGATTCATTCAACAATTATTTAATTTGTAAAATTGCTGATTAACTACTTGTATATCAAAATGAAGTGGTCAAAATCTTGCTAAAAGCATCAAAAATTTTTGATCTAAGGTAATAGCATTTATTCATTTGGACGTACCATCTGAAAGAGATCTAAAAACTACCATTTTATTAATTCATTACCATAATAGCAAAATTTAAACCTCTAAACTCAATATAGATATTGTTAAATCGCTCATGTTACCTCTGAATACCGGGTTTCTTCACCTTTTCATTGTATAAAGCGTTAGGTGTATGCGTATAATTCCTAATATTCTTGAAAACATATATCCTACTCGTTCTTATACAATGTGTTAATTGATTCATACTCATTTGATAAATAAAATACAGAAACTGACCTAAACTTCATTTTCAAAAATAAACTAGCATAAATTGACTAAGATCATATTGATCGCGTTATAAAAATAAAAACAAATATTTTCTGGTTGAGTTAGCATTTTCCTGACACCCTGTGGTCTACATTACACGAAAAAAGCGTTAATGGGAATATTCCATTTGTTTTAGGTTGATTAGTATTGCGATAGTGAAAGCATCCTAGTGGTATTCAGTAGGTAACATTGGGTTTTGATATCACATTTACTATCACACGTCCTGGATTTATTTTTCAAGATTAGTAATGGCACTTTTGGTTCCTATAAGGCCAATATGTCATCAATCAATGGGCAAAAGGAAAAAATTGTGGAGACATTTTTATTTGGACTTTTATTTTTGGCCCGTGGACACTTTTGGTTGGATTCGACCATATACACTGTCATAGTGATTATGTAATACCTTAGTAGCTGCTTTGTTAAATCATGCTTTGACTTGCATATCTGTGCACAGGCCAATGCATTTGTGTTGTGGTGATTATTTTGAATACCGACGCGGACATACACATTGTGCCGACTTTGAAGGTACGCATACCTGCAGAAGAGACACAGTACTGCGCACTGTTTACGCAGCTGTATACGAGCGCGTTGTCACTTTGTGGACAAACTGTAAGTGGTGAAAGGCTCATCAGATGTTACCATGTAATTTCAAAAGCAAGCTACTATTATGGCTGGCAATCTATATTTTTGGACACAAGGAAAAGAGGCCATTCAGCAGTAATCTGACCTGTAATCTGTCCACCATTCCTGTTCTTATTGTGTCATGATGTACCACCTGTTACATCCATCACTGTCATAAATTCAGAGTGGTCTTTTTAAGAAATCAATATCACTCTCATTGAATCAATGAGTTTTATCCAACAATCTGTTGCTTACTTTAAAATAGAGTTGGTCAGCACTTAAGCTATCAAGTTGTGCTAGCCAAAGGGTGAGAAGAAAACATGGCCTTCTGCCGATTATTAAAGGTTTGAATGAAGATTGTACTGATCTTATAACATATTGTAACATATATCAGATGTCTTAGCAAGCCACCAGGGAAATAGTTAAGTCACATTGCTCTCAATTTATTTGATAACATAAGAATAAAATGAACATAATTTGGTAGCCAGGGAGATGTGCTTTTACATGGCTAAACATATTTCAACCTTATCTCATTCTGATATCAAATACTTAGGTTTTGGTGGCTACAATGAATTCAAGCGATCATTAAGTTAAGAAGCATGGTTTGCTTTTTTAAGGAATACACACTTGTCATTACCATTTACCAACTGAGTGGGGCTTAATCATGCAAATTCTGCTGCTGACATCAGCAGATTGCATGAATAGCCAATCAGCAGCACAAACAAGAATTATGACTAACAAGATTGTATCCTTCTGTAGTTGATGATGGCATTTGCAAATCAAAGATCAAATATAGGTACATCCTGTTTATCATGCAACAAACAATAGGCTAATTCTGTGAAGACTAAGATGTTCGCTACATGACATGGATATATAGAAACATAGCAAATTGGATTTCAGTCAGTTTTCTCTTTTGATTTTATCTGATTTTAATCTGGGTTGAAGGGAATTATCTTCATTCAGATAAAAAAAACTACTTAACTTAATAGCTATCAAAATTAAGTTTTGGGTTTATCATAGAAATCTGTGTCTATTTCAGTAAGAATAAGCAAACAATATTACACAACTAATTATGGTGTACTCACAAGGGTGCAGCCTCTGGGAAGTATTGTCCCAACCAAATTTGATGTACAAAAGTTCAAAGATGTTGTTTAGCTTTGAAGGGATGTCTTAAGTGCTTTGGATATTTGACATTATGTTGGATGTGCTGCAGCATTGGGTAATTGACAAACCATCTCTTTTGTTTTTGTGGTATTTTGCTGTTGCTATTTTTTGCTTATTTTGTTGTTGGTTTTTACAAATACTTAGTTTGTTGTATATAATTCATCCTTCTTTTTATTAGTTAAGTGAAATGATAACAGGTGTGCAAAAGTGAGGATAATTGAAGGTAAGAAGTTGATGGCATTTCCCATGTTATGTTTCTCAATATAAAGGGAAAACAGAAATTGTCTATGGCTTGTGTCTTTATCCCCAAAACACATCAATGATTGGGCCCCATGCACATCTCCACAGATGATAAGTGAACAAAAAAGGGCTCATGGTTTTCTTGTGTGAGGTAAATGTTTTTGCCTCTTTATTCCAAACAAACTCAACCCTCCTAGTATGGTATGTACCACTTCTTAGGGCTTAGTTAGAGCATGCATTACATTAGTAAACTGTCACTTACCAATTAACAAATATGTGTATGCCTCATGTTTGCAAAGTAATCAATGAATGAATATATATTCTGGTATAATTAATACCTTGTAACTTTAATAGGCGTGACATCCCGCTATCTCTAAGGACCGCTATCTCTAAGGTTCGCTATCTCTAAGGTTCACTATCACTAACGTGTAAAGTCTATGGAGATGAGAATCCCGCTATCTCTAATAGAGAAAAGGGTTCGCTATACCTAAAAAAAGGTCCGCTACTTCTAAGGTTTGATATCGCTAATTTGGAATAAGGTTCGCTAGTTCTAAGGTTCGATATCACTAATTTTAAATAAGGTTCGCTATCACTAATTTAAAATAAGGTTCGCTATCACTAATTTTGAATAAGGTCCGCTATCACTAATTTATCGAAGGTTCGCTATCTCTAAGGTTCGCTATCACTAATTGCAATAAAGGTCCGCTATACCTAAGGTTCGTTATCACTAATTTTGTTTAAGGTTCGCTATCCCTAATTAATCAAGATTCGCTATCTCTAAGGTTCGCTATCACTAATTTCGATTAAGGTTCGCTATACCCAAGGTTCGTTATCACTAATCTTAAATAAGGTCCACTATCTCTAATTTTAAATAAGGTCCGCTATCTCTAATTTCAAATAAGGTCCGCTATCTCTAATTTTAAATAAGGACCGCTATAGCGAACCTCATTTGAAATTAGAGATAGCGAACCTTATTTAAAATTAGAGATAGTGAACCTTATTTTAAATTAGTGATAGCGAACCTTAGAGATAGCGAACCTTCAATAAATTAGTGATAGTGGACCTTTTTTTAAATTAGAGATAGCGGTCCTTATTTAAAATTAGTGATATCGAACCTTAGAAATACCGAACCTTATTAAAAATTAGTGATATCTAACCTTAGGTATAGTGGACCTTTTTCGTAATTAGTGATAACGAACCTTAGGGATAGCGAACATTAGAGATAGCGGTCCTTAGAGATAGCGAACCGTCGCCTTAATAGGTGGCATCTTGACTTGGTCATATCGCGGCCTGAAGACAGTCTAGTCGGCAAATGGCAAACGCTGCCAAGTCTTGGATCAGACCATCTGTTGATTGACATTATTGTAAATTGTGCTAAACCTGTTCCTTCCAAAATTGTTTCCACTGTTAGGAACCTTAAATGCATGAATAGTGTTGCTGTCAAAGATGATCTTAAATCAAAGATTAATGATCTTGACCTCCATGAGGGCTGTGTTGATGAGGTGCTTGAGCGATTTGACACTTGCTTGAAAACTGTGTTAGATACTCATGCACCTTCTCAACAGCGTTCCGTAGTGTCAGATCTCGTTCACCTTGGTCTAGTGAAGAAATTAATGATGCCAGGCGTGACCGTGAGGCGTTATGAGCGTAAATGGCGTAAAACAAGATCTAATGATGATCATGATGCTTATGTTGAGCAATGTAGTGTTCTGAATAAACTCATTCATACTGCTAAGGAATTATACTACAAAGAAAAACTTGAGTCAGCAAATAGCAGGAACATGTATGTCATTTTTAACAAATTGTTGAACACAAATAATGTACATTTACCAGACTGTGATTCGTTAAATGACTTGAGTAATTCATTTGCCAAGTTTTTCACTGAGAAGGTTGCTAAAATCAGACGTGAGCTGGAAATGAATGGTAATGATAATGGTAATTTAAGTAGTAATGTATATATGTCCAACTCCGTTCCTCCGATGAGTAAGTTTTCCTTAGTCACTGCAACTGAAGTTCAAAAAATGATTGCTTCTGCTGCTAATAAGTTCTGTTCTCTGGACACGATTCCAATGAGTGTTTTAAAAGACAACCGTGATATCTTGGTTAATTCACTTACAGCTGTCATTAACAAGTCACTTGACAGTGGTGTTTTTCCCCTCTAAACTCAAGGAGGCGGTGGTTAGCCCCATTATTAAGAAACCAACTCTGGACAAAAACATCCTCAAGAACTTTCGTCCGGTATCTAACATCAACTACTGGTCCAAGTTCATTGAAAAAATTGTTTGCGCTCAAATTAAAGACCACCTTGAGTCAAATTGTCTGGTTGAAGATTTCCAGTCCGCTTACAGAGCATTACACAGCACGGAATCGGCCTTGCTCTGTGTTAAGTCTGACATCTTGAAAGCACTTGATGAAAACCTGGCGCTGTCGCGTTTGTCATGCTTTCGATCTATCAGCCGCATTCGACACCGTTGACCACGAAATTTTGTCGAATCGGCTGTTGACCACTTTCAGAATAACTGGTTCTGCCTTGAAGTGGATTAACTTTTCGTACCTCAGCAACCGTTCTTTTTCGTGTGTGTATTGGAAATGGTTCATCTATGTACAAAGCCTCAGCTATGGTCTTCCACAGGGTTCGGTCATCGGCCCGTTGTTCTTTGTTCTGTATACTTATGAAATTGGTGCTATTATTAAGTAAACATGACATTAGTTACCACATGTATGCTGACGACATACAACTTTATTTAACATTTGACCCGAAGGTTGATGGGGATAGAGTGAGAGTTGTGGCGAAGTTAGCATCGTGTATCAAAGAAATAAGTGACTGGATGTCTCGTAACAAGTTGAAACTTAATGATGATAAATCGGAATTTTTTATCGCGGCGTCGCCATATAACATGAAGTTAGTTGAAGACATCTATTTGGAAATTGGTGATACCCGTATTTTACGCTCTGACAAAATCAAAAACCTAGGTGTTACGTTTGACGCCACCATGTCTATGACGGACCATGTAAAAGCTACCATTAAATCTGTGAATTTCCATCTCAGGAATGTGTACCGTATTCGCCGCTTCATCACCATTGACAGCTGTCACCACCTTGTACGCACACTTATTTTGTCTAGACTCGATTCATAAATTCTCTTATGTTCGGTATTTCTTGAAGGACAGGAAAAAGCTTCAGCAACTTCAAAATCGTGCTGCGAGAATTGTCTTCAGGACTGATAGATACCATCCTTCAGCACCTCTCTTAGACAGACTCCATTGGCTTCCCGTTGAAAGCGAGTTGTTTACAAGGTGTTGTTACTCACTTTTAAGTGCCTCAATGGACTCGGCCCTTCATACCTCACTAACACTCTAGCATATTACTCACCTATCAGAACAAATCTCCGCTCTGAAAATAAACACCTCCTCCAAGTTCAGCGCACCCGTCGCACCTATGGCGACAATGCTTTTCGGGTAGCTGCACCCAGACTATGGAACTCTATCCCAACATCATTGCGCAAATGTAACTCTGTGTATGCTTTTAAAAACAACTCAAAACTTACTTATATCCATCTAAGTAATTCACCGCCTCCTTGCTGATATTTTATAGTGTTTTTGCCTAATTTTAGAAATGGTTTTTAGTGTATATCAGTTATGTTTCATAATAGTTTTTTTACTTCTGTACATTATATAAGGTTTATGTTTTAATGTTGGTATTATACATGTATCATGTTTTTAACTGTTTCTTTAATTATGCTATGTGTGTATTTTTAAGGTTTTGATTGTTTAAAAAAATGTTTTTTTTGTATTTCTTAAGGTTGTTTTGTTTTGTACAGCGCTTTGTCCTTTTGTAAAGGCGCTTTATAAATGCCGTTAATAATAATAATAATAATAATAATCTATATGTTAGAAATGACTGGCTTTCAAATGTTGGTAGGCAGACTGGTTGGTAGTAAATAATTTGATATGCCCATTATTGTCATCATAATCGGCTTATTGACAGGTTCTGATTTGCGTCTTACATTAGGGAATAGAGTTCTGTTTATACTGATAATTATACAAAACAAGCCTAATGAAGATATTGGGAATTCTCTAGAGTAGGTTAATTTTCAATTTGAAATCCAGCAGGAAATTGGATGTATCATATATGCTATGATTTGGTTCGAAGATGAATGCTAAATGACAGTTAATACAATGTGATAAATGGGGAGTAATACAATATTGCTGTACCTATTATTATGTAAGGGGAAAATCTGCTTCAATTGGAGATGTATTGCAGCTGATTCAACTGAAAAGTGCAATCTACTCTTGATGAATGTCTCATTGGGCTTGATCTCATCAAAGTATAATCAATTTACAGACTTAATTAATGTTGTTTCTAATTCGCAATTAAGTTATGTGCACTATGGTATCATTTATGTTCAGTTTAATGTAGTAGCGTGGGATGACTATAAAAATAATGATCCACTTAAGTGATCAAATGTTACTAATTTTGAGGTGTGTCATCATGGGAGTGATTGCATCTGAAATGTGTCAATGTAAATATTTGTCAAATTAGGCATTCAAGATGATGATGCTACAAAATAAATTCCTCAGACAAATCAAATTTTCTCTTGACGTAATTTACAATTCTTCTGACAAACTTGTGTTTGTTTGTTTAAACACAAATTTGTAGAGGGACCATTGCCTTATAGTGGTATCCAAAAGGTTTTTGATTTGATGAGTACTTGAACTAAGACATTTTGACAAGTTAACCACAGTTTATAGTTAAATCTGTTATTACAAATTCATGAGCAAGGGAGCATCAACGAAGATATGTTGTATATAAAATTTATTCTAGGCTGGGTGGGTGTAATTTTTTTTAATGATGCAATTACATTGTAACAGTTGTATGTACATGTAGTTTTAAGCTGGGTGGGTGTAATTTTTTTTAATGATGCAATTACATTGTAACAGTTGTATGTACATGTAGTTTTAAGTCTGCATATGTACGGTTTTCCTAATGACCAAAGATTTGTATTAGACAAAAACAGCAAAAACACACCAGAAAAGGAATTGGACTACAGACTGCCATTGGTAATAGAAGTTACTTAGTATCCTAAATAGGCAATGGTAAAATTATTACTTCAAAATCACACTGTGTAAGTTATTATTATTATTATTATTAAAACATTTCTATGGTGCTTTACAAAGCACAGAGCACCTTACAAGGAAACATACATAAAAGCAAAAATACAAAAACAAGTTAAAACCATAGTTGATAACTATTTGTAAGCCATTAAATCTATTTTTACTGTCTCTATATAGAACATACAAAACTATTAGCAAGGTCAACCTCCTGAAAATAGGCAAAGGTAATGCAATAAAACGTCCAATAGAGACATGTTACATTTATTGGTGAAATTCTAATAATACCTACAATCCCGGTCATAATTGTTCGAACACTTTAACATGGGTACCTCAAATATGCCCCCCATTCCCCCTGATCAATGTTGTTGGTTGTTTTTTGGTCATGAACCCTAGAAACATCCAACATTGATTGGTGGGGCAGGGGGGGGGTTGTAGTAGTAGGAAATGGTTCAGACTTCACGTCAAAGAAAGCGACATTTTAATATGTCAAGTATATCAGAAATACGGTCTCAAACAGTCCTACTTTGTCACAAGTGTTCGAACGACTTATGTCCGGGATTGTATTGGCGATGCCCAAAAAAAATCATCTAAAATTGGTTTTTGGCTCATATCTTTAAAACGGAAGCAGCTATTACAACCAAATTTGGCACGTTTTATCACAACAATATGTTCTCAGTTTTATAAAATGGGCAGTATTAAATATTGTAAATTAAGGAGCGGTCAATGAAAATGTATACGGACCATAAAAACCATGCAAATTCACATTCTAAGAAAATCTATGTGTAAATGCGCAGGAGATGTTTTCAAATTCATATCCTTGTAGGTCCTGGTGATCATAAGGATGAATACTAGTAAACATGGTAAATGTATAGTCCACGATTTGAGGATAATTCACAGGAAAATATGAATCATCTTCATGAAACAACATATTAACTTATAGCACAACAAACGGAGTATAGGAGAATCTGCCTGATATACTAAGAAGACACAATAAACTGCGCATAATAGTGGCATTTTGCATTTTAGTTGAAAAAATAAAAAGAGTTTGACAACAGTTGCTCTGCAAAGTTATTTGAAAGAAAATTTTCCTGAAATATTTATAACAATTAATAAAAAAAAAAAAAAAAAAAAAAAAAAACTTGGATTGATTCGAACCCGCCCGTTAACTGCATATCAAGAGCGCTCTAACCGATTGAGCTATTGAAGGCCAGTGGTTTTGGTTTGGTTTTGTGCATTGAGAAGTGTCATATTAATCATGTTATTTAAATTGACAAATTGCGCTAAAAAATTAATTTCTGAAATGATCATATCGGTAATCCATATTGTTGTGAAAATATTGTGTCGATTTGTACACCATAAACACATAAATTAACGATATACCACCATATTCATAGAATATTAGAAATCACTATGATCAAATCTTTAACAGTAGTGGATTATCGATGGTATGCATTGATTTGCGTGTGGTATACCGTTGGCTTATCGTCATGTGCGCATCCTAAAATGCAAAGCCCATACAGTATATTTAAATTTCACGATTAGACTTAGTTTTGGAACGAGACTGAATGAAGGACTTGCTGCATATAGTGATTGTGAAGGAATTCTTTATGATCGTTAACTCGCATATCTGGATTTGTTGTATGTTTGAATGATAGATAAATAAATAATTAAATAAATAAATAAATAATTACGTATGCCCAGACCTACGTATGATAATTATGTATATATGTATTTATAATGATGATGATGATGATGATGATGATGATGATGATGATGATGATGATGATGATGATGATGATGATGATGATGATGATGATGATGATGATGATGATGATGATGATGATGATGATGATGATGATGTGATTTCTGGTCTGTATGACAACTTACACTAGAGGAAGTTTTGGATGAGAAAACGGACATTTTGATGAGAAACGGCCAAAATGGTGAGAATTCAAATTTTCTCATTCTTTTGGATGAGAAAATAATAATGTTTATTTTGAGCTCAGCGGGGATTAGCAATTCTCACCATTTTTAATAAGACAATAATGATTGACACACAAACCAGGAAGATTCTCATCCAAAAGAATGAGAAAATTTAAATTCTCACCATTTTGGCCGTTTCTCATCAAAATGTCCGTTTTCTCATCCAAAACTTCCTCTAGTGTTAAACATTTTCATTATCGTCCCCTCTCATTTACACATTAAATTGCTTTGACACTGTTGAATAAAATAATCAAAAGTAAATGGATATATTTTTACAATTTTTCCATTCTTAATGATGAGTCATTAAGTAACTTTGTCTGAATAAGATGTATTAACATTTTGGATTTTGACATTTACATCAAATTTACATCAAATTCCTTGAAAATGCACGTTGATTGTTTTGTTTTTCACTTTAGGCTAATATTTGAATTGAGGATAAATTCCCAAAACACATTGCTCGGGTGTCGCCTCCATCTGTGAATCTCTGGCTTTCTGTTTATATGGGTCGAAATGATTGTACTCTACTGATCACGAACCAAAAGCGTACAGGTTGTGCAGTGGTTTGCTATCTACTGAAGATAAACCCTGCTATCTACTGAAGATAAATCTTGCCTTATGTAATTCGCTTCCAGTGGCTCAATCAGTGATCAATTTAGCACAAAGTTTGGCATTTAATATCGAATATTTATTAAATTGTACACAATTTAAATAGATTTGCAATGAAAATGATTTCTTTTTAACACTTAATATCAAAATGTGGTCTTTTCTCATAAAAAGTACCTAATTTACATTCAAAAAACCTATAATGTTCAATATTTATATTGACCGATCCCTAAAATATAAAGATTCCCCATAGAAAATATTATTGTGTATATAAAGTTCTTACTTTCAGGAATAATATCTGAAAAAATCATTAAATTCTACTAAATCATTTTAAATTGGCAGGCAAAACACTCTTGAAAATAGGACAGTTTTCACATAGGTTTACATGGTGTGCGACACATTTTCATTGACCGTTCCCTTAATTTAATCAATATCATGCTGTCCAACTCAGACTACATGACACATATCATTGTAATAATGTGTGCCAAATTTGGTTGTAATACCTACTTTGGTTTTAAAGATATGAGCCAAAAACCAAATTTAGATGTTATATTTTTGACATCGCAAATACAATCCCGGTCATAATTGTTCGAACACTTTAACATGGGTACCTCAAATATGCCCCCATTCCCCTGATCAATGTTGTTGGTTGTTTTTTGGTCATGAACCCTAGAAACATCCAACATTGATTGGTGGGGCAGGGGAGGTTGTAGTAGTAGGAAATGGTTCAGACTTCACGTCAAAGAAAGCGACATTTTAATATGTCAAGTATATCAGAAATACGGTCTCAAACAGTCCTACTTTGACACAAGTGTTCGAACGACTTATGTCCGGGATTGTAGAAGTTTGTATATTTGAAATTGTCTCCAGCTGTACCAGGACATGCTAGCACAATTTAATCTGGTGAAAATCCATCATAAAACTCAATTTTAACTCAGTCATGCTTTGTCACTAGTGTACCAACCCAATTTATACCTTACCTCAGGCACTGTAGTTCTCAGCAATTGATTTGACATGTCGTAAGAGAGTGAAATCTAAATAAAATGACCATGCTTAAAACAGCATGGTCACATTATTAAGTTCACGACTAGTCAGAATTCTGCAATATCTAAATCAATTGTGAGACTTTCTATAGATTACCTAGGCATTTGAACTTTTGTTTCTTTTAATTTCCTATCTAATACATGACCTAGTTTACAGGAAGCCGAGAGAAAAGGAAAATCCCTTGTGGTCAATTAAGAAAACCTCAAGATGAAATTTTTATTAATGGTTATTATCTTTATCTTTTAATTTCCTTTATCGTTTAGTAATGAGAAATACAACATACTGGAACATAGTATTTCTAGAAGTAACAATAATATTCTACAGAAACGTTCAAGTTAGACAAGGTTGCAAGTTGGTGTTCAAGTAAAGTGGCAAGGTATTGTTGTGATACAAATACAACAGAAACAATTTTCTTTTGCATAGAGTCAATAAATGAACACATTCTGATATACTTCCTTGTAAATTTAATAGGTGCCATCCATAATGTTGGAAATGACTTCCTTTCAAATGGTTGGCAGACAGACTGGGTGGTAGCCAAATAATGTGACATTATTGTCATCATAATCTGCTTATTGACAGGTTCTGATTTGTGTCTTACATTAGGGAATAGAGTTTCTGTTTATATTGATGATTATAAAAAAAGAAGCCTTACGATGATATTGGGAATTCTCTAGAGTAGGTTAATTTTCAATTTGAAATCCAGCAGGAAATTGGATGTATCATATATGCTATGATTTGGTTCGAAGATGAATGCTAAATGACAGTTTATACAATGTGATATATGGGGAGTAATACAATATTGCCGTACCTATTATTTTTTAAGGGGAAAATCTGCTTCAATTGGAGATGTTTTATATATTGCAGCTGATTCAACTGAAAAGTGCAATCTGCTCTTGATGAGTGTCTCATTGGGCTTGATCTCATCAAAGTATAATCAATTTACAGACTTAATTAACGTTGCTTCTAATTCAGAATTAAGTTATGTGCACTATGGTATCATTTATGTTCAGTTTAATGTAGTAGCGTGGGATGACTAAAAAAATAATGATCCACTTAAGTGATCAAATGTTACTAATTTTGAGGTGTGTCATCATGGGAGTGATTGCATCTGAAATGTGTCAATGTAAATATTTGTCAAATTTGGCATTCAAGATGATGATGCTACAAAATAAATTCCTCAGACAAATCAAAAATTCTCTTACAGTAATTTACAATTCTTCTGAGAAACTTGTGTTTGTTTGTTTAAACAAATTTGTAGAGGGACCATTGCCTTATAGTGGTATCCAAAGGTTTTTGATTTGATGAGTACTTGAACTAAGACATTTTGACAAGTTAACAATAATTTATAGTTGAATCTGTTATTACAAATTCATGAGCAAGGGAGCATCGATGAAGATATGTTGTATATAAAATGTATTCTAGGCTGGGTGGGTGTTATTTTTTAATGGTGCAATTAATTACATTGTAACAGTTTTTTGTAGTTGAGTCTGCATATGTACAGTTTTCCTAATGACAAAAGATTTGTTTTAGACAGAAACAGCAAAAATACACTAGAAAAGGAATTGGACTACAGACTGCCATTGGTAATAGAAGTTATTTAGCATCCAAAACAGGCAGTGATAAAAATTATTACGTCAATACCACACTTTAAGAGAAAATATCAAGGGAATTATTATTATTATTATTATTATTATTAAAACATTTCTATTGTTCTACAAAGCACAGAGCACCTTACAAGAAAACATATACATAATCAAACAAAATATACAAAGTAACAAATAATTATAGCAAAAATACATTAACAAGTTAAAACAAACTATTTGTAAGCCATTAAATGTATTTTTGTATAACATACAAAACCATTAGCAAGGTCAACCTCCTGAAAATAGGCAAAGGTAATGCAATAAAACAACCAATAGAGACATGTTACATTTATTGGTGAAATTCTAATAATACCTAGAAGTTTGTATATTTGAAATTGTCACCAGCTGTACCAGGACATGCTAGCACAATTTAATCTGGTGAAAATCCATCATAAAACTCACTTAAACTCAGTCATACTTCGTCACTAGCATACCAACCCAATTTATACCTTACCTCAGGCACTGTAGTTCTCAGCAAATGATTTGACATGTCTTAAGAGAGTGAAATCTAAATAAAATAAAATAGCATGGACACATTATTAAGTTCACGACTAGTCAGAATTCTGCAATATCTAAATCAATCTAAGACTTTCTATAGATTGCCTAGGCATTTGAACTTTTGTTTCTTTTAATTTCCTATCTAATACATGACCTAGTTTCCAGGAAGCCGAGAGAAAAGGAAAATCCCTTGTGTTCAATTAAGAAAACCTCAAGATGAAATTTTTATTAATGGGTATTATCTTTGTCTTTTAATTTCCTTTATTGTTCAGTAATGAGAAATACAACATACTGGAACATAGTATTTTAGTACCAATAATATTCTACAGAAATAAAATGTTAAAGATAGACAAGGTTGCAAGTTGGTGTTCAAATAAAGCAGCAAGAATTGAGGTACTGTTGTAATACAAATATAACCTTCTTGCTGCACTTTATGCAATATTCTCACATCGTAGCAAAACTTAAAATTTGACCAAATAAATTTCAAAAGTGAAATGGTGTTCTCATAGTACAAAGATAAACGATTTGAATACAAATGAACTGGTTAAATGGATAGTAATTAGAAAAAAATGTAAGATACACAACAGCACTCGTAGAAAAGAGTTTCAAGCCCGGTAGCATTTTAGGTACCTTTCCCTCAAATCGGGTTTAGCAAGAAAGGTTCTTAGCTTAAAGCTGTTGTAACAGAAAGTTCTATAAAAATATCAAAGTGTTTAGTGAATAGCATCTAAAGTTTGTGTGCGTCAAGAAAAATATGTGGGTGTAAGGCCAGCAGTGCAAAACTCTTCTTACAAACCAATACATACATTGCCATACAACATCCTATGTTTTGACACCTTGAACTTAAAAGTGCAAAATGGTTAATATTCAGGACTTTACACATCCTTGAACCAGAAACAACCTACAAAACAAGAAGGAGAGCATTGAAGTAGTTCTTACAAAGCAATATGAATATGTAGGAGACATGCAGACACTTAACAGTTGTGTTAGTTACCACATCAGGGGCCAAAACTAACAATGTTGCAAAATTTAAGCTTGCAAATCATCAATTTCCTTCATTCATCTGCGTAAGACATGTCCGTGAGAATTCACATACAGGAAGGGTATCACCATAATAAAATTTTATTATTTGCATATAAGAAATACAATTGTTAATGCGTGAATCCTTTTTGTTAATGCAGCAAAATCATTTTAAGCCCTGTGTCTCCCTACAGATATATGATACTTTTAATTGATCTACATGTCCATATTTCACATTGCATCTTGAAAACAAATATGTACATATACACGTAGCTGCAGCTTGTTGCTTGCAATGGAAATTTGCTTTTACCAGATGCATCTAATCTGTAGCTTCTTACTCCCTAGTTTTACTGGTGTTCTTTGAATACTTCACATTTTAGGAAATTAAAAAGGGTTGTTTTGATACTAATGTGAAAATGTGAATGCTTAAAACTATCTACCTGCAGATATATGATACTTTTAATTGATCTACATGTCCATATTTCACAGTGCATCTTGAAAACAAATGTACATAGAGTACGTAGCTGCAGCTTGTTGCTTGCAATGGAAATTTGCTTTTACCAGATGAATCTAATCTGTAATTTTACTGGTGTTCTTCTAATGCTTCCCATTTTAGGAAATTAAAAAGGGTTGTTTTGATACTAATGTGAAAATGTGGATTCTTAAAAGTTTTACCATTTTTGTTTCAATGTGGCCCTTCCACATTCTCTATACTGTTGATGGTAAAGCCCTGGGGTACAGCCCATAGTAGCTATCACACTTTGAACCATCTGGAATTCATAAGAAAATATCTGTACTTTTGTGTGTCTAGAGGGCTTGCCTAGACAGCTTGATCTGATGTCATATCTTTGCTATTGTGTATCTCCAGGGTAAGTCAGAGTTCTTATGTATATGTTGTGTTATGCCCCGTAGACGTTTCTGTCTTAAAATCAATGAATTTGAATGTGACAAAAGAACGTTGTCATATTGAATTATCACTGATAAGATTTCTGATGCATTGTTGTCATTAGGCAAAATTGTATTTAGGAAATGACATTTTAGGAGGAAGTGAAGAAAATGTGTCATTTTGTTATCTGAAGGATTCTTTTCACATCTTGGGCAAAATATGTAGATACGTACGGTAGCAATGGGCTTGTGAGCTATACAGTTTTGCTGTTGAAATCATTAAAGAAATCACACTGTTATTATAGAATAATCCGATGCTGCTGTCTGTCACCTTCTGTGTGTTTCTACAGTGAGTGCTACATTTTAGAGATCTAAGGCAAATCAGTTGTTACAAATATATCTTTACCTCACAGTACTACAAACTTGATGCATATTCTCTACTAAATTGGTTGGCAACTTTTTTGACAGATGATTATTGACTTATTTTCAATGATATACATGATTAATTGTATTATATACATCAAATACAAGACATCAAAACAATAACTCCATCATAGGCAGGTGAAAATCATCAGTGGTATCAGACAGGCAGTGTAATATCAATGAGATGTTATTGACTTCTAAGCAACTTTGTCATTAACACTCCACTGACAGATGTTGTTGATACAGAATATGAAAACACAAAGTGCAGTATATGTCTTGAAATCAACAAGTTTATACATCTCTTGTGACACATGATGATACAGGTGTGTTTATTGATTGGTATATTGAATGGCATACCTCACCTGTAGTAAACAGGTGGATTCAATGAGATAAATAAGATTATGATGAGCTGGAGGTAGTGTGCAGATGGTGACAGGTGCAGAGACCAGATTGAATGCTTCAAGGAGACACAACTCAAACAGTATTTATATTGTAATAGAATGAAAAGGCATATCCTTCCAGTTTAGCCCATGATACTCTGTATGAAATTACAGGCTTATATTTACAAACTGACATTTTTTTACACTTTACAGCCGGAGTGCCTTCTGTAAAACAAATTGTGATGTAAAAAGTTAACAAAAACAGTTCTTATTGTGTAAGCAGCAACTATGATTTCAGCAATTTGACATCTATGTACTTCATTTCTAGTCATCATGTTCTTTCATGTGATAAAAAATTTAATAGCTGTGTGGAGCACAACAAAAATCAACACAATATAAATGAGCATCTTGTGAATGTGCACCGAATCTATTGAATTAACTCGCTCCGGGTTTTCGACTAAGTTATAGCCTGTAGCTGTTTCAATATGTCCTGAGCTTATTTCCTAGAGTATTGAATTGATTTTTCTGTAAGATTATAGTCAATGCAATGCAGAAATATTGCCTCTTATTGGCAAAGAATGACAAACGAAGCCAGTCTTTTAAGCCCGGGGGCACTCAACTTAAATTTTGGTAGGGGTGTGCGGCGCAGAGCGCCAAACTTTGGGAACTAAGAACTGATTTTCGGGCAAAATAGGGGCTTGAAGAACTGAAATTAGGGCCAAATTATAGGCTGTTGAGCTAAAAATTTCTAAATTATTTCCAAATTTGAGCTTAAAGAGCTACAATTGTCAGAGTTTGAGGCTCAAAGAACTGGAGCCGATCCAAATGTGGGGCTTAAGGAACTGCCGGAGAGCCTGAAAAGGGGACCCTTGAGCGCCGCACATACCCGTACCACCTTAACATGTGAGTGCCCCCCCCCCCCCGGGCTTTTAAGCTGTAGCATATTTTGGCAGAAAATTTCCTTGTAACTGTGAATGGTAGTATTGTCTTATGTTCGCTCTTATATCCAAGGTTGTTTTCACATTTGTTATCAAATCATATCTAAAATATTACTTATCATTAGTTGATCAACATAATCAATTAACTTAAAGTGCAGCTTGATTTTATAAGCATTATGACTAAGCTAATATTTTCCACACACATTTTTTTCTGTTATACAAATCCATGAACCTGTCAAAATAGATATGTAGAACCATGTACACAAACACTTATTCTCTGTCAGCTGTTTTGTCGGGCATGTTTCTCATATCAAACATACTAATTGACAATTTCTCTGAAATTTCAATGTATTAATATGACTTGAAGGTAACCAACACCTCACATGAGGCAGGTGCTTCATAAATGAGATGTGTCCCCAATTTTGGTCACGTTTGTCCAAAAAGGTGCCTGTGGGAAGCCCTTCACATGCATGCATACATGCCATACTTAACTCTAAAATATTAACTTGAATGAATATAGGCAGGGTGGATATCAGTATCATGCTAGTAATATATATGAGTGAATTGTATATATAATATGAGAGATAATCAATACATTCTATAAGGGTTGGGGTGAATTGCACATAATATCAATGTAATGGGAAGATGATGTGCTTATGAGAAGTAGGCTGATGCATTAATTTAAACATTGAAACATATCTCAATTATTCATAGAAGTTCCTGTCAATACTCTTTATGCAACCTATTTTGTGGTACTTTTGTGGTATAGTTTTGAGTTAGTTTATGTTTACCATTAGTCAGGATTGCATTCTGATCGAGTTTGAGCTTTACCTTTACCTGGACTTGTCAAATCTTTAGTTCCAAGTAACCAAGTGTAATTTAATTTTGTTAGATGTAATTTAAAACCATAATGTCTAATTTTAGTTTTGTTATTCTTTACCCAAAATATTGAAACGTCACTGGCTATTTTGGCCATTGACGACGACTACTACTACTACGACTACGACTATGACTACTACTACTACTACTACTACTACTACTACTACAATATAAAACAAAAGAATTTAAACACTTTCCTTGCCAATATCTCAAAATCAATATTAGCGACATCCGACTCATTTCCCATGATCTGTCACATATATATTTATACAATTCAGATTCTGATTACATTTAGGTGTAAGTTGGGATATGTGTAAACAATACAAATATAGGAAAATATCAAGTTTGAAAAAATAACCAATTTTATATTATAAAATCATACCTTATGGCTTCAATGTTATGTTTAAAGTCTTTCAAGTGGACCATTTTTAAGTGGATCAAACTATACAGTATAGGTCTTCAGAACTATTTCAAAGGTTACAAGCCTGTTGCAAATTAATGTTATCATCCATTTGAAATAATAAGCATATTACCTTCAGTGGGAAACAAGCTAAACTGCGGCAACTGTTCCGTACAGCAAAAATGACTTTTAATAATATTCTTCAATGTAAAGAATATCATAACACATTTGAAAAAGTAACTATCCCTCTGTTAGGAGATAGGATTCTGAGACTAGAATACCTTAGAATTAGGTATTCTAGTCTCAGATAGAAACTAATATCAATGCATAAAATTTTTAAACTGAAACAGCAAAAAGAAGTCCAGTATGTTTTTCACATTTTGAAACCTTATTTGTGTCAATAGCCCTTTGAACAATTGCTATAATTTCAGAGTCCCAATGAAATGTTGTTTTCGTTGACCTGGTCACCATTGGTCATCTTTGACCAGTCATGTAATGTTACACTAATATGGGTAACCGTACATTGCAACTTTTGAATCCACATATTTCCATTTATTCTATTCAGACACATGAGCTTATTTCATTTATAAAACTTTATGCGTAGATATTGAGTTATTATTTCCTAATTAAGGAGTAGTTAGTTCTTGTGATAATTTATGTTTATTTTGAAGCAGAAGAATATATACATCAAGTTAAGATTTTGTTTTGTTTTGTTTTGTTTTATTTCTTCTTTAACCTGGGACACTCAAATCAATTGAAAACACAATTATTTATCTGTTCTTTCTTGAGGCCCATTTAATAAATGCTAACTGTTACTAACCTAAGTTCTGTATCACAGGTTATAAGCATATTTTAATAGTTATTTCTCTGTGGCTTTGTATAAAGCAAGCAGCTCACATATCCAAAACACTACAGCTACACGTTTAAGTAGCCACTCTATTGTCAACAAGTCCCAGACTAACCAAAGATTGTACAATGACCACTAATATTGGAAACCAAGTCAAATACTTGAAATCACTTGGAATTGACTTCATTTTTCCTGCAGATATTGACTGTGAAGCTCCAGCAGCATCTTCATTCCCTAATGGTCACTATGTGATTGATAGGTCAAGAGATGCCTCCAGTCTACCTGGACACTACGCACCAAACTCTTTCCCACGTTATGAGTGTAATGCAGGCTACAAATTGACTGGCAATCCCAACAGAGTATGTGAAGCTGGCGGTGGGTAGGGGACGTCCCTGTTTGTGGTAAGTGTTGCCCTGTAGTAATTTGAATCCCAGGGTACAGATTAAATTTGATACCATAGGCTTATATGAACTTTGCAGGGTAGTTTTAGATTACTGTAAGAAACGGTATCAAGATTATATGACTTGCATCATAGCTTTGTATATGTGATGGGGTGCACCCGTTTGTGTATATGGATCTTTTTATGTGCTTCATGTTGAGGGGGGGGGGGGCACCTGTGTATGTATCTGCCTCTAATAATGTGTGCATTGTGTATATCATAATATTGACAGTGGTGAAACTTCTTGCATTCTTGTAGATTGAACCCCATATCTTTCTCTGTGAGTGTGGGCTTTATTTTTCTCAATGTTTGAGCACAAATACTGCTAGTTCACACACCACTCCAACCTGCCTTGACAAAAGTATTTTATACAATGATGTTCCATGGAGTTGTTACACTACATTATTTTTATAGATTGGAAGAAGTTTATACAATGATGTTGCAGATACTGGTAAAAGTGCTTTGCTTATTTTAGACTAGATAAATTGTATGCAATGGAGCTTTTAAACTGCATTGTTTTATGTAGATTAGAAGAATAAATACTTTAAAATATATATTTAAATGTAGTGAATTTAATATTTACACCATCATCATTCAATACAGAACTGTTTCGTATAGGTGTTGTCACACCTACACTCCTCAGTTGAATGAGAGCACAAGTAAAATATACCTGGCCATGACCTGGCTGGGTGGGCCAAAAACACAGCATTGAACTAATTGAAGTGTATAAAAAGTCTGACATAAATTATGAGCGACTATAAAAGTCAATGATAAAGTGCTAATAAAAAGGCATAGGCCTTGGTTAAAGTCAAGGTATCAAATGTTACACAATAAGTACTTCTTCTTATGTCTACAAGCACTCACAAGTTCATTTCTATTATTAAGAGTTGAAATAAGTGGTTTACAAATGATATAATATTTTTCAGTCAAGCACAAATTACATCTCTTTGTATTTGGAGAGAAGGCTTTGGCACGTGTGATTATTCTCCATGCAATTGAGTAATTAATATTCTTGTCCTTTAAAGACCATATATATTGGCTGAGAGTGGTGGCGTTACGTTGTTTTTCATTCTTGAATGAGCTGGTATGGCAGTTAAAATATATGTAGTAAAAAGTATAAAAACCATAGTTCCAATAATTTGCAATGTTCATGTTTACTCAACTAAAATGCATATTGTATTTTAAGCATCATTAATAGTTCAATATGGTTCAACAACATGCATTTGCAGACACAACCATATACAATGTGTTAAACCTAACATAAATGAATAAAAAACAATAATAGGTTAATCTTGCTTACAGGAATATAATGCTTGTACATGACAATGTGATGGAAAATCTTACCCCTCAAGTTATTTGCATTGGCAGGCATAATTGCATACATATAATTGTAGTACAGTCAGTCGGGAGGATTTTCGGTAGAAATATCTGAGGTGTTCTGCAGTTTTTGCAAAACATGATTTATGGTGATTAGTAATTTATATCAGTCCCTCCGGTTGTTTGGTATGCACTTGGGAAGCATTATCAGAAACACTATCTGCTTAATCAGAAATGTAGGAAAAATAGAATATAGTACAGCTTTTCACAGTAAGGTGTTCTTTCTGCCATTTTATACCTATGTAACAAGTTAACAAGAGATATATTTAGTATTTTCAGTTTTTGTGAAATGGCTAAAATTACATGAATGTTTAAAGTTGTGTGAACAGTTAAAGGAAGGTACTAAATGTGGTTAAATACTTTGTGGTTATGTAAGTGTTTGCTTGTGTATTATGTCTGTGTTTATGTAGTGATGTGTATTTGTGTTGGGGTGTAGTTACGTGAGGTAGACATAAACATAATAAAGGAGACAAGTAGAAAGAATGATTCCACCGGGAATCAAACCCAGGACCTCAGGTTTATGAGACTTGTGCCTTAACTACTCGGCCTTGGGAGCTTCATGATTAGGCAGGGTTGCAATTCAACCTTATAAGCAGCACTTATCTCTCCCTGCAAATGGTCTATAAGTAGTAACCTAGTGAAAAATTATGTTTATTATTTAATTGCTGTGGATCATGCCACTGTTTTTCCATGAGTTAGACATGTATCAAGCAAATTGTATGAGATCTTAGCACTATTGTGTAGTAGAACATAAAGTAGTTTGCATTTACCACATGTAATTCTGAATGTTGACATAATAAAAAAAAATAAAAGTCATAATAATGCTATATTTTATCTTGAATATTTGTATAACTTGTTTGTTTTAATCATCTGTATAAGAATTTGTTTATATTAAAATTTTTGTTAGGCTTAGTTCTGTTTGTAAGCATTACAATGTGTGCCAGTAGAGGATTAAACCTGCTGTATTGTAAGTAATAGGAGAAATTACCACCATACTATCTTGATAAAATCTGTTTTGTACCGGAAATCAAGCCCTAAGAGACCTGATTTAGAAAAATAGTATACAGTGACCTGTTGTTATAGAGATAAAAGTACAAAAACCTGATTGGCTTTATATAAAAAACCTGTTTATGTAGTCTAACAATTGTAAATTTTACATCTTTGAAATCAGCGAATAGCATTGCATGTAATGTTGTCAACATGAAATGAACAGTAGCACACTTGTTGGATTTCAAGTGGCCTGATATTTTATATTTTTATAACTTGATTAAAATAGAATCCATTAGTATAACCCATGTTATTAGGATGGGCCGAGGCTGTGTGTTTTACATCAAGGCAGAAAATGATGTGAAAAACTTGTAATTGAAAATTGCCGACATGTGACTCATTCCCCTAATGATCAAGTCACACAATTGACTAACACATCAAACACTGATCAAATTATCAAAATAGGTATTGCCAGGTAGTAGTCATTGTTTTTTGGCAAATAAGAATGACTTACTTAACTGTAAGACAAATGTTATTATACATTGTCTCTTGAGATGGATAGAATGTTAAGGACATCCCTTACCAAAAAAACTAGCAATAATTAAGCAATAACATAAGCAATCAACAAGGCTCTGATTGCTTAATTAGAGTACTCCATGCAAATTTTAAGCAATATATTGCTTATTATTGCTTATAAGCAATAAATAAGCAATACCTAAGCATGTTATATGGGAGAAATATTTAAATGAGCTAAGCAATTTATTGCTTAAAGAAGGAATCACTGATGGCTCATATTAAGCCAACATTGATTGCTTAACAAGGCATAGCTGATTGCTTAAAATAAGGCTTCACGGATGGCTTATATTAAGCAATCGAGGCAATATATTGCTTATAAGCAATACCTAAGCATGTTATATGGGCAAAATATTTAAATGAGCTAAGCAATATATTGCTTAAATAAGGCATCATTGATGGCTTAAATAAGACATCATTGATGGCTTAAATAAGACATCATTGATTGCTAGGTGACAAATCGCTATTCCTTTCATGTTATTATGACTTATATAGTGTGATTGAATATATTACTACAACTGGATGACTGAAACATTCATCAATTTGATTTAATTCCAAACTTCATATTTTGGTTGTGTGTTAATGTCTATCTGTATATGAATGTGCATGTGGGCACATCATAGTCCGCTGAAATTCCCATGTATTTATAAAGTGCTTGATACCTGTCATGTAATATCAGTCTAGCAAGATGAAAATCATGTAAAGTTGTTTACCAATCAAGCTACTTTCTGCTTATCCCCATATTAACTCACACCATAGTAGCGAGCCTATCATCAGTCATGTTTTCAATAGCCATAGACAGTGAGGCCATCATATCAAGCCTTAAGGATCCCACTGGCAATGCACATATATGATTTGCAGTAGATAACAGCCTCCTGGAGGCAATCAAATGTCATGTTTCACAACAACTTCCCTTGTCATGCTTGATGACTGTACACTCTTATTTGACAAGGTAACTGATATTTATTGCCGAGTATTGAATCTGTGTTGGACATATAGATCAGGATGACCACCTGAATTCATGCGCTAAATGTTTGAAGTTTTGATAAGCTAAGTGAAATAATTCGCTTACAGTAGGGACTTAACATTTTAAAAAAGAAACTGAAATAAGTGTTTTTCATCTGATTTAGGCCAAAGAAAATTAATATCAAATATATTATTTTATCAAATTTATTTATTATGAACAAAGTCTGTGTGTATTGTTTATCACTGCATAAAATAATTTACAAACTACCACAATCATAATATCATGTAACATGAAAATGATGCTAGATGCAGGGGTGTGAGAGTTCAGATGAAAATCTGAATTCAGATATTTTTATATCTTAGCTTTTCTGCACTTCCTCTGTACAAAAGTATAGGAGCTTTCTAAATTTCAGACTTTTTCAGATTCTTTTTATCTGTGGTCACTCACACCCCTGTAGATGTTTAATTTCTTTGTAGTTTTTACTGTTTTCATCTTTATCTTGCTATCAACCTAAGTATTAAATTCTAAGTAATGTATGTCTTACTTGTGAGTAATATCGAAGTGCATCCATTGGAATGTCTTTCTCATGCCAAAAGATACCAACAGCAAAGTTCTCTACATTTATTCTAAATTTGGTGAGTTGGCCAAATATATTTCAATAAATAAACTCTCATCTTCTCTGATATGGATGTCAATTATGCAATTGTATGTGCTAATAAGTAGAAATATTAAAAAATTCTTTCAGAAATCAGTAGATGCCATATGGTATAGTACTGTTTTTACATTTAAATGTAGTATGATATCTGTGTTTGTCATTTAGTTTACTTTCTATTAAATAAAAATGATAGAAGGCAAGAGAATTCAAGGTATAAATTCAGCACAAAATTACTGGAAAACTAACCTCTACTTCACCACTTATTTTTCAAAAATTGCTAATTTATAGATATCGTATGTTATTTTGATCAATATTGTAAATAGCTTTCAGATATGATTGGTTTGATATGTATAGTGTGTAAGCTTTCATGTGTGATTACGGAACATTTTACATCATATCTTATGTTGTGTGACATCACTTAAATTTGATGTTTTCCCCTAAGGGTGTTCCTTGTAGAAAACAACTAGGCTGTCTGTCTTGGAGCCCTTGTAGTAGTAGTTAAAGCTGCAGCATTAACTGCTATTGGCAGCACATTTTGAAGCAGGAAATGCATGTTATCATGTTGAGATGACACATGATTTAAGTAACGAAGGGAGCTCTTGAAATATCTTCTTGTAATGTTGATATGCATTATTTATATGTGACCTTGACAAATTCTTGGGATTTTTTATATCATGTTGATTACTGAAATATCCAATGTTTTACGAAATTGCTCATATAAGTAAAAAATCCAAAAAGATCATTGTCGCAGTTCTAACCTTGACAATGTTCACATTTTCAGCAGATAAAACGAGTGATAGATTCAGCTACTATCCCAGATCTCCCTGTCATCTGAATAATCTGACAGCTGCTCAAGGGTGGTTAAGTGTTACGATATATTTGTATGGGTTTGCCAATCAATCAAATTCTTGTACATCAATATATTATTGATGACTCACAAGATGCATATTACCACCATAATCATACGTTACATAAGCGTAATAATTTATCAACATTTTATTTTTTTTTTCATCTTTCAGTGATGCAAGGATGTGACGTGCCAACCTACGTACCTCATGCCACTTACTCGCCCACCATACTCCAAACACCAGTACAAGCTGGTACTACCATACAATATAGCTGTGACAATGGCTATGTGCTGCAAGGTAGACAGACAATTCAATGTCATTCATCAGGAATGTGGCTCCCATCTACGCCACCTGTGTGTATACCAATAGAGAGACATACAGGTAAGAACTAGTAAGATTTTACGGTATCGATCTCACAAGGTAATATGTAAAATAGCTGCCCTATGATCATCTACACCCACACAAAATGAGAGTGGTAGGAACTTTGGTGTCGCATGGGGAAATTTATAAGAGCTTGTTTCCAAACCAAGTCCACAAATACTGTTTCTGATTTACCTATGGGATAATGGGTTGTGATGCTATAGGTATAGTAATTTCAGTTGGATGCACCATTACAAGGCAAACAGTGGATGGAAGCACAATAACAATACTGGGTGAGGCCTTTGGTTCCCAAATGAGAACAATAGTCTGCATATTGTTAAGTTGCATTTGTTGTGGTAAGTTGATGGCTTGTTGATGGTACAACACATTGTTGCTAATGTCAAACTTGTCAAAGTAATTGTGATTGTATCACACAAGTAAGTGAGAAACATGTGGTTGTGGACTTAACATGGTTTGGAAACAAGCTCTTCATATATACATACGTGAACACTACATCTAAAAGAAATATCACAGCCCTTAACAAAATGAAAATGATGCTCACTACAAATGCACCTGATCTACTGGGTAGCCATGAGAATTTCCCTGTATACAGTTTTGCTTAAAAATAAGAGGTTACAAGATGGAAGTTGTACTTTGTGCAAATGCTATTTCAAGTTTTGTAGCTTTATTCAGAAATAGACAGCTAACTGATTTTGTTATTTTGATACCGTTCTGTGATGTTAAAGAAGACAACAAATAAACGTAAATTCCAACTGGCACACAACCCAAAAAAAGCAAGGGAATGTGCCGGCATGGGATTCGAACCTATGACCTTCTGCTCTTTAGATGGACGCTCTATCCATTAGGCTACCAACTCCCACTGATAAACAGTGGTTAAAAGTGGGTCTAATGTAAGCAGTTGAGGTATACAATACATACAAATAAATATTACTTAAGTACACATGTACAGGAGATCATTACTGATGCTTAATCGTTTCTCCATCATAATACAAGTAAAGTAGGTAATGGGGATGTATACGCATCCTGCACAAGAACAAATAAACACAATGGGGAACAACTGCTCAAGAGGAAACTGAATATAAATAATGAGAAAGAATGAACAATTTACCAACCCAAAATGATAAAATTAAACAAGACAACAATGCGCTTGTTTCACAGTTCATTTCTTTGGCTTGCATCATATATCTTCTGATCCTCGCATATATTAATTGTGTCTCACATTGTCTTATATGCCCTGTTAGGGTGAATCAAATAGGCCTCTTATTTCTTCATTTGTAACTAAATGTTAAGATTTAGTACATACCAGTCCTTCATGTTATGACAAGTATATGTGACGTGTCATGTCAAAAGCAGACACTTTTGGGCAGGTTATCAATTTTGAGGTTTTTACATATCTTACATAATAGAGATATTTTGCTCCACAATGCCGTTTTCCCCAATGAAATCGGACATTCCTAAGCGAAGATATCAAGTTCGAAAGTTATGGTATTATAAAATTGGAAATTGAGATATCGGCCTTTTAAAATATTATTGACAATGCTGAGAGTAGGAATTACCTTGAAAAATGTCTCAAAAAATAGAAGATGCCAGTTATATTCGGTCTGAAACTATCAGACAATATTTTTAACATTAATAACATCACAAATTCAGTAACAAACTCAAATTGTGAAAAAATCACCCCCGGGCAGATTTGTGGCTATTTCTCCATTTACAATCCTGCTCAAAAGTGTCTGCTTTTGACATGACACGTCACATATAAGGCAGCTATTGCATTGCATCTACCTTGCATTCACACCTTGGGGATAGCTGCAAAGCATATCCATCTGTTATTCATAGGTTTGCTGCATGGCTCCATTTCATTCCCTGTTAAATTGTTATATTTAGAAATTAAAAGACCTTAAAACTTGTTTTATTATGATAAGCAGTAACTAGGTCAAATTCAGTAACAACTTAAATATTGAAAAGTTACCACCTTTTTTGAGTCTTTAAATTCAAACCATTTTTTACCACACACGTCTTAAATATTAATCTAGTAATGTAAATCATGAACTCATACAGTCTTTTCTTGAATATGGAAAGCCACAGGAATACAAATTCCAGTAGAATGCTGCTAGGCAAAATTGGCACTTAAGATTTGCAGCTATTTCATGTATTAGTCCTAACACTCCATTATTGGCAGTGCTTTGCTAACCAGAAAATCATTAGTGCTTGAAAAGTTCCTGTAGTATTTCCATGAATTGTTATTTTATGACTGCTTGCTTGATAAGTCTGGTGCTCTACTTTCCTCCCACTCTGACCTTAGGTTTTCAGATTTTATGCCCTGACTGTCACCCACAGACTTATGTTATTGACAGGTATTGACCCACTATTGGAATTCCCGTATTGTGGTGACAAAATGCGTACTTTGCTTACCCATTTCTGGCGAGGATTATCAAGGTATTTGTGAATGTTATTCCTGACGCTACAATTCTTCCCTTTTTAGTTATCGCAGATGGAGAGGTATTTTTGTAGCTATTTCGGAATGAAAATTTTGCATGCATGCTACAAAGGGAAATAGTGATTTTAAGTCCATATATTTTACAATAAAAATGGCAGATTTGATGCAAACTTTTGTTGCAAATTATCAAAACAAGTCACACGTACATGCTGAGTTTAGCGAATTCACCTATATTATATTTCAACTTGCATTCTATCATGTTTGTAAGTTTAATGAAGCCATTAAAAAGGGAAATATTTGAAATTTTCTTAAATATATAATTTTTTGTAAAGCCAATAATTATTACAATCTTATTATTGACTGTCATCTATTTCAAATTTCACTGTTCAACCATGATATGAACTATAATTCCCATTGAACCAGGGTGTTAAATTTGCAGGGCTGAGAGACTGACATTGATGTTTTCTGTTGGTACTTTATCTTAGGTCATTTGTATTGTTACGTACAGTTTTGATACAATTAAGCATTAGGTTTTAGGTTGAGAGTTAGGATTTACGTTATGGTAGGTGCTCAAGTTGGTTTTTAGATTAGGCAAAAAAAAAAATTGTTTGCTTGTCCTTGTCTGACCAAACCCGACCATAGAACTTTTCTTACAATTTTCCAAAAAAAGTCATGAACTTTTTGTCTGCAAAACTGAAGATATAAAAGAAATGTTGAAATATACCACTACCTGCATGCTTTCCCATGTCCAGTCGGCCATGGATGATGGTTTCCTATATTTCATTTAATCATTCTAAGCGTCTACACAAGTAAAATATTGGTGAACTTAAAAATGTAGTATTTTAAGTCTGCCAGGCATGTTCATATCAAATATAGTATGGTTTACCCTTGAACTTGTCTTTGGTGGAAATTCTGTGGTCAGTGAGTGTTTTAGATACAAACAAGTACTTATATAAGATATAAGAAAACAAAGGATAAAAACCTTTTCCCGACCGACTGACCCAACTTCTGAAAGTGATCTATGGACAAGCAAACAATTAATTTTTTGCCCTTAGGAGGAGCTGAATTTAGTGGCAGCAGACCAAACCTGCTTGCAGCATTTCATTTAGGCATTTCACTTCATTTGCTAAAACTTCACAAGTTACAACCTTTAAAATATTCCCAGTACTTATTACTTGCATGATAAAAGAAGAACTTTCAAATGTCACAATGCCATTTCCGGCTAGCTTTTATGGAAAAGCATGAAAAGCAGGACAAGAATGTTGTAGTTCAGACAATTAGCTCATGGCTGAAATAGGTAGAAGTAAATGTGTGCCAGTGATCGTGATATGTGAGTAGCACTGTACTCTTAATGCACTGGCTAATGACACAAACTCCTACCATGATACCCTATAAAATACACAAGGATGCTGACTCACATTATTGTATCTGACATGCTACGGTATGAGAAAAAACACTTAATAATGGTTATCCTACTACATACTCTATGCGGAACTTAATTGTGAGGTTTAATTTACGTAGATGAAAAGTGTATTGATGTCAAATTTTGCCACAAGACAACAAAGAATCAATGGGTTAGCGTTAGGCTTGAAAACACCTATTTTTGGAATCTTGATATAGAAAAAAATCATTTCATAATGAACTGCAAATTTACTGACTAACTATAATTGTATTGCTTTGCACTCTTTTTTAAATATATTCTGTAATAATCGATGGTTCGCAGATGTATCAATGTTTTGTTTCCAATTCGTTTTTTAGGCGAGTTGGAGCCTTCAGGCCATATTTTTCCAGTTTGTGTAATTTTGCTTTGCGTAAATAATACAGTCTGTTTCTGTAGGATAATACATTGATCTTATAGAAAATGAGTCAAGGAAGTCTGCCAGGCATGTACATATCGAATAAAGTATGGTTTACCTTGAACTTGTCTTTGGTGGAAATTCTGTGGTCAGTGAGTGTTTTAGATACAACAGGTACTTTTTGTACTTGAAAAAAAAAAGATATAAGGAAAAAAAGGGAAAAAACTTTTCCCAACTGACTGACTCAACTTCTGAAAGTGATCTATGGACAAGCAAACAATTAATTTTTTGCCCTAAAAGGAGCTGAATTTAGTGGCAGCAGACCAAAACTGCTTGCAGCATTTCATTTAGGCATTTCACTTCATTTGTTAAAACTTCACAAGTTACAACCTTTAAAATATTCCCTATACTTATTACTTGCATGATAAAAGAAGAACTTTCAAATGTCACAATGCCATTTCCGGCTAGCTTTTATTGAAAAGCATGAAAAGCAGGACAAGAATGTTGTAGTTCAGACAATTAGCTCATGGCTGAAATAGGTAGAAGTAAATGTGTGCCAGTGATCGTGATATGTGAGTAGCACTGTACTCTTAATGCACTGGCTAATGACACAAACTCCTACCATGATACCCTATAAAATACACAAGGCTGCCGACTCGCATTATTGTATCTGACATGCTACGGTATGAGAAAAAACACTTAGTAATGGTTATCCTACTACATACTCTATGCGGAACTTGTGAGGTTTAATTTATGTAGTTAAGTGTATTGATGTCAGATATTGTCACAAGACAACAAAGAATCAATGCGTTAGCGTTAGGCTTAAAAACACCTATTTTTGGAATCTTGATATGGAAAAAAATCATTTCATTATGAACTGCAAATTTACTGACTAACTATAATTGTATTGCTTTGCACTTTTTTAAATATATTCTTTGATAATCGATGGTTCGCAGATGTATCAATATTTTGTTTCCAATTTGTTTTTTAGGCAAGTTGGAGCTTTCAGGCCATGTTTTTCCAGTTTGTGTAATTTTGCTTTGCGTAAATAATACAGTCTGTTTCAGCAGGATAATACATTGATCTTATAGAAAATGAGTCAAGGAAGTCTGCCAGGCATGTACATATCGAATAAAGTATGGTTTACCTTGAACTTGTCTTCGGTGGAAATTCTGTGGTCAGTGAGTGTTTTAGATACAACAGGTCCTTTTTGTACTTGAAAAAAAGGGAAAAAACTTTTCCCAACTGACTGACTCAACTTCTGAAAGTGATCTATGGACAACCAAACATTATACGGTATGAGAAAATACTTAATAATGGTTATCCTACTACATACTCTATGCGGAACTTGTGAGGTTTAATTTACGTAGATGAAAAGTATATTGATGTCAGATTTTGCCACAAGACAACAAAGAATCAATGGGTTAGCATTAGGCTTGAAAAAACCCAATTTTTGGAATCTTGATATGAAAAAAAAATCATTTCATATATAATGGACTGCAAATTTACTGACTAACTATAATTGTATTGGTTTGCATTTGTTTTGTATATATTCATTGATAATCAATGCTTTGCAGATGTATTATCAATGTATTGTTTCCATTTCATTTTTAAGGTGAGTTGGAGACTTCAGGCCATATTTTCCAGTTTGTGTACGCTTTGCGTATATAATACAGTCTGTTTCTGCAGGATAATACAATGATCTTATAGGAAATGATTCAAAGAAGCCACTGGTCATATTTATATTCCCATGTGTTGCAGTTATTGAGTTTTGACAAATAATAGGCCAAAACAAAGGTTTTTGCTATTTCCCCCCCTCCCAGGAAAAATCAAGTACATGGAGGGAAAATAAAATCCATTACAATGAGCCTTTAGATCTCATATATTGAGCCTATATCTTTCCCTGTGAGTATGGGCTTCATTTTTCTCAATATTTAAGCACAAACGCTGCTAGCTCAGGCATCTCTCCAACTCTTCTTTAAACTCTAGAAATGTAGAGGCAATTCAATGTTCAATGTTATTTTGTATCAGAAATTGTATGAACAAGTAAATTTATTTGTTGGCTATTAAAATAGACTGTCAAAATCTTCAGCAAGAACTTTGCAGTAGACAGTAAATTTAGTATTTTTGTCTCTAAATGCTACTAAATGGTATGTTGTTTTCTCTTAACCAATTATGCAAATAAATGTATTAAGCAAAGGGATTTCAAATTTCATACCACCTTGAGACAGGAAAAAGTCTTAATTTTTGTTTCTTTTTGAGTGGATCCACTAAACATCAACAACTTAGAAGAGTAATGAGAGAGGTATGCCAATCAGAAGGTGTCATTGTCTATTGAGCCAAGTGGCAACAATAAACACCAGGTATAATAGATGATCTTACTCTGTGTTGTTACATGACACATTTCATCAACAAATCTGACAATTATACATCCATTAGCTTGCTTTTAAAGAGAGCAACGCCATAAGCTTAACACAATTTCTGCTTTATACTTGTGAATGACTCACTGATTTCTTCCTTTACTTTGAACCAATTCATTGCATTATCAAATTATCTCCTTTTGATTTCAAATTGAGTTAAGGGGTTCATTATACCATACTATATTGCATTGTTTGGCTTTGCTCTTTTGCATTTTCAAATAGTGGTTTGTCTGTGCATTTGTGTGGCAGATCCTTTGAGGTATAATTCCATCTACTAATTGGTTACAAGTATTCTACTCCATGAATACAATTTGCTGATTGGTTACAAGAAGGTTATTATGATTTATTGAGCCAATCAGCAACATGGTAAGAATGGTGGTAGGGCTGAAGAGGATTGAGCATGAATATTGGTCACTCAGATAAATATATGACATAATTAACCAATCATAAACCCTGTAAGAGAGCCAAAGAACTTTGCAGTAGACAGTAAATTTACTATTTTTATCTCTACATGCTACTAAATGGTATGTTGTTTTCTCTTAACCAATTATGCAAATGAATGTATTAAGGGGGTACTACACCCCTGCCCAATTTTGTGCCTATTTTAGCATTTTTCTCAAAAATTATAGAGCATTGATGACAAGTAAGATATGTATATTATAGGGGCAAGGACTACAACTACTGCACTGAAAATTTTATTTCATCACAGACAACAGTTGTGAAGTTACACTCAAAAATGAGGGAAAACCAATATTTGATCAATAAATCAATAACTACTTGCCTTGAGTTGCTGAATTTTCAGTGCAGTAGCTGTAGTCCTTGCCCTATAATATACATATCTTACTTGTCACCAATGCGCTATAATTTTGAGAAAAATGCAAAAATAGGCACAAAATTGGCCAGGGGTGTAGTACCCCTTAAGCAAAGGGATTTCAGATTTGTAATTTCATACCACCTTGAGACAGGAAAAGGTTTTAATTTTTGTTTCTTTTTGAGTGGATCCACTAAACATCAACAACTTAGAAGAGTAATGAGAGAGGTATGCCAATCAGAAGGTGTCATTGTCTATTGAGCCAAGTGGCAACAATAAACACCACATATAATAGATGATCTTACTCTGTGTTGTTACATGACACATTTCATCAACAAATCTGACAATTATACATCCATTAGCTTGCTTTTAAAGAGAGCAACGCCATAAGCTTAACACAATTTCTGCTTATACTTGTGAATGACTCACTGAGTTCTTCCTTTACTTTGAACCAATTCATTGCATTATCAAATTATCTCCTTTTGATTTCAAATTGAGTTAAGGGGGTTATTAAACCATTTTATATTGGATAATTTGGGTTTGCTCTTTTGCATTTTTAAATAGTGGTTTGTCTGTGCATTTGTGTTGTATATCCTTTTGAGATATAATTCCATCTACTAATTGCTCACAAGAATGCTACTCCATGAACACTATGTGCTGATTGGTTACAAGAAGGTTATTATTTATTTATTGAGCTAATCAGCAACATGGTAAGAATGGTGGTAGGGCTGAAGAGGATTGAGCATGAATATTAAGAAGCTATATTGTAATTGGTCACTCGGATGAATATACAACAAAATTAACCAATCATAAACGCTGTAAGAGAGCCAGTAGTTTCTAAGGGGTTAAATGTTGTCTGCAAATTCATTCTGAAATATCATGATCATCATGTCACATCATTGATTGACACTCAGCATATGAATTAATTCATTATCACTCAAATTCTCTTACTTATTCAGAGTAATAGGGTATTAGAATATTTCTTTTACATAGTTTAATGAAATAAATAATACTTTACTACCTTCAAGTTTTGATGCTTTGGCAATATTGAAGGATAATATCAAAAATGTATGAAAAATTACATCATTACCAACACACACAGTTGTTGCCACACATACATGACCATGATCCATTGTAGCTGTACATCCTACCTGAAGCATATGGTTGCAAAAGGTATAATTATATATATATATATATGTATAAAAAAACAACCTGTCGGTTTGGATGACTATCCTCATGTGCTACTGTACTTTGTAGTTTCAGGGGATAAAATAAGATATTATGATATTCCTGTCCTTGCTAAAGTATATTCATGTTTTTATTTCTCCGGATTGCTTGGAGAATTGCGCACAGAATACCTAACAGAAATTCCCTTTCCTGAGATCAACAGAGAAGAAGATTTTGCTTTTTGGAAGTTGCAATAAATTATTGTGTCTAATCCCTGCAGACATATTTCACTGGTAACAAAGTATCTGAAATAATATTTTGCCCATTTCAGAGTTGTAATGTAAAAAAAGAATTTTGAACTTGGAAAGGAATAGCCCCTTGAAGTTTCCTGAAGGTATTCAATATTGTTCCGACAATGTAAGGAAACTAGCGTGTGAGGATATTCAGAGCAAAGTAACTTGAAAGAAATGGATGAAGCAGGGGACGGAAGTAAACCAAGAGATATATTTTGAAACTGGAATTTTGATGTAGTGTTTTTGTGGTTTTTTGTGACAAGGCTAGATTACACCTTCGCACTCAGAGGATGAGTTTAGTTTGAGTGTGTGATTTAGATGTGTTGGTTTACTTCTTATCTTCCATAATCTTAATTTTTTGCCCCCACACATATGTGGGGCTTATGTTATCACCCAGATGATTCTTTTTGTGGTTGTTTGGCTGTCCGGTTGTTTGTGCGGGCGGGAGCAACACCATTAATCCATTGTGCAGATGCAGCACAATAACCGATCAACTTCAAACTTGGTATGGTGATAGGATATGGTGACCTGATGTGCTGTATATTTTTGTGTCATGTTATTTGCATGTTTATGAATATTAATGAGCTTATTTGCATATTGCATATTATTTGTATTTACAAACCTTTGTTATTTACACACCTCTGTTTGGGGGCCACCTTAATTACTAACCTCGTAATCCTAGTTCTTTCTAAAATAAAATTTTTAAAATGGCAGTTTAGCAGCATCTTAGTCACATACTGTGAACTACATACATGCAGGTATGCCAGATATAGGTAGTGATGTCAAAATCTCTATCAAATCCTAAGGGACAAGATTCCCTTTGAATTCTTTTGTGTTTCACTCCTTGAACACATTACCTCAAATGACACGCACATTTGCTTGCACTATTATCAAGGGTGAAAGTACGGTAAATAAAAGTGTCACATAAAAGACTGCAGCTTCTTCTTATTTCTCTTTTGATTCTTTGATGTCCTACAGTGTTTTGCGATGATCCAGGGAAACCAGAGCATGGGAGACGATGCTGCCAGAAGGTTTTCTACCCATCAATGAAGTTAAATTACTACTGTGATGAAGGGTATTACCTAAGGGGGAGTGAGGAGAGAATGTGTCAAACTGACAGCTCTTGGACGGGGGTGCAACCAATTTGTGTGCCAGGTAATATACTATTAAACAAGCTAAGTTTACAGGCAGTTGCATTTTTTGCAAAATTTTGCCAAATTTAATCGTTGTGAATGGTTTAAATTGTAATTAGTGCATTCATACAATAAGCTGATGTTATTTGTCACTAGAAAGTAAGGTATTTATCTCAATATTCTTTAAGATGATTATTACAAAAAAGTGTAATGTAAAAACAAACACTTATAAACCACTGAGAAGTGTTTTAAAATACTAATCACTTTGTAAGTTAATACTCGGCACAGCTTAATTCATGTAAAATTTGCTTTGTTCTGAATGAACCAAATTCTACATTTATAAGGGCTGCCTCAAGAAATAAATTACCATAATTTGTTCTAACTTTCCCCACTACCATTTCTATGTTGATTTCAAATATTGCCATAATATGATTCTGATATATTTTTTTATATCTGAATTGGCATAGGCCAGTGGTGATACTCTCCCATTTCAAAATTGCAAGAGCTCTGGACTGAAGACACCTTTTTTCAGTCCAGAGCTCTTGCTCATGATTAGAGCTCTGCTGATCACACCCAAAGACCTTTGGGTGTGATCAGCATGATTACACCCAAAGGTCTTTTATTTTGTGAAGACATCTGAGAATTTATCACAAAGAAAACTTCTGCTGAAAATGAAACAGAAACACACAACCCTAAAAATGATCTATTTTGGCCAAAGTGACCTTAAATTAACCCAAATGTGGTGAAAACAATTAAATTTGCTGTCAAAATTATATTTCTGTGATCCTCAAATTAACATTTCATCTGACTGGCCCTTCCCCTCTTTTCCCTCATTTTGCTGTGGTACACATGAGATAGCCCATAAAATACTTTCTTGTTGGGCAGGAAAAACCTCCTATGTGTCATTGGCCCATGAACATGTTTAAAGCAAAACTTCCTATGTAACCTCTTGGCAGTTTGTATTAAAAGGGCGTTTAAGTGATCCACAGCCTCATCCCCCACTTTTCCCTCAAAAGTTGAGATTTTTATACCACTGGATACCTCTGGCTACATAATGTTTATGTTCCAAATATTTCTTGCAGATTAATTCGTTTAGCAAAAATATCGCCAAATTTGAATTTCGTTCTGGTATACCAGAGCGGAATTGCAAGACAGTGGCCTATGGAGCAGTGAAATACACATAATCATGCATAACTCGCAAATGCAAAATCGGAATCAACTGAAATTTTGGGAATAAGCTTTTTTCGTGGATATCTACTGAAAAATGTCATAAAAAGAGGATCACAAAATACTCCTTTAAACAAGGTCCAGGGCCCTAAGTACATAGGACATTTTTCCTGCCCATAAATGCAGTTAGTTGTATTCCCTATTTGGGCTTTACTGGTCAAAAAGGTGACAATTAATTGTCACAATAGCAACCATTAAAAACAAAACTCTGTTGGATGTGCACGTTTCTTTGGAGTAAAATCAGTGGAAGCACCATGTAAATTGATGTCCTTAATTTTTAAATAGGTTAGAGATTAATGAAGATGATACTGCTTCTTGAATAGTTAAAATGTGTGATCTTATTAAGTATTTTCCATCCACTCCTGGAGCTAGAGAAACACTAAAAGAACATAGCTTGCGGGTGCTATTATCCACCACTTACATGATATGATGAGCCAGCCAGGCAGCCAGCAAGGCTAGGCCTGATTGATTCATAGTCAGATATATATGGTGCTACACACCTGTAGCATCTCCTTACCAATATGACAGTGTGAATTTGAATGTGTTCATTAATAAATTAATCTTAATTACATACATGTAAATTCATTCACTCACATTTAGCCTGAAATGGGTAATGTAAGTACTTAAAAGATCTAATTTCAGGCTTAAAATGTGTTTCCTGTTTATGGTTGAATCAAATAGATATCAAGATCAAGGACTTTAAAACAGTAATGAAAATATTTACCTAACAGGGAAAAACCTAACAGTGGTGAAAACAAAATTATATTTCTGTGATCCTCAAATTAACATTTCACCTGACTGGCCCCTTCCCCCTCTTTTCCCACATTTTGCTGTGGTACACATGAGATAGCCCATAAAATATTTTCTTGTTGGACAGGAAAAACCTCGTATGTGTCATTGGCCCATGAACATGTTTAAAGCAAAACTTCCTATGTAACTTCTTGGCAGTTTGTATTAAACAAGGTCCAGGGCCCTAAGTACATAGGACATTTTTCCTGCCCATAAATGCAGTTAGTTGTATTCCCTATTTGGTCTTTACTGGTCTAAAAGGTGACAAAAAGGTGACAATTAATTGCCACAATAGCAATCATTGAAAACAAAACTCTGTTGGATGTACGCGTTTCTGTGGAGTAAAATCAGTGGAAGCACTTATTGATGTCCTTAATTTTAAATAGGTTAGAGATTAATGAAGATGATACTGCTTCTTGAATAGTTCAAATGTGTGATCTTATTACCTATTTTCCATCCACTCCTGGAGCTAGAGAAACACTAAAAGAACATAGCTTGCGGGTGCTATTATCCACCACTCACATGATATGATGAGCCAACAAGGCTAGGCTTGATTGATTCATAGTCAGATATATATGGTACTACACACCTGTAGCATCTACTTAACAATATGAGAGTGTAATTTGAATGTGTTCATTAATAAATGAATCTTAATTACATGTGTGTAAACATGTAAATTCATTCACTCACATTATGCCTGAAATGGGTAATGTAAGTACTTAACAGATCCAATTTCAGGCTTAAAATGTGTTTCCTGTTTATGGTTGAATACATTAGATATCAAGATCAAGGACTTTAAAACAGTAATGAAAATATTTACCTAATAGGGAAAAAATGCCTAAATGTTGAAGGAGATTGTTTCAAACTTGACTTTATGAATGCATGATCAATGACTTAAATACATATTAGACATATTTATGAGCAAGAAGTGAAACTTAAGCAAATGTTATTGAATTATTTATCATACTATTGTATTAATAACCTGGATAATGAGTAAAGATTACAGTATTTTAAGTAATGCTTGGTGTAGTATCCTTACAGATATTTATGTGTTTATAATATGTTGAATATGTAAATTGTGAAACACTTTGTTAAGTCTTTATAGAAAGCTGGAATGACACCAATCAATTTCCTTATGTATACCAATCAATTTCCTTATGTATACACTTTGCTACTATACTGCACCAATAAAGTATCCTTACACTTGGAAAAATAATCACAATTTCCAAACTAAACAATATTGGTGTAATTTTGATTTTTTAATAGATGCACATCTCATCCTGCACATTATGACACCACATTGAATCAAATGTGACTTCAAGAAGCAAAGTTACAAGCATTTGATTTAACGAAGGTCCGGTTTTAAAAGTGACAAACTGGCCTATTCAAAAATCCACAGACTAGACATCTGGTTTGAGAGTGGTGAATGGCTAATTTATGTGTTTGACTTTAATTTAAAATAAAAGGAACAAAAGAAAACTGAAACAAAAGAACTGACAAATAAAATGAAAGTTAATGAAAAGTATAGAGAAGTAAAAACTGAAATAAAAACTGCTTTAAATAACGCTTCATTGAAGAAACTGTGTTGTCTCTTTGTTGCGCTTATTGGAATCTTTTTGCGCCTTGTATAGGCCGGTTTGTCACTTTTAAAACTGGACCTTCGACTATTCAATTGCTTGTAACTTTACTTCTTGAGGCATCATAATGTGCAGGATTAGATAGTGCATCTATTAAAAAAACAAATTTACCCCAATATGGTTCAGTTTTGAAACTGTGATTATTTTTCCGAGTGCAAGGATACTTTATTGGCGCAGTATATATTATTCCCTTTACATAATTGTCACAAAATCAGAATAAGGTGACAATCAATGAACAGCATTACAGTTGCATGAGTCTTATGTAGATATGATTACTCTTTGCAGTACAAATCTGTTATAGTTTTGTAGTGTAAACTTATGCAACTCCAAAGAAGAAAAGGAATTATACATATTTTTAAACTTTAAATGGAAATATTCAGTTGTAACATCACATAATATTGGCCTAGACAAGATTACGACTTTAAAAACTTTAGACAAGATTCAGACTTTATCTGAAAAGGGGCAATTTTACACATTTTACACATTTTATTACAGAATTTAGAGTATATTCTAAGATATTTTTCTTAAGTACCATATGTTCAATTTTATTATATAGCTCATACAAAGTATTGTAATTTGGTTGGCTTATTATTATTTATCATTTTGTTATTTTAGCATCAGCTGCAAAAAGACTTTTGTTCTCCGCACCAGTGCAATAGTAAATTTTGTTATTTTAACTCATGTACAGCTACCATGGCAATGTTGACACACGCGTGCATTGAGCACACATGGTGACCACCTTGATTTGCCAATTATAGATGTGGGTGTTGCTTCTCAAAAAAATAGAGTTTAGATATTTTTTAATTTTTGTTTTCCTGGTGATTTATAATATTAAGTGGACAAAATGGTTATATAAAAAGTTCAAATATTGAATGTCAATGGAAAGAATATCTTCATTTAGTGAATATGAATTATTCCGTTCAACTGTGCAAAGCCTCATTGAATGGAACGGTCCCTATTTCATCTCATGAAAATATTACTCATACCATTGTACTCATAAACATTTAATATTTGTGTAATAGTTGGTTTTGAAATAGAATGGAAAATGTGTTATTTCCAGTAAAGGATGAGGACCAATAAATGTGCTGGCCAGAAACTGTCACTAGTGGAAATTTTGGATGAGAAAACGGACATTTTGATGAGAAACGGCCAAAATGGCTAGAATTTAAATTTTCTCATCCTTTTGGATGAGAAACTTCTTGGTGTGTGTGTCAATCATTATTGTCTTATTAAAACTGGTGAGAATTGCTAATCCCCGCTGAGCTCAAATAAACATTATTATTTCCTCATCCAAAAGAATCAGAAAATTAAATTCTAGCCATTTTGGCCGTTTCTCATCAAAATCTGATGTCCGTTTTCTCATCCAAAACTTCCACTAGTGTGTGTTTGCCAAAAATTAGAGTACATAGACTGATATTAGATTTTGTACAAGTCTTAGGCTTGATTGTCTCCACAGAGATAAAAACTGAAAAAACATGTCGAATTTTGGCTCTTATTTCCAAACATTTGCCAAATATTAAAATGTGACTTTTATTGTCAGTTAGTTCCAACTAAAGGATTAACCTAAAGAGTTGAAGCCAGAGTTTGAAACAATTTGTTCGCCAAAAATTTGTTGCGATACAACTTCCAAAGTGTGGTGCAAAATTGTGATGCCACGTTTCACTGCACTGGTTAAAAATATTTTGTGGTGTGCAGAACTTCAAAGAGCAAATAAGAAAAATTAAAACAAAGGAAAAGAGTTGATAATTTGCACATAATTATGTTGTCCATTTTCAGTTATTTTTCATTTGATGTGAACACACTTCCAGTTTCATATGGTGTCTAGTCCTGTTATCTTTCTTTGACTTTCAAGAAATGATGAAAGAAGATTTTACATGGCCAGTTATCCATTTTCTTTATATTTGTATTAATTTTTTTTGTGTAGAGTAAGAGTGCTATGTACTGTGTTATTTGTACATCATACATGTAGTTTTCTGCTCTCCAGAATCTTCATGTATGTATAAGATCTAAAGCTGAAGAAGACAAATACAGACAAGACTGTACAAATTGAAACAAAACACTGAAATTCATTTTTCATTTTTACTGTATGTGTGTTACCTTTCATAGGCTTAGCCGGAGAGGTCACTGAAGTATAAAAGTGCTACCCATCATCCCTTAAAACAGGCCCTAAATGAAGATATTCAAGATTTAAAAAAGATACCCTAAACATCGTAATATATTCCAAAATGTACCCCTAGACATTGATGTAGCCAAAACTGGACCCCTTAATGTTGTTGAATTTGGGGACCAACGTGAGGTAGAAAATGCTACAGTAAATATCGAGGTTAAAAAAGGCAACCCTAAACATCAATAGGCTATTGCCAAATTTTTTTAAATTGAAGTAGACAAAACTGAACCCTAATCGTCAACAATGTTACTTTTATGCTCAAATCTGGCCCTTTTTTGACATTTTTATCAATGCGGATGCGTAGTGCTGTCATGCCTAGTGACCCCCAGATATTTAGGCTTATGTTACACATAAAGTGTCCTATATAATTGTATTTTGATTGTTTGAGACTGCACTTCAAATTGCTCTGTATCAGATGCAACTTTCAAAATGGGGTGCAATTTTGCTCACCAAGGTAAAAAAAATTGATTTGATCACTGGGTTACTATATTATATTTTACAAAATAGGGTTATGTAAAGTGTGCTGAGGCTTGTGAATCAATGTCTAGATGTGGTGCCTGTGCCATAGCACACTAAATCATTGCGCTTTTTTGTAGATCTGCATTTTTTCTTCAAGAGCAAAAATGTGATCTCCAAATAAAAGAGCAGTATTAGATTTTAATAATGTACTGATACTGAGTTTTTACCTGTGAGGGCAGAATATTTTACACAAACTACGTCGGTAATTCATGCATTTCTTGATGCAAAAATGCTATGCAACTTTTCTTATGTAAGACTGAAGTCTTAAAATACAATTCACCTTATAATAAATGGCCACACTTTTGCCACAAAACAATGCTCAAGTTGAACTGACCCATATTGTCAGTTGAGAACACAGTAAGATTTATCTTCATCACCTACATTTGTATCACTGCTCACTTACGTCATTTGAATGGATTATGAAAGGGAGACAGGATGTATCAAATATTCATTACCTCATTTCTATATTCTGTATTCTAAGTTATGCATTTTGAGTGCATTTATTACAAAAATGTCTATGTGATATATGGATCAATTTAGGAGTAATATGAAACCTGATCCACATTCATCATTACAGATTTCAGTTGTACCAACTTTGTAATGATAAAAAGAATAGCAATTTGAGGTGGTGTAGAGGAAGGCAAATAGGAAAGATAAAACTTGCCTTGAGTAAATTTAACACAACACATGGTATGTGATATGCCATATTAATTATAGTGCAGTAATAGTAGTAATTGTCTGCCTCTATAAGTTGACTCAGTACAAGTGTCCCAAAAGACTAGCTGTTTTAAGACAATGTCATGATCGAAAGAGTGACAATAATTACTGGAAATATACCTTGAAAGAAAGTCTGATCTGATACATGAAGAACAATTAGGTTGAAAAGTACATAAAAAAGACATCGCACATGTTCGTATAACTATGTTACAAGTATGAATTCACAGTCTATTGTTAATAAAAAAAGGAAACTTAAATTTGAATTGATAAATGTAAATGATACTACATGTATTTCTGTACATACTCTAATTGGAAAAGTTGTTAATTACGCATGATGATAAGGCATTTCCATTGCGGTTTTTGTCTCATCATTTCATCAGTTGCCCAAAATAGCTCTAATTAAAGTTCTAATAAACTAGCATATTAACATAGGCATTGAATTAGTTATATTATCAAGACTTGTTGCTATTCAAGCAACCACATGGGTAATTTAATACCAGAAGTACTCTTTCTGCTGCAGTGGACCTGATATTTGATACTTGAAGAAATGAAACAATTAATGATTTGTTTTTGTACTATGACTATGAGGTACTAGATATGTTTTCAAGTGTAGTATGAAAATATTATTACAATAATGGCAATGGTTTGAAGCATAGGATGCATTGATTATATTCAAAATGTTAAACAAACAAGAACTAGGACTATTCCTTATCCTTACTAAGTAATGTTACATTTCTCATAACCATGTTACTGAGTGACTCAGGATATGGATAACTGTACCTTCCAATAGCTTCAATAAGCTTGCCCAAGGGATGACTTTCACTAAAAGGGCTCTACCACAGGCCCCCTGTCATGGGTTGCTCTACCCTGGAGCCCATAAAATTAGCACAGGTCAGTTTTTTTTAAATCACTTTTTTGTTCCTAAAATGGGGGTTATAGTGCCCTCAACAGGCACTCTCTCCATAGGGCAACATGTAAAGACCAGTTATAGAAAAATGGCCCTAAAATAAAAATGCTTCATTCATTTTCCTCAAATTTTGCATATGATGTAGATTTAACATCTTGAACGTAATGCAAGTGGTGTCGTTGCTGCTCTTCTAAATTCATTTATAAAATGTCCGCCCCAGACCAAGGTGGCGCCCCAATACTAATTTTTTCCCCTCTTGCCATTCACCCTTACTCTTTCCCAGGTGTGTTTTAATAGGTCCATATACTAGTTCTTCAGATAATCCATGGAAATCTTTGCATTCACTATCATTGCAATGTGTAATGTATGTGAACAAGTTAACTATCGTGCTCACATTTTGATTATCATCATTGGAGCAAAGGATCCATATAGAGAAAAGAGCATTAGAGACTTAGAGACTCTACAATATATATAATCAAACCTTTTAGAAAGAAATGTCTAATTACAATCATGTTTTAATTTGTCTGTTATTTTGTTTGTTATATTGCATTTTACAGTTGGAACAAGCACTCCCGACATCCCTGATGGTGACAGTCAATTTTGGAACAATGACACAATGACCATTGTTACAGCTACCATAGGGTCAATCCTAGGTGTGCTCATTGTCACCGTCATCCTAACCAGCCGTCATTGCCAGTCACGCCGTAACCATGCCTACCACAGAGTGCTACGAGCTAGACTTTCACGCATGCCAGAAGCAGACACAGCAGCACTGTTAGCAGTAGCTGAGAATATTAATGTAGTATTACCATCATATGAAGAGGCTACTGCTAGTAACACATCCGCACGTCCACCACCGCCTTTTGATGATACCTCAAATCCTACTACTAATCCATCTAGACTTGCACAAAGAACTGTAAGAGATCCAATGCATGGAAGACCTCTTCCCCCTGTTCCTTCTGACGATTCAATCACCTCATCATCAAGAGGAAGCCAGAATGCATCACAGCAGACTATGTCAGTTAACACAGAACAACAAACAGAAGATGCTGCATTATTACAGAGCAGTCAGAGGGCTGATATGGGTGTAGGGACTGAGGATTCTGAAATGCAAGAGATGATGACTACCAGAACAGGTGACGGATCTGCATCTGATACAGTGGCAAATGCCTCAGAGACACAAGAAATGGGTACCAGACCAAGTACCACAGAGGCACCTGTGTCCTCTTCAGCACAGACTGGTATAGAAGCTTCTGATATGCAAGAAATGAGTACCAGGCCAACTGAAACTGAAGCATCTGCATTTTTGTCAGCACAGGTGGAGCAGGGATGTGATAGTGGCTCACTAGATGTCTCTAATGAAGGTAATGTCACGTTTCATTAACAGTTGTGTCACTTCACAGAATTTTGCACATATATGCATCAAAAAACTTCAGAGCCAATTACTTAATATAGGTTTACTGTATTTAAGATATCTTAACCTTCCCATAATCCTTTGCAACATGATACGTCACCTCATTTCATCAAATGGCACTCCTATTACAGGTTCCTAAAGTTGTTTTTATTTTGAGAATAGCTGGCTATAAAGAATATTTTGCAAAATCTGGATGTGCTCTGTTCATCGAGGTACGAAGATATCTTATTTGGGTATAATGTGTGCTCTTGATAACAATACTTTGTCAGCAGCTTTACCTTCCTACACCTTATTCATATTTTCCCTGATGCCATTTTATGTGGTGTGTTGTGTTGTGCTCTGCTTTGCTCTGGTGTTGTTTTTAACCACCTCCGTATTGACCAATATGTTAAGGCATTTGAACTGTTTAAATCCATCAATTTTGAATGTAACTATGCAATGAAATCAATGAAAACGGTTTGGTAAGGTAGAAAAGGTAGATTTGGAGAGGTGACCAAAATAATAGCTTTTTGTTTTTATCATGTCAGTCTTGAAATGTCACCTTAAATTTATAATATTGTTTTAGTTATGTTGACAGGACTCAATCCCTATAACACTACATCCAGAAAACAGTGCAAACAAATAAAACTACAAGGACTTCATTTGAGATGACACATATAAAACTCTTATCCATAGTTTCTGAATTTGTAACAAAATCTGAATTCAATGATGTTATCCCATTCAAATTGAGACATCCGTATCACTTTCAGCCGTTCCATGGTGTGAAGATCTGTCTCGTGGCAAGGTCTTATTGACAGGACATGATAACAATATTTTTCCTATAATATTCAACTATACAAAGACTAAAATTTTGCTATTCAATCAGTGAAATCTTACAGTGTACACTAAGGCAGATGGGTTCAAGAAAGCTCACAAATTATACTTCACCAGCCTTTTAAAAATATTAGCAATATTCTGTATAGTATTACATCAGAGGTAAGTCATATTTGCTGCATACTACCATCCCATGAATATCTTTGCCAGGGACCAGCTGTCCTGTAATTTCATATCAAAACAGAATTCTTGTATTTTTGTAGTTTGTTATTTCAAAAGAAAGCTGTAACCTGGTATTTTTTCTGTAAAAAATTCTGCTTAAGCACTGAGACATTACATTGTCCACCCCCATTCTTTGATTCAAAGTAATTTTGTACAAATTGTGTGGATGTGTGCTCATCTGTGTGCATTTGTATATGCGCACATGCATTCATCTATATGTGTGTATGGTAAGTCAGTCCATGGTGTGTCTTCAACAGGAAATGGACCAAATTACCTGACATGTTCAGCAAACACAAGGTTCTATCTGCAACCCACCTTGCAGCTGTAAAAGTGACCCATCATAGGCAATTTAAGTATTTACTTATTGAAATGTTTGGTTTGGGACTTTCTACAAATTGCATGCAAATTTGCAATTGTGACTCCTTGGGGGTCAAAGTAAAACTTTTGAACTAAAGACACACACATGCATACCATCACCAAAAAGAAATGATAATGGAAAAGGTTTTAAATTGAATCAAAAAATTACAAATGCAGTGTATCTGGATGTGAGGCATGAGATAGATGCTTTCATTTCAAATTTAACATTTGTGACCGTCCACGGCGAATGAGCCGTAAATTCCTCCCCGGTCAATTTTGTTTTATTTCGTGTTTAAAAAATAATCATCATAAACTTAAAAATGGTATATCATTTGACTTCAAACGATATCCAGAAGCGGGGTTATGGTTTGTTAAACTTTGCTCCTTCAACAAAATTATAGCTTTTTACGTTTTTACATGTGTCTCTTTTTCCACATTGTTGGCAATAAATATCAAACAGTCATAATTGGCGGTCATTTCAAATCATCCCCAAGTCAACGAGGTTTAAGAAAGTTCTCTCATTGTTAATTGTTGGTTATGCATACCTGTACAAAATACAATGCCTGGTAACCCACCACTTGAACAGGATTTAGCAATATAAGCAAACAAAGACCAGAGCTATTAAAAGTTCTATAGCCATCTAAGGTAGAAGCGTATTATCCACTTCAACAATAGGATTATTGATTAGTTTTTGACTATCGAAATGAGACGGATGTCGGGCCAGCTTAAGTTACCGATGAATATGACCTTCGTACACATTTTACACCATAACTCAGAATACAATTTAGGGAATTTACGTCTCATTTGTGCTGCCGGGTCACATTTTAATCACCATTTATAAGTTTTGGCCCAGTCATACATGTATAATAATGTATCATATTGTTGGTAAAAGGTCAACTAATGCCTTCTTTAAGTCTACCATATTTACCATGTTTGAAGTAAACCAATAAGAATGGACTTTGTTGAGGAACATGTCTACCCATACTTAAGGCTTTAAGTCATCACCAAAGTAATATTCTCCTTTTTCAGTACATTTCTTTCAAATCTAATAAGACATGGCAGACCTAATTGAGTCAATTAAGTACTCATTTACTAAATCAATATCGAGGGCATGATTAACCATCAATGACTGCAATTTGATTTAGAAATTTATATTTGAAAAATTTAACAAGTATCACGTTTGACTGTTATTTTGTACATGTTGTGCCAGATACCTAATTGATGTGATAAAGTTGTAATTAATGGCACTATATTTATGCAATCAAATTTTGTAAGTAGTATTTCACTGTGCAAGGCACATGCATTAGGTATTTTACACTCAGTAAATATAGGTCAGCCTTTCATTTCTAATTTTATCAAGAAAATTGATGGGGTTATTTAAGATGAAATGCAAAGTGCAGGTCTTTGACTTATAAATAATTATAGTAAGTACTTTCAATAACATCCTGAAAAGATCGCAATGAAAGAAATAATTGTGTGATGTTGGAATTAGAAAGGTTATATCAGAGCAAAAACAAAATAAAAGAAACCATGAGAGCACTCATATTCTAAAGCAACATATAGAGATCTTTGACACACTTTACCCTTCTTAACTCCCTTTCAGCCATATAGAGGTCTTTAACATCCTTTCCCCTTCTTAACTCCCTTTCAGACATACAGAGATCTGTAACATCCTTTCCCCTTCTTAACTCCCTTTCAGCCATACAGAGATCTTTAACATCCTTTCCCCTTTTTAACTCCCTTTCAGCCATACAGAGATCTTTAACATCCTTTACCCTTCTTAACGTCCTTTCAGCCATACAGAGATCTTTAACATCCTTTACCCTTCTTAACTCCCTTTTAGCCATACAGAGATCTTTAACATCCATTACCCTTCTTAACTCCCCTTTCAGCCATACAGAGATCTTTAACATCCTTTACCCTTCTTAACTCCCTTTCAGCCATACAGAGATCTTTAACACCCTTTAACCTTCTTAACTACCTTTCAGACATACAGAGATCTGTAACATCCTTTCCCCTTCTTAACTCCCTTTCAGCCATACAGAGATCTGTAACATCCTTTACCCTTCTTAACTCCCTTTCAGCCATACAGAGATCTTTAACATCCTTTACCCTTCTTAACTCCCTTTCAGCCATACAGAGACCTTTAACATCCTTTACCCTTCTTAACTCCCCTTCAGCCATACAGAGACCTTTAACATCCTTTACCCTTCTTAACTCCCTTTCAGCCATATAGAGGTCTTTAACATCCTTTCCCCTTCTTAACTCCCTTTCAGACATACAGAGATCTGTAACATCCTTTCCCCTTCTTAACTCCCTTTTAGCCATACAGAGATCTTTAACATCCATTGCCCTTCTTAACTCCCTTTCAGCCATACAGAGATCTTTAACATCCTTTACCCTTCTTAACTCCCTTTCAGCCATACAGAGATCTTTAACATCCTTTACCCTTCTTAACTCCCCTTCAGCCATACAGAGATCTTTAACATCCTTTCCCCTTCTTAACTCCCTTTCAGCCATACAGAGATCTTTAACATCCTAACTATAGCTTTTGAGATCAGTAAAATGTTAGAATATTTAGTAAAATATGTGTTTTTATGTGTGTGATTCAGTGATGGTTATAATTGCTCAATATACTCCCAGATTTGCTGATTTTATTGATAAATGTAAATATTTTCACTAAGTGACCCTAATAATTTGTCAATTCTCATTGAATGACTCTCTTTTTGTTTTCTATGTGGGGTTTGCATGCAGATCTAGACTTAGCGGTTGGTTGCCTGTTCTAGTCCCGGCAGTGGTGCTATTATGGTATGCCCTTAGACATGGCTCGACTTGACCTCTATCGTTTCTCTCCACCCAGGTGTATAAAAAGGTACTGGCTTTTGCTGGGATGGTATGCAGACTCATTGTGCAAGAAGAGTGACAGACCCCACAACAACATTATTTTCAGATAATTACCAAAATCACTTGGAAAGAGAGATGGGCCTGTAAAATACAGACCTGAACCTTTACATCATGAATTGTTTAGAGTGGCATTTGACTTTCCTATCTGCCCTTCAAGTGACTGCCTTTCTGTGTTGTTGCATATCTTATGTGTTTCTGTGGCTGAGTTAGTGTTCTGCACAAAAATAAATATTTTTTCTACTTTAATTTTCACTTGTTTTTATTTTCTCTGTTTTTATCACATGTTGATTTTCAGCATTTTCAATATCATATATCTCTCACTCTTTCTCTCTTTTTCACGTCTGTACTTTTTTGTTATATCTCTTGAAATGTAGTTTTAGTTTATAAAACCAAAATGCACAGAAAATGCATCATTTGCACATTCATGAAGTACTTGAAAGAAATGAGACTTGCTATGTATTGCATTTCATCAATGGATCTAATTCAGTTCGGGGGCACTGCTAATTCAAAGACGTCTCTGATATCAAAGACGGGTCAGTGATTTCACATACGGGGTCTGTGATATCACATACGTCGTATTTTTTTTACAGTTTGGGGCTAGATGCAGCATATCGGAAAGAAGGTGACTGTATCGGAATATGCTTTCCTATGTTTAGCAAATATCTGCCTGTGCAAACATCATATCTATCTGTGCAAATTCTGACAAATGGTCCCAGAAAACACTTAGATTGGCAAAATCGAGCCATATCCAACGTTTTGAAGTAACAAAAATCCCAAGTCATGGGAGGAGTGAATATTTTGGCAAGGCAAAAAGGAGGGAACAATGAATTTTTGGCCAGTGAACGAGGGGGGAGGGGAGCGATTTTTGGCATGAATTATGGCGGCAACTTTTCAAAAATATATTCAAAAATGACTTGAAAAATGGTTGGCCCCTACGGAAACGTTCAGGCCTAACCTCGTGGCCTGACTCTTGCACACGTGCATGGGATGAATTCGGAGAAATATGGACACTTGTATTTTAGTGATAGGGGTAGGGTTATGTTATGATTAGGTGGCTCAAAATAGATCAACAAATTACGGTAAACCAGGCGCGTGCCCCAGGGAGTGGGGCTTTGGGGCCTGCAGCCCTGGGTCTTAAAAAAAAATGAGGGAGAAAGAGAGAAGGGAGAGGGAGGGAGAGGAAGGGGAGTGATAGAGCAGTGGCATAGCCAGGCCCGTTTTTTTGCGGGGTGCTGATTTTGAAAAAGTGTATCTTTTTTTTCCAGGGGCGATTTTGTAAAAAGTGGACCTTCTTCACAAACTTTGGACCTTTTTTTGACTAAAAAAGCATAAAAAACATATTTTTTTGCTCACTACGGTCGTAAATTAGGATTTTTTTGAGGACTTTTGCCCCACCGCACGGCCCACTCTGCGTACGGGCCTGGGCATAGCCAGTGGGGCAGTATAGTGCCCCTACAAAAATTGAAGGGCGGAAAAGGGAGGGAAAAGAAAAAGGAATACTTTTTCGGTCTGATTACCCAAAAATAGAAAGAAATAACCCGACAACTGAAAACATATATAAAATAACTGCCAATACCGAAACGAAAATGTTACAAAAATCAGGACAAAATATTAACAAAACTGGGTTGAAAATTTTGTTTTGCCACAGCCACCCAGGCTCATTTCAATATCCGGGATTTTAGGCAAGCGAAAGGGGGGAAAGTGGAAAGAAAACAAGGAAGAAAACAAGAAGAAACGAGGAAGAGTAGGCATACGTTCTGAGTCATTGCGCATCATAATTATGTTCATGCTTGAAATTTGTGACGGGAAGTCGCATCCACTGGAAATCCATTCTAAAATACATATTATGCATTATCATGACATAGTTATATGGCCTATAGGCTATGCTTAATCATGATGGTCGGAAAAATAAGTTAATAATAGGGGCCTAATGCAAAATGATGCACCAATTGGCTTTTAGTTTGAGGATAATATTCCCCTCACAAGTCGGGTCCGTTGAAATCTGTTATGCCCAAAATAATACGAATAATAAGTGTAAACTTTGACACCAAATGACTTTATTGTGCCTTTCATAACTTTTTGAAAATAATTCTCCAACTTCTGAGGGAGCACATCCCCCTCAGGCACCCTTCTCCATCAAAAAAGAAAAGGCTAACTTGCATTTATCCATATAGGCCTAATTGAGCAGGTTCATACCCATGCAGGTCCGCAGGAAATATGTTAGGAATTATAGGCCTATCTTTCATAGATATAATGACTATAGGCCTATTATAGTACATCCCCCTCAAGCAAAACAGAAAAGCCTAAACTTAGGCTGAATTGAAGGAATTATTGAGCACGAGTGTTAAATATAGGCGGAGACTGGGGTAATTGTGGCCCGGGGTAATTGTGGCCCCTTTGTCTTTATCAGGGTGTCTTTATACTAAGCATTGGTCTAGGTGACTTAACTTTGTATTGTATGAAAGAGTGGTCTTTATGTTACTGTTTGGTGAAAAAATATTCAAATAGCATTAAATTTTTTATGAGGGGGCCTAATTAGTGAAGCGACATCGCAAATGGCTCTAAAAAAGTGGCAAGTCCACTTTTTATTCATAGGGGTGGTACTTATTGGTTGTATCACTGACTATTTTGTATGTGTTTGACATGAAAGGTAATCATAACAGTTCCCATTGATATAACAATTTGATAAATAATTGTTTATTTAATTAGCTAAATTTGCATATTATGTAATACCGGGCTTGGGGTAAATGTGGCCCCTGTTCATGTCTTAAGCAAATTACTTGCACTGACCCTAAAAAGCTATTTTGGTCATTAATCTGTTATATGTTAATCAAATTAGCCATTTGGGGTCATTATTGAAACAAAAAAGACATGTTTAGTATGTTTTCAAGCAAAACAAGGAAGTATAATGAACAGTCAGATCCGGCCGCAGTTTCGGAATGCAAAAATTAGCATAATAACAAGTATTTTACAAAATGCCTTAAAATGCCTTTTTCTGGTAAATAAACCAGTCCAAATGGCCTAGAATTATCGCAATGACTATAAAACATGTTATTAATAGTTATCAGGAAGAACTGGATTCACAATACTCTTTAAATTCTTTATTTTGTACAGGGCCACAATTACCCGCTTGGGGTAATTGTGGCCCCTAAAACATTATGTTAATTATTATGCAAATTGCAATATATTTATGATTATATTTATCACATCTTATAGGTACCCATTGCCTCTATCCACTCATGCAGAAATTTTAGTTCTCCAGTTCATACTTAAAGAATTACATGGTAAAAATGCAAAAGGGGCCACAATTACCCCAGTTTCCCTAAGCCTAAAACTAAAATTCAGCGGCTCAGTTGGAAATCTGTAAAAAATATATGCTCGAAAATAACCAATAAACAGTTTTGATGTGTCCGGAGAATTGAAAGTCTGCAAAATGTCGTCGAGGAGCAAAGTTATTCTGCAGCATTTAAGCTCAATTATGAAAAAGAGCAACATTTTTTTAGCATTCTCCGATTTCTCACGTTCACTTGAAAGAGTGTATCCCGAGCCCGCGATTTAATTCATAAATTGGATAGTAAAATTAGCAGGAGTTAGCAGGCACTTGGGCTAGCTACAACCCTGATCATGCTGATTAGGCCTACTCGCAAAATTATTCCCGTTGCACCAGTTCACGTTCACAATATCGTTTGCGGCTGGGTTTTGAGACTAGGGAGTATGTGATTTATGAGGCGTCTTTGAATTATGATACTGTCAGGTGACTCGGCACTGAAGAGTCTTTGATATCAGAGACGTCTTTGAATTAGCAGTGCCCCCGAACTGAATTACAAGTCATGATGTATCAACATACACAAAGGAAATTATAATTCTATAATCTGTGGAGGAAGTTTTAGTTTTGCATTATTAATACTCCATGCTTTGAGCAAGAAATACATGATGGTACTGCTGCCATGGGTAATATGAAATTCACATTTCTAATAGTAATACATGCATAGCATAAAATTAAAGAATCCAGGTAATAGTTTCTTTGAAATAGCTTAACAGTGAATTCATTAGGTATTTTTTGTCACATGAAAAAAATGGCAAAAAGAAGAAAATGGCATTGTTGATCAATCAAACACATATACCAGCTACAATCACTATGAAATTTTTACACTGAAAATCACACTGATATCTGTAATGAACACTGAAAATTTAACACAATGAACAGCACCACTAAAAATAACACTGAAATAGTTCTTTTGTTATTCTGTATGCAAATAACCATTGTCCAACCACACTGAAAAATGGACTGAAACTTCTCTGAAAATCATTGGCCAGTCATTAATCCCACTGAAATGGATTTAATCCCACTGAAATGGATTTAATCACACTGAAATGAGCTGCCCTGTTCTATTGTTGTGGAAATTAGTGCCCTAGATCATTGCTCATTATAGCAGACAATAACCACTTGATATACCACTGAAAAATACACTGAAATACCACTGAAAACAATTTCAGTCTAAAAATTTGTTTGTTCTGATGATTTTCAGTGTTACCCTGTCATTTTCAGTGTGATTTTCAGTGTAAAAATTTCATAGTGAATTACAGTGTCCGTACCGACAAACTCCCATTAAAATATTGACCAAAATGTGACATTTTATTCTGTAGGTTCTGTTTGATCCACTCCCATTCAGGGAATTTTAGCACACACATTCTCTTTACAAATGTTCAAAATCCTGTTTCTTGATGAATTTCATTTAAGATTTTCTGATTCCGTAAAACAAGCATTTAATGTAATTTTCCATCATATCCAACAATCTGACAGAAAACAGGTTAACATTGTCAGTCTTGATATGACATAACATCTTATTAAAACAAATCTGTAACATATATTCCATGGCAACGTCCAGCATCACTAATAGTTTGTTCCAGCTTTCACTGCACATATCAATATTACCCATTAAGGCGGGTTGGAAGGGAGCATGTCCTTGAGGTGTTTGCATGCTATACTTTGATCAGCTCGTAATCGGCGGGAATTTTAACATCGCGGATTAATATCAATATATTTTATTTAGAGAATTGTCTTGTGACACCTCGCCAAAAAAATCAAAAATTATTAATGCAAGTCCTATACTTGTCTACTTTCTTTAACCGTGCACATTGTAGATCTTCCAGATGCACAATATCACTCTTAACGTGGATCTACTTTTTCGGCGTAGTGGTAAAAGCCTAACAATTCTCGCCGATTACGAGCTGATCAAAGTATAGGCTGAAACACAAGAAGAATGGTATGGGTTCTATAAAGGAGATCCCAAGCCTTGATTTGATATAAAGGGTTTATGATTTTTCTCAGGAGGGTGAAAACCAGAGAAGATATCTTGCCCTTCCCATACTGTAAAAGTGGACATTTTCGCATTACTTTAATTTTCGCTAGCACAACACAGCTACTACAAAAATAAAAACACTAATATGTTCTTTTAATGTATAGGTATATGTAAGAAAACTCAAAATCGTGAAATTAAATTCAAAGCACAAAAAATTACACACACAAAAATTACCACTTTTACAGAATTGCATTTCACCCATTTCAATTTTATGTACTGATTTGCTCAGTACAATGTGGATTAATAGTGATGAAAAGTAACCTAAATCAACAGAGCACATCCAGATCTTGCAAAATATGTTTATATCTTTACTATCAACCCATGTTTATTGTTTAACTTGTCTATTCTCAAATTGAAAACAAAGGGAAACTGTACAAAGTAATTGGAGTGTCATTTGATAAAGTGAGGATTCTGGGCACGGTTGTTTCATGTGACCATTTGTTAATTTTTTGTACAAAACATATGTTCAATTCTAGACATGTACAATATACCAACAGCTATCACACTAAAATACACATACATTTTTGAGATATTTTTAACATGGATTTTCGTTTGTATATCACATTATTCATTATTTATGCTTTTTTGAGGTAATATTCTATAAATTTACATTTGTGTGCAAACTGAGGGCGCTATTTACATATGTTTTAAATTTGAACTAGCCAAATAATACGACTTATTCCTTACATTTCATGATATAAAGTTTTTCCTTGCCATTTGTATGTCCTTTTTTCTGATGTTCTAATACCATTATACAAGTGTCTACCCCTATTAAAGATGTAAACAAGATTTCAGATAAATAGTGCCATCATTGTTCAACTTTTCTTAAAAATAACTCAGTTTTACATGGCATCAAACAACTGTGTGGGGGGAGGTAAGATATTTTCTGTAGGTGAAAACATTCAAAACTTTTATTATGATACACAGCCTTACAACCCAAGAAATGCAATTATTAGCATTAATCAATGCATTAATGTTCAGAAGTACACTACAGTTTTTTGTTAAATATCTTAAAGTGCACAAATATGGGTCCAACCATCCTACTCGCCTTAACTTAGTTTGTGTACCTAGGTATAATACAAAGTGGGCCACCAGTACTTGCTCACGTACATGTCAACATGAATTTTCCATTTGAAATAGACTGAAAATCACTAAGTGATACATAAATACAGCACAAATTTTTCTGTCAAAAATAATAATTTCAATGGTACAATTTTTTTTCTCATATAAACGTCAAGAAATTGAGCAGTTAAATCAAGTATAGCATGACTAGAAGAGGGTCAAATATCTGAAATTGAAGTAGCGTGGTATATGATTGTACTGTGCATTGACAGCCAATTGGCATGTCAAAACACTCAAACTTGTCAGTCTTGCCTGACTTTCTATATAAACATTGCATTTTCATTGACAAGTAAAACAGTATATGGAGACAAATTTGTGGGAGATCATAAGGGACTTAATAAATTGCATATTGTTTCATTGACATATTATAAAGGGAAAGGACATCTTTGTATTTTTTAAATCGGGATTTGATGGGTAGCAGGCATTCTTGGTGCACAGAAGTGAAAAAACTGATGAAGTACTGAGAAATTTCAGGTTTTTTGGTTTTCTCATCGTTTTCTCTCTTCCTCTCCTTTGCTGGCTTTCTTGACATTTTCTTTCTGTTTTTACTCAGAAGCAATAAGGCAACTTCATTATTGCCTGTATGTAGCTAGGCTCCTGTTTTGGTGATGAGATGTGTATTCCACATTCAAACCAACATTTGCTATTCATTTTCAAGGACTATTTCTGTCTTTTGAATCAAGAACTTTGAGTGAGCAACAAGCATTCCAAGTGCATAGCACATACATTCAGATGTAAGGCTTTCACTTGATAGTTCGCTATATCATCCATCAGTCACTTGCTGGCCCATAACAATACTAGTTTACATTGTAATAGATTGCTTCTAAACTATATAGATGGCCGGATTTTAAAAAAAAGAGTTTGTATTATATTTTAGTTTGTTTGTTTAAGACCAGTTGAAAGTGGCGGGAACAAAAAAAAGGGATGTTTCAATGACCATTCTCCTCCATGGTTGTGAATTCTGTGTGTTTTCACAGGACATGGAAGGCAAAGTCAACACTTTTGCTACTTCCTGTTTTAGGATTATGCTAAAAATTAAACAGAGAGTTCATGTCTCTAAGACAAGTATATATGCCATGACCAAACCTGAGCTTATCCACTGCATAAAGAATCACCAACAGAGATTCCTGGGGAACATCCTTTGTCCTCCAGAGGAGGAGCCTGCTAGATGATATGTTTATAAAAAAGTTGGATCCTGCTAATTTTTTCGTAGGCATTCTAATACATTCTAATAAAAGAGTAACTAACAACCCCCTTAAATAATGACTATTATTAAAAAATGGGCGATTGTATTACAAATCTGTAAAATGATTTGGAAGCAGAATTTATTTCTGCACATTGTGACACCTCATTTGTAGCAATTGACTAAATATTGACGTCACAGCGTACATTTAAATCAATGTAACCCAACATTTGAAAGTTGCAATAAATTGTATTGATTTTGTATTCAGTATACGCTGGCGAAGTTACGTAATAATCGGATTAACTACCATAGAAATAGGTGAAAACAATTTTTGAATATACCGCGCTGCACTGATATGTTCACGCGGTACCTGTTCATTGAACCATATCATGTTGATCACTCGCACCTGTAAGATTAGTATCTTTGAAAAGACCAGTATTGTTTTACAATCTATGATTGCAGACATACACAGGTGATGAGTGTAACCTGCTTGTAGTGCAGCGATATGTTCAAAATTGTTTTCACCTATTGCTATGGTAATTAATCCGATTAATTACGTAACTTCGCCAGCGATAATGGAAGGAAATCTGTGTAATGATATCTGAGTGTTTTTGTATTGTATGTAAGTGCAACTTTCAAATCTGGCCCTCACTACATTAAATTGACCGGTGTTTTATTGTTTTCTGGGCTATCGTATCAAATGAGGTGTTAAAATGCACAGAAATAAATTCTGCTTCCAACACATTTTACACATTTGTAATACAATAGTCCTTTTTGAATAATGGCCATTATTAAAGGGGGTTAGTTACTTTTTTTTTAGATGTTTATTTTAAACCATATCACAATCTCTGTATAAAAATTATGAGAAAAAGAAAGTAGTGAAAACACACCAAGGTGATAGAACCTAAGAATTAATTGCCGAAGGCAATTGCATCCAACAGCTTCCTATGACGTAGTGTTGATGTTTTCTTTTTTTTTGTCCTGTTTAGTTTGTAATCCTAGCTAAATTATTACAAGAGTTATAATTCCTAAAAACATGAGACATTTAATCACCCATGTTGATACTTAGGATAGGCCCTGTTGAAGCAGTGACGTGCCACAAATATAATATGATAGTTCAGATCAATAGCTTTATATTACAGTTAAAGAAACATTATTTCAGCTGAAGGGAGCACTGTACTCTGCAATCCAAAAATCAAAATGTTCTCTAGGAAGCATCAGGGAATAGATATTTGGAACAAGTGAATGTAACATGATCAGGCAACATGAGTTGTATGTCAGGAATAAGGTGATATGTAATAGGTTGCTTTGTAGTCTGATGTTGACTCAAATTAAATCACACATTTTTTTATGTTTCTAGCACTAGGAAGTTTTTAGCTTGATTTGACTGAAAATTGCATGTTTCTATCATCTATTGTGTTTTTGAAGCTCACCATCACCATCACAAAAACAAATACAGATACATTTCTCCCCATAACTGCAAACTAGAATTTTCAACTGAGCCATCTGAGGGGGAAGGGACACTGTGCATGGCTGTAAGCATTTCCCACTTTATCCTTGAAAACTGGTGTAACCTGCCACTCTTTGTGGTATGAACAAAAATATGGTGGCACACCAACCCTGAAGTCCTGTACTGTTAATTCTATGTGCTGCTGTGATGTACTTTTGTGCATCTAGGATCCAAAAGGCGGGATCAACTAAAAAATTAAATTAGAATATTTGTATGTTTGCCACAATGTGATGTAAAAAAACATGTGTTACACAATCAAACTGCCCACATTGAAGCATAACAATACTCTGTGTGTCCAATTTATTTTGCAAGCTGGAATAGAGGAGTGTTGAATGAAATCTGTACTAAACATACTGACTTTGGTGTAAAAACACTTAGCATAGTTGAACATATAACTAGGAAATATGTAAATTGAAATGGAGAGGATGCTAAAACAACATGATTCAATTGATATTGTAATTTGCAATTGAAATTGGAAACTGTGGTATTAATGACATTTTTCCATTGCATATTGAAACAGATCAATTTTTGACACAGTTTGTCGGGTTTCAAATTTAATTGTGTTAACCAAGACAAACATTGCACACCTACATACATACCAAAAAGCACCTTCATAATAATGACAACAATCTTCTTCACAGAATCTGAACAACGAATCAGCATTTTTTTAGGAAAGAACAACAAAACAGATATCAATCAATCACTGTATGACAGCTACTTAATGATCCTTGAGTTGGCAACTGTTGTTTTAGAGGAGATATACTGTAACTTGAGAATCCTTACCTTGAAACTGATTATTTTCTTAGTATATTCCATTTGATGTTTTACTTTGGTCAACTTGAACATAGTTTTTCATTAATTTTAATCCTTTAAATTATTCACCTGTGATATTTTGATAGTGTCACCTGTATGTTCTGATAAATATTTGTTTAGTATTGTTTAGAAACGTTTCCATCAAGACAAAATTAAAGGTCAATAAGTTTAATGTCATTCTCATTGATGTATTCAGAAAGTTTACTAATTACACAATAATTCAAATCAGTTGCAAGAATTGTATGCCTTTGAAATGATGAAAAACTTCTGAGGCATCATTTCAATGTGTTCATGTGTTGTGGTAGAGAAAAATACAGCCAAGTCATTTCCTTATGCTCAAATTCGTCTTGATGCTTTGCTACTTTTTGTTTTTTTACTTTGTTCTGTTTTTTTCTTTATCACAATAGCTTGCAATTGGTGAATAAAATGACAGGGATATATTTAAAACACCAAATCACTTTTGAATGAAAAAAATGTGAGTCAAGTAGGCAAAAAGTCTTTTTATGGATTATTATGACTTTAGACATTGTTTTAGGGTTATTTGACATAAACACCATATACCTGACCGACCAACCCTACTTGAAAGGTCCCTCCACCTTCCATTTTTTCCATTTTGTTACACAAGCTCCTGTAATATGTAATCCTGGATATATGTGAATGGACTTCCTGTTAGAAACTATATCACACCTTCCATCTACACTGGTAAATTTTAATTTCCTACACTGAGGGAGATAAGACTGTAACCAAAGAATAGTCTGTTGATTATTTTTTTCCCAGTTCCTGTCCGATATCGGTGTTTGGTCATATTTCATTGATAATGGGCTCTAGCTAAGACTGCTGATGAGAGTAGGTGATTTGAAACGTTTGAAATGTTTTTCTTTGTCCCTGTATCTCTTGTCGCTAAAAACATGCTGTTATACAAGTGTAAAAATGTAATATCATCATTTTAACAATGTTTGTTTTTCATTTCAGATCCTTCCCAAGAGGACTAAACAAGGACAGATCAATAAAGGCAAACATAGATGTCTCTTCTTTCAAACTTGAGGAGCAGATTCATCAAAAAATTAGACTTTCTCCAGAATTAGGAAACTAGAGCACATTACGTGTAAAAGGACAAATATTGTGAAATCAATTCCTCAAAACTCATGTCATCAATGCAAAAGTTTACAAGGGTATGATATGAATAGAAACTGTACAAACTTTGTCTCTAAGATGAGAATGGGGATGAAATTAATGGGCACTGTCAGAAGAAAATAGGAATAAGGTGATGTTTAAGTGTTTGAGATAACATTAAACAGACTACATAATTTCTTATTTAACAAAATCCTCAGAAAAAAATCTAATCAGGGTATGTACAGTTTCAAGTGTTTTCCCCTAGTTTAAGTTTAAATACAGGACGATGATCATGAATATGAGACAATGCCTTAGTGCTTGTATAATATTCAATGTACATTCTGAATTTCTGTACCTGCACACATGGAGACTGCTGTAGATGTCTGAGGTCCTGACAAACACCTGTTGCCAGAGATGAACTCAAGATCTCCTCAGGTTGTTATAGAGTCATGTGAAATATAGCTTGCATTCATTTAAAGCCATAATATGTGATTTGCTCCACAGTGATGCCCTCAATTTATACTTTTTGCATGATTGTAATATTGAACTAAAATACCCAAAAAAGCCTGAAGTGCTTTAATTACAGTAAAATTAAAGTTTTTATATTAAATCTGGAGATCTCCAGTTTTGTTCTGAGTTCACCGATCAAGTGATTGCTAACACATATCATGCATGTCCAGTGCCATTCATGTGTATCATTGAATCGGTGACATATAAACTGTGTGCATATCGCTATTTGTCTTATTTCTTATATGTCCCAAGTCCGTGAAGCCCTGTTCAACGCATTGTAGGTGCTGGAATGAAATAGCAATTTTTCAAGGGATCGAAATTAAAAGTCGAAAATGGGATCAGTGAAAACTAGTATTTAAAAAGTAATCTATTCTTTATGTAAATCACATATTTTTGCTTTAAATTACCCATATTTGTGTGTGACATTACTGACAAATATACCAAAAACAGTCATATATCAGAAACAATCATACATATTAATAAAGATTAAACTACATACATCTTAATATTTTGTGATATGACCTTGCAGGCTTTTTGTGACATGATACAGGGCGGCCAAAATTATATTGACAAGTACTGTACTATAATTGAAGACCGAATTAAAAGGACTAATTTGCATCTGGCCTCGGGGCAAAGGCACAGCGTGATTGGTTGCTGACCTGCGCAGTACAGCATTTTTAGTCTAGTTGACAGGACGTCATATGCAAACTTTTTTTTTAGAATTCAGTCTTCAATTATATTTGATTTATTTTGATATTTTATATAATTGCATAATGTTGTTGTTAAAGTTTGTAACATACTTATACTTATGCTAGTACCTAAGTAAATTACCTGAAAGATGATTGTATATAATATACACATTGTATTTCTGTATGCAACTCACCATTATTGATTTTGTGATTATTCTGAAAGTTTGGAATTGGAGATATTTTGGATTCCCTTGCTTACTTGCAAGGATAAATATCCACATTGAAACTCAGAAACACAAAATATAAAGCTTTACCAATAGTTTCATTTTTAAATCATCAAATTTAGTTACGTTATTTAAGAAATACAGAGATTTTCCGAAAATTCATGATACTGAGTTTTGTCTACAGATTCTTTGTCTGTAGTGTCCCTATATAATATGAACTTGAAGGAGTATTTTGTCATGTTTGTGATTTTAACATCCTCCATATATGATATGTTTGAGCAGATATCCTCAAAAATAGTTTATTCCAATGTTGCGTTTGCGAGTTATGCATGATTATGTATATTATATTGCTCCATTGTGCTGTACTGTAATTTTGTTTTGTTAACAGAACATAATACAAATTTGACAATTGCTATTTAAGCAAATGAATCTGCAAGAAATTATTTGCACATAAAAAATATGAACGGTGGTATATCAACTTTTTTTTTGAGAAAAGTGGAGGATGTGGCTATGTAGTTATGGGGAAATCACTGTATTTGCTAAAAACATAAGTAACTTTGATGATTTAAAAAGGATACCATTGGTAAAATCCCATACTTTACTTTCTGAGTTCCAATATTTAATCCAATAAAGGAACCACAGAAGCTACAGTACTAATCTTACAGAAACACTCTGTAGTGTATCAATTTTGCATTGCATTGTGCTTAATAAAATGAAGAAAGGAATAGCATTGGAATTGAATGTGCTTAAGTATATGGGTAGCAATGACACGTAAGCAAGAGCCTATGAATTGGTTTTAACATGTGTTAACACCATATCATAAGCATAATTTTATCTTCAGCACAGAATAGGAAGGATGGCCAGTGGAAAAGAAAATTACTGATCTTTGAAGATATTTTGACTTTTGAGAGTTTGAATATTGGAGCATAAATGTGGAGCCAGCTTGGTTGGCAGATTATGTTTTCTCACTGGGTTATTATTCATGTGTTGTGTGATGACAGGATCAGATTATGTTAAGTTAGGGATTATGTCATAATAATACTATAAAGAGTGCATGGCCTTTTGACTCAACCAGTCTTGATAAGTGAAATCTTTTTGCTCTCAAGCAAGCAAACTCAGACAGAAAGTATTTGGTTTGATAAGAATCAGTTCATGTTCATTATCAGATTGGTTTAGAGGTCATAATCAATATTAAGAGATTTTATGTTGAAAGTAGAATACTTTGAAGAGGTCTCATTCTCAGTGTCCCTTTGTGCACTCATCATTTGAACTTTCTAAAGATAAAGTCTCTTTATATTTTCTGAATATAGTAGAATTGTTTATTCATAACTAAGAGACACATAATATTTAATTGTTTGTTAGTGGGAATCATCTGACTAGAGATATACCTGATCAAAATACCATAAATCTTGGAAGGTTATTAAGCTTCAATCAATCAGATTTTAACAACTCAGTTGGTCTAATGGTCTAGTTGTACTAATTAGTTGAAAAAATATTCTGGATTAGCCTAAATGAATTATTCTTTTTATAATTTCAAAGTGAGCAGATGAGTATTCAGTTTTGTATTAAATTGTTAAAATGCACTTGCATTTTATTAGAATACACTGAAATAAATAAAGTAACCAACTTTATTATATATTGGACTTAATGGATAGATTTTGATATGTATTCATTTTGATATGTTGCTGGGTGTTTCTGAAAGTTTGCATTGGGACCTATTTTGGATTCTCTTGCTTACTTGCAAGGATATATGTCCAGTTTTTTTGTCCACATTGAAACTCAGAAACACAAGATATAAAGTTTTACCAATAGTATCCTTTTTAAATCATCAAATTTACTTACAAATAAATACAGTGATTTCCCGAAAATTCATGATACTGAGTTTTGTCCACAGATTCTTTATTGGTAGTGTCCTTGTATAATATGAACTTAAAGGAGTATTTTGTGATTCTAGCATCCTCTTTTTATGGTATGTTTGAGCAGATATCCTCAAAAAAGTTTATTCCCAAAATTCCAATGCTGCGTTGTGAGTTATATGCATAATTATGTATATTCCATTGCTCCATTGTGCTGTACTGTAATTTTGATCTGTTAACAGAATGTAAATACAAATTTAACAATATTTTTTGCTATAAGCGAATGAATCTGCAAGAATTATTTTGCATACAAAACTTATGTAGCCAGCAGTTTCCGATGGTATAAAAATCTCAACTTTTTTTGAGAAAAGTGGAGGATGAGCTATGAAGTTTTTGGGAAATCACTGTATTTCCTAAACAACTTCAGTAACTTTGTTGATTTAAAAAGGATACCATTGGTAAAACGCCAGATACTTTACTAACTGAGTTGCAATATTTATCCTTGTAAGTAAGCAAAGGAACCACAGAAGCTGCAGTATCTTACAGAAACACCCTATAGTGTATCAATTTTGCATTGCATTATGCTTAACAAAATGAAGAAAGGAATAGCATATGAATTGAATGTGCATAAGTATATGGATAACAATGACACATAAGCAAGAGCCTATGAATTGAATATGCTTAAGGGATGGGGTATGAGCGTTTGGACAGTATTTTTGTGGGAGATGAGAGCACACCAGAGATATCGAATTGCATTCTGAATACAAAGAATGTGTTTCTGATATCAAATAATTTTTAAAATTTGCAATGTAATATACATTTTATGGTAAATAATCAAAAATTGATATTTTTGATATTTAACAGTCCTCAAGTAAACTTTATTAATGTGATGATATGTACTCAAAGTGTATGTAGCTGGGATGAAAAGCTGATGATCAATTGAAAATTTTGACCTTTTTGTATTGAAGATATGGATTTTTTCCCCAAAACACACAAAAAAGAAGTCAAAATTTTCAATTGATCATCAGCTTTTCCTCCCAGCTACATACGCTTTAAGTACATATCATTAGATTTTTAAAGTTTACTTCAAGGACTGTTATATATCAAAAATTTTAAAAATATCAAATTTTAATAATTTGTCATAAAATTTGTGTTGTTTCGCGAATTTCAAAAAATTATTTGTTATCAGAAGGACTTTCTTCATATTCAGAATGCAGTTCGATATGTCTGATGTGCTCTCATGTCCCACAAAAAGTGCTGTCGAAATGCTCATTCCACATCCCTTAAGCATATTGTTAACATCATAACATGCAGTACAGAATAGGAAGGATAGCCAGTGGAAAAGAAAATCACTGATCTTTGAAGATATTTTGACTTTTAGAGTTTGAATATTGGAGCATAAAGATGGGGCCAGCTTGGTTGGCAGATTATGTTTTCTCACTGGGTTATTATTCATATTGTGTTGTGTGATGACAGGATCAGATTTTGTTAAGTTAGGGATTATGCCATAATAATACTATAAAGAGTGCATGGCCTTTTGACTCAACCAGTCTTGATAAGTGAACTCTTTTTACTCTCAAGCAAGCAAACTAAGACAGAAAATACTCGGTTTGAACCAGCTGATAATCCCCAAAATCCTATCAAACATGCAAGATGAAGGTATATTTAGAATAGTTGTGTTTCTGTGGGGTATTATGTTTAGGGGAGGAATTCTTCATATTTTTGTAATACAATATTTAAGCTTTGCTCAATTATGAAATATGTATATTATGTTTATAGGCATTTGTATATATCATAATACAAGCTTTTATAGTAGATTTGTAAATGATTAAAAAGGTACAATAACTGTTATTTTAGATGAAATAAAACATAAACCAAGCTCATTTCATTATTTCTTCATTTATTCAAATATTTCATTATTCGATGTATAATAGTTCTTGTTCACCAAGTCAACAATTGCCTTTTAGAAATTGTCTGCCACATAATTGTCATTTGAAAAAGTGGTTTACAACACCAAGAAAAATGGATTCCAAATTACAAATTTTGTTTGTATATTTTTTCAGTAGTTGGGCAATTTTGGGTATTCCTCATTGCCAATAAATTTGTACTATACAAAAAGAGGTCCCTTTCTGTGGTGATTTTTGCATGTAGTCTCCAGATGGACCTTTTTGTCTCACCTGAACATGTTCAAAAAGAGACTATGTAAGCATTATTTTTGTCTGAATGTGTATGCATCTAGAGGTGTGTATTGTAAACTGGCCTCAAAAAGAAACTTATAATTTTTCACAAGGTCATATCTTACTCTCCATAAAAGTGAACAAAAATTGCACACAGGATTACTTCAATACTCTACTCTAAACACATGTCAGTAACCAAGCAGGTGTCCCACTGACACAACAGTAAAATGCACTGATATGGAACACCTTCCTGGACCAAAATTCACAGCCCAACATTTTTCTTTTGTTGGGTTCCAATTATTCGCCTGTGAATGTGGTCCAGGAAGCTGTTCTGTGTCAGTGCATTTTACTGTTGTGTCAGTTGGACAACTGCTTGGTTCCTGTGTGCAATTTTTGTTCATGTACAGGCGAATAATTGGAACCCAACAAAAGAAATCTACGAAAGTAGAGTATTGAAGTAATCCTATGTGCAATTTTTGTTCATTTTTATGGAGAAAATTTTAAGATATGACCTTGTGAAAAATTATAAGTTTCTTTTTGAGGCCAGTTTATGTATGTACAAATTTATGTTTCACTAAATAGATGCTATTCAAAATGTAGCACAGCTAGTGGACTCAAACCTGGTAGCAATGGACATGGGGGGATAATAGTGGGCGTAAAGATGCTTAGGTCCATGGTAATCTCAGGTCGATTGAGGTCAATGTTCACAAAATACTAAAAATCTTATTTTTTCCTTGTTAGTATTAGATCTTTAGGTTGGTCAAATTACTTCTTATGTGAGGGTCAATGTTCACAAAATACTAAAAATCTTATTTTTTCCTTGTTAGTATTAGATCTTTAGGTTGGTCAAATTACTTCTTATGTGAAGGGTCACATGGGGTGTCAATGTCAAAGGTCACCTAGGGGTCAGATAAATGTTATCTTTAAAACTGTTAGCAATTGGCTCTTGATTCAGCACTTGAAATAAATTTGAATGTGTAGGAGATGTTTTTTAAAAACAACCAGAGGTACTCCAATGGCAAAGGTCATCTGGAGGTTAAATTGTAAATTGCTCACTCCACTTTGACGGAAACTTTGTGGAAAATATGAATATATGAATACAAAACCCACCCAAGTCCATACTTTGGCCAAATCGAGTTGAGCATGGGAAATTGTTGCTATACATAGGCCTGTCATATGTATGAAAGAACAACTCAAATTCATCATCTGTGTCTATTGAGCATGTGAAAAATAGCTTGTATGAAAGAACCACCCAAGTCCATGATATGAGTCTTGTAACACATTGATTGAAATCCAGTATGTATAAAAGTCCATTTGTAACACATTCATTGCTGGAGAGTGACTTTTGAAAAAGAAAATGGGTTTAATAAAGGAAAGTGTGGTTTATATTACATGGCAGAATGCTTATCAACATTATACATACCTGTGTGCTTTATTTTGTATTATCTTACTAGTGGTAATCTCATTCCAACATTGTTGTCTTTGTATATGATTCAAAAAACCACCCAAGTCCAGCATTTAAAATGAACCCCACGAAGTCCCTGAAATGCTAATCGTCATACCTAATACAGTTTAACCCACTCATTTGCACGTAAAACTTACCATATTGACCAGGTAAATCTAACTGAAGGAATTAAAATGATACAACGTTTTTTTCTCAAAATCACTTCCCATGGACTTGGGGTTCTGAATTCACGTATTCATATGCATGTCACACTTTGGCTCCCTAAGTAAAATAATCACCCTTTTGCAATCATGAATGCTCAATTCAAGCCACGGTTGTTTGATGTGATGATTTATTAATTTTTCTAACAAAACACATTAAAAATGGTCAATTCTAAACTGGGACAAATTATACAACAGTTTATACACATATATTTAAAAGTTATTTTTAAGATAGATTTTCGTTTCTATATGAAATCATTCATTATTTTCTGCTTTTTTGTGCTAATTTTTATTCTATAAACTGTACATTTGTGTGAAAATTGAGGGCGCTATTTACATATATTCTAAATTTAAATTGGCCAAATAATATGACTTATTCCTTACATTTCATGACAAAAGGTTTTTTGAAAAATTCCTTGCCATTTGTTAGTGTTTTTTCTGATGTTCTAATACCATTATACAAGTGTCCATCCCTTGTAAAGATGCAAACAAGATTTAAAATAAATAGCACGGTCATTTCAACTTTACTTTAAAATGACCCAGTTTTACATTACATCAAACAACCGTGAAGCGAGGATAAAACCATTGGTGCTCTTGTATGAAATACTTGGTAAAAATAAAATGATGTGACAGGTATTTTCAGCTAAAATGGGTGTGATTCTCATTAGGCTACAGTCCAGTGGCAAAAACACCGAATTCCGCGATTTTTTGTGCGTGGTTTTAAATACTAAATTCCGTGATTCCGTGTTCACATTCCGTAATTAAAAATCACATTTCACAAATCGAAATTAATAAGTGTATGTCTACTCACCAATTTATCACCATTCATTTTCATTATTTTTACCTCACATTCGCATAATTTTTTCTCCATTTTTATTTTTCTCAAGGAAAAACAAGTTTTCCGTGAATTTCTGTGTTTTCTGTTTTTTTCTTAAATTCTGTAGATTTGTCCGTTTTTCCGTGATACGGAAAACTTGCCACTTTAGGCTACAGCTGCCTGAAACAACTCCTATCAACATTGTTAGCTGCAAAAGGTGATAATAACTTGTTTAACCATTCTGTGGCCAAAACATGCATCTGATGTAATCGATTCCACATCTGTGTCTTATATTACCCTTAACTACATTTCAGGAAACAGTGAAATAATTCCTGTAGGAATTCAGGCTGTCAAGAAGTGACCTGTAGCCTATGCGCTGATTGCTCTATACTATGAATGGCCAAGTGGTTCAAAACATGTGTAAGATAAACGTGTAAAGTTACATGTGTAAGATTGCATCTTACATGTGTAAGATTGCATATGTGTAAGAATGAAGCAGGATTCTTAAATTGATGAATGAGAGAGTAAGAAATGACAAACACATATAAGATGCAACCTTACATGTTAAAGATGCCATATTACACGTGTAAGGTTACACGTATAATCTTACACGTTTTTTGGTCCACTTGGCCATTCACACTATACTGAATGACAGGTGTGGATATATAGTACCTATAATGCTCACAATAGATGAGTGACCATGTGGTACCCTAATGCGCTGATTGTCCTATACTGTATGACATGTGTGGATATGGTACCTTCAATGACCATATATAATGATATAATACCTAAAATGCCCACAATAGATGAGTGACTTATGTGGTACCCTAATACGCTAATTGTCCTATACTGTATGACAGGCGTGTGAATATAGTACCCATAATAGATGAGTGACCATGTGGTAACCTAATGCGCTAATTGTCCTATACTGTATGACATGTGTGGATATAGTGCCTACAATGCCCACAATAGATGAGTGACCATGTGGTAGCTTAATCCCCTGATTGTCCTTGACAGGTGTGGATATAGTACCTACAATGCCCACAATAGACAAGTGACCATGTGGTAGCTTAATGCACTGATACTGTATGACATGTGTGCATATTATAGTCTGTATATCTACCTTAATTTGAGTCACTAGCTGTGAAGTTCAGCATGTTCTACGTTAGCTTAGCGTTACTTGGTGCGTGTATATACTTTTACATGCGCGATCAACGTGCCGCATATGTACACGCAAAAACCTACGCTAAGCCAACGCAGCACACGCTGAACTTCAATGCTAGCGCCGGTGACTCGAGGTAGATATACTGTTACGAGTCGTACTTGACTCAAGGCCAAAATCACCTTTTACCCGAACTCGCACGAATGCACAACACAAATACACTGTTTGATTAAAAGTTAACAAAATCTAAGTCTTTAATTGAAAGCATGTTATTATTGATACAATATATGACAACAAATGCACATACACAATAATCAAATATAATCACTCTTTAACTATTTAGTACTTAGCCAGCATTCTTCATCTTGGTGATCATAAAGTTCTTGAAATGTTCTGGACGACTGATGTAATATATCCTTATTCACTTGTCCTGCGAAAATCAGCGAAGTCCAGTGAACACTTGCGTTTATAAATCCTTGCGTATAAAATCCACACACGAAAATGGTGCTGCTTTCTCCCAAATACTAAACGCTTTGCGTCATTCCCCTATACTAAACTCCTTGCGCAGTTCTCCAAATCTCTTTACTCCCTGCGCCGTTCTCCTATACTAAACTCCTTGCGCTGCTTTCTCCAAACTTGGTGCTATTTCCACCTTTCACACAATATCTTCAGGAAGCAGGACTGCGATGCAGTTGTCCCCACTTATTTTGACAGTTGCGTTGAATCAAAAACCCATACTTCAGCAAGTCGACAGAAGAATATACATTCCTTTCTTGGAAGAAGTACATTCTTTGACGTATTCTAGATCTTCTCCGACAACACTGGCAAATAGTAGTACTTTGACTACATAAAATAATTCTGGTTTGCAATTTCCTTTCTTTGAAGGAATTGGACTAGTAAGCATATTAGCTAGCTAGCCCAGATCAACACTATAAACTGTGAAGAAATATGTTTACCTTTTCTTATATACCAAGCAGTTGGAAATCCCCAAATATTAATAGTGATTAAATGTGATTGTGGGAATTCCCAAGCCTTAATTATAACATTAACCTTTCGCATTACATCACTTCCTGAGGGGAAATCCCATTACATCACTTCCTGAGGGGAATCCCATATATGATGTCATCTTCACTTTACAACCTCAGGGGGTTTCCAAATATTCCAAATTAGATATGATTCAACTTGTTTTGCTCAATTTGAGAGGGGAATTCTCCCAAAATGTCATCACTCATGTAACTTTGTAAACAAAGATAAATCATCAAATTAAATTACTCAGGGCACATCACAATACATACAGACTATATAGTACATACAATGTCCACAATAGATGAGTGACCATGTAGTAACCTAATGCACTGAGTGCCCTATACCCGGGGCCCTATACTATATGACATGTGTGGATATAATACCTACAACTTATGCCCACAATAGATGAGTGACTATGTGGTACCCTAATGCGCTGATTGTCCTATACTGTATGACCATGACATGTGTGGATATAATACATACAATGCCCACAATAGATGAGTGACCATGTGGTATTTAAAATAATGTAATTTGACTGATACTACATCAGCATTTCACTGGTCATAGCTCAATCATTTGACACATCTGAAATTGAAAGTAAGAATATCTGAGACTAAAGCGTGGGAGAATTATAAAGAACTAATTGCTAAATGTATTGAAACATTGACTGGTGGGGAACATTAATTGATCACTCCAAGTATTGGATTACAGTGTAGAGTTACATACTTTCGTGCATTTAATTGGGAAACTCACTCCCACATTGCAATTCAAAATCTATTTTTAGTTATTATCTGATTTGCTGTTGCACACTGTGCAAGCTATAAAAGCTAGAAAATTATCCCCCTTAAGAATTGGACTTACGTCACTAATTCTTTGAATAGTAGGCCCTACTGAAAACTATCAACTTGCAGAAATTACAATAGAATAATTCTTTGGGTTTTTTATTGGTTTGAATCTCAACTCAGGTCATATTAGTGACTAACAAAATAACATATAAAATTAAATCATGATACATTCTGAAGAGATATCCATCCACACGGGATATCCATTTCAGTGTTTCAAGAAGTGAAAAAGAATGAGTCATTTACACTTACTAGTTGATCTAATGATTGAGCCATTTATATTAATTAGTGCCCTGTGGGGCAACCCAAAATTACAATAACCCCTGCCTGATTTGAACCGATACATAAAAAATTATGGGTCTGGACGGATTGGGGAATATTATATCAAGGGGTTAGGCCAGATCGTTGTTGAGTTCTTACCAAGTTCAAAGATAGGGGTTCTTTGTTCAACTCTGGGTAGGGATCGGGTCATGTTGGTATCATTTGGGGAATGCCAGGATCAAGATGGGAAAATATCTTTTCCTGCAGGGCACTTAAGTTCAATCCATATAAAAGGATTTACCATTTTATGTTGTTTGTTTTTTATTTTATTTTACATCCTGAAAAGGATTAAATCTCTAACCAACCTAGTTATTCACATCTGACTCTCTTATTACACTTGAGATACCACCTAACCAGACTACGCAAGTCTGATAAAATGCAACTGTGAGGTATGTCCATTGAAATGATATACAAAGTAGCTACATTCTTGTGATATTTTTTTTTGTCATAAAGTTTATTTAGGCATTGGCTATTTCTGATTCCAGATAGAAGTACTACTTTTTCTGATTTGTAAAGATATGAGAGGATGATTGTTTCCACAGTAGTGCCCAATCTAAATAATATGTGTGATATACTAATTAGTGGTGTTGATAAACAACATTTACGTGTTTGGGTTTTTGTTTTAGGCCAAAAAAGGTCTGAATGTCTAATGACATATCAAATATGATTGAGGGAGGTCCCGGGGGGTCGCTCACTTCTTGACTTGCTACGCACACGCGTCCAAGAAAAACGTCTAAAAGGGTATGTTTTTCACCACACAACATCATTGACGTCTTTTTGAAAAAGGGGTACTTTTTCATAAGGCATTGCCATTTAGGGGTCCTTTTTCAACCACATCCTTAGACGTTTAGGGTTAGTAATATTGTTTGAGTTTGCACTAATTGGATAAAAATCACCACTTTTAATTGATTCTTGTTACCTTTGTGCATGTTTTCTTTAGTATCTATAGGTCTGCAACATCAAAAAGACACCTTGGGCATCAAATTACCTAATTTTCCTGTTTACGCCACTTAGGGTATAAATTAGATATATAAATTAGATATTTCTCAGTTGACGCCATTTAGGGTATGGTTTTTGCATGTGCTATGCCATTTAGGATAGGATTTTGCGTGTGTTTCGCCATTAAGGGGTTCAATTTGGTTATGTGAAAATTCGCCATTAAGGGTGCATTTCAGAAGACTTTCAGAGGTGGTCGGACGCGGGTGGGTAGCACTTTTGTGTGAGAGTGACCCCCCGAGGGAGGTTAGCCATCTTCAGAACTCCATCCACTCAAACCCTGTCCAGAAGGTTTACTGGATGAAGAATCATGAGGAAACATTTTGTTTTAATATAAAAGTTAAGAGCTGTTAAGGCTATTGACTGAATTTCACCCGTGCAAGGTCAGATAAACAAACGTCCTTATTTGATTCTGCTGACCACCTTAAGCATGTCAGATTTGTTCTGCTACTGGAATAAATACAAGCTTTCACAAACACTGATATGAAATTCACGCCATCATGTTGTTTTGTACAATCTAAGAAACTACTTTTTTATTTGCAAATTTTTCAATGCTGTCCAATCACACTTTAATCAGCCATGTCCGGCACTCAAATAAAGCCCAGATATATATCAAATTCCTCCAAGACAAACAATATTTCTACTAATGGTGTCACTGGACGTGTAGATTTGATGAATTAATATTTTGATGGAAGTGTAATTCACATGGTAAGCCTATGATTTAGTTTACTGCACAATCAATTTATATAAAAATATCAACATTTACTTTATATGGGGCTTGTAAGTGTATTTGTTAATACAGAGTTTTTGGTTTTTTTTCGTGAACAGTTGTCAAAGAAATCGTGACGTTAGAATCATAATCTACATTACAAGTGACAGATAGACTTATTAGTATGTAAAACATGCAGAACATTCCCTGAAACGATCTCTAGCTGAATGCTTTTAAAACAGATTTTCAACTAAATTCTGGTCACAAACAGTGGAATCCTTAATTGCAAATAATTTAACGTAATCAAGTGACGAGGCTACTGTGGAGGCTTGTAGATTTGGAAGATTAACACACCCTGAACCACTGTGTATCCATATTGTATTAGAAGCGAGAAAGAATGGCGATCTTCACTCTCTGTTTAAAAAATAACACATAGAAAATGCTAATATATTTCGAAGTAAAACACAGTGCCCACAGAAACATATGCTAAATGATGTCCCTGTCACTACTAGTTATTGCATTAATAATCTGAATTTCTCTAGTTGACATCGCTGCTGTGGGAATGAATCCAGTGCTATACTGGGTCTGGAATCGGGAATGGAAAATTAATATCAAAAGTTACTGAATGCTTCGCAGTATTAGACATGCATGAAATAGATACCTACCTGAAGCAGAACAAGACAAGGGAGCTGGCTGGAGGCGTCACAAAATGTAGATCTAAGTTCATCAACAGGAGAAGTAGAAATATGTTTAATAAAAAAATAATATATTGAATGGATTAGGCGTACTTGTTAGCACTGACCTATTTGTACATGTTGAGCAAAGGAGCTGAACAAAGTACATTGTTAAGTGTAACATTATGATTAAAGGAGCATTATGATGAAGAAAAATATACTTGTAGTATTGCTCTTTGTAATATCCACATTAGCTCACATTGGTGTATGGGATCTAAATACAAATGTATATTGCATGTTTACCAGAATCGTATTCATGTACCCAACCTCTTTTGCCCTACTTTCTTAATGTCATTGTCCTCTCAAACAATGGCCTTCCCCTGTCAAAACAATAATCTACTAACAGAGATTTGATTACTTAATACTTGGATGGAATTGTATATCTGAAGATAAACCTACTGTCTGTTCAATTAGCTTAGATTCTTGAAATGTTAAGATATTTAAAATAATAAAAAATTGTGGTCAAAGTCATCAAAGAAAAGTGTTAGCACAGCCTTAGACCTAACGTGATTGATACTTTTCAAATTCTAAAGTACAATTTAAAACCCCATTTCTTTTCAATTTTGGTCTTTTCCCGCGATATTTTTATAAAAAGCCGTAGAACGTCGGGTACCATAAACTTTTTGGAATCAATCCATTTAGAGCAATGGGGACGACTGTCACAATGCGCAGAGATGGTATTTATTCGACCATCCGCATCAGGAAGTATTGTCCAGCAAAATATTTGCCAGTATGCCTAATATGTGTTGAAACCCTACTGTCGAAACATTACGTTATTATTTATGGGAACTAAGGTTTTCTAAAATAGGCCCAGCTTATATATATAAATACATTCCTTGTGTATCTATTTATTTATTCATTTATTTATTTATTTATTTATTTATTTATTTATTTATTTATTTATTTATTTATTTATTTATTTATTTTGCGAATGGGTCTGAGAATGGGTCTGAGAAGGTGTAGGCCTATAGGCCTATTATAAAACTACACATTTATTTTCAATTTGTTATTTCGTTTTGTTTGTTGAATACAAACTGAAAAAACTGTGAAACAAAAGAACTTTTATACAAGAAAATATTATTTAAAACAAGCAGGTTACAGAAAACATTTCTTGTAAAGTTACTGTATCTGAAAATGTCAAGCGAATGCTGATATTCTTGGGAAGGAATGGTGGTATTAAACAAAACTTAATTTACATTGTAAGCCAGTTGAAATGAGAACGAAATCCATAATTTTAATGTCCTTGTTTAGGAAAAAATAATGTTCAGAATAATGTTATGCATAAAACGTACTCGCGCCATATAATTTCGTGTAACAAAAACCGGTGGACCATCATCACTTATAGAACCTATCCAATAACCGGAACGGTATAACAATTGAAATGGCAGGACAGATTGGTGGACAGATTGTTTTGCTCAATTGGATAGGGTCTATGCCCTAAGTTGAGAATGGACCGTCCCACTCGATTTGTAAAAAGGTCGCGAACCCTTTCGGTGGACCCAAGTAACTGCCCAAAATGAGGCAAAATTGAAAAGAAATGGGGTTTTAAATTGAACTTGGGAATTTGAAAAGTATAAATCACGTTAGGTCTAAGGCTGTGCTAACACTTTTCTTTGATGACTTTGGCCACAAGTTTTTATTTTTTCAAATATCTTAAAAATTCAAGAATCTAAGCTAATTGAACAGACAGGATTTTGCTTGCAGTACTACATACGTACTGCAATTTCTGACTGAAATGTGTACCTTTGTTTTGTCCATTTATTTTGTTACACGTTCAGGACTATTTGATATCAGGTACAAGTATTTTTGTCATGAACAATTGTCAAAGAAATCATAATGCTAGCACCACTAAGTACATTGGTTGTGACATATACACTTATTAGTATGTAAAACATGCAAACATCCCCAGAAACCATCTGTAGCTGAATGCTTTGAAACAGATTTTTGTCAAGTCAATGATTTGAATGGAATTCCATATAATATATGAATATCAGTGTTTTCTTTAATTATAATGTAGCCTACAAACCCTTGACTGGGCTATACTCAAGTTGGTTCCAGCAGAGTGTAAAGATACAAGATAAGATATATAAACCCTGAACCACCGTGCATCAAAAAATTAGGGATATAAACTCGTAGAGGTAGAATAATTATGCTAATGAATGTCAAAGTAAATAACACATGCTTAGAAAAACATTTTCTAAATGATGTCCCTGTCACAACTAGTTACGACATTAATAATAAGTTACACTGTGTAAGACATCTTTGTACCATTGAGAATGTACAAAGTTTATATTGCAACACTGTGCGAGATTTGGTCTGGAATCCGAATTGAAAATTATTATCAGAAGTTACCGAATGCCTTGCAGTAGTGGACATGCATGAAATAAAGACTTCACAAAAAGTAACACAGCCGCTATAAATTCGCCTATAGCTTCAGACTTACTAATCGTATTCACAATACAATATAGAAGGAAAGGTGGTGTATGTACGCGCATTTTGATACCCAATTCGACCAATTTCGTTCAATATTAGCAACACAGAAGTATTTTGAAGAAACAAAGAACCGAATTTAAAAGTTGCAGTAAATTGTATTGATTTGAATTCAGCGCGAAGATAATGGCGGGTTTTACACCGGGGGGGCACTTCAATATGAAATGGATATAGGTGTAGGGCTGGCGCTTTCGCACTAAAGGGCCATCAAGTGAGAGCAAAATGTAAAAAATATGGGGTCATTGGGTGAGAGCATGATTTTTGGCATTCGGTGAGAGCAAAATGTTAAAAATATGGGGTCATTGGGTGAGAACATGACCTTTTTTTAAATGGAATCTTTGGGTGAGAGCCGAAACAGCGTCGCAAAAACCTCGAAAATCGAATTTGTAGTTCTAAATGGCTTCAAATTTCATTGTTTTTCAAAATAAGTAACAAAATCTAAATGAAAGTTGCTGTTCAAATTGAACTTGTAAGGGTCTTTGGGTGACAGATCAAATGGAAAAATAGGGGTCTTCGGGTGACAGAACATGTGTTCGTAAAAAAATATGGCTTCAAATTTCATTGTTTTTTCAAAATAAGTAACAAAATCAGTGATAAATGAAAGTTGCTGTTCAAATTGAACTTGTAAGGGTATTTGGGTGACAGATCAAATGGAAAAATAGGGGGTCTTCGGGTGACAGAACATGTGTTCGTAAAAAATATGGGATCTTTGGGTGACAGCGATGCTGAAAAAGGTGGTCTTAACAGCCCTACATACGCGGCCCCTCCAAAGTTGGGGTGCCCCCCCCCCCCCCCGGGGTTTTACATGCTACAATGCTTGTGTTTAATAACAATTGATCGCAGTAAGTGCTTTTAAATTTGTTTTTTTTCCTTTAAAATACTGCTGGGTTGTTAATATGTTAATATTAAACGGAATTGGGCGAAAAAGGTATCAAAATGCGCATACATAAACCATCTTAATACTTTTGAAGCTGAAGGCGAATTTGTAACGGCTGCATTACTTGTTGTGAAGACTTAAGATATACGTCGTACCTCCCTGGAGCAGGACGTGACAAGGGAGCTGGCTGGATGCGTCACAAAACTCTAAGGTCGTCAAAATAAAATATATTGAATACAGATTAGGCGTACCTAGCTGCGACCCATTTGCGCATGTTCAGCAATAAACGAAGACAATTACGATGAAGAATAATTTACTTACATGCTGTGGTAAAGTCTATAATTGGCACAGATGTAGCACAATACGACTGATGTGTATTGTTTGTTTACCAGAGAATCCAATTGATATAATGCTCACCGCTTCCCCTTCTGCCTCCCTCCCCAGGCCCATAGCCAAGATTTATTTGGGGTACTGGGCCTTAAAAAGTGGATCTTTGATGAATTTCCTTTCAAAAAGGGTTGATTGTAAGGTTTTTACAGACTGAAAAAGTGGACCATTCTTTTGTGAATGTTCCTTCATAAATGGCCTGATTTTCAAAACATTTTACAGAAAAAAGCGGTTTTTTTTTCTGATTTGAATTTGCGTGGTCGTGCCTGCTGCCTGCCCTCACCTTCCCTTCTCTATCTCTCCTCTCTCTCCATTACTATTATTTCTCAACTTTATTTACAATATATGTTTGAAATGAACTTATTGCATGTATTTGTACCGACAGGAATGCTCTTTGTGAAAGATGAGACCATTTTAAAGAGTTCAGTTTGCTTTGTCTGTCTGCGTTTGAACTTGTGAAGGAAATTAAACATTATAGTGAAGACCGTTGTATTTATAACATTAAACGTACAACAAATATGCAGACGACCCTAGAGATAAAAACGAATATTATCACCACCAGCTACAATGTTCCCAAAAGACAATTATGTTTCAGTCCTAGATACCAATACATACTACAGCAATATGAGGGTAAAGATATACAGTCCGACCTAAGAATCCATTTAGTATGCTGCACTGCCATTATGCTATATCCTCCCATAAATCATACACAAAACATAATTATCAAATATTCATAAACCACATTAGTATATGAGATAGTTTTATATTTCTTTGACAGAGTATAATCTGGTTCATCCATTTATTTCCACCCATCTTGTGTCATTAGTGTGTAAGATGATTGGCCACAGAAGTACGTCAATCTAAAAGTTGAATGTGGAATTGCGTAGTTTTAATACCTTTGATGATTTAAATTCTATCATAATATCGTCGTTTTATGGTTCCGGTCCCATTTGCAGAACACTTAAAATATTCATTGCTTTTTGTGGATTAGTTAAATTGTAGCAGTTTTACACTTCATTCAACTAGCGGTAATCCATAACGGAAATGGATACTATAGTCGTGGACTTTAAGCTAGAAGTTTCACTTTTTGTTTCAAGTAAACATATTAAACTGGCCTCAAAAAGAAACATGAACAAAAATTACACACAGGATTACTTGTCCAACTGACACAACAGTAAAATTCCCTGACACGGAACAGCTTCCGGGACCACATTCACAGGCGAATAATTGGAACACAGCCAAAGAAGTCTGTTGGGCTGTTAATGTGGTCCAGGAAGGTTGTTCCATGTCAGTGCATTTTGCTGTTGTGTCAGTTGGACAACTGTTTGGTTACTGACCAAAGTACGTCAATCTAAAGTTGAATGTGGAATTGCGTAGTTTTAATACCTTTGATGATTTAAATTCTATCATAATATCGTCGTTTTATGGTTCCTGTCCCATTTGCAGAACACTTAAAATATTCATTGCTTTTTGTGGATTAGTTAAATTGTAGCAGTTTTACACTTCATTCAACTAGCGGTAATCCATAACGGAAATGGATACTAGTCGTGGACTTTAAGCTAGAAGTTTCACTTTTTGTTTCAAGTAAACATAAACTGGCCTCAAAAAGAAACATGAACAAAAATTACACACAGGATTACTTGTCCAACTGACACAACAGTAAAATGCCCTGACACGGAACAGCTTCCGGGACCACATTCACAGGCGAATAATTGGAACACAGCCAAAGAAGTCTGTTGGGCTGTTAATGTGGTCCAGGAAGGTTGTTCCATGTCAGTGCATTTTGCTGTTGTGTCAGTTGGACAACTGTTTGGTTACTGACCAGTGTTTAGAGTAGAGTATTGAAGTAATCCTGTGTGTTTGTTTTTTTCATTTTTATGGAGAGGATTTTAAGATATGACCTTGTGAAAAATTATAAGATTCTTTTTGAGGCCAGTTTATAATTAAAAACGGTAAAGCGTTATTTGTGTTTAATTGTCATTCAAGGAACTTTCGAACTAGAAATTGTGAAAGATGTGGATGTTATAGGACTGCTATTTAACATTTAAAACCTGACAGTTCTAAACTTGTCCGACGGCGAACCCGCTAAAAACCCACTAATTGTTATGAATTCCCGTCGTAAAAGCCTATCCCACAATTTAAAACCTGATTTGATGACATTTATGTATAACTTGATAATACCGATATTAACCGTCGTTTTATCTTTTCAGTTTCTGTTTCCGTTCTTTTGTAATTCTTTTGTATTGCATTTCAATATTATACATGATTACCAAATCGCCACTTGTACGCGCCTCATTGGGAGATATTTAGCTATTTCAGACGCTCGTTTCATCGCCAATATGAAAGACCTTTGCTTATAACTTGGCAACATGGTATAGTATCCCGGGGGGTCACTCTCATTGTGGCCTGTACACCATCCGCGATAATCAACTTTTGAAAATCACCCTAAACAAGGATTTAACCCTTGGCTAAAACGATACACTAAACAGGTAACACGCGCATGTTTCACACCCTAAACAGGGATTAGTATATATTTCCGGGGTTAGTATATATTTCAATGCTAGACTATTTTTACGAGCCACTCGCGCCTAGGCGTAAGTGCATATACACCAAACGCAAGTCAATTGAAGCCGTACAACTTCCCGCGAATTTAGGACCGTAAAATTTAGACTCTTCTTTTGTCTAGATTAGCACCAACCCTCTCATCTCAAGGTTTCATGTCAGAAATTAACATAACTTACCAAAACGAAAACTGAAATTCACTTCATTCAAATTATTAGTAACTAACAAAAGGCTAGAATAAAAGATTGGTCACACCTGGGAGGCTTCCACTTCAGAATGACAATGACTTACGAATACGGAAACAGAAACTGAAAAGATAAAACGACGGTAAGTCGTCAATAGTACAGACGTGAATGACTCTGTTTGATATGGCCTTCGTACCAGCCAAAGCAGGTGACTTTTAGCAAGCCATTAGAGGTCATATCTCATGTTCTAAGAGCAACAGTTCGTAAAGGAAAAGCTGCCTTCTGTCTATGTCTGTTGTAAAACTCTGCTGCATGTTTGATTTATTCTGGGTAAGATGGTATTAAATTATTGTCTTACGCTATGGAATAGAATAAAATAGTAGATGCACTGTTGTGTGTTTTATATTTAAAAAAAATTGTAGCTGTTAATATGTGATGCGATCAAGCAAAATCTGAACTTGGAATATTACATTTTCAGTTTCTTATATGATAGTAAAAAGCATTTACAAATCTTGAATTTTGCAGAAAACCCCATTGAAATTGAACAATCAGTTTCAAAGATATGAGCAATTAAAGAGTTTCCAAAACAAGAGGAAACAAAAGGAAATATTTCCTTTGTATGGCTATATCTCAAAATCAATATTTCCGAGTTCCGACTAATTTTGCTTGATCGCATCACATTATGTGTTTCTTGTTGTAATCATTTTGGTTAATAATTTTATTTTATTTAAGTTTAAAAACACATTTGACTCATAAATATTTAACTCTTATTTAACTAGACAAATAAGATTATCCAATCAACAAATCACAGTATTGACGTTCCACAAACAAAAGACTTCCCATTGTCCAATACAAGAGATGAGTGCACCAGCATACCTATTATGCATATTATTTCTTATCAGAATAAAAATTCCTTTAAAAGGAATAGGGTGGGCAAATGAAAAATTGTCAAGAGAAATGAAAGAATGAGTAAGTCAAGTTCACAATTAAAAACAGGGAAAATATGACACAACATCGATTTCCAATAGGGGAATAACACAAAACGTACAAACAAAGTTAAAAGAGTTTTTAACTTTATACGTTTATACGTTTGTTATTCCCCATTGAGGTTGTGTCATATTTTCCCCTGATTTTAATCTGATCTATTGCTTATCCTTTGTTCTCTGCTGGTCAGTTGGAACAGATTTTCCCTGTTTTTATATTAACCCTTCACATCATAACACAAGACGTTTTATGTTAACATTTTATATAAAACATGGTTATAAAACTTTTGTAGATAATATTTATTTAAAACATTTTCGTAATCATACCTAGAGGTTTTTTTTATCATCAGATAGAAAGACATCTGCTCATCTTCCCTGGTGAGACAACAGGGCTGGGGTATCTTTCCATATCAAAGTTTAAAAATCTGTCATATCAATTTCCTCAATATGTTGTATTGCAACTTATGAGGGGAAATGTTTGATTTTACAATATTTCGATATTATTTTTTAACTTTGTAACTTTATTATGATTAACATAACTGTACTTCAAAGCGTCAAACTATATCATTATTTTGTCCCAACAAAAATAATCCAGGGAATAAAATATTCATTCATATGTTTATTTATTTTATTCAACCTGGGCCATTTCTACTGGTGCACATGCATTCTAATAATTTGTCTATAATACCTTATACAAGCATCACCAAGCACTATTTGTCACAAGATTTGAAAAGTAAATAGCCTATGTACACACTGAACACAGTGCACATACAAGCTGTATTTAAGTACATGTCGAAGCTGTCAGTATAAAATGATATATATGACCTTCACGATGCTATTAATTTAGCCCAAAGATTAGGAAACTAGCAAAACTGGTGAACTGGTACTGTTCAAATAAAAACATCTGCAAATCTTGCTGCAATTTCCAAATAGTATTTCTATTACTTAAATAATTATTTTTGTTATTTCTTTTAATACAAACACATTACTGCCTATGACGACTTATCGTATTACTTACATATCAAAATCAAGTAATAATTACAAAACTCGCCGTAAACTATCACCTCTGTGGGTGTTTGGGATATAACCGGCACGAATATTTTCTCAACACTGCGGCATGTGAAAAAGTAGGTCAATAGTCAGAGAATACAGGGTGGGTGCGGCACGCCGCACCCACCCAAAAAAGGAAGAAGCTGAAACTATGAATTTTGATATAACCATGGTTCATGAGAAAATCAGGAGGTGAGAAAACTCGTATCTTAATGCTGAAGGTTTCATGCCATTATATGCTCTGTACACTTGGTTGAGTAGTCTGTGTGTATGTACAGTCACGCGTGAATGGAAAATGTCCTAGTTTTCACAATATGTTTTTAACAGCTAAGAATACAAGGGTATAGGAATAAGAAAGGGGTACAGACAGTCAAGTTGCAACCTTAGGAAATATCGCAGTAGGATCGAGGTTAGGGTGTTCCTAATAATAGACATACCAAGCTAGCGGTGGCTCAGGAATAATAAGATTTGCCAAAATAATATATAAATATAAAACTTCCCCATTACACAAAATAATCACCCAAGCTACCCATATCCTGCCAATACAAACCGCGCAACATAGCGTCGCGCAAGCCAGTGATCTCCTTCCAATACAAACCGTGCAAAATAGCGTAAGACACGTTAGGCGGTCTACCTATTTTGATATATAGTTTGTTGCCTTACAAGCAACAATAACAATGAATGGTTCAATAGATTGACAAAACTTAAGGCCCCGTATCCATAGGCTGTTCCCTTGTGGCATGTGCCCTTGTTCCGTGTTCACTTGTTCCCATGTGACCTGCCACACAGACAACCTATGGATACGGCCCTAGCAAAACAAAGGTTCGTTGTCTGTGTGGCAGGTCACATGGGAACAAGTGAACACGGAACAAGGGCACACGCCACAAGGGAACAGCCTATGGATACGGGGCCTAGAATAGCAGTTTGCAGTTCATTTTAATGAACATAATTTCATGAATTACGAAAATGTTTGAAAGACTTCCCTCGGCTTCAACGAAGAACATGTGATTAATTGTGTTTTCAACTGATTGAGTGTCCCAGACAACTGATTGAGTGTCCCAGAAGAAATAAAAAAACGAAAAAACACAAAAGGTGCATGATATTATTCCTATTTGACATACAGTACTTTCTTTCATTTGCTCAACACACAGCAGCCATGATACTTGCACTTAACCATGTTAACTACCTTCTTACAGTCACTCGATACTCTTCTATATCTGTATTTGATATTTCCTATTTGAAGTTGAGACGGATTGAATGTTTTGGTGCAATAAGTATGTTCATCTATAAATGTGACGTCCTGAATGTAATTGAGAGAAAGGTACGCGGTAATATCTTGAATTCAATATACACTGCCTTTTCAACCAATTCACCTGGTTATTTATTTGGCTCTAAGATTTACGTCTCAAATCGTATCTAGTCGATGAACGTCCATTAAATTTAATTCACTGAAAGATATTGGTTATTGTGCATCAAATTTATGCATATTTCAAGGCTGGCAATCTTTGCTATTCCACAAATTCCACCGGTATCAGGAAAAGACATTCTAATGCTCGTTCTAGTACGTAAACAATTGGTAAACATAATCAATACTGTCGGGACCGGCGAAATCGACTGTAAATGGAGATAAAAGAGATCTGAAGAGGTTGTTGACTGTATAATTGAGGAAACTTATTCAAGTACTAAGTATCCCCACAAGCGTTTAATTAAAACTGATAAGACAATTATACAACCTCCGAAATAAATTCCCTGGTTAGGCCTGAATTCGTCTCAGGTTAGGCCACTACGGGCCGGTTCCTCGAAGCATGGCTAGTGGTCAGGCTTCCTAAGCCACAAGGCTTAAGCCCAATTAGTCCCATATACCAGTGCTTACAATTTCATATCGTACATCACCTACAAAGTTAACCAATAAAATGGATCCACATTGGTAGGGCTGGCCTGCTGGCTTAGGAAGCCTGACCACTAGCCACGCTTTGAGAAATTGGACCATAGAATATTGGACAATATCAGCGATAGCGCTTGAAGTGGTAAAAGTACATGATCAAATATTTGAGACAATGCGACATTACATTGCTTAAGAAAAGAAGGTGATGGAGATTTGTTAATTTTTTTAAACATTGTATAACACAAAATTGCAGTGGCATAGCTAGACCTTTTTCAAAGGGTAGGGGCATAGCAACTTGCAAGACGGCAAATATTTGACGAAAATGGTCATGAATAGGCTAAAAAGTACATATAAGGCCTACAAATCAGGGCGGATAGCATCACACAGGAGAGAGGGCAGGACCCCTCCTTGGCCACGCCACTGCAAAAGTGCACCCCTTCATATATCGCGCGATGTGGTAAAACTAAATTAGTGCAGCATAAGATTATCATATATGTGACATTCCACCACTAACCAGCCGTAAAGTCGGCCCCGGTCAATTTTCTTTTATTTCATGTTTAGGTAATATAAAATTTATATCACAAGCTTTAAAATGATATATCATTTGACTTCAAACGATATCCAGAAGCGGGGTTATGGTTTGCTGAACTTTGTTCTTTCAACAAAATGGTATCTTATTTCGGCTCTACATATGTCTCTTTTTCCACATTGCTGGTAATAAATATCAAACAATCATAATTGGCGGTCATTTCAAGTCATCCCCAAGTTCAGGAATGTCCTCTCATTGTTAATTGTTGGTTATACATACCTAGACAAAATAAAATGCTTTGTAATCCACCACTTGAACAGGATTTAGCCAAAGCAAACAAAGACTAGATCTATTTAAGAATTCTATAGACATAGGTAGAAGCTTATTATCCTCTTCAACAATAGGATTATTGATTGGTTTAAAATGTGTTTGACTGGCGCTAGCAAAATGAGATGCATGTTGCACCAACTTGAGGTACCAATGAATACGACATTCATGCACATTTTACACTGTAACTCAGAATACAATTTGCCGACTTTACGGCTGGTTTCTGGTGGACGGTCACATATCACTGTATTATTATAATTGTTTACGATACATAGGTCTATCGTTCAGGTTCAGTTTGGATATTTTAAATTCCAAACTTGTAAAAGGAATCAATTAGCATACGTAATCTTTTTTGTATCCGCAAGAATGTGCCAACAATAAAACGGATGCACCGTTCACGGAGTCAAGGAAATAAACCATCAAAAATCTTTGAAAAAACATCAAAATGGTTTGACGTTGTCCTTATCTTGCTATTTAATATTGACACACCATAGGACTTGTGCTGAAATTGTCCTTTGTGTTTCTGAAAATGTCTTGTTTTTTGTTTGTTTTTTGTTTGTTTTTTTCTTTAATATAAAAAATTACAAAAGTAATATAGATGGAAGAACAACACATCATACTCTTTCTCATCAACTTACTCCCTGGTGTAAAACTTAAAAACACTACAGAAATGCGGGTACTCTTCTCTCCCTATAGTACTCGTTGTACCCGTTTGTACTTAAAGATTGTTGATCTGCTCAGCCTCGCTAACAACAATACAGTCAAAGTGGTTTACATTTCTGATTATCTGTTATAGACACACGCTTACTGTGGATATTCACCGGTGAGATGTCCGTAAGCAAACAAATATCCTATCCGTCTGATTTCTGTATTTCAAGGTCATTTTGTCCTTACAATGAATAGTCCATAGCAAAATAAAATCGACATATTATTGCATAATGAAAAAAGAGAGGGTTGCTCTGTAATGAACACCTATTATTCTGAAACTCTGTCTTTCTCTTAAACTCTGTCAGTTCGAGTTTGGACGGGTTAAAATTCACACACAAGGTTTCTTTCCAGCTGGCTCGACTTCAAGTCTCAGTGGCTAGCTATTCCTCACTCGTTTCACACTGGACCTAAATCTTGTCATCTTTTGCATCATACAGTATTAAAGGAACTATACTAAACCAATCATCACTTTCGGTAAGAGTGATTCCATTCTCATCATTTATAACAACCATTCATGGGGTCCACAATTACACTTCTTTTGGATTTAGTTTTTCTTATCCTCCTTAACACTTTTGGAGACCTCTATGTTTAATCGTGCCTATTCTACCTTTCCTCTATCTGCCATTGGTCTCTTCCTGTCATGCCTGTCATCAGCTACGTTTAAGGTCTGGTTAGAGATCCAGTTTCCGTTTCTTCTTTATCGGGATGTATATCTTTACAGTGCTCTGGACTGCTTCTTTCATTACTTCCCATTGTTCATTGGGGTCTGCTCCTGTGCATTAGCTTTCAGTTACTTGTCAAACTTGTTCTTCACCTCTACTGGTAGTTTTATATACTTTGGCTACTACTGATACAAGTAGCTGATGGTCGCTACCACATTCAGCGCCCAGTCGTGTCTTGACATTTTGGAGTGATGTTTCCACCTCTTCCTGGTAATCAATCTGGTTTCTTGCTCTCACAAACATAGTACTTGCATTGGAATGAATATATCCAAGAACATATTAAACAGGAAAATGTGATACATCTTGTGCCTTGTAGCAGGAATTAATACAAACTCAGAAATGACAATGACCGATTAGTAAGACAGATATAACTGTCATGTTATATCGGTATTCTAGCCATCTAAATGTAGAAAACTTGGATACTGAAACTAGACTGTTTTGGATAAATTTATTTATTGCAGACTTTAATTAAGGTAATTTAGACTCTGACAGTAAAACATAAAAACATTCTCTCAAAATAAGTGGTATGTAAGTGCATAAGTGCACATGTCAAATAGCGTGTAATATTACCTAGCGATGGTGTGGATTCTCCCAAGATAATGATCCTAGCTTTCAGTAAACTAGGGTATTTAATGTTATTGGCGTCCGATATGTGGCGGAAGGGGGCATGGGGCAGTTCACACAAAGAAACGTTGGCTTCCCCCAGTATTCGCTGCCCCAGCAGCCATGGTAGCGTAGTCAGTGAAATGATGGAAAAAGTGCCCCACTAACAAGAAATGAAAGAGAAAATCAGGAAGGCAAAGGAAAAGCAAAGGGGAAAGGATCCCGTTTCCCACAAAAACTCGATCGGTCATGGGCCAACATCTCGATCGATCATGGGCCAAAATAGTGTCAAATACCAAATTTGTGCGATGCGCTATGCGCGCACATTGTCCCAATAAAGCCCTGTGTGAAAGCTCGAGCACTTTACATGTACGACTCTCTCAAAACAACCCGTTATCATGGTTATATCCCACCGACAATACCTGGTCTAAATGATGCAACCCGTGTTTCGTCTTTGCGCATTGCCATATTGTTTTATTTTGCCCCCTGACCAAGAAAGTTAGCTACGCCCATGCCCTGCCCCGTCTTTTCATTTTGGACGGCGTAATCTAATCTATAGAATATAAAATATCGGACCATTTCTGACCAATACTCAAGACATGTCACGGTTGTTTGATGTGATCATTTATTAGTTTTTCAAACAAAACATCACGTACAACCCAATTTTAGGCTTAAACAACTTAAAGCGGTATCATGCTAATGTTTACAGATGCTTTTGAGTCATTTTTAACTTTAATTTCCCCTTATTTACAACATCAGTCACTTTCACAGCATTTTTTCAAGCTTTTTCTGATATAAAATGTATCTATTTATGACAAGATTGGTGGCGCTATTTAGATACTGGAAATTACTCTTTCAGGCTTTTAATACAAATAATTCCTTTTATTTTTTGATGAAATATGTTCATAAAATTTCTTTGATGCTTATTTCACCTATTTCACCTGAGTAAATGGCAGTATTGATTACCTAAACCTTGCAAATTAAGAAATATGATTTATGATCATCGCCACCTATAGTTTGCATTTACTTAATAATGAAGCCAATTCTATATACATCAAACAACCGTGACATATAACCAATTGAACCATATAACTAACTTGATCAAAGGACTTTATAAAAAATACAAATATATACGAAACAGAATACCTGAATCTTTAAACATTATATATTATATATTACAGCAGCAATTAGCACAGGTGAGCTTTTAGGATACTCTAATTTTTCAAGGGATGAATTGCAAATATATCTTGCAATCATTTTTACATCCGAGATCATATTTTCGAAACATTTTGATCCAATGAACTCGGGTTTTCTACAAATTATTGCTAAAATATTTGACTTTCACATTTTAAATTACCTCCATATTTGTTGGAACCCGCGTTTTACGGGACACCCGATACAGCAGTTTGTAGAGAATTTAAATTTGATCGTTTTGATCTCATTTACCATCCAACATCTTCAGACGGATTAGGAGGAATAATTGCAGAGGAACTTAATGTAGTTGTAAAGTTATCATCATCACATTGCACCCCAATCTATGTGGCAGGATACTGAAGTATGATTCAATAGGTCATACTGCACCAATGCTGAGTAATTATGCACTTCAGTGGATCTATGGAGACCTATTTTGGGAATATGTGAACAGAGAAATAACCACGCCATCGCCACAGCGTGCAGATTTCAACATGTCACTGTACTGACATCATTAGACAGCAGTTGCTTATATGACGACTTGAAAACAGCCGAATAAAATTCTTCTGGAAATCGGATAAGTGTACCTGGGAATTAATATTATTTAACTACAAAGATCATGTGTCCGCAAATCAAATTAAATAGATATGTTATCCATTGCGTGTTCGAGTTTCGATAGCTTTCTAATAAATTAGTAGGTTAAGGGGGTACTACACCCCTGGCCAATTTTGTGCCTTGTTTTGCATTTTTCTCAAAAATTATACCGCATTGGTGACAAGTAAGATATGTATATTATAGGGGCAAGGATTACAACTACTGCACTGAAAATTCAGCAACTCAAGGCAAGTAGTTATTGATTTATTGATCAAATATTGGTTTTCCTCATTTTTGACTGTAACTCCACAACTGTTGTCTGTGCTGAAATAAAATTTCCAGTGCAGTAGTTGTAGTCCTTGCCCCTATTATATACATATCTTACTTGTCACCAATACTTTCTGAGAAAAATGCAAAAATAGGTACAAAATTAGGCAGGGGTGTAGTACCCCCTTAAACTGATTAAATGTATCACTAACATTGTTTGGAAATGAACACATAAAAGAAGGTCATTGAAAACAACTATTAAAAATCATTGCGCCATTAATAAGTCCCTTTGCCTTTTGTTTGCTGGTTTGGATAAAGAATATATTTTTTGTACTGACGTTCGCTTGTACCTGCCAATGGACCCGCTCATGAAGCTAGTAAAACTCATTCATTTCCTAAGTATTAGAAAAGGTGCTCTTAAACAAACATGACTTTGTTTTTGCAAGGTGATGTTACTTAAGAAAACGACACACGATATGTTACAGTTCCCGTTAAGTAAAAGAACTAAATGCGCAGTCAATAGACTACAGACTACGTGTGCCAATTGCACTGAGAAATGTTAGTGACTGAAAATTCACAGAATACAAATGGAGGGCGTGCGTTATTGCATTTGTACGGTATGTTGCTACTAGCTCACATTCACTTGGTGGTGAAATGGCTAAGAAATTATACGATATGTATATTCCGTTTAATGAAACTTTGGAAACACAGTAGTTACAGCCGCACAATATATAGATGACGTACGAAAATTGATATGAAAAGGTTGATGATTTTGAGACCTAAGGTAATAACGTATTTTGAGTAAGATAAACTGAGTGGGTGCATAGCATAATACCCCCGTGTGTGTTAGGGTGTGGGGTGGTTGTGCATTCGGTTTATTAGAGTAAATTAAGTAATTCTTGGCCAAGCTGGAACATGCGCGTTGCGTTCATGTAGCGTACCAAACGTGTATGGCGCGTGTATGGTGTCTTCTGTATCTGCAAGTGTGTTTATCGCGGAGCCACTGGCGTTCATAATGTTCGCGCTTGGCCAAGAATAATTTACACGTAGTGTATCCGATTTCTGGAAAAACTACTCTCGAGGCAACATTGTCATAATGCATGTTAATGTAGATATACCAAATACAAATAGCATATGATAGATTCTTTGGTTACTGTGAGGGGGGGTTTGGGTGTATAGACAATAAGAATCCAATTATGATCAATTAGCGATTGTGGTGTATGACCTTCGTTATCTTCAATCACACAGTTACTTTATATTGTAAATAGTGCAAGCTGTTCTTTTTTGGAATCCCGTTAGGTAGATTAACACTTTCCTACAAATTTTCCTACGACATTCGGAGCAGCTTTAATTTTTAACCCCTTTATACAAGGTGTCCCATAAAAAGGTTACATGTAGAAAATGAACCGTATTTTGTGATGGTAAAACAAAACAATGTCATTTTTTCAGATATTATTTATTGATCCTTCTTGTAACTGTTTGCCAAGTTTCAATTCCGTATCTTAAAAGCAGCTTAACTTATAAGCGTAAGATGACAGGGGTGTCAAGAGTTGCTAACCATCAAAAAATCGCTGCTGTTTGTTTTTATATTTCTCACTGAACTCTTGAAATAAAACTGAACAAGTTTTATTCTTTGTTTATCAGAAGAAAATACTGCATCTGCCATGCTAAGGCAGGGTCTACTCAAGTGTCCCGCCAGATGCACGGTGGCTGTGACGGTGGTATAATGAACCTCGTGTTGCATTATATCATGTAAAGAACTTGCTCAGGAATGCGTGGAATGCGGATTAAATACTTCTTAGAAATAAAATGATGTGACAAGATAGGCGTGATTTTATTTAGACTACAGACTACTTGAAATAACTCCTATTAGACCAACGTTTTATCAGACAAAAAGTTTGTACAGGGTGAGTAAAAAAAAAGTGCAATAGAGCAAAGAATCGATATTTATGTAAAAACCGCGTTGAACTTTCCCATTAATGAACATTTCTATAAATGCCATACTCAATAGTCACCTTCTGTGAAAAAATGAAGTGAATCACAATTACCGTTTAATTTTTATGAGTCCTTTTGCTGCGATACCCAATTTTATTATTTGTCCACGAGGTACCATGTATTTTGAATGAGAGCACACAAATGCACGATAAAAGCACCAGCTGTGAAACTGACTTTAACTTAAGGGCTGGGGTATGAACGTTTGGACAGTATTTATTGTGGGACATTAGAGCACATCAGACATATCGAATTGCATTCTGAATACGAAGAATGTCATTCTGATATCAAATAATTTTGATTTTTTGAAATTCGCAATTTAATACACATTTTATGGCAAATCATTAAAAATTGATATTTTTGATATTTAACAGTACTTGAAGTAAACTTTATAAATCTGATGATTTATACTTAATGTATGTAGATGGGATGAAAAACCGACGATCAATTGAAAATTTTGACCTTTCGTATTGAAGATATGGATTTTTTTCCCCAAAACACCAAAAAAAAATAGGTCTTTTGGGAAAAAAATCCATATCTTCAATATGAAAGGTCAAAATTTTCAATTGACCGTCGGCTTTTCCTCCCTGCTACATACACTTTAAGAATATGTCATTAGATTTATATAATTTACTTCGAGGACTGTTATATATCAAAAATTGAAAAATATCAAATTTTTATAATTTGTCATAAAATTTGTATTATATTGTGATTTTCAAAAATGAAAATTATTTGATATCAGAAAGACATGCTTCGTATTCAGAATGCAATTCGATACGTCTGAGGTGCTCTCATGTCCCTCAAAAAATACTGTCGAAACGCAATAAACGCTCATTTTAGATCCCTTAAATAAGGTTGATTTTTGCGTTATTTTAATTTCCTTTTTCTGTTCAAACAAACTTTCTAATATTACTCTAAGTCCTCCATACCTCACTCGATTCCAACTGCAGTTTTTTTTAACTTATTGGATATTTTATAATTCATTCCACTTCAATTTGCTCGCATTTCATTTCGACATTTGAAAAAATCCGCCTACAAATTTGTATGTTTTGATAGAGAATAAACATCTTTAAAGTAAAGGTAAAATGAAAATAACGACAAATAATGTTTCTTCTCCTTAAAGAAGACCAAGGGCAATAACACTTTGGGTGCTCCATTTTATTTCAATGCCAATGAGGTAAAGAAAATGGCAGTTGTTCCAAATCTACATTACACAGAGTGGGCTGACATTCAAATTTTAGATGTCTCTTGGACAAACATTCAAATTGGGTATCGCTATAAAATGTGTCATAAAACAAAACGATAAATGCCAATTTCTTAATTTTTTCACACAAGGTTACTAATGGATATATCATTTATAAACTGTTTTAAAACTTAAAAGGTTCAACTCGGTACTTAAATAAAAATGGATTCTTTTCTCTATTGCACTTTTTTTGACTCACCCTATTCACTTTTACAAACGGCCTGGATTTCACAATCGAATGCCTCCAATAAAGGTCACTTTCTGGAAAGCTGGACTGAGCAAGGTCATCTGATGTAATTATTTCCCCAGCTGTGTCATATAATTAACAAACTGGTTAGCTGATCATTTCAGGAACAGGGAATGAAATCCTGTAGGAACTCAAGCTGTCAAAAAGAAGTTGTGAAAACTTTAAGGTCCGATTTCTCTAAGCTTGGCTAGTGCTCAGTCTTCCTAAGCCAGCAGGCTAGTCCTACCAATGTGGATCCATTTGATTGATTTATCATTGTAAGTGATTGTAAATTGTAAGCACTGGTATATATGAATATTAAATGGGGCTTAAGCCTGATGGCTTAGGAAGCCTGACCAATAGCCATGCTTCGAGAAACTGGCCCTTAGTGACATGTCGCCCAATGCGCTGATTGTCCTATACATGTATACTATATGACATGTGTGGATATAGTACCTACAATGCACGCAATAGATGAGTGACCCTCTGGTATCTTAAAATAATGTAATTTGACTGATACTACATCAGCATTTCACTGGTCATAGAGCAATCATTTGATACATCCGAGATGGAAAGTAAGAATATCTGAGACTAGGCGTGGGAGCATTATTAAGAACTAAATTGCTAAATGTATTGAAACATTAACTGGTGGGAGAAACATTAGCTGATCTCTCCACGTATTGGATTGCAGTGTAGAGTTACATACTTTCGTGCATTTTATGAGAGACTCACTCCCGCATTCTGTGTTTCTTCATTATACAAGTCCCGTGTCACGCAAAATCTATTTTTAGGTAATATCTAATATGCTTTTGGACATTGTGCAAGCTATGAAATGTTACACAATTAACCACCTTTAAAATTGGACTTGAGATATAATCGTTTGCATGTGATTGTTGCTGAAAACAATCTTGAAGAAATTGCAACTAATTTAGGTTTTATTGGTTTGAATCTTAACTCATGTCATATTAGTGACTAACAACACCAGTTGGCTTGATAAAAATCACATGTCGATTTATACAAAGTTCTTTCTGGATTTCGTCTCTCCCAAATAGACACACAGTATTTTGTTTATTACCTGAGAGGTATGAATGATACAAGTTGGACATGTTTTATATCTTGCTATTTCAGCTGTGACAAGTTGGCGATCTTTGACATTGTATATGTCAAGACATTGTTCATTTAAGCTGAAATTCTGATTTGGTGAAAATGGGTTTGGCGTTTGCAATTGAGCCAGCATCATTTTGTTAAAATAGTCATAAAAAATAAAATCATGATCCATGCCAAAAAGACATCCATTTCATTCTTTCAAAAAGTGAAAAAGAATGGGCCATTTACACTTGCTAGTCGATCTTATGATTGAGCCATTTATTGATTTACCATTTTATATCGTTGTATGTTTTTATTGTTATTTACACCCTGAGAAGGATTAAATCTCCAACCTAGTCATTCACATTCAACATAGCAACACTCAGGGGCGTAGCCAGCTTTCTTGGTCGGGGGGGGGGGTAAAATAAAATTTCGGGGGCACAGACGAAAAAATTGCAGTTGCATCATACGATACATAGAGACTGTATGTCTTCGAGCTTTTCGAAAAAGGCTTTATCATTGGGATGATGTGCTCGCGCAGCACGAAACAAAATGGTATTTTACACTATTTTCGCTCATCATCCGGCTGAAAAGGGCTTTATTCTTACAATGTGCGCTCGTAGCGCGGAATTATTTTGTATTTTACACTATTTTGGCCCTGAATTTTGCTAGAAAAGGGGCTCCTTGCCCTTTTTCTTTTCCTTTGCCCTCCTGATTTTCTCTTTCATTTTTTGTCAGAGGGACACTTTTTCTTTCATTTTTTGTCAGGGGGGCACTCTGCCCCACCTGCCCCACCGCTGGCTACGCTACTGGCAACACTTACAGAAATTACAACTGAGGCTATTATTGAGATACCAACCAATATAGCCAGCGTACTTAAGTTTGATCAAATGCAACTATGACCTATGTCTAGTATTGATATGATATGGATTGATTACAAAGTAGCCATATTTTTGTGATATTTTAAAGTGTCAAAAGTTTATAAATGCATTTAATCTTTCTGATTCCAGATAAAAGTACTACAATTTCCAATTTGTAAAGATATGACAAGATGACTATTTTTACAGTAGTGTCCAATCTAAACACTATTTGCAATACTAATTTGTTGATGAACAGCGTTTGAGTGTTTTTGTTTTGGGCTGTAAAAGGTGTGAATGTCCAATAAGATAGCAGGTCGACTCAACCATCTTTCCTACCCAGGAGTTTCATAGGAGAAGGAAGTATGACATGTATAGGGAAACATTTTGTTATTCCTTATTTTCTAAAAAAATATATAAAATTACTGGAATATACAAGCTTTCACAAACACTAATAAGTTTAAACCATGTTCCCAGCAAATACAAAACTTTTTACAGAAAAGCTTTACATGTCGGGTTATATATTTTTAATATTTATGTCAATGACCTCCATCTTCACCTCTGCTCCAAGATTTTTCAATACGCTGATGATACCTTTTTATTTCGCACAATTACCAATGATTCTGATATTGAAATTCTTCAGAATGATCTTACTACACTTCACTGGTGGTCAGAGAATAATGCTCTCCAACTAAATCCCCAAAAGTGTCAGGTTATGTGTATTACCCGTCGTAAAAATAAGCCTTCTCCAATTTATCTTGTGTCAAATACTAAGCTTTCTCAAGCTAACAGTCTTCGTCTTCTTGGGGTTCAGATTTCTTCTGACCTCACATGGAATGTACATGTATCTTATGTAACCAAAAAGTGCAATAGATTGTTAGGTTTTCTTAGAACTGTGGTTGGAAATCAAAATCAAAATATCCTCCTTACGCTGTATCGTTCCCTTGTTTTACCTATTATTGATTTCTGTTCCCCAGTTTGGTTTGTTTATCGCAAAAATCACATTAGCACCCTGGAAACTATTCAACGTCGTGCCACCAGGTTCATATTGGGTCAACGGCAGGGGGATCAATCATATGGGGAACGTCTCAAACAACTCAACATCATGGATCTTAACAACAGAAGGAAATATTTGTCTATCTGTTTTGCCTGTACTTGTATATTAAATTGTAACGCTTTTGGTTTCAGCAATTGGTCTGTAAACACACGTCACTCAGACAACTTAGTTTTTAATCATAATATCACACCCAAAACTGACAGTTTCAAATTTACCATTGCTGTAAATTTCCCTCGCCTGTGGGCTGGTTTGCCAAATTCTGTAAAGGATCATTTTATCTTGTACATGGGCACAAAGTCTTTTAAAAAACATTTGAAAACTTATTTAGTAAATAATAGTACTGAAGAGCAGGACTCTTAAATTTTGTTGTCTCGGTTTTCTGCTCAGTGACCTACTTTATCCGTCTTCATGGCCTGTGTTGGTCTGGTGGGTGGGAGTGGGGTGTTGCTGGGTGGGTTGGTTGGGTTCAGGTGGGCCGGGGAGGAGGGGGGGTAAATCCATGTGTCTGATAGGTAGGGGTCACTGAGCAGATTTCCATCTTGTAATAATGTAATAATGTGTACATCCATATCGGGAGGGTGGGCTTGTCAGCTGCTGCATGTGTCTCCTTCATTTGTTGGCCTTGGGTGGATGCCGGACTCGTCCGGGGTCCCGGTCGCTTGGGGTCGTCCCCGGGTTGCCTGGTTTGGGAATGTTTTCTGTATTTCTTCATGTAGGCAATGTGGCTTGGGGATGATTTGGAGTGGCCTCCACGTGGCATGGGTCTGGTTTTTGTTCCTGGCTGGTAGGTGGGGGAGACACGTGTGATGGCTGGCGGGTGCATCCTCGTGATGTGGATGCACACACAATGTGTTTAAACAGTGCAATAGTATATCTTTTTATGTAATTGCCCCAATGGGTTGGAGGAGTCACACCTTTTGGTGACAGTGTCTTGATGCTTCTGACTCTTCCTGGCTAGCCCATTGGGTCTATTTTATTTTTGTTTCCTTTTGTATGTATTGCGTAATTTTACTTTGCTTTTTGATGTATTTTAGCCGAATTCGTAAAATAAAATAAAATAAAATAAATAAAAACGTTTTAATAACATTCATAAAACATTTTTGAAGACGTGATGCAAAACATTCTAACAAAATGTTATTATTGACAAAATATTTTGCAAAAATGTTTGCCCAAAACATTTCACAATAACGTTTTAAAAACGTACCCATGATCTTTATATAACCCGACATTTAAATGGTATTAAAACATTTTGAAAAAACGTTACAGAAATTACAACATTTCCAATTCAGTCTTATTATACTTTTAAGGGTACCAATAGATGATTTACGACAGGTTACTCATTTCGGAATGCAATCATGCAATAGAGAAAAAGTTTCTGCGGCGTCAATGGGACTCGAACTAGCGATCCGGTACTTTGTTGTTTGTGAATCCAGGTCTTTACCGCTAGGCCACGGAGGCAGTTGGACGGACTCTTACGTCCATGGTATAATATAAAACATAAATCTCATAAGCCTTTTGTTTACATAAAAATAACACATTTTGTAAAGTTGGAATGACCGTTTTACGTAATAAATAGCACGAACGTTTGGAGAAGGTCATTTTTTATAATGATAGAGTGAATCCCCTGGCCCTCTATAGTTACGCAGAAATGATCCTGCCGCCTTAATCAATCATGTCCAGTGCTCAAACAAAGCCTCAATTTACGTCCAAATCCTCCCACACAAACAATATTTTTGCTAATGGTTTCATTGAGCGTGCAGATTTGATGACTTAATATTTTGATGGAATTGTAATTCACATGCTAAGCCTAGGATTTACTAGTTTGTTGTACAATCAACTTATAAATACGAAAATGTCAACAACAAAAAACAATTCTGGGGCTTGTAAGTGTATTTGTTTTGTTACTTACGGCGGTAAATGAAGACCTATTTGAAATCATGCACAAGTATTTTTTTCATGAACAATTGTCAAAGATATCATGACGCTAGCATCATAATCTACATTACAAGTGACAGAGGGGCTTATTAGTATGTAAAACATGCAGAACATTCCCTGAAACGATCTCTAGCTGAATGATTTAAAAACAGATTTTCAATTACATTCTGGTCACAAAGAATGGAATCCTTACCTAATTAAGGGTTTTCATTTTATTACATAATGGATTAACGGTTGTCATGTTTTTGGTTCTTTCTGACTACCGTGACTTGCATGTAGGTTTGGGAAATTAACAAACCCTAAACCACTATTTATCCAGACTTTAATTAGAAGCAGGAAAGAATGGAGTTCTTCACTCTCTGATTAAAAAAAATGTAGAAAATGTTAACAAATTCAAAGTAAAATAAAGGTCCACAGAAACGTTTTTTAAATGTTGTTCCTGTCAGTCACTACTAGTTATTACATTAATAGTCTGAATTTCACTGCTAGTTGACACATCTCTGCCATGGCAATGATTCCAGTGCAAGACTGGGTCTGGAATCGGAAAATTAATATCAAAAGTTACTGAATACTTCACAGTATAAGACATGCATGAAATAGATACCTACCTGAATCAGAACATGACAAGGGACCTGACTGGAGGCGTCATAAAATGTAGATCTAAGTTCATCAACAGGAGAAGTAGAAATATGTTAAATAATATATTGAATGGATTAGGCATACTTGTGAGCACCGACCTATTTGTACATGTTCAGCTAGGTACAACGTTCCAATTAAAGGACCATCATGAAGAAAAGTATACTTGCAGTATAGACCAAAATCTCTTACACAGATCTATGTTCTGCATCGCTCCGTAACTGCATCACTCGTGTATTTAATAATTGCATAATTAGTAACATCGATGGCCTTTACGATAATCCGCATATATGGAATCAGTATGCCCATATTAAGACAAAATAATTGCAAAGGCCTGGCAAAGACCATCGGATGCACACGATCTGAGGTTGATGAACTACGTCATACGCCCCTGGAATAGTGCATTGTGGGATAGAGGGAAAAAGGTCAATTGCACTTATATAATTGGCGCATATGACAATACGAGAGATGTATATTGCATATTTACAGCAATCTTATTGATTCGCCCCGTGTCAAAACAATATTTTTACTAATGGAGATTTGATTACTTTATATTTTGATATGAGGTACAAGTATTTTTGTCATGAACAATTGTCAAAGAACTCACGATGCTAGCACCACGAAGTACATGTCCTTGTCCTCTGGAACAATGGAGATTTGATGACTTAATTTTGGGATGGAATTGTAATTGTATATCTGAAGATCACCCTTCGGGAACTTAAAAACACGCCCTCACTGCTTGTCGGCGAGATATTCTACAAAGAACCTTGGCAAACGTGGTCGAGGGAATGTCACGTCGCGTACATGACCTTGAGCTTGTATGGGGTGGACACGCCAAATATTGAGTTGTGTTTTCTCAAGCAAGAGACTTATCTGAACATGTCACAGTGAGAGTTTTAATTTTTGTTTAAACAATAAAATTTGCTAGTGTCTTCAATCTCATTTTGTGATACAAAGAGACTGCCAAAAAGTATTGTGATTGCGTTATCCTTCCATTGTAATGCGTTTCTTCAGGTAATTCTTTGTTTAAATGACAGACCGTGTGATGTAAACACCAAAGGACTTTGTATATTTCAATTAAATTCAGCTGCGCACTACTCCAGAACAATAAACCTGTTTCTAATATGATTGAAAACTGCATTTGATACAAAAATAAAAAAATATTCCAAACTTTTGTCCATGACTGTATAAAGTTTACTTTGACTGTGAAATATCAAAAATATCAATTTTTAATCATTTGCCATAAAATGTGTATTATATCGCTAATTTCATAAAATCTAAATTATTTGATATCAGAAGGACATACTTTGTATTCAGAATGCAATTCGATATGTCTGATGTGCTTTCATGACCAACAAAAAATACTGCCCAAACGCTCATATCAGAGCCCGTAAGTTGAACATTATTCTAAAAATTCATGTTTGAAATTAAGTTTAATTTGCAATGTATTTGCATCGACAGAAATGCTCTTTGTAAAAGATGACTCCTGGACCAGTTAAAGATAATTTTAACGAATTTCATGATTTAAATTCAATCGTACTGTCGTTGTTTTATAGCTCCATCTAAAATATTCATTGGTTTTATAGATTCGTTAAATTGTAGCAATTTTACACTACATTCACACTATGGACCACAGTGGCCTCATCTCAATGGCATATTTCAATAACCTCAATTAAACAATCATAGGGTTAAATCTGACCTCAAGTTGCAGAGTATGAATTTTAGTACCCATATTTTCAAAGGTCGTTCAATGAATGTACAAATGTATTGGCGTTAAAGAACTGTGCCTTGATAGATGAGCATGTTGTGGATCCTAGTGTCAACTAGCGGTAATCCTGAACGGAAATGGATACTAATCGTAAACATAGGCTACACTAGAACTTCTAGTAGAAGTAACCTTTTTCTAGTAAAAAATAGAATTAAACATGGTAAGACGGGTTTTTTTGTTTAATTATCATTCAAGGAATTTTCAAACTAGTCTTATACAGTATAAAAGGCGTGGATGTTAGAGGACTAGTACTCGAAATTTAAAACCTTGTTTTGTTGACATGTCTGTATAAGTGTTTAATACCAATAATAAGTCGTTAATATATAGTACAGACGTGAATGATTTTGTTTAATGTGGCTTTCGTACCAAAGCTGGTGGCTTTACCAGCCAATAGAGGCTATATCTCAGTTTCTAAGAGCAAATGTTCGTTAAGGTATAGCTGCCTTTTGTCTGTGTCTTGTAAATCTTTGCTCTATCTTTGATTTATTTTGGTAAGATAATATCATATTGATCTAATTTATATTTGGTGCATTGCAACCCACAATAACAATGAATGGTTCAAGTGCACAATGCAAGTAAGATTATATTTGCACAGGTTCCCGAAATTTACAGAATACATCGTATAGCAGTAAGCGCAAAAGAGTAGTTTGCAGTTCTAATTTTAATGAACATAATTTCAAGAATTACGAAAATATTTGACAGACTTTCAAACTCTTAATTTTGTTCCCTATACTTTCTTTCTTTTCCTCAACACACAGCAGCCATGATACATGTGATACTTGGACTTAACTACCCTGTTAGAGGCACTTATTTCGCCGCAAAAGTAATGATGTGACAGGATTAATTACCACTGATAGCAATGGGTTTACACTTGAATGTATTGCCCTTCACTATTGTTACACCGTGTATCTTCATTGCGTATAATTACCAAGAACATGGATAAAAACCTGGATCGCAATTCTATCAAATTCATTATGCTGATAACTCCCACATGTAAGATTAATGTCTTTGAAAAGAGCGGTATGGTAGTTAATCTATCATTGTACACATACACAGGTGCACGCCCACATGTGATTAGTGCGTCCTGCTTGTAATGCCGGGCAGGATTAATTATCATTGCTATGGTAATTAATCCTGTTACATCACTATTTCTACGAATACTCTTCTATCTATTCGTATTTGATATTTCCTATTTGAAGAAGAAGAGACGGATTGAATGTTATTATGCAATGTGACGTCCTGAATGTAACTGAGAGCAAGGTACGCGGCAATAGTTTGAATTCAATATGCTCTGCCTTTTCATCCAATTTACCTATGATATAGCTATTTACATAGTTTGATATGCGAATATGTTATTTATTAGGCTGTAAGAGCTACGTCCAAAATCGTGTTTAACCGATGAACATCCATTTAATCCACTGAATGATAATGGTTATTATGCATAAAAATTATGCAACAAGTTGTTGGGATCTTTGCTATTCCACAAATTCCTGAAGTATCAGGAAGAGACATTCTAATCATCGAGCTAACCAATCCTTTTGAGACCAGCGAAATTGTCTGTGGATGGAGATAAGGGAGAAATTCCAGGAGGTTGTTGACTATCTAAATGAGTAAACTCGTCCAAGGTAAAATTCAAGTACTAAGTAGGTAAACTGATAAGACAATTGTACAACCTCCGAGATAAATACTTTGCATGTCTCACAATGTTAAATGTATAAAAAAGTCAAATACATTTAGAAAACTATATACGGTATATAATAACGTTGAGTCCGTACAATAAATAAGAAAGTAACTATCCCTGGTTAAGTAGAGTATTGGTCGATATTCGGCGACAGCGCTTGAAGTGGTAAAAATACATTGATCATATAGTTGAGAAAAGAAGATTATTTTTCCGCAGAAGTAGAAATGCGCATTGATTGCGATTTCATAAGGGGGTACTACACCCATGTTTGCATTGTTCGCTTACATGCTTTTAAAGGTAGAAGCCAAAAAGTGGTACATCAGTGATGTACCACTTTTTAGCTTCTACCTGCCACCAATAGAACGAGAAGATTTACCCCTTCATTTTGGATACCACTTTGTCCAATTTTGTGCAAAAATGAAAAAAAAAACCGCGAACTTCAACGTAAACGCCACTTTAATCAGTTCAAAATTATTCCGCTGCCGTTCAAAACCACTCTACTAACAATGACTGTATTTGGAATTGAGTCAACTGATGATGGAGATTTGTTAATTTGTAAAACATTATGGTATAACACTAGGTCACAATAGCAAATTGTTAGAATATTTTAGGATTAATTATCTGAAACGCAAGGCGTCAAATTGGGACAAAAATGGTCATAAATAGGCTACAAATCGTAAATGTGTACTACTGTCACCCATAATTAGGGAGAACAATTTGACTATGTTATCGAATGGCTATCCAACAAAATAAGATATATATATAAACACACAAAAGCAAACTTTAATATTTTTTCACAAAAAAATACATTTACAGAATATATTTAGAATACAAGATTATTGAAACGTGGATCCGGATTATTTAAACTCCTAGAGTGATATAATGCTTCTGATATAACCATATAAGGTAGAACTCGACAATTATTCTCGTATTCGCATGACTACTATTTTCAGTGCTGCTGTCCTGCTCTACTCTGTGCCTTTTGCTCATATATACTACATACTCATTACCTCTTCTGTCTCCCAAGACCATTGACCTTGAACCATCTTATCTAGAAATGGACTGCCGTTTCATAATAAATTCACATACCTTTGGGTGAACTTCTGCAGGATTTGTACTTGTTTGCACCTTCTTTCCAACATCAAGTTTATCATTACCTGTAACATTTCGTGTGTACTGTACCTTTCTCTTGACTTTGGATCTAGTGTCACTTTGTTCACTTACTGCTGACCTATGAGTACCCACCTTACTTTCACCTTCAGACTTACCCCAATTAGGATCTGGATCTGTATCTTCTCTAGCACCTGGAATATTACTACCAACTCACAAATAGGATCCTCACAGTAGAATGCTCTTACAGCTCCCACGTAATATGGAGTGTCTATACATACAGATTAGCAGCTGGGTAGTATTTGACTGTACCATCAATTAAATGGTTCAATGGTTCCAGTCTTCTGATAAGATTGCACATACTTTGACTTTACCATCACACAATTGCATCCACTATCACGCATAACTTGAACTCTATGTTTACCAACCTTACCTTTACCGACATTCCAAGACTATCTAAATTGTAACAAGCTGATGACACAACAGGAAGTTGGGGACCACAATTCAACGTAATCATACCTCCGGCAATATCATTCAGAGTATTCAAATCGCAGTGACTTTGTTGCCGAGATGCAAGATGCTGTTTAACTGATTGAAGTTCAGAAGACATTCCTTCCATCATCTGTGACATAGCTGCTTTGTTTTTGTCTACAGTTATTTGCATAATGACCAAGTTTCCCACAAACGAAACAGACACCAGAACGCTTATTAATTGTACTTTGACCTGACTGGGAGAACTTACCATTGTTGGACCCTTTGCTCTTTTCACTATTCTTATCTGTGTGAGAGTTACTACTTGTATTCGGCTTACCGGACTCGACATTCTTATTCTTAGAATTACCTGGATTCCAACCACCACGCGCCTCTATATACTGATTGGCATATTTGGCCATTTCATCCAAAGTTTTCGGTTTTCTCTCTTTCAAGAAAGTTGACAGATCTTTGGTACAACGTACAACAATTTAAAAACTGTTCTCTTAACATCATATCCTGCAATTGTTCAAAATTCTCTATCTTATCAAGTTCCATCCAGCGTCCTAAATAGTTCTGTAGTCGAACAGCAAATCTATCGCCCATTTCATCTTCCAAAGGCCTTACCTCACGGAACTTTTTCTTAAATCCGTATTCAGTCAATTTATATGCTCTTAAGATGGCCGTTTTAACGTTGTCGTAATCCAGTGCATCTTCTTGTGATAATGAAGAGTATTCAAACAATCCCTTACCTTGTAACAATGCGGAAAAACTTGTTGCCCATTGGGTAGCCTTGTTCCAGCTTTGAGATGTTGCATATAATTCAAACCTATGCAAATACGCATCAATATCATCTTTATCCTGATTGAACGGGTTTAACTTTGGGGTCCTGGCTTTACTACCTTGCGTATTATCACCACTATGACCATTCCCCGACTCATTCTTAACCTTCTCTATTTCAAGCTGTAATTAAAGTTGTTTAGACCTTTCTATTTCGAATGTCACTTTAGCATCATTTTCCTGAGATTTTGCATGTGCTTCAGCTACCTTAGCCTGCGCTTGCGCCTGTGCTTCCTCAGCTTTCGCCTTCGCTTCCTCAATTTTTGCCTGCGCTTCTTCAGCTTTTGCCTTAGCTTCTAGCTCTCTTTCTTTAGCTCGCTCATCGCGTTCAGTATCGCGTTGCTGCTTTAAACGCTCCCTTTCATGACTAACAAATTCTTTAAGTTCAGTGCCTTGCAAACCCAACTCCTTGCCCGCGAATATAAGCTTTTCAACCTCCAATTGACTAGCGGCCATGATTGATGAACAGTGATACAACAGTAACCAAAACTCTGAACCCTCAGCTATGGATTTACTGCAAATTTACACGCAGTGATCAATTACACACTCTGTTTCAAGAAACTAAAGCAAACAATTGGGACTCAAATGACACAAAAATGAATAACTCTGGCAACACAGTAATGGTGACAGCTTTAAACTACAGTAGCTTACCAGACACCACTACGTTAGAGTAGTGCCTACATCTGACTTGGACAGAATCCGAGAGAAACAGGAATGTGGGGACACTCTCGACCAGCTCACCTGCCACAGCACAGTAGTGTCGCCTGTGAATGCAAAGTAATACAATAGTAAGAATATGTACACAATATAGTTTAGCTTAACTACCAAAATTAATTTGGAAATTGTTGGATAGAATTCCCGGACAAGCCCCCATTAATTGTCGCCCAAAATTTGAGAGAACAATTTGACTATGTTATCTAATGGCTATCCAACAAAATAAGATGCAAAAACAAAGATATATATATAAACACACATAAGCAAACTTTAATACTTTTTAAAGTCTTTCTTCACAACAAATACATAAACAAGGATATATTTAGAATACAAGATTATTGAAACGTGGATCCGGATTATTTAAACTCCTAGATTGATATGTTTTTCATAACCATATAAAGTAGAACTCAACCATTATTCTCAGTATGTTTTAAAACATCCAAAAGTGACATACCTGATATTGATGAACTATATAATTTATACTTTTACCATTATATGAATATCAGATCATTAAAAAGAATCCATTGAGTTTTAAAGTTCATATAGTAAAAGTTGATTTTTCCATTGCTGTTTTACGGATGAAGTTATACACTCTGGTCTTCAGTTGTATACGCTTCATATATGCAGACGATCTTGGCATCAGTGCACAACACACCGACTTCACTGTTGTGGAACGGTTCCACAGACTATGGAACACCTGTTGGTCTGTCCACAGATGGGGCAACATTGCACACATGAGGACCTAGCTGAATTCAACGATTCTGCTCGTCACTGCGTCAGCTATTGGCTCGGGCGCATTTGACCCTGCGCTTGGACACGCTAAGAAGAAGAAGTTGTATACGGTGAAATCCAACGAAAAATCCAAACCAAAGAAAAAGGTGGCACTGTATTGGGGACAAATAGAAATAGAAAAACAACCTAACAATATTTGTCCACAGTCCACAAGCACACAATGCAAAACAAAGTTATTAAAATTAATAAGATGTGATTTTAATAGCATGAAGACGCCTTTTATTTCGATGCCATAAAATTTCACATATCCAAATATCCCTAAATCTAAAAATGCAAAACTATAATTCAAAGACCATATAGAAAACACCCATAATTATAGGCCTTTAACCTTGATAAACAACGCACAATCCATTCATGACAAATGCACCGAATGTTTTCTTGAAGAAAATATGACAGTGATTTCTTTTCTAAATGACAAATCACACAATCAAATATTTTGACCTACTCTAAACATAGTCCGAATAATCAGACCCAGAACAAAATATTAATTTCTGACATAATCGTGTACTGGGTCTGAACTGTTTCCATATGAAATCTTGATGGCAAATTTGACAATAGAAGCACATGGTTCTACGTGACAGCTTTTTAATCCCTATTCAGGTTACGTGAATCACGCTATTGTGGACCATCCTTCTGATACTTGAGTGTTTGGACAAGCGGGACGGTTTTTTGTCTACCTCTCTGTTTGTAAACAAACCAGGAGGTCGAAATCGTCCTCCTCGCCGAATACGAAAGTCAGCGTAATAGTACGGCACTACTCTAAACACAAATATAAACTGCTCAAATAAAGAAAGTCCGCAGTCATGTAACCCGCACTACACCAAAATCTGATCTTGTTATGACAATTTGATTGATACGGGCGTGTGCAGAAGTTTGTTAGCTCCAATTTGATACCAAATTTGCTACCAAACACTCAAAGGTGACAAAGATTGATACCAGTTTATGGCATTTGGTGCATTTTCAAAAGTTGCAAATCAAAACGAAGCACGCGGTCGAAATTGCATAGCGTGGCAATAATGGTCAAGCTTGCTTGCCCACGATGGGCCCCTGTCGACTATCCCAAGTGCGCGCTTTATTCAATTGTTAATTTAAAACGCATGGATTGCTACAGTGCTTTACTGATGAATACTAGGGCACGATGCGATCGATATGACCCAGCGGTTGTTTCGGGCTATGTCAATGGTCGCGCTCTGCCATTCACCTCTACATGTCTGCGTGGTCCGTTTTAATTTGCAACTTTTGAAAATGCACCAAATTTCATAAACTGGTATCAATCTCTGTGAATTTAGAGTTTTCGGTATCAAATTTGGTATCAAATTGCAGCTAACAAGATTCTGCACACGACCTTTCAATCAAATTGTCATAACAAGATCAGGTTTTGGTGTAGGATGGGTTACATGACTGCGGACTTTCTTTATTTGATGTGTTTATATACATTACATTTACCACCTAAATAAAACTAGCACAAATTTGTATGATAATGCCAAAATGCCCTATAATAAACTTAATGAAATTCCAAACATGATTTTTTAGAAACAAGCATTTGAAAGTATCCAAAATTTACAGAAAAAATAAATTAATGTACTTACAATGTGTTGCAAAAACTACATCTCAAGTCACTGGCGATTATCGAGGAATCCCTCCCCGGCAAACCAAAATAACTGATGTCCAGTCCTACGCGACACGGACGCCACAGTACCAATTGCCAGAGTTATACTTTTAAAATCTGGCCCACTAGAAGACATCAACCGAAGTCGAAGTGAAGCTAAATGGCCTATAGACCAACAGGTCTATTTCACAATAAAATTTTGAAGGAAATGCATGTGAAATCTTGAGGCAGTTCTGCAATGACTCAACATCATGATGATAAGGGACGGAGTGACTTCTAACTGAGATACACCCCACTCCCTCAGATCCCGCACAAACACAAACAAAGCATTGACTACCATTGTATCCCCGGATTGTATCACTGAACACTCATCAATTCACTACAACTCAAACTCAGGTGCACAGCGCAAAAGAAAAGTTATGAAAAGATCCTAACAAAAAAGAATTGACCACCCAAAAACTTTTCAATCAATAGAGGCCCTGCATGAAATTATCGATTGGCTCCAAACAAAGGATTTGAGCCGGTGTCCTTCACCGTAGTTATGGCGGAGTGCAGTCCATTCAAACAAATGTTGTCATCAACCTATTTGATCGTAGTGCAGGGTTATGTGTGTGAGACGGGATGATACGTCACATGCAAGGCCTCTATGGTCTTAGTCAACCATTAATGCCTAAACAGGGTGAATGGCCAAACAGGGCAGTGACTACACAAGACCTGATACGACCTATTATAACCTTTAGGCTACAAGAAATGCTTTTAAAAAGACGTGATGACGCGCAATTATATCAAACTCAAATGAAAATACTAAATTAATTACTAGCCTACAATTCTAATGTGACAACTACGCCATTGCAAAAGTGCACCCTTAAATAAAGTTCATAAATTATCGCACCATGTTGTAAAACTATTATCATTATCATTGTATTATAATATAGTTACCGATACATAGGTCTGTCGGTCAGGTTCAATTAATTTGGTGTATGAAATCTCAGTTCACGTAATTATTATTTCAAATAAGATTTAAAATTCCACAGCGGTTCATATGGAATGATCGCGACATCCAGTTTTTTCAATACTTCAAAGACGTTTCAAGTTCTACACCAGTTTTTACTTGCCTGGCCAACAGATGTATTATTTTGATACCCTCCATGGTTTGATCTGGCATCAGCTAGAAAGGAAACCTGCGTGTGCATTTTAACTCGACCAAAGTCGAATTGATTATGGTAAGTATGATCCAATTGAACCTAAACCTAAATACAACTGTGTATTCACTTCTGTATAAAAATACAAGTATTGTCCAAAACGCGAATATCTTTAGGGCTGTCATTTTCTTTGCAAGGAGAGGGGTCCCAAATTATATCAGTGAGTGGAGTCCATTTTTTGTAACTTTTATCTGAAGATGAAAATATTTATGAGCCCCTTTGTGCACATCAACCAAATGCAAAATAAAGCGCGTTATAGGATGGAGCTCCTGAAAGGTTTTTAAATCTCCGGCAATCACAACATTATTCCTTATATGTTAGAAAAATAATTATCAAGCACGAATCACATGGTTTTATTTAAAACAAACTCATAGTGACCATAAAAACGAATAAAAACATCCGTTTCTCAACACGCGATATTCAAAATTCCCGGGCGCCGAGTGCAATGACGTCCCAGTAATACAATGAAGGCTGACGACAATTGAACACAAATAACCATTACGTCATTGCACTTAGACAATTTCGGCACGGGAATTTTGAATATCGCGTGTTGAGAGCCGATTGTTTTTATTCGTTTTTATGGTCAATATGAGTTTGTTTTAAATAAAACAATGTGATTCGTGCTTGATAATTATTTTTTTAACATATAAGGCATAATGTTATGATTGCCGGAGTCCCCCTTTAAGAAAAAGACAGCTTTCAGAATCGAGGATCTATGTACTAATCACGCTGATACAAAATTGCCACGGTATTAAACCAGTGCAGTGAAAATGTACAGGGTGCGCGGGGTGTTTGTGTGTATGGGATGGGTGCTGGGTGTGGTTGAGAAGGTTCCTCACCCAGAAATATATAGTCTCCAATTATGTTCTCTGTCAAGCACTATTGAAGAATCCTGTCCTCAAAAATAATGGTTGAAAACACATTTTAAAATGTCGCCATAATTGTTTGACACTTTTATGGGACACACTGTGTACAATCAAATGAATTGAATTTATTTCAATTTTAAGCAAAGGAGTGCACTTTTACAGTGGGGTAGCCAAGGAGGAGTCCTACTCTCCTTTGTGGATGCTGGCCGCCCTGATATTTAAGATTGGTAGGCCTTTTATGTACTTTGTAGCCTATTTATGAACAATTTCATCCAAAATTTGCGGTCTTATGAGATATCCCTTGCTACAGTGTGTTCTTCATTCCCCTGATGATAATCTTGAGAAGCACTTTACCTGTGTGGCAATTCAGTTTGATGGTCCGGTGATTGATGCACTCTCTGCAATTTTCCTTATTCGAAAGTGCAATAAATACTACTCTGCACCAGTCTCTTGTCCATTCTTTTTTTGTCTCAGATGGGACAACACAAACGTCACATTGGGTCTATCCTTTCTTTTCCAGTGGTCTTCCACTGAAGCTACATTATCAATGCCAGGTGACTTATTTTATTTGCTCTATAACAAGTTCGACTTCTGGTCTCAGTAGAGGAGGCCCTTCGTCACACTGGACATACACCTTGTCATCTTGTACCTCATACAGCGGGGAATTATACTGAACCTCACGATGTCTTCACTTTCGGTAAGCATGGTAAGAGTGATATCATTCTCATCATTTATAACATCCATCCTGTTGGTACATTTCTGTTTAATAGTTATTTGGCAATACCAAGAGCTATTTTAGAGTTACCCTTAGGCTAATGGAACTCGATTGTTAGTTTCCTATTGACCTCCCGCATCATCTTTTCAATTTGACCAAAACTTTCATTATTTTTATTAAAAAGTCAATTATCTGAAAATTGAGATGGAACTAATCAAAATTGAAACTCTCAAAATGTCTGACATACCCTGCTGATCATAATCAGCAGTTTTTCTTAGTTGTGTGGGTAGAGGATGTGGTAAATAATGGAAATTTACGGATTACCTCATCGTGTTTCTGGTGATTACAAAAATTGCAAATTTCTTTTCATTTTAATTTAAAAAAATTAAATCTTTTCTCAATCTGTTGCAAAATGTCTGTAATGATGATCTAAGCATTAATACTTGTTTTGAAATGGTCTTTTATCAACAATATATAGGGGGCCTACTTTGGTTGTGGTGGGGTACCTAAATTTGGAGAAAGCTGTCCATAAAATCATTGATTTTGTTGACATAATGGATAATGAAAAGAGACCGAATAATGAATAATGAAATAGCGACCTCGTCCTTTTTTTCAAACATCCAATCGGAAACTAATAATCGAGTTCCATTGGCCTTACATCTTTCCATTTCCTCACACTTCTTTTGGATTTAGTTTTTCTTATCCTCCTTAACACTTTTGGAGACCTCTATGTTTAATCGTGCTCATTCTACCTTTCCTCCATCTGCCATTGCTCTCTTCCTTTCATCAGCTACGTTTAAGGTCTGGTTAGAGATCCAGTTTCCGTTTCTTCTTTATCGGGATGTATTTCTTTACAGTGATCGGGACTACCTCTTTCAATACTTCCCATTATTCATTAGGGTCTGCTCCTGTGCACTAGTTTTCAGTAACTTGCCAAACTTGTTCTTCACCTCTACGTAGTTGATGCAGTCTCACTTTCACTTTGACTACAACTGATACAAATAGCTAATGGTCACTACCACAGTCAACGCCCGGTTGTGTCTTGAAGCTTCTTGACATTTTGGAGCGATGTCTCCACCTCTTCCTGACCATTATGTAATCAATCTGGTTTCTTGCTCTCTCAAACATAGTACTTACATTGGAATGAATATATCCAAGAACATATTAAACAGGAAAATGTGATACATCTTGTGCCTTGTAGCTGAAAATAATACAAACTCAGAAATGACAATGACCGATTAGTAAGAAAGATATAACTGTCATGTTATATCGGTATTCTAATCTAAGCAATCTAAATGTAAAAACCTTGGATACTGAAACTATGCTGTTCATTGAGACAGAGTGATTGAGACGCAGACAGTAAAACATACAAACATTCAAAAGATGTGGTAGGCCTATGTTGAAGGCATAAAGTGCACATATCGAATAGGGTAGGATATTATATGTCGATGGTTTGGATTCTCCCACGATATTAATAATCGTTTTGTAAATATTGCAAATCGGTCTTAAATCTCAGTGTACTAGGGTATTCAATGCTATTGGCCTCCGATATGTGCATGACTCGGATGCAGCAAGCAGTTGTGGCGCCAGAGGGCATGGGGCAGTTAACCTCCAAAACACTTTGGCTTCCCCCGGTTGCCCCTGCCCCTGTAGCGAAGCAAGAGGGGTGGACAGAGTGCCCTCTGAAAAAAAAAATGATCAGTACAGGTGAGCTTTTAGGTTACTCTTGAAACTATCTACAGTAGGGGATACTCTTATGTTTCGAGGGATGTTGTTCCACAACTTGGGACCATGTACATTGAAACATCTATCACCAATTAATGTGCTACTAATGAGGACAACTAAGCGTAATCCCCCTCTAGTTGGGATATATGTCTTCAAGCAATCAGACAGGTAGATTGGTGATAGATCACTCAGTGACTTTTAGATGTAAAGAGGATTTTGAACATGATACGTTTTTCGATGGGAAGCCAATAGAACGAGTCAAGAAGCTCGGACTCGTTATAGTTATTTATTTATTAGGCCTACTCGTTTGTTGACTCGCTATCGTCAACTCCCTCTCATTAGAAGAGCCAATGTTTGCTCCTTTTCAAATAATCTCGAAGAACCAAAATAAATCATTTCCTCACTGAATTATTCATTATTCTATTTGTTTAAAATTGAAATAAATTCATTTCATTTGATTTTGTACAGTGTGTCCCATAAAGCTGTCAAACGAATAATTAGCGCTTTTCTTTTTGCTATAATTTGCAAGACACCGGAGTTCTTTTCATAAAACAGTTTGAAGATATGACTTCGAATGTAAATGGCTGCAGGACCAATTTTGATCTTTCCTACGGGTGTGAGCTACATGCATCCATCCGTCACTATTATTTTATTACTTTTTTGTGTGTAAAAAGTAATATAAATTATGCATTGTATAGAGACATTTGTCAGAATTTCACAATTACTGTCACATTGTAATAAGTATGTTAGTTAGGTTATGGGCCGAAATAGAGAACTTAGAGAACTTGTATATTTTTACATGTCATTGTGACATTCTCAGAATATTTCCTTTAAGAAGAAGCATGTGTCACTTTGTACGAAAAAGATTTGATTTCTGAGAAAAATTAGACAAATTGAACCTTCATATTCATTGCGTGCGACTTGAAGTCAACAGAAAATTGCAAATATCCTGTAATCATTTTTACGTCTGAGATCATATCTTCAAAACAGTTTAATCAAATGAGCTCTGGTTTTCTGCAAATTATAGCTAAACGATATGATTTTCACATTTTAAAATATCACACCACATTCGTTGGAACCGCGTTTTATGGGACACCCGATGCAGCAGTTTGAAGAGAATTTATATTTGATCGTTTCGATCTCATTTACCATCCATCATCTTCAGACAGATTAGGAGGGAATAATTGCAGAGGAACTTAATGTAGTTCCTTGAAGTTGTAAAGTTATCATCATCACATTGCACCCCAATATATGTAGCAGGATACTGAAGTATGATTCAATAGGTCATACTGCACCAAAGCTGAGTAATTGGGCAATTCAGTGCATCTGTGGAGACCTATTTTGGGAATATGTGAATAGAGAAACAACCACGCCATCGCCACAGCGTGCAGATTTCAACATGTCACTGTACTTGACATTATTAGAGAGCAGTTGCTTGTATGACGACTTGAAAACATCCGAATAAAATTCTTCTGGAAATCGGATAAGTATACCTTGGAATTAATATTACTTAACGACAATAATCATATGCCTGCAAATCAAATTAAATGGATCTGTTATCGTTGCGTGTTTGAGCAGAATCATCGGCCCGAACTTTCGATATCCTTCTGGATAATGTTTTTAATAAATTAATAGGTTAAACTAAATGTATCACAAACATTGATTGGTAATGAAAACATAAAACCTGAAAGTAAGAAGGTCATTGAACAATGTTGAAATTAAGCAACTATTAAAAAGCATCGCGCCATTAAAAAATAAAGTCATTTCCCCTTAATGCTATGACTGCCGTTTAGGCTTAAGAATTATTTTGGATTGACGTTCGCTTTTACCTGCCAATAGACCCACTCCTGAAGCTAGTAAACCTCATGCATTTCTCAAGTATTAGAAAAGGTGCTCTTACACCAACGTGATTTTATTTTTGCAAGGTGATGTTACCTAAGAAAAAAACGACACACAGTATGTTGCAATTCACCATGTTCACGTTAGGTAATACAACGAAATGCGCAGTACAGAATTAACAGCAGTTGCACCAGGGATGTGTGCATTGAGCAATGTCGGTGACTGAAAATCACAGAATACAAACTGAGGGCGTTTGGTATTGCATTTGCACATGGTCCTTTTTTGACCTTTTTTGAATGTAGATAATTCTTGAAGGGTCTTCCTAGAATGTCATTTGTTGAAACACTTCCTGGAAATAAAATGATGTGACAAGTGACTTTCAGCCAATATAGGTGTGATTCTTCTCAGACTACAGGCTGCTTAAAATAAGTCCTCAACATTTTATCAGACAAATGGTTGTAATAACTCATTTAACCATGCAATTGCCAAGATGTGCTTTCAGCGTTACGCCTGTCACCAACTGTCATAATTTCACAACCATATACCTCCAATAAACGTCACTTTCTGGAAAGCTGGACAGAGCAAGGTCATTTGATATAACCATGGCAACTGATTCCCCAACTGTGTCATATAATTGGAAGTGGCTGTATGACAAACTGGGGTGAACTCAAGCTGTCAAGAAGAAGTGGTGAAAACATTAAGCGACCCGGAAGCGACCTGTAGGGTGCACACCAGTAAATAGCCCCCATTGACTTTGTGTACGAACAGGGTCCGGGAAAACATCATTTTCTTGACTCCAGAGCGACGCAGTTCTTCAAAACTTACCATTTCTGCAAGTCGAAGGTCAGATGAAGACATCCATTGTAGAAATTATATTCGGAGTCCAGCATTTTTTCGCAGAAAAATGCCGACTAGATCACCCTATAGCCCACACAGCTTACGCCATCTAACGAATAGCTTGGTGTTTCTGAAATGTAACACATTTTGAAAGTTTAGCCAAATTGTCATAAAAAGTCAGATCCTGCTCATTTTCACAGACAATCTATTTCCCAGGCCTAAATGAGGATTAAATATGAATCAGGGCCTAATAGTTGGGTTTTAAGCCTTTTCTAATGTATTAAATTAAGTCGTGTTGCACGTTTCCTCGTTTGAAACACTGAGTTTTTCCTCCCAGGGTGTAGGAGACTTACTGGTGTGCACTCTAAAGCCTAATGCGTTGATTGTCCTATACTGTGTGACAGCTGCGGAAGTACCTACAATGCCCAGAATAGATGAGTCACCATATGGTAGCCAAATGCGCTGATTGTCCTATATAAGTGTGGATTTAGTACCTTTAATTTGACATTCTAATAGATGAGGGACCATGTGGTATTTTAAAATAATGTAATTTGACTGATACTACATCAGCATTTCACTGGTCATAGCTCAATCATTTGATACCTTTTGATGGAGAGTAAGAATATCTGAGACTAAGCGTGGGAGTATTATTAAGAACTAATTTATTGCTAAACGTAATGAAACATTAACTGGTGGGGGAACATTAATTGATCTCTCCAAGTATTGGATTGCAGTGTAGAGTTACAAACTTTCGTGCCTTTTATTGGGAGATTCACTCCCACATCCGTGATGCATTGCAATACACATCCCGTGTCACGTAAATTTATCTATTTTGCTTTAGGACATTGTGCAAGCTATGTAATGTCACAAAAGTAACCCCCTTTACAATTAAATGATGCTAGTCGCTTGCATGTTGCTGAAAACCATCAACTTGAAGAAAGTGCAAATGATTACTTATTTGGGATTTTATTGGTTTGAATAAAAATCATATTTCACTTTTCACTGGTGCAAGATAACATTTTATGCAATAGAGGTTTAAGTTGTTAAAGTAGTTGTAAAAATAAAATCACGATACCTGCTAAGAAGATATCCATTTCATTCTTCCATAAAGTGAAGAAGAATGAGCCACTTACACTTGCTAGTTGATCTAATGATTGAGCCATTTTGTCAATTCAGATAAGAAAATTTTAATATTTATAACTTGCTAGACTTGAGTCCAGTCCTCGTTTACGGAGTTTAGGGTTAGGGTTTAGGGTTCGGGTAGTGCAGTCTTGTAATAAGACTAGTAGAGTTGCACCCTATTCGGCAATCGCTCCCAATCAACATAGCAACACTTACTGTGCTTGCGACTGACGCTCTTATTACACTTGAGATACCAACAACGACGGGAGGTCAATAAGTTCGCAGAACAAGTTACTTGAAAGAGTACTAGCAATCTCACTCTGTAACACTTTAACATGGTCACTGCATACTTAAATGCTCCCATCTCAATTTTTCTTGAAACCTTCTATCTCAACAAAATGGAAGTCTTCCGATTACTCCATGAGCCACTCTTCAGTGACGGCTACCAGCATTGATCCCCAGCAAACCTGATATTATAAAGGTAGAACTTAAAATTCTGAAATAGGTTTCGCTAACTGGACCATGCTGGATCCCAATCTGGTTGCGTTAGTTATCTGATCCCTCTGTCGTGAATGGCAGCTTGACAAACTGAGAATAGTGTACAGCACTCAATCCGAGAACAATCCCATTCCTACCACCAATTTTCTTCACTTGATGGCTTGCTATCAAAATTGTATGATATGTTCCTATGATTGTACTTTAATATGACAAATGATCTGTCATCAAGACTCTCCCTGAATCCCAGAAAATAGCGATGAAAACCTTGACCTTTAGTGACCGAGTGATGATCTTCTTCATTATTAGTAATGACATGAAGCCTTAAAAACATATTCTAGGAATTTGTAAGCGTGCTAATCAGAGGAATGGAATGATCAAAAGATGCTTTTGTAATTTCACCGAGGAAGTCCTCACATTATACACGTCTATTATTAGACCCATCTTGGAATACGCCTCGGTCGTATGGAATCCGAGAACTAAACGAGATATTGATAGACTACAAAAGGTACAGAAGAGGTGTCTGCGACTCTGTCCACTGGAAATTCATCTCCCTACATTAGAACTAAGAAGACAGGAAAGTGACTTAATTGAGATCTTCAAATACATGACAGGAAGGTACAAGACACCTGCTGATACGTTCTTTCAACTCCCCCATAGAGAGTGCTTGAGAGGTCACTCTCACAAAATTTTCAAGCAGGAGGCAAGGACGGAAGTCTCTAAGCAGTTTTTTGGAAATAAAGTTGAGGGCTCTTCCGTCTGGAACTAGGAGTCTACCTACCAAGTAACCAAGCAAGTAAGTAGGTAGGTCATGTTGAAGTTGCGATTATATGTTCAAATAAGTTTCAAGATGTATACCAACAAGTCAGCCAGCCAAGCGGTCTAAATGAGGGGGAATTATTTGTCAAACTATCAAATAGTGGCGCTTCGTTGAAGACATTTGCCCCTGATTTGTCCAAGGACCAAAATGTAAAAGAAATTCTGATGTAATCATAGGGGGATTATTTGTCAAAATACACGAAAAATACCAAATTGATGGCGCTATACCCTTCGAAGCAGCTCGGGGCTGTGTCATGGTATGAGCGGGTATTGTATAGGTAAGCCTTCAACAGGCTCCGAAACACTAAATGATAAACAATTCAATACATCTATACAGATACTCAGTTCATAAACAGTGTGTTTAATCTTTTGTAGGAGCAATGTGTTGCTGCTGGGCCAACCACCTAGCCTGCACCAGAGGACCAGGACTTTTTTACTTGCACCTGTATATATTTGCACCAATATAAGGTTGCGTCACAAACTAGTTCCGCGCATGTGCGCTTCCGCAATGCGAATTATCTTCATCCAGATGAAGCAGCACTTTACCGGAAGAAGAAGATGTAATCATTTGCATGCAGCTTTAATTTGCCGATATCTTATATGCACCTTTGCGTCACTTAAGTTGCAGAATTTACAGAAATCTTTTGAGAATATTTAACAATATCTGCCACTCTGTGACATTTTATGAAATTGTAGGTGCCTGTGTGCATTTTATGTAATTTCGCAGAGTTCGTATACGATTTTGTATTCTGATTAAACATTTTAAACATAATACCGTTTAACTTGATATCAGTAAATAAGCTGTGTACTTTCATCGAGCTGCAGCTAGGTAAAAACCCCGTCAATCTCATGTATTGACGTTTTAAATAAAAACCTAACCTTCTAGATGAATCCATTTAACAAAGATTGTAATTATATGACATTGTAGGCACTAGCGTACTTTTTATACAATATTGCAGAGTTCTATTAGTTTTTACATTCTGATTAATACTTTTAAACATAATACCGTTTAAATTAAATGGATTATATTTTGAATGAAACCTACCCTTCTAAATAACTCCAAACAATTTCTTTTCTGATTAACATTAAAACATAATACAATTCGTGAACCAGATGTGTACTTTCATGGAGCTGTAGCTAGGCTCAAAATGACAATAAAAATAAAGTCATATGCATTTTCAAAACCTGTAGCTATTTAGTTATGGCAGAAGAAATTATGAGAATGGTGGTCTAACGAGCCGTTTGGTTAACATGTTTATTATTTGCAATCGTGTGACCAATCGTATAAAATATTCTTAAAGTTGTCCTTACGATGAGATTACGCCAATATCTGAAAAAATGTAAGAAGTTTAATTTTGCTTTCTTAAAGATAATAATAATCTGTTATTAATTTTGAAGTTCAAAAGTCCAAGATTTAAAATATAAGTTGTAGTGTACCCCAGAGATAAATTCTTGTACCCCTATTATTTATTGAAGTCCAGTTGAAGTGTTAATGTGTAAAATGTAGTTCTTCAAGTTACCAGAGGTCGCTAGTTACGTTTCACTGTGAGCCAATTTTGAATATACAACTGCCTATGTATAAAGCAAGTTTAAAAAATAGAACGACTGATAAAGAATAATAAACAGATGCACCGTGGGACTATATTTACACGTAACATGACACTATTGTTCGATAGTATTTTTCGATAGCTACAAAATATAACTAAAATCATGCTAAATCTTATTTACTGTCCCAATTCATTGGTTTGATGATATATACTGCTCCAAGAAAGTATCCTTACACTTGGAAAAATAATCACAATTTCAAAACTGAAACATATTGGGGTAACTTTGTATTTGTAATAGATGCCCTATCTAATCCGGCACATTTTGACACCCCATTGAATCCAATGTGAATTCAAGAAGCAAAGTTACAAGCATTTGATTAGACGAAGGTCCAGTTTTAAAAGTGACACACTGGTCTATTCAAAACTCCACGGACTAGACATCTGGTTTGAGAGTGATAAATGGCTAATTTGTGTGTGCCTTTAATTTAAAACAAAAAGAACAAAAGAAAACTGAAACAAAAGAGCTGGCAAATCTAATGCAAGTTATGAAAAGTACAGAGAAGTAAAAACTGAAAGAAATACTGCTTTAAATAAGGCCCCATTGAAGAAACTAACTGTGTACTCTCTTTGCACGGTCTCTTTGTTGCGCTTGTTGGAATCTTTTTGCACCTTGTATAGGCCAATTTGTCACTTTTAAAACTGGACCTTCGTCTATTCAATTGCTTGTAACTTTACTTTTTGAGGTCACGTTGGATTCAATGTGGTGTCATAATGTGCAGGATTAGATAGTGCATCTATTAAAAAAACAAATTTACCCCAGTGTGGTTCAGTTTTGAAATTGTAATTATTTTTCCAAGTGTAAGGATACTTTCTTGGCGCAGTATACAACCTTTCTTACTTCATTTCACGCGGTGTTTCATAACCAAAATTAGTGGCAATAATACTGATATCCAGAATTTTTGAACACGACTACAGCTCTACCTAGGAATCATTTACTTTCTCACATTCACTTTCAAATAATACCCTAGCATTTCCTTTGATACCCCATTCGGACAGAAATGAAGGTTTTTTACAATTCTTTTATTCTTTCCGGACCACAGCATACATTCATATTACTAAATACTCCATTTCCCCATCTAATTTCAAGCAGCTGCCCGTGACAAAGTGGTTAAAGCGTTCGTTTCCTAATCCATTTCTGATTTTTTTGCTCCGGTTCAAACCCGAGCATAACCTGATATTTTCAATGTTTTATTAACCAATTTATTGCCTTAAGGGGTTTGAGCATTAAGGTAGCGTTCTCCAAAAAGTTTTTCGATAAATTCATTTTAACAAGTTTAACAAACGCAGTTTAACAAATAACGGTTAAAATGAAAGCCATTATTGGGGGCATAATTATCGTATCATTATAATAGGTCTGACACCAATTAAAACATGTGTTGTGATGTCCCAAGTTCATAGTTTTTTACAGATGGCCTCGAATTTTATAATTAGGTTTGTCCGATTGCCTAAAATTAATTATGATATATTCCTGAAAAGCATTTCTGATTGGAATATTTTTATTCGACAATTTTCGATGTCTTATACATACGATAAAGGCCGCATGCGAAAATCCCGCTATTTTTAACAGTATCGGTTTTGTCAACTAAAGAACCATCTACATATGTACCCTATCAAAACCACAGATACCAAAATAAAGGCTGTGCTACTTATAGATTTTAAATGAGAGCCACAAGTGTCAGCATAATCCATGTAAAAATGGACCTTCGTAGGATATCGCGTTATTTTAAGAAGTTCCATTTTTGTCAACGTTTTCAATGTTTGGGCAACAAGAATATTGTTGACATTAATTTACTGAGTCTAAAAAGTGAAAGTTCTTTTGTATCGACAGAAATACTCTTTGTGAAAGATGAATAGTTTTAATGAGTTCAGTTTGTTTTGTCTGTCTGCGTTTGAACTTTTAGGAAGGAAGTGAAACATTATAGAGAAGATCATTATAACCTAAATGTACAACAACCATGCAGACGACCCGATCGACAAGAACGGAATATTGTCTCTGACTTCCAGCTACAATGTTCCCAAAAGATAAACGATGTTTCAGTCCTAGAGGCTCCTATACGAATACATAGTTACATACTACAGCTATATGTGGGTTAAGGCTATACTGTCCAATCATAAGAATCCATTTGGTATGCTACACTGCCATAATCCTATATCCTCCCATAAATCATACACAAAATATAAATATTAAATATTCATAGACCACATTAGTATATGAGATCGTTTTATGTTTCTTTGACATATATAATCTGGTTCATCCATTTAAAAATGTCTGGTGCCATTTACAGAACATCTAAAACATTCATTGGTTCTTATAGATTCGTTGAAGGAAGTCTCCGGCAAATAAAAATATTATGCCTTATATGTAAGAAAAATAATTATCAAGCACGAATCACGTGGTTTTATTTAAAACAAACTCGTAGTGACAATGACCAAATCAAATAAAACCGCGTAATTCAGGCTTGATAATTATTTTTCTAACATATAAGACATAATGTTATACTTGCCGGGTATTCCCTTTAAATTGTAGCAGTTTGACATTTCATTCAAGTAGCGGTAATCCATAACGGAAGTAAATACCAGTCAACATACGTTCGAAGTTAAGTAACAAAATTAAAATAAACATGGCAAAACGTTGTTTTTGTTTAATTTATATCATTCAAGGAATTTTCAAACTAGTCTTAAAGGTGTAGTGGATGTTATAGGACAAGTATTCGAAATTTAAAACCCTGTTTGTTGAAATGTATGTATAACTTTATAATACCAATAAGTCGTCAATAGTACAGACGTGAATGACTTTGTTTTATATGGCCTTCGTACCAAAGCAGGTGGCTTTTACCAAGCCAATAGAGGCTATACTATAGTATCTCATTTTCTAAGAGAAAAGGTTCCTTAAGGAAAAGCTGCCTTTTATCTATGTCTATTGTACAACTTTGATGCATCTTCAATTTATTCTGGGTAAGATAGTATCATATTTAGTAGCCAACAATAACAATACATTAATGGTTCAATAGTTTGACTTGTCAAGTGCACAATGTAACTAAGAAAACATTTCCACTGGCTCCTGAAATTTACAGAATGCATCGTACAGCAGTAACCTCTCTAAAACGCAAAAGAGCTGTATGCAGTTTTAGTGAACATAGTTTCATGACTAACAAAACTGCTTGAAAGACTTTCAAAGCCACACAGTTGTATCCCGTATTTGACATATACTTTCTTCCTTTTCCTCAACACACAGCAGCCATGATATTTGCATTTAACTACCCTTTTACAGTCACTCGATACTCTTCTATCTTTGTATTTGATATTTCCTATTTAAGGAAGAAGAGACGGATTGAATGTTATTGTGCAATAAGTATGTTCATCTCGAAATGTGACGTCGTTAATGTAACCGAGAGAAAAGTACACAAGCCGTACGCGGTAATAGCTTGAAATCAATATACACTGCCTTTTCAACCAATTCACCTGGCTACAATGATAAAGCTATTTTCATAGTTTGATATGCGAATATGTTATTTATTTGGCTGTAAAAATACGTCTAAACTTGTATTTAGCCGATGAATATCCATTCAATTCACTGAATGATTATGGTTGTGTATAAAATTTATGCATATTTTAAGATTACCGATGTTTACTATTCTGCCAATTCCAGCAATATCAGGAAGAGACATTCTAATGCTCTTTCTAATACGTAAACAATTTGGTAAACACAATCAATACTATCGAGACCAGCGAAATTGACTGTAAATGGAGTATACGGGAGATCTTAAGGAGGTTGTTGACTGTATAATTGAGGAAATTTGTCCTGGGCTAAAATTCAAGTAGTAAGTATCCCCACAAGCGTTTAAATATTGGTAAACTGATATCAAATACAATTGTACAACCTCCGAGATAAATACTTTACATTCCTCACAACTTATAATGTATAAAATTAAATACATTAAATACCGATAGCGTAATTTCAATTCAGTAAAAGTGTACAATGAATAAGAAAGTATTAAACTATCCTGGTTTAGTAGAGTATTAGACAATATTCAGCGACAGCGCTTGAAGTGGTAAAAGTACATTGATCAGATAGTTGAGAAAATGCAAAACTACTTTGTTTAAGGGATGGGGTATGAACGTTTGGACAGTATTTATTGTGGGACATTAGAGCACATCAGACATATCGAATTGCATTCTGAATACGAAGAATGTCCTTCTGATATCAAATAATTTTGATTTTTTGAAATTCGCAATGTACGTAATACAAATTTTATGGCAAATGATTAAAAATTGATATTTTTGATATTTAACAGTACTCGAAGTAAACTTAATAAATCTGATAATATGTACTTAAAGTGTATGTAGGTGGGATGAAAAGCCGACGATCAATTGAAAATTTTGACTTTTCGTATTGAAGATATGGATTTTTTCCCCAAAACACCAAAAAAATTAGGTCTTTTTGGGAAAAAAATACATATCTTCAATATGAAAGGTCAACATTTTCAATTGATCGTCGGCTTTTCCACCCAGCTACATGCACTTTAAGAATATATCATTAGAATTATAAAATTTACTTCGAGGTCTGTTATATATCAAAAATGTGAAAAATACCAAATTTTAATAATTTGTCATCAAAGTTGTATTATATCGTGAATTTCAAAAAATGAAAATTATTTGATATCAGAAAGACATTCTTCGTATTGAGAATGCAATTCGATATGTCTGATGTGCTCTTATGTCCCACAAAAAATACTGTCAAAACGCTCATTCCAGATCCCTTAAGAAAAGAAGATTATATTTCCGCTGAAGTGCTCATGCTATTTAGTAGAATGCTAATTGTTTGCGTAGTGTTTGTAATAATTTATTTCACATGATGCAGTGTATTGTGGTATTGTTTAAAAAGGAAATAATATTGCAAACGATGAATATTTAGTTAGTTTATATACTTCAAGAAGTGCTAAAACTATAGTTGACAGATTGCGATTTCTTAACACAAGCGTCACTTAAAATCAGTTCAATTATGATAATAACTATAACAAAATCTGTATCCAAACGACGTCTCAAGTGGTTCGGCCATATTGTGGATGCCTAACAATAGATTTTCAAACGAAGTCTATCACCCAGAATTTCACTCTACCAAGAGGAAAAGGCCGGCCACCACAGCTTTGGAAGGACCAAATACAACAGAATTCCCAGCCCCCAGTCGGCAAAGCAGAACAAGGCTGTATGATATGAAATGTCTGACACTATTTACAGTGCAGTGGCGTAGTCAGAACTCGTTCTGGGGATGGGAGAGAGGAGGGGGCAAGGTAACTTGCAAGTGACATCATCTCTCAGGGGGGAAGAGGCAGGGCAGAACTTCTCACTTGTTCCCCTTAGCCTGAATCCTTCTGGCCTCTAATGACGGCGCCTTTTATTTATCCACAATCCTTCACGTTGCCTTATTCACCAACAGCACAACCCGATGACCGTGCGTAGTTGTTGAAAGACTGAAGGATCCAGTCTACGTGTTCACAGAAGATGATGGCTGTCGCAACGGGAGATTTGCAAATTGCACCGTAAATGGTATTTTGAGTAGATAAAAAACAAACAAACAAATGCAGGTCATAAGTGGGCTCGCGCGTGTTCACAGAAGATGATGGATGTCGCAACGGGTGATTTGCAACTTGCACCGTAAATGGTATCTTGAGTAGATAAAAAAAAACCCCAAAAAAAAAAACCCAAAAAAAACAGACAGACAGACAAAAATGAACTATAAAAAAAATACCAAAATGATCTTTCTGACTCGTTTCATGCTAAGTCTTATGATTTCCTTCTTTTTTGTATTATTTGATTAGGTTTAAAATTGCTATCATCAGTAGATAGGCCTAACAAAATATAATTATTCAACCTTTCTCAATTTCTTTGTATTTTACAAACAAACAAGCAGACAAACAAACAAACATGAAATATAAAAAAAAATATACCAAATGATCTTCCTGACTCGTCTCATGCTAATTCTTATGATTTCCTTCTTTTTTGTATTATTTGATTAGGTTTAAAATTGCTATCATCAGTAGATAGGCCTAACAAAATATAATTATTCAACCTTTCTCAATTTCTTTGTATTTTACAAACAAACAAGCAGACAAACAAACAAACATGAAATATAAAAAAAAAAATACCAAATGATCTTCCTGACTCGTCTCATGCTAATTCTTATGATTTCCTTCTTTTTTGTATTATTTCATTAGGTTTAAAAATGCTATCATCAGTAGATAGGCCTAACAAAATATAATTATTCAACCTTTCTCAATTTTTTTGAATTTTACAAATAAATACTATCTTGAGTAGATAGCGGAAAAGCTAACAAGCAAACAAATAAACAGACAAACAAAAAACATCAAAATAAACTTTCCTAACAGACGTTTTCTTAATATTTTCTGTTGTTTTATTAGGCCCGCAAAGCTATCTTCAGAAGATAGCCGTTTGCGAGCGCGTTGCGAGAAAATGATGCAGATCGTAAATGATGCAGGTCGTAAGTGGGATCGCGCGTGTTCACAGAAGATGATGGATGTCGCAACGGGTGATTTGCAAATTGCACCATAAATGGTATCTTGAGTAGATAAAAAAAAAAAAAAACAGACAGACAAACAAACATGAAATATAAAAATATATACCAAATGATCTTTCTGACTCGTTTCATGCTAAGTCTTATGATTTCCTTCTTTTTTGTATTATTTCATTAGGTTTAAAAATGCTATCATCAGTATATAGGCCTAACAAAATATAATTATTCAACCTTTCTCAATTTCTTTGTATTTTACAAATAAATACTATTTTGAGTAGATAGCGGAAAAAATAACAAGCAAACAAAAAACATCAAAACAAACTTTCCTAACAGACGTTTTCTTAATATTTTCTGTTGTTTTATTAGGCCCGCAATGCTATCTTCAGAAGATAGCCGTTTGCGAGCGCGTTACGAGAAAATGATGCAGATCGTAAATGATGCAGGTCGTAAGTGGGCTCGCGCGGGTTCACAGAAGATGATGGATGTCGCAACGGGTGATTTGCAAATTGCACCATAAATGATATCTTGAGTTGATAAAACAAACAAACAAAGAGACAGACAGACAGACACACACACAAACAAACATGAAATATAAAAAATATACCAAATGATCTTTCTGACTCGTCTCATGCTAAGTCTTATGATTTCCGTCTTTTTTGTATTATTTCATTAGGTTTGAAAATGCTATCATCAGTAGATAGGCCTAACAAAGTATTCAATCTTTCTCAATTTCTTTGTATTTTACAAATAAATATTATCTTGAGTAGATAGCGGAAAAACTAACAAGCAAACAAATAAACAGACAAACAAAAAACATCAAAACAAACTTATTCCTAACAGACGTTTTCTTAATATTTTCTGTTATTTTATTAGGCCCGCAATGCTCTCTTCAGAAGATAGCCTTTTGCGAGCGCGTTGCGAGAAAATGATGCAGATATCGTAAATGATGCAGGTCGTAAGTGGGATCGCGCGTGTTCACAGAAGATGATGGATGTCGCAACGGGTGATTTGCAAATTGCACCATAAATGGTATCTTGAGTAGATAAAAAAACAAACAAACAAACAAACAAACAGACAGACAGACAGACAGACAAACAAACATGAAATATTAAAAAAAATGCAAACAAAAAACATCAAAATAAACTTGCCTAACAGACGTTTTCTTAATATTTTCTGTTATTTTATTAGGCCCCAATGCTATCTTCAGAAGATAGCCTTGCGAGCGCGTTGCGAGAAAATGATGCACATCATAAATGATGCAGGTCGTAAGTGGGCTCGCGCGTGTTCACAGAAGATGATGGATGTCGCAACTGGTGATTTGCAAATTGCACCGTAAATGGTATCTTAAGTAGATAAAAAACAAACAAACAAACAAACAAACAAACAAACAAACAGACAGACAGACAGACAGACAAACAAACATGAACTATAAAAAAATTATAACAAATGATCTTTCTGACTCGTTTCATGCTAAGTCTTATGATTTCCTTCTTTTTTGTATTATTTGATTATCAGTAGATAGGCCTAACAAAATATAATTATTAAACCTTTCTCAATTTCTTTGTATTTTACAAATAAATACTATTTTGAGTAGATAGCTGAAAAACTAACAAACAAACAAAAACATCAAAACAAACTTTCCTAACAGACGTTTTCTTAATATTTTCTGTTGTTTTATTAGGCCCGCAATGCTATCTTCAGGAGATAGCCGTTTGCGAGCGCGTTGAGAGAAAATGATGCAGATCGTAAATGATGCATGTCGTAAGTGGGCTCGCGCGTGTTCACAGAAGATGATGGATGTCGCAATGGGTGATTTGCAAATTGCACCGTAAATGGTATCTTGAGTAGATAAACAAACAAACAAACAAACAGACAGACAAACAAACATCAATTATAAAAGAATATACCGCATACTCTTTCTGACTCGTCTCATGCTAAGTCTTATGATTTCCTTCTTTTTGCATTATTTCATTAGGTTTAAAAATGCTATCATCAGTAGATAGGCCTAACAAAATATAATTATTCAACCTTTCTCAATTTCTTTGTATTTTACAAACAAACAAGCAGACAAACAAACAAACATGAAATATAAAAAAAAAAATACCAAATGATCTTCCTGACTCGTCTCATGCTAATTCTTATGATTTCCTTCTTTTTGTATTATTTCATTAGGTTTAAAAATGCTATCATCAGTAGATAGGCCTAACAAAATATAATTATTCAACCTTTCTCAATTTTTTTGAATTTTACAAATAAATACTATCTTGAGTAGATAGCGGAAAAGCTAACAAGCAAACAAATAAACAGACAAACAAAAAACATCAAAATAAACTTTCCTAACAGACGTTTTCTTAATATTTTCTGTTGTTTTATTAGGCCCGCAAAGCTATCTTCAGAAGATAGCCGTTTGCGAGCGCGTTGCGAGAAAATGATGCAGATCGTAAATGATGCAGGTCGTAAGTGGGATCGCGCGTGTTCACAGAAGATGATGGATGTCGCAACGGGTGATTTGCAAATTGCACCATAAATGGTATCTTGAGTAGATAAAAAAAAAAACAGACAGACAAACAAACATGAAATATAAAAATATATACCAAATGATCTTTCTGACTCGTCTCATGCTAAGTCTTATGATTTCCTTCTTTTTTGTATTATTTCATTAGGTTTAAAATGCTATCATCAGTATATAGGCCTAACAAAATATAATTATTCAACCTTTCTCAATTTCTTTGTATTTTACAAATAAATACTATTTTGAGTAGATAGCGGAAAAAATAACAAGCAAACAAAAAACATCAAAACAAACTTTCCTAACAGACGTTTTCTTAATATTTTCTGTTGTTTTATTAGGCCCGCAATGCTATCTTCAGAAGATAGCCGTTTGCGAGCGCGTTACGAGAAAATGATGCAGATCGTAAATGATGCAGGTCGTAAGTGGGCTCGCGCGGGTTCACAGAAGATGATGGATGTCGCAACGGGTGATTTGCAAATTGCACCATAAATGATATCTTGAGTTGATAAAACAAACAAACAAAGAGACAGACAGACAGACACACACACAAACAAACATGAAATATAAAAAATATACCAAATGATCTTTCTGACTCGTCTCATGCTAAGTCTTATGATTTCCGTCTTTTTTGTATTATTTCATTAGGTTTGAAAATGCTATCATCAGTAGATAGGCCTAACAAAGTATTCAATCTTTCTCAATTTCTTTGTATTTTACAAATAAATATTATCTTGAGTAGATAGCGGAAAAACTAACAAGCAAACAAATAACATCAAAACAAACTTATTCCTAACAGACGTTTTCTTAATATTTTCTGTTATTTTATTAGGCCCGCAATGCTCTCTTCAGAAGATAGCCTTTTGCGAGCGCGTTGCGAGAAAATGATGCAGATATCGTAAATGATGCAGGTCGTAAGTGGGATCGCGCGTGTTCACAGAAGATGATGGATGTCGCAACGGGTGATTTGCAAATTGCACCATAAATGGTATCTTGAGTAGATAAAAAAAAAACAAACAAACAAACAAACAAACAGACAGACAGACAGACAGACAAACAAACATGAAATATTAAAAAAAATGCAAACAAAAAACATCAAAATAAACTTGCCTAACAGACGTTTTCTTAATATTTTCTGTTATTTTATTAGGCCCCCAATGCTATCTTCAGAAGATAGCCTTTTGCGAGCGCGTTGCGAGAAAATGATGCACATCATAAATGATGCAGGTCGTAAGTGGGCTCGCGCGTGTTCACAGAAGATGATGGATGTCGCAACTGGTGATTTGCAAATTGCACCGTAAATGGTATCTTAAGTAGATAAAAACAAACAAGCAAACAAACAAACAAACAAACAAACAGACAGACAGACAAACAAACATGAACTATAAAAAAATATACCAAATGATCTTTCTGACTCGTTTCATGCTAAGTCTTATGATTTCCTTCTTTTTTGTATTATTTGATTATCAGTAGATAGGCCTAACAAAATATAATTATTAAACCTTTCTCAATTTCTTTGTATTTTACAAATAAATACTATTTTGAGTAGATAGCTGAAAAACTAACAAACAAACAAAAAACAAAAAACATCAAAACAAACTTTCCTAACAGACGTTTTCTTAATATTTTCTGTTGTTTTATTAGGCCCGCAATGCTATCTTCAGGAGATAGCCGTTTGCGAGCGCGTTGAGAGAAAATGATGCAGATCGTAAATGATGCATGTCGTAAGTGGGCTCGCGCGTGTTCACAGAAGATGATGGATGTCGCAATGGGTGATTTGCAAATTGCACCGTAAATGGTATCTTGAGTAGATAAACAAACAAACAAACAAACAGACAGACAAACAAACATGAAATATAAAAAAATATACCAAATGATCTTTCTGACTCGTCTCATGCTAAGTCTTATGATTTCCTTCTTTTTTGCATTATTTCATTAGGTTTAAAAATGCTATCATCAGTAGATAGGCCTAACAAAATATAATTATTCAACCTTTCTCAATTTCTTTGTATTTTACAAATAAATACTATTTTGAGTAGATAGCGGAAACAACTAACAAGCAAACAAAAAACATCAAAACAAACTATCCTAACAGACGTTTTCTTAATATTTTCTGTTGTTTTATTCGGCCCGCAATGCTATCTTCAGAAGATAGCCTTGCGAGCGCGTTGTGAGAAAATGATGCAGATCGTAAATGATGCAGGTCGTAAGTGGGCTCGCGCGTGTTCACAGAAGATGATGGCTGTCGCAACGGGTGATTTGCAAATTGCACCGTAAATGGTATCTTGAGTAGATAAAAAACCATACAAACAGACAAACAAACATGAAATATAAAAAAATATACCAAATGATCTTTCTGACTCGTCTCATGCTAAGTCTTATGATTTCCTTCTTTTTTTTCGTATTATTTCGTTAGGTTTAAAAATGCTATCATCAGTAGATAGGCCTAACAAAGTATAATTATTCAACCTTTCTCAATTTCTTTGAATTTTACAAATAAATACTATTTTGAGTAGATAGCGGAAAAGCTAACAAGCAAACAAATAAACAGACAAACAAAAAACATCAAAACAAACTTTCCTAACAGACATTTTCTTAATATTTTCTGTTGTTTAATTAGGCCCGCAATGCTATCTTCAGAAGATAGCCGTTTGCGAGCGCGTTGCGAGAATATGATGCAGATCGTAAATGATACAGGTCGTAAGTGGGATCGCGCGTGTTCACAGAAGATGATGGATGTCACAACGGGTGATTTGCAAATTGCACCGTAAATGGTATCTTGAGTAGATAAAAAACCAAACAAACAGACAAACAAACTGGAAATATAAAAAAATATACCAAATGATCTTTCTGACTCGTCTCATGCTAAGTCTTATGATTTCCTTCTTTTTTTCGTATTATTTCGTTAGGTTTAAAAATGCTATCATCAGTAGATAGGCCTAACAAAATATAATTATTCAACCTTTCTCAATTTCTTTGTATTTTACAAATAAATACTATTTTGAGTAGATAGCGGAAAAAATAACAAGCAAACAAAAAACATCAAAACAAACTTTCCTAACAGACGTTTTCTTAATATTTTCTGTTGTTTTATTAGGCCCGCAATGCTATCTTCAGGAGATAGCCGTTTGCGAGCGCGTTGAGAGAAAATGATGCAGATCGTAAATGATGCATGTCGTAAGTGGGCTCGCGCGTGTTCACAGAATATGATGGATGTCGCAATGGGTGATTTGCAAATTGCACCGTAAATGGTATCTTGAGTAGATAAAAAAACCAAACAAACAAACAAACAGACAAATCAACATGAAATATTAAAAAAAATATACCAAATGATCTTTCTGACTCGTCTCATGCTAAGTCTATTAGAGTAGACTAAGTGGGCTCGCGCGTGTTCACAGAAGATGATGGATGTCGCAACTGGTGATTTGCAAATTGCACCGTAAATGGTATCTTGAGTAGATAAAAAACAAACAAACAAACAGACAGACAACACCAGGTATTCTCCATATTCCCCATTTAACTGATATAAAATCTATCCGTCAAGTGTACCTTGAAGCTCATTCTGCTGCCTATATGTCATCAAGGCTCAAAGGTGATGAAAAGGTTATTAATGCATTAGATTCCAAGCTTGCTAGAGAATCTGAATGGTCCAGGAAGTTTTCTGTCACTTGCTATGCTGAAAGTAAGTTTGAGGTATGTAATGAAAGTACTGGCATGTCATCTCACAAAAAGAAAAAAAGATGTCTTAATCAAGTCTATCAAAGATGAGATCAATGAAACCTGGATCAACCAACTTAAAGATCTTGTTGTCCAGGGTGACATGTTGCGCGTTTCCATCCTTGAAAAGGCAGATCATATTTGGAAGTCTTTCATTTTTAATATGCCCAAAGGTGTCATGAAATTCATGGTCAACTCTTTTCTGGACACCCTCCCAACAAAAAATAACCTCAGCCGTTGGGGCAAAAAATTGTCCACAAACTGTAATTTATGTTTTAAAAAAGAAACTCTTCACCATGTTTTAAACCACTGCCAGATTATGCTCGAACAAGGCAGGTATACTTGGCGCCATGACTCTGTCCTTCGTATCATCCATGACACTCTTCAGGAAATAGCTGCCCCATCATGGACCTTCTATTGTGACCTAGCTGGTACAACCAAAGTTGCGGGGACCACTATCCCTCCTGATATTTTGGCAACTCAACAGAGACCAGACCTGGTCCTCGTCAACCGCGACTCAAAAAAGATCATTGTCTTCGAGCTAACTATTCCGTTCGAACAAAACATCAGAAATTCTCACGACCGCAAGGTAAACAAATACTCAAGTTTGATCATGGATCTTCAGGGACAGAGTTATGACGCCAAGTTATTTTGTATTGAAATTGGCAGCAGAGGCCTCATTACTGACGACAATAAGTGCAATATTCAAAACATTTTCACCTCTGTTTCATTGGGTAATAAACCCCACAAAATACTGTGCAAGAAATTTCAAGCCAACCTCAGTAAACGTGCAATACTGGCTTCATATGCAATCTTTTACTCCAAATATGACCAGGACTGGTCAATCTCCTAGGTGCTTTTGTAATCTGTACATATCTTGAAATGTTTATTGTTTTTAATATATTTTGTTTACTGTCTTTCATCCATTTTACTCCTGCAGAGATATGGCAACTGAATTCTTTCTGATGCCATACTCTTGTCTGGATTTGTATGTCTACTTTTCGATCTGTTTTGATGTAATTGTATATAATAAAGATTGAAATGAATAAATAAATATATGAACTATAAAAAAATTATAACAAATGATCTTTCTGACTCGTCTCATGCTAAGTCTTATGATTTCCTTCTTTTTTTGTATTATTTCGTTAGGTTTAAAAATGCTATCATCAGTAGATAGGCCTAACAAAATATAATTATTAAACCTTTCTCAATTCTTTGTATTTTACAAATAAATACTATTTTGAGTAGATAGCGGAAAAACTAACAAACAAACAAACAAAAAACATCAAAACAAACTTTCCTAGCAGACATTTTCTTAATATTTTCTGTTGTTTTATTAGGCCCGCAATGCTATCTTCAGGAGATAGCCGTTTGCGAGCGCGTTGAGAGAAAATGATGCAGATCGTAAATGATGCATGTCGTAAGTGGGCTCGCGCGTGTTCACAGAAGGTGATGGATGTCGCAATGGGTGATTTGCAAATTGCACCGTAAATGGTATCTTGAGTAGATAAACAAACAAACAAACAAACAAACAAACAAACAAACAAACAAACAAACAAACAAACAGACAGACAAACAAACATGAAATATAAAAAAATATGCCAAATGATCTTTCTGACTCGTCTCATGCTAAGTCTTATGATTTCCTTCTTTTTTGTATTATTTCATTAGGTTTAAAAATGCTATCATCAGTAGATAGGCCTAACAAAATATAATTATTCAACCTTTCTCAATTTCTTTGTATTTTACAAATAAATACTATTTTGAGTAGATAGCGGAAAGACTAACAAGGAAACAAAAAACATCAAAACAAACTTTCCTAACAGACGTTTTCTTAATATTTTCTGTTGTTTTATTCGGCCCGCAATGCTATCTTCAGAAGATAGCCTTGCGAGCGCGTTGCGAGAAAATGATGCATATCGTAAATGATGCAGGTCGTAAGTGGGCTCGCGCGTGTTCACAGAAGATGATGGATGTCGCAACGGGTGATTTGCAAATTGCACCGTAAATGGTATCTTGAGTAGATAAAAAACCAAACAAACAAACAAACAGACAAATCAACATGAAATATAAAAAAAATATACCAAATGATCTTTCTGACTCGTCTCATGCTAAGTCTATTAGAGTAGACTAAGTGGGCTCGCGCGTGTTCACAGAAGATGATGGATGTCGCAACTGGTGATTTGCAAATTGCACCGTAAATGGTATCCTGAGTAGATAAAAAAACCAAACAAACAGACAAACAAACATGAAATATAAAAAAATATACCAAATGATCTTTCTGACTCGTCTCATGCTAAGTCTTATGATTTCCTTCTTTTTTTCCCGTATTATTTCGTTAGGTTTAAAAATGCTATCATCAGTAGATAGGCCTAACAAAATATAATTATTCAACCTTTCTCAATTTCTTTGAATTTTACAAATAAATACTATCTTGAGTAGATAGCGGAAAAGCTAACAAGCAAACAAATAAACAGACAAACAAAAAACATCAAAACAAACTTTCCTAACAGACATGTTCTTAATATTTTCTGTTGTTTTATTAGGCCCGCAATGCTATCTTCAGAAGATAGCCGTTTGCGAGCGCGTTGCGAGAATATAATGCAGATCGTAAATGATGCAGGTCGTAAGTGGGATCGCGCGTGTTCACAGAAGATGATGGATGTCGCAACGGGTGATTTGCAAATTGCACCGTAAATGGTATCTTGAGTAGATAAAAAAACACCAAACAAACAAACAGACAGACAAACAAACATGAAATATAAAAATATATACCAAATGATCTTTCTGACTCGTCTCATGCTAAGTCTTATGATTTCCTTCTTTTTTTGTATTATTTCATTAGGTTTAAAAATGCTATCATCAGTAGATAGGCCTAACAAAATATAATTGTTCAACCTTTCTCAATTTCTTTGTATTTTACAAATAAATACTAATTTGAGTAGATAGCCAAAAAATAACAAGCAAACAAAAACATCAAAACAAACTTTCCTAACAGACGTTTTCTTAATATTTTCTGTTGTTTTATTAGGCCCGCAATGCTATCTTCAGGAGATAGCCGTTTGCGAAACACGTTGAGAGAAAATGATGCAGATCGTAAATGATGCATGTCGTAAGTGGGCTCGCGCGTGTTCATAGAAGATGATGGATGTCGCAATGGGTGATTTGCAAATTGCACCGTAAATGGTATATTGAGTAGATAAAAACAAACAAACAAACAGACAAACAAACATGAAATATAAAACATATACCAAATGATCTATCTGACTCGTCTCATGCTAAGTCTTATGATTTCCTTCTTTTTTTGTATTATTTCGTTAGGTTTAAAAATGCTATCATCAGTAGATAGGCCTAACAAAATATAATTATTCAACCTTTCTCAATTTCTTTGTATTTTACAAATAAATACTATTTTGAGTAGAAAGCGAAAAAACTAACAAGCAAACAAAAAACATCAAAACAAACTTTCCTAACAGACGTTTTCTTAATATTTTCTGTTGTTTTATTCGGCCCGCAATGCTATCTTCAGAAGATAGCCTTGCGAGCGCGTTGCGAGAAAATGATGCAGATCGTAAATGATGCAGGTCGTAAGTGGGCTCGCGCGTGTTCACAGAAGATGATGGCTGTCGCAACGGGTGATTTGCAAATTGCACCGTAAATGGTATCTTGAGTAGATCAAACAAACAGACAAACAAACATGAAATATAAAAAATATACCAAATGATCTTTCTGACTCGTCTCATGCTAAGTCTTATGATTTCCTTCTTTTTTTCGTATTATTTCGTTAGGTTTAAAAATGCTATCATCAGTAGATAGGCCTAACAAAATATAATTATTCAACCTTTCTCAATTTCTTTGAATTTTACAAATAAATACTATCTTGAGTAGAGGGCGGAAAAGCTAACAAGCAAACAAATAAACAGAAAAACAAAAAACATCAAAACAAACTTTCCTAACAGACATTTTCTTAATATTTTCTGTTGTTTTATTAGGCCCGCAATGCTATCTTCAGAAGATAGCCGTTTGCGAGCGCGTTGCGAGAATATGATGCAGATCGTAAATGATGCAGGTCGTAAGTGGGATCGCGCGTGTTCACAGAAGATGATGGATGTCGCAACGGGTGATTTGCAAATTGCACCGTAAATGGTATCTTGAGTAGATAAAAAACGCCAAACAAACAAACAGACAGACAAACAAACATGAAATATAAAAATATATACCAAATGATCTTTCTGACTCGTCTCATGCTAAGTCTTATGATTTCCTTCTTTTTTGTATTATTTCATTAGGTTTAAAAATGCTATCATCAGTAGATAGGCCTAACAAAATATAATTATTCAACCTTTCTCAATTTCTTTGTATTTTACAAATAAATACCATTTTGAGTAGATAGCAAAAAAAATAACAAGCAAACAAAAAACATCAAAACAAACTTTCCTAACAGACGTTTTCTTAATATTTTCTGTTGTTTTATTAGGCCCGCAATGCTATCTTCAGGAGATAGCCGTTTGCGAGCACGTTGAGAGAAAATGATGCAGATCGTAAATGATGCATGTCGTAAGTGGGCTCGCGCGTGTTCACAGATGATGGATGTCGAAACGGGGGATTTGCAAATTGCACCGTAAATGGTATATTGAGTAGATAAAAACAAACAAACAAACAAACAGACAAACAAACATGAAATATAAAACATATACCAAATGATCTATCTGACTCGTCTCATGCTAAGTCTTATGATTTCCTTCTTTTTTTGTATTATTTCGTTAGGTTTAAAAATGCTATCATCAGTAGATAGGCCTAACAAAATATAATTATTCAACCTTTCTCAATTTCTTTGAATTTTACAAATAAATACTATCTTGAGTAGATAGCGGAAAAGCTAACAAGCAAACAAATAAACAGACAAACAAAAAACATCAAAACAAACTTTCCTAACAGACATGTTCTTAATATTTTCTGTTGTTTTATTAGGCCCGCAATGCTATCTTCAGAAGATAGCCGTTTGCGAGCGCGTTGCGAGAATATAATGCAGATCGTAAATGATGCAGGTCGTAAGTGGGATCGCGCGTGTTCACAGAAGATGATGGATGTCGCAACGGGTGATTTGCAAATTGCACCGTAAATGGTATCTTGAGTAGATAAAAAACACCAAACAAACAAACAGACAGACAAACAAACATGAAATATAAAAATATATACCAAATGATCTTTCTGACTCGTCTCATGCTAAGTCTTATGATTTCCTTCTTTTTTGTATTATTTCATTAGGTTTAAAAATGCTATCATCAGTAGATAGGCCTAACAAAATATAATTATTCAACCTTTCTCAATTTCTTTGTATTTTACAAATAAATACTAATTTGAGTAGATAGCCAAAAAAATAACAAGCAAACAAAAAACATCAAAACAAACTTTCCTAACAGACGTTTTCTTAATATTTTCTGTTGTTTTATTAGGCCCGCAATGCTATCTTCAGGAGATAGCCGTTTGCGAGCACGTTGAGAGAAAATGATGCAGATCGTAAATGATGCATGTCGTAAGTGGGCTCGCGCGTGTTCACAGATGATGGATGTCGAAACGGGGATTTGCAAATTGCACCGTAAATGGTATATTGAGTAGATAAAACAAACAAACAAACAGACAAACAAACATGAAATATAAAACATATACCAAATGATCTATCTGACTCGTCTCATGCTAAGTCTTTTGATTTCCTTCTTTTTTGTATTATTTCGTTAGGTTTAAAAATGCTATCATCAGTAGATAGGCCTAACAAAATATAATTATTCAACCTTTCCCAATTTCTTTTGTATTTTACAAAATATAAATACTATTTTGAGTAGATAGCAAAAAAAAAAATAACAAGCAAACAAAAACATCAAAACAAACTTTCCTAACAGACGTTTTCTTAATATTTTCTGTTGTTTTATTAGGCCCGCAATGCTATCTTCAGGAGATAGCCGTTTGCGAGCACGTTGAGAGAAAATGATGCAGATCGTAAATGATGCATGTCGTAAGTGGGCTCGCGCGTGTTCACAGATGATGGATGTCGAAACGGGTGATATGCAAATTGCACCGTAAATGGTATATAAGAAAAAACAAACAAACAAACAGACAAACAAACATGAAATATAAAACATATACCAAATGATCTATCTGACTCGTCTCAAGCTAAGTCTTATGATTTCCTTCTTTTTTTGTATTATTTCGTTAGGTTTAAAAATGCTATCATCAGTAGATAGGCCTAACAAAATATAATTATTCAACCTTTCTCAATTTCTTTGTATTTTACAAATAAATACTATTTTGAGTAAAAAGCGAAAAAACTAACAAGCAAACAAAAACATCAAAACAAACTTTCCTAACAGACGTTTTCTTAATATTTTCTGTTGTTTTATTCGGCCCGCAATGCTATCTTCAGAAGATAGCCTTGCGAGCGCGTTGCGAGAAAATGATGCAGATCGTAAATGATGCAGGTCGTAAGTGGGCTCGCGCGTGTTCACAGAAGATGATGGCTGTCGCAACGGGTGATTTGCAAATTGCACCGTAAATGGTATCTTGAGTAGATAAAACAACCAAACAAACAGACAAACAAACATGAAATATAAAAAAATATACCAAATGATCTTTCTGACTCGTCTCATGCTAAGTCTTATGATTTCCTTCTTTTTTCGTATTATTTCGTTAGGTTTAAAAATGCTATCATCAGTAGATAGGCCTAACAAAATATAATTATTCAACCTTTCTCAATTTCTTTGAATTTTACAAATAAATACTATCTTGAGTAGATAGCGGAAAAGCTAACAAGCAAACAAATAAACAGACAAACAAAAAACATCAAAACAAACTTTCCTAACAGACATTTTCTTAATATTTTCTGTTGTTTTATTAGGCCCGCAATGCTATCTTCAGAAGATAGCCGTTTGCGAGCGCGTTGCGAGAATATAATGCAGATCGTAAATGATGCAGGTCGTAAGTGGGATCGCGCGTGTTCACAGAAGATGATGGATGTCGCAACGGGTGATTTGCAAATTGCACCGTAAATGGTATCTTGAGTAGATCAAAAACACGAAACAATCAATCAGACAGACAAACAAAAATGAAATATAAAAATATATACCAAATGATCTTTCTGACTCGTCTCATGCTAAGTCTTATGATTTCCTTCTTTTTTGTATTATTTCATTAGGTTTAAAAATGCTATCATCAGTAGATAGGCCTAACAAAATATAATTATTCAACCTTTCTCAATTTCTTTGTATTTTACAAATAAATACTATTTTGAGTAGATAGCGGAAAAAATAACAAGCAAACAAAAAACATCAAAACAAATTTTCCTAACAGACGTATTCTTAATATTTTCTGTTGTTTTTATATCTTCAGGAGATAGCCGTTTGCGAGCACGTTGAGAGAAAATGATGCAGATCGTAAATGATGCATGTCGTAAGTGGGCTCGCGCGTGTTCACAGATGATGGATGTCGAAACGGGGGATTTGCAAATTGCACCGTAAATGGTATCTTGAGTAGATAAAAACAAACAAACAAACAGACAAACAAACATGAAATATAAAACATATACCAAATGATCTATCTGACTCGTCTCATGCTAAGTCTTATGATTTCCTTCTTTTTTTTTTTTATTTCGTTAGGTTTAAAAATGCTATCATCAGTAGATAGGCCTAACAAAATATAATTATTCAACCTTTCTCAATTTCTTTGTATTTTACAAATAAATACTATTTTGAGTAGAAAGCGAAAAAACTAACAAGCAAACAAAAACATCAAAACAAACTTTCCTAACAGACGTTTTCTTAATATTTTCTGTTGTTTTATTCGGCCCGCAATGCTATCTTCAGAAGATAGCCTTGCGAGCGCGTTGAGAGAAAATGATGCAGATCGTAAATGATGCAGGTCGTAAGTGGGCTCGCGCATGTTCACAGAAGATGATGGCTGTCGCAACGGGTGATTTGCAAATTGCACCGTAAATGGTATCTTGAGTAGATAAAACAACCAAACAAACAGACAAACAAACATGAAATATAAAAAATATACCAAATGATCTTTCTGACTCGTCTCATGCTAAGTCTTATGATTTCCTTCTTTTTTCGTATTATTTCGTTAGGTTTAAAATGCTATCATCAGTAGATAGGCCTAACAAAATATAATTATTCAACCTTTCTCAATTTCTTTGAATTTTACAAATAAATACTATCTTGAGTAGATAGCGGAAAAGCTAACAAGCAAACAAATAAACAGAAAAACAAAAAACATCAAAACAAACTTTCCTAACAGACATTTTCTTAATATTTTCTGTTATTTTATTAGGCCCGCAATGCTATCTTCAGAAGATAGCCGTTTGCGAGCGCGTTGCGAGAATATGATGCAGATCGTAAATGATGCAGGTCGTAAGTGGGATCGCGCGTGTTCACAGAAGATGATGGATGTCGCAACGGGTGATTTGCAAATTGCACCGTAAATGGTATTTTGAGTAGATAAAAAAACACCAAACAAACAAACAGACAGACAAACAAACATGAAATATAAAAATATATACCAAATGATCTTTCTGACTCGTCTCATGCTAAGTCTTATGATTTCCTTCTTTTTGTATTATTTCATTAGGTTTAAAAATGCTATCATCAGTAGATAGGCCTAACAAAATATAATTATTCAACCTTAATTTCTTTGTATTTTACAAATAAATACTATTTTGAGTAGATAGTGGAAAAAATAAAAAAACAAACAAAAAAACATCAAAACAAACTTTCCTAACAGACGTTTTCTTAATATTTTCTGTTGTTTTATTAGGCCCGCAATGCTATCTTCAGGAGATAGCCGTTTGCGAGCACGTTGAGAGAAAATGATGCAGATCGTAAATGATGCATGTCGTAAGTGGGCTCGCGCGTGTTCACAGATGATGGATGTCGAAACGGGGGATTTGCAAATTGCACCGTAAATGGTATATTGAGTAGATAAAAACAAACAAACAAACAGACAAACAAACATGAAATATAAAACATATACCAAATGATCTATCTGACTCGTCTCATGCTAAGTCTTTTGATTTCCTTCTTTTTTTGTATTATTTCGTTAGGTTTAAAAATGCTATCATCAGTAGATAGGCCTAACAAAATATAATTATTCAACCTTTCCCAATTTCTTTGTATTTTACAAAATATAAATACTATTTTGAGTAGATAGCAAAAAAAATAACAAGCAAACAAAAAACATCAAAACAAACTTTCCTAACAGACGTTTTCTTAATATTTTCTGTTGTTTTATTAGGCCCGCAATGCTATCTTCAGGAGATAGCCGTTTGCGAGCACGTTGAGAGAAAATGATGCAGATCGTAAATGATGCATGTCGTAAGAGAGCTCGCGCGTGTTCACAGATGATGGATGTCGAAACGGGGGATTTGCAAATTGCACCGTAAATGGTATATTGAGTAGAAAAAACAAACAAACAAACAGACAAACAAACATGAAATATAAAACATATACCAAATGATCTATCTGACTCGTCTCAAGCTAAGTCTTATGATTTCCTTCTTTTTTTGTATTATTTCGTTAGGTTTAAAAATGCTATCATCAGTAGATAGGCCTAACAAAATATAATTATTCAACCTTTCTCAATTTCTTTGTATTTTACAAATAAATACTATTTTGAGTAAAAAGCGAAAAAACTAACAAGCAAACAAAAAACATCAAAACAAACTTTCCTAACAGACGTTTTCTTAATATTTTCTGTTGTTTTATTCGGCCCGCAATGCTATCTTCAGAAGATAGCCTTGCGAGCGCGTTGCGAGAAAATGATGCAGATCGTAAATGATGCAGGTCGTAAGTGGGCTCGCGCGTGTTCACAGAAGATGATGGCTGTCGCAACGGGTGATTTGCAAATTGCACCGTAAATGGTATCTTGAGTAGATAAAACAACCAAACAAACAGACAAACAAACATGAAATATAAAAAATATACCAAATGATCTTTCTGACTCGTCTCATGCTAAGTCTTATGATTTCCTTCTTTTTTCGTATTATTTCGTTAGGTTTAAAAATGCTATCATCAGTAGATAGGCCTAACAAAATATAATTATTCAACCTTTCTCAATTTCTTTGAATTTTACAAATAAATACTATCTTGAGTAGATAGCGGAAAAGCTAACAAGCAAACAAATAAACAGACAAACAAAAAACATCAAAACAAACTTTCCTAACAGACATTTTCTTAATATTTTCTGTTGTTTTATTAGGCCCGCAATGCTATCTTCAGAAGATAGCCGTTTGCGAGCGCGTTGCGAGAATATAATGCAGATCGTAAATGATGCAGGTCGTAAGTGGGATCGCGCGTGTTCACAGAAGATGATGGATGTCGCAACGGGTGATTTGCAAATTGCACCGTAAATGGTATCTTGAGTAGATCAAAAAACACCAAACAAACAAACAGACAGACAAACAAACATGAAATATAAAAATATATACCAAATGATCTTTCTGACTCGTCTCATGCTAAGTCTTATGATTTCCTTCTTTTTTGTATTATTTCATTAGGTTTAAAAATGCTATCATCAGTAGATAGGCCTAACAAAATATAATTATTCAACCTTTCTCAATTTCTTTGTATTTTACAAATAAATACTATTTTGAGTAGATAGCGGAAAAAATAACAAGCAAACAAAAAACATCAAAACAAACTTTCCTAACAGACGTATTCTTAATATTTTCTGTTGTTTTATATCTTCAGGAGATAGCCGTTTGCGAGCACGTTGAGAGAAAATGATGCAGATCGTAAATGATGCATGTCGTAAGTGGGCTCGCGCGTGTTCACAGATGATGGATGTCGAAACGGGGGATTTGCAAATTGCACCGTAAATGGTATCTTGAGTAGATAAAAAAACAAACAAACAGACAGACAAACAAACATGAAATATAAAAAATATACCAAATGATCTTTCTGACTCGTCTCATGCTAAGTCTTATGATTTCCTTCTTTTTTGTATTATATCATTAGGTTTAAAATGCTATCATCAGTAGATAGGCCTAACAAAATATAATTATTCAACCTTTCTCAATTTCTTTGTATTTTACAAATAAATACTATTTTGAGTAGATGGCGGAAAAACTAACAAGCAAACAAAAAACATCAAAACAAACTTTCCTAACAGACGTTTTCTTAATATTTTCTGTTGTTTTATTCGGCCCGCAATGCTATCTTCAGAAGATAGCCTTGCGAGCGCGTTGAGAGAAAATGATGCAGATCGTAAATGATGCAGGTCGTAAGTGGGCTCGCGCATGTTCACAGAAGATGATGGCTGTCGCAACGGGTGATTTGCAAATTGCACCGTAAATGGTATCTTGAGTAGATAAAACAACCAAACAAACAGACAAACAAACATGAAATATAAAAAATATACCAAATGATCTTTCTGACTCGTCTCATGCTAAGTCTTATGATTTCCTTCTTTTTTTCGTATTATTTCGTTAGGTTTAAAAATGCTATCATCAGTAGATAGGCCTAACAAAATATAATTATTCAACCTTTCTCAATTTCTTTGAATTTTACAAATAAATACTATCTTGAGTAGATAGCGGAAAAGCTAACAAGCAAACAAATAAACAGAAAAACAAAAAACATCAAAACAAACTTTCCTAACAGACATTTTCTTAATATTTTCTGTTATTTTATTAGGCCCGCAATGCTATCTTCAGAAGATAGCCGTTTGCGAGCGCGTTGCGAGAATATGATGCAGATCGTAAATGATGCAGGTCGTAAGTGGGATCGCGCGTGTTCACAGAAGATGATGGATGTCGCAACGGGTGATTTGCAAATTGCACCGTAAATGGTATTTTGAGTAGATAAAAAAACACCAAACAAACAAACAGACAGACAAACAAACATGAAATATAAAAATATATACCAAATGATCTTTCTGACTCGTCTCATGCTAAGTCTTATGATTTCCTTCTTTTTTGTATTATTTCATTAGGTTTAAAAATGCTATCATCAGTAGATAGGCCTAACAAAATATAATTATTCAACCTTAATTTCTTTGTATTTTACAAATAAATACTATTTTGAGTAGATAGCGGAAAAAATAACAAGCAAACAAAAACATCAAAACAAACTTTCCTAACAGACGTTTTCTTAATATTTTCTGTTGTTTTATTAGGCCCGCAATGCTATCTTCAGGAGATAGCCGTTTGCGAGCACGTTGAGAGAAAATGATGCAGATCGTAAATGATGCATGTCGTAAGTGGGCTCGCGCGTGTTCACAGATGATGGATGTCGAAACGGGGGATTTGCAATTGCACCGTAAATGGTATATTGAGTAGATAAAACAAACAAACAAACAGACAAACAAACATGAAATATAAAACATATACCAAATGATCTTTCTGACTCGTCTCATGTTAAGTCTTATGATTTCCTTCTTTTTTTGTATTATTTCATCAGGTTTAAAAATGCTATCATCAGTAGATAGGCCTAACAAAATATAATTATTCAACCTTTCTCAATTTCTTTGTATTTTACAAATAAATACTATTTTGAGTAGATAGCGGAAAAATAACAAGCAATCAAATAACAACAAAAAAAACTTTCCTAACAGACGTTTTCTTAATATTTTCTGTTGTTTTATTAGGCCCGCAATGCTATCTTCAGGAGATAGCCGTTTGCGAGCACGTTGAGAGAAAATGATGCAGATCGTAAATGATGCATGTCGTAAGTGGGCTCGCGCGTGTTCACAGAAGATGATGGATGTCGCAACGGGTGATTTGCAAATTGCACCGTAAATGGTATCTTGAGTAGATAAAAAAAACCAAACAAACAAACAAACAGACAAACAAACATGAAATATAAAGAAAATATACCAAATGATCTTTCTGACTCGTCTCATGCTAAGTCTTATGATTTCCTTCTTTTTTTGTATTATTTCGTTAGGTTTAAAAATGCTATCATCAGTAGATAGGCCTAACAAAATATAATTATTCAACCTTTCTCAATTTCTTTGAATTTTACAAATAAATACTATCTTGAGTAGATAGCGGAAAAGCTAACAAGCAAGCAAATAAACAGACAAACAAAAAACATCAAAACAAACTTTCCTAACAGACATTTTCTTAATATTTTCTGTTGTTTTATTAGGCCTGCAATGCTATATTCAGAAGATAGCCGTTTGCGAGCGCGTTACGAGAAAATGACGCAGATCGTAAATGATGCAGGTCGTAAGTGGGCTCGCGCGGGTTCACAGAAGATGATGCAGGTCGTAAGTGGGCTCGCGCGTGTTCACAGAAGATGATGGATGTCGCAACTGGTGATTTGCAAATTGCACCGTAAATGGTATCTTGAGTAGATAAAAAACAAACAAACAAACAAACAAACAGACAGACAAACAAACAAACATGAACTATAAAAAAAATTATAACAAATGATCTTTCTGACTCGTTTCATGCTAAGTCTTATGATTTCCTTCTTTTTTGTATTATTTGATTAGGTTTAAAAATGCTATTATCAGTAGATAGGCCTAACAAAATATAATTATTCAACCTTTCTCAATTTCTTTGAATTTTACAAATAAATACTATCTTGAGTAGGGGCCTAGATAACGGAAAAGCTAACAAGCAAACAAATAAACAGACAAACAAAAAACGTCAAAACAAACTTTCCTAACAGACGTTTTCTTAATATTTTCTGTTGTTTAATTAGGCCCGCAATGCTATCTTCAGAAGATAGCCTTTTGCGAGCGCGTTGCGAGAAAATGATGCAGATCGTAAATGATGCAGGTCGTAAGTGGGCTCGCGCGTGTTCACAGAAGATGATGGATGTCGCAACTGGTGATTTGCAAATTGCACCGTAAATGGTATCTTGAGTAGATAAAAAACAAACAAACAAACAAACAAACAAACAGACAGACAAACAAACAAACATGAACTATAAAAAAAATTATAACAAATGATCTTTCTGACTCGTTTCATGCTAAGTCTTATGATCTCCTTCTTTTTTATATTATTTGATTAGGTTTAAAAATGCTATTATCAGTAGATAGGCCTAACAAAATATAATTATTAAACCTTTCTCAATTTCTTTGTATTTTACAAATAAATATTATCTTGAGTAGACAGCGGAAAAACGAACAAGCAAACAAATAAACAGACAAACAAAAAACATCAAAACAAACTTATTCCTAACAGACGTTTTCTTAATATTTTCTGTTGTTTTATTAGGCCCGCAATGCTATCTTCAGAAGATAGCCTTTTGCGAGCGCGTTGCGACAAAATCATGCAGATCGTAAATGATGCAGGTCGTAAGTGGGATCGCGAGTGTTCACAGATGATGGATGTCGCAACGGGGGATTTGCAAATTGCACCGTAAATGGTATCTTGAGTAGATAAAAACAAACAAACAAACAAAAAGACAAACAAACATGAAATATAAAACATATACCAAATGATCTTTCTGACTCGTCTCATGCTAAGTCTTATGATTTCCTTCTTGTTTTGTATTATTTCGTTAGGTTTAAAAATGCTATCATCAGTAGATAGGCATAACAAAATATAATTATTCAACCTTTCTCAATTTCTTTGTATTTTACAAATAAATACTATTTTGAGTAGATAGCGGAAAAACTAACAAGCAAAGCAAAAAACATCAAAACAAACTTTCCTAACAGACGTTTTCTTAATATTTTCTGTTGTTTTATTCGGCCCGCAATGCTATCTTCAGAAGACAGCCTTGCGAGCGCGTTGCGAGAAAATGATGCAGATCGTAAATGATGCAGGTCGTAAGTGGGCTCGCGCGTGTTCACAGAAGATGATGGATGTCGCAACGGGTGATTTGCAAATTGCACCGTAAATGGTATCTTGAGTAGATAAAAAAACCCAAACAAACAAACAGACAAACAAACATGAAATATAAAAAATATACCAAATGATCTTTCTGACTCGTCTCATGCTAAGTCTTATGATTTCCTTCTTTTTTGTATTATTTCGTTAGGTTTAAAAATGCTATCATCAGTAGATAGGCCTAACAAAATATAATTATTCAACCTTTCTCAATTTCTTTGAATTTTACAAATAAATACTATCTTGAGTAGATAGCGGAAAAGCTAACAAGCAAACAAATAAACAGACAAACAAAAAACATCAAAATAAACTTTCCTAACAGACGTTTTCTTAAAATTTTCTGTTGTTTTATTAGGCCCGCAAAGCTATCTTCAGAAGATAGCCGTTTGCGAGCGCGTTGCGAGAAAATGATGCAGATCGTAAATGATGCAGATCGTAAGTGGGATCGCGCGTGTTCACAGAAGATGATGGATGTCGCAACGGGTGATTTGCAAATTGCACCGTAAATGGTATCTTGAGTAGATAAAAACAAACAAACAAACAGACAGACAAACAAACATGAAATATAAAAATATATACTAAATGATCTTTCTGACTCGTCTCATGCTAAGTCTTATGATTTCCTTCTTTTTTTGTATTATTTCATCAGGTTTAAAAATGCTATCATCAGTATATAGGCCTAACAAAATATAATTATTCAACCTTTCTCAATTTCTTTGTTTTTTACAAATAAATACTATTTTGAGTAGATAGCGGAAAAAATAACAAGCAAACAAAAACATCAAAACAAACTTTCCTAACAGACGTTTTCTTAATATTTTCTGTTGTTTTATTCGGCCCGCAATGCTATCTTCAGAAGACAGCCTTGCGAGCGCGTTGCGAGAAAATGATGCAGATCGTAAATGATGCAGGTCATAAGTTGGCTCGTGCGTGTTCACAGAAGATGATGGATGTCGCAACGGGTGATTTACAAATTGCACCATAAATGGTATCTTGAGTTGATAAAACAAACAAACAAAGAGACAGACAGACAGACAGACACACAAACAAACATGAAATATAAAAATATACCAAATGATCTTTCTGACTCGTCTCATGCTAAGTCTTATGATTTCCGTCCTTTTTGTATTATTTCATTAGGTTTGAAAATGCTATCATCAGTAGATAGGCCTAACAAAGTATTCAATCTTTCTCAATTTCTTTGTATTTTACAAATAAATATTATCTTGAGTAGATAGCGGAAAAACTAACAAGCAAACAAATAAACAGACAAACAAAAAACATCAAAACAAACTTATTCCTAACAGACGTTTCTTAATATTTTCTGTTATTTTATTAGGCCCGCAATGCTCTCTTCAGAAGATAGCCTTTTGCGAGCGCGTTGCGAGAAAATGATGCAGATATCGTAAATGATGCAGGTCGTAAGTGGAATCGCGCGTGTTCACAGAAGATGATGGATGTCGCAACGGGTGATTTGCAAATTGCACCATAAATGGTATCTTGAGTAGATAAAAAAACAAACAAACAAACAAACAGACAGACAGACAGACAAACAAACAAACATGAAATATAAAAAAAAATGCAAACAAAAAACATCAAAATAAACTTGCCTAACAGACGTTTTCTTAATATTTTCTGTTATTTTATTAGGCCCCCAATGCTATCTTCAGAAGATAGCCTTTTGCGAGCGCATTGCGAGAAAATGATGCACATCATAAATGATGCAGGTCGTAAGTGGGCTCGCGCGTGTTCACAGAAGATGATGGATGTCGCAACTGGCGATTTGCAAACTGCACCGTAAATGGTATCTTGAGTAGATAAAAAACAAACAAACAAACAAACAGACAGACAAACAAACATGAACTATAAAAAAAAAATTACAAATGATCTTTCTGACTCGTTTCATGCTAAGTCTTATGATTTCCTTCTTTTTTGTATTATTTGATTAGGTTTAAAAATGCTATCATCAGTAGATAGGCCTAACAAAATATAATTATTAAACCTCTCTCAATTTCTTTGTATTTTACAAATAAATACTATTTTGAGTAGATAGCTGAAAAACTAACAAACAAACAAAAACATCAAAACAAACTTTCCTAACAGACGTTTTCTTAATATTTTCTGTTGTTTTATTAGGCCCGCAATGCTATCTTCAGGAGATAGCCGTTTGCGAGCGCGTTGAGAGAAAATGATGCAGATCGTAAATGATGCATGTCGTAAGTGGGCTCGCGCGTGTTCATAGAAGATGATGGATGTCGCAATGGGTGATTTGCAAATTGCACCGTAAATGGTATCTTGAGTAGATTAACAAACAAACAAACAAACAAACAAACAAACAAACAGACAGACAAACAAACATGAAATATAAAAAAATATACCAAATGATCTTTCTGACTCGTCTCATGCTAAGTCTTATGATTTCCTTCTTTTTGCATTATTTCATTAAGTTTAAAAATGCTATCATCAGTAGATAGGCCTAACAAAATATAATTATTCAACCTTTCTCAATTTCTTTGTATTTTACAAATAAATACTATTTTGAGTAGATAGCGGAAAAAACTAACAAGCAAACAAAAAACATCAAAACAAACTATCCTAACAGATGTTTTCTTAATATTTTCTGTTGTTTTATTCGGCCCGCAATGCTATCTTCAGAAGATAGCCTTGAGAGCGCGTTGCGAGAAAATGATGCAGATCGTAAATGATGCAGGTCGTAAGTGGGCTCGCGCGTGTTCACAGAAGATGATGGCTGTCGCAACGGGTGATTTGCAAATTGCACCGTAAATGGTATCTTGTGTAGATAAAAAAACCAACCAAACAGACAAACAAACATGAAATATAAAAAATATTCCAAATGATCTTTCTGACTCGTCTCATGCTAAGTCTTATGATTTCCTTCTTTCTTTTCGTATTATTTCGTTAGGTTTAAAAATGCTATCATCAGTAGATAGGCCTGACAAAGTATAATTATTCAACCTTTCTCAATTTCTTTGAATTTTACAAATAAATACTATTTTGAGTAGATAGCGGAAAAGCTAACAAGCAAACAAATAAACAGACAAACAAAAAACATCAAAACAAACTTTCCTAACAGACATTTTCTTAATATTTTCTGTTGTTTTATTAGGTCCGCAATGCTATCTTCAGAAGATAGCCGTTTGCGAGCGCGTTGCGAGAATATGATGCAGATCGTAAATGATGCAGGTCGTAAGTGGGATCGCGCGTGTTCACAGAAGATGATGGATGTCGCAACGGGTGATTTGCAAATTGCACCGTAAATGGTATTTTGAGTAGATAAAAAAACACCAAACAAACAAACAGACAGACAAACAAACATGAAATATAAAAATATATACCAAATGATCTTTCTGACTCGTCTCATGCTAAGTCTTGTGATTTCCTTCTTTTTTGTATTATTTCATTAGGTTTAAATATGCTATCATCAGTAGATAGGCCTAACAAAATATAATTATTCAACCTTTCTCAATTTCTTTGAATTTTACATATAAATACTATCTTGAGTAGATAGCGGAAAGCTAACAAGCAAACAAATAAACAGACAAACAAAAACATCAAAACAAACTTTCCTAACAGACGTTTTCTTAATATTTTCTGTTGTTTTATTAGGCCCGCAATGCTATCTTCAGGAGATAACCGTTTGCGAGCGCGTTGAGAGAAAATGATGCAGATCGTAAATGATGCAGGTCGTAAGTGGGCTCGCGCGTGTTCATGTTCACAGAAGATGATGGCTGTCGCAACGGGTGATTTGCAAATTGCACCGTAAATGGTATCTTGAGTAGATAAAAAAACCAAACAAACAGACAAACAAACATGAAATATAAAAAAATATACCAAATGATCTTTCTGACTCGTCTCATGCTAAGTCTTATGATTTCCTTCAAGCAAACAAATAAACAGACAAACAAAAAACATCAAAACAAACTTTCCTAACAGACACTTTCTTAATATTTTCTGTTGTTTTATTAGGCCCGCAATGCTATCTTCAGAAGATAGCCGTTTGCGAGCGCGTTGCGAGAAAATGATGCAGATCGTAAATGATGCAGGTCGTAAGTGGGATCGCGCGTGTTCACAGAAGATGATGGATGTCGCAACGGGTGATTTGCAAATTGCACCGTAAATGGTATCTTGAGTAGATAAAAAACCAAACAAACAAACATGAAATATAAAAAAATATACCAAATGGTCTTTCTGACTCGTCTCATGCTAAGTCTTATGATTTCCTTCTTTTTTTGTATTATTTCGTTAGGTTTAAAAATGCTATCATCAGTAGATAGGCCTAACAAAATATAATTATTCAACCTTTCTCAATTTCTTTGAATTTTACAAATAAATACTATCTTGAGTAGGGGCCTAGATAACGGAAAAGCTAACAAGCAAACAAATAAACAGACAAACAAAAACATCAAAACAAACTTTCCTAACAGACGTTTTCTTAATATTTTCTGTTGTTTAATTAGGCCCGCAATGCTATCTTCAGAAGATAGCCTTTTGCGAGCGCGTTGCGAGAAAATGATGCAAATCGTAAATGATGCAGGTCGTAAGTGGGATCGCGCGTGTTCACAGAGGATGGATGTTGCAACGGGGATTTGCAAATTGCACCGTAAATGGTATCTTGAGTAGATAAAAAAAACCCCAAACAAACAAACAAACAGACAAACAAACATGAAATATAAAACAATATACCAAATGATCTTTCTGACTCGTCTCATGCTAAGTCTTATGATTTCCTTCTTTTTTTGTATTATTTCGTTAGGTTTAAAAATGCTATCATCAGTAGATAGGCCTAACAAAATATAATTATTCAACCTTTCTCAATTTCTTTGAATTTTACAAATAAATACTATCTTGAGTAGGTAGCGGAAAAGCTAACAAGCAAACAAATAAACAGACAAATAAAAAACATCAAAACAAACTTTCCTAACAGACATTTTCTTAATATTTTCTGTTGTTTTATTAGGCCCGCAATGCTATCTTCAGAAGATAGCCGTTGGCGAGCGCGTTACGAGAAAATGATGCAGATCGTAAATGATGCAGGTCGTAAGTGGGCTCGCGCGGGTTCACAGAAGATGATGGATGTCGCAACGGGTGATTTGCAAATTGCACCATAAATGGTATCTTGAGTTGATAAAACAAACAAACAAAGAGACAGACAGACAGACAGACACACAAACAAACATGAAATATAAAAAATATACCAAATGATCTTTCTGACTCGTCTCATGCTAAGTCTTATGATTTCCGTCCTTTTTGTATTATTTCATTAGGTTTGAAAATGCTATCATCAGTAGATAGGCCTAACAAAGTATTCATTCTTTCTCAATTTCTTTGTATTTTACAAATAAATATTATCTTGAGTAGATAGCGGAAAAACTAACAAGCAAACAAATAAACAGACAAACAAAAAACATCAAAACAAACTTATTCCTAACAGACGTTTTCTTAATATTTTCTGTTATTTTATTAGGCCCGCAATGCTCTCTTCAGAAGATAGCCTTTTGCGAGCGCGTTGCGAGAAAATGATGCAGATATCGTAAATGATACAGGTCGTAAGTGGGCTGGCGCGTGTTCACAGAAGATGATGGATGTCGCAATGGGTGATTTGCAAATTGCACCGTAAATGGTATCTTGAGTAGATAAACAAACAAACAAACAAACAAACAAACAAACAAACAGACAGACAAACAAACATGAAATATAAAAAAATATACCAAATGATCTTTGTGACTCGTCTCATGCTAAGTCTTATGATTTCCTTCTTTTTTGTATTATTTCATTAGGTTTAAAAATGCTATCATCAGTAGATAGGCCTAACAAAATATAATTATTCAACCTTTCTCAATTTCTTTGTATTTTACAAATAAATACTATTTTGAGTAGATAGCGGAAAAAACTAACAAGCAAACGAAGAACATCAAAACAAACTTTCCTAACAGACGTTTTCTTAATATTTTCTGTTGTTTTATTCGGCCCGCAATGCTATCTTCAGAAGATAGCCTTGCGAGTGCGTTGCGAGAAAATGATGCAGATCGTAAATGATGCAGGTCGTAAGTGGGATCGCGCGTGTTCACAGAAGATGATGGCTGTCGCAATGGGTGATTTGCAAATTGCACCGTAAATGGTATCTTGAGTAGATAAAAAAAACCCAAACAAACAGACAAACAAACATGAAATATAAAAAATATACCAAATGATCTTTCTGACTCGTCTCATGCTAAGTCTTATGATTTCCTTCTTTTTTTTGTATTATTTCGTTAGGTTTAAAAATGCTATCATCAGTAGATAGGCCTAACAAAATATAATTATTCAACCTTTCTCAATTTCTTTGAATTTTACAAATAAATACTATCTTGAGTAGATAGCGGAAAAGCTAACAAGCAAACAAATAAACAGACAAACAAAAACATCAAAACAAACTTTCCTAACAGACGTTTTCTTAATATTTTCTGTTGTTTAATTAGGCCCGCAATGCTATCTTCAGAAGATAGCCTTTTGCGAGCGCGTTGCGAGAAAATGATGCAGATCGTAAATGATGCAGGTCGTAAGTGGGATCGCGCGTGTTCACAGAGGATGGATGTTGCAACGGGGGATTTGCAAATTGCACCGTAAATGGTATCTTGAGTAGATAAAAAACAAACAAACAAACAAACAAACAGACAGACAAACAAACAAACATGAACTATAAAAAAAAAAACACCAAATGATCTTTCTGACTCGTCTCATGCTAAGTCTTATGATTTCCTTCTTTTTGTATTATTTGATTAGGTTTTAAAATGCTATTATCAGTAGATAGGCCTAACAAAATATAATTATTAAACCTTTCTCAATTTCTTTGTATTTTACAAATAAATATTATCTTGAGCAGACAGCGGAAAAACGAACAAGCAAACAAATAAACAGACAAACAAAAAACATCAAAACAAACTTATTCCTAACAGACGTTTTCTTAATATTTTCTGTTGTTTTATTAGGCCCGCAATGCTATCTTCAGAAGATAGCCTTTTGCGAGCGCGTTGCGAGAAAATGATGCAGATCGTAAATGATGCAGGTCGTAAGTGGGATCGCGCGTGTTCACAGAGGATGGATGTTGCAACGGGGGATTTGCAAATTGCACCGTAAATGGTATCTTGAGTAGATAAAAAACAAACAAACAGACAGACAAACAAACAAACATGAACTATAAAAAAAATTATAACAAATGATCTTTCTGACTCGTTTCATGCTAAGTCTTATGATTTCCTTCTTTTTTGTATTATTTGATTAGGTTTAAAAATGCTATTATCAGTAGATAGGCCTAACAAAATATAATTATTAAACCTTTCTCAATTTCTTTGTATTTTACAAATAAATATTATCTTGAGCAGACAGCGGAAAAACGAACAAGCAAACAAATAAACAGACAAACAAAAACATCAAAACAAACTTTCCTAACAGACGTTTTCTTAATATTTTCTGTTGTTTTATTAGGCCCGCAATGCTATCTTCAGAAGATAGCCTTTTGCGAGCTCGTTGCGAGAAAATCATGCAGATCGTAAATGATGCAGGTCGTAAGTGGGATCGCGAGTGTTCACAGATGATGGATGTCGCAACGGGGGATTTGCAAATTGCACCGTAAATGGTATCTTGAGTAGATAAAAACAAACAAACAAACAAAAAGACAAACAAACATGAAATATAAAACATATACCAAATGATCTTTCTGACTCGTCTCATGCTAAGTCTTATGATTTCCTTCTTGTTTTGTATTATTTCGTTAGGTTTAAAAATGCTATCATCAGTAGATAGGCCTAACAAAATATAATTATTCAACCTTTCTCAATTTCTTTGTATTTTACAAATAAATACTATTTTGAGTAGATGGCGGAAAAACTAACAAGCAAACAAAAACATCAAAACAAACTTTCCTAACAGACGTTTTCTTAATATTTTCTGTTGTTTTATTCGGCCCGCAATGCTATCTTCAGAAGACAGCCTTGCGAGCGCGTTGTGAGAAAATGATGCAGATCGTAAATGATGCAGGTCGTAAGTGGGCTCGCGCGTGTTCACAGAAGATGATGGATGTCGCAACGGGTGATTTGCAAATTGCACCGCAAATGGTATCTTGAGTAGATAAAAAAAACCAGACAAACAGACAAACAAACATGAAATATAAAAAAATATACCAAATGATCTTTCTGACTCGTCTCATGCTAAGTCTTATGATTTCCTTCTTTTTTGTATTATTTCGTTAGGTTTAAAAATGCTATCATCAGTAGATAGGCCTAACAAAATATAATTATTCAACCTTTCTCAATTTCTTTGTATTTTACAAATAAATACTATTTTGAGTAGATAGCGAAAAAACTAACAAGCAAGCAAAAACATCAAAACAAACTTTCCTAACAGACGTTTTCTTAATATTTTCTGTTGTTTTATTAGGCCCGCAATGCTATCTTCAGGAGATAGCCGTTTGCGAGCGCGTTGAGAGAAAATGATGCAGATCGTAAATGATGCATGTCGTAAGTGGGCTCGCGCGTGTTCACAGAAGATGATGGATGTCGCAATTGGTGATTTGCATATTGCACCGTAAATGGTATCTTGAGTAGATAAACAAACAAACAAACAAACAAACAAACAAACAGACAGACAAACAAACATGAAATATAAAAAATATACCAAATGATCTTTCTGACTCGTCTCATGCTAAGTCTTATGATTTCCTTCTTTTTTGTATTTTTCATTAGGTTTAAAAATGCTATCATCAGTAGATAGGCCTAACAAAATATAATTATTCAACCTTTCTCAATTTCTTTGTATTCTACAAATAAATACTATTTTGAGTAGATAGCGGAAAAAGCTAACAAGCAAACAAAAACATCAAAACAAATTTCCTAACAGACGTTTTCTTAATATTTTCTGTTGTTTTATTCGGCCCGCAATGCTATCTTCAGAAGATAGCCTTGCGAGTGCGTTGCGAGAAAATGATGCAGATCATAAATGATGCAGGTCGTAAGTGGGCTCGCGCGTGTTCACAGAAGATGATGGCTGTCGCAACGGGTGATTTGCAAATTGCACCGTAAATGGTATCTTGAGTAGATAAAAAAAACCAAACAAACAGACAAACAAACATGAAATATAAAAAAATATACCAAATGATCTTTCTGACTCGTCTTATGCTAAGTCTTATGATTTCCTTCTTTTTTTTTCGTATTATTTCGTTAGGTTTAAAATGCTATCATCAGTAGATAGGCCTAACAAAATATAATTATTCAACCTTTCTCAATTTCTTTGAATTTTACAAATAAATACTATCTTGAGTAGATAGCGGAAAAGCTAACAAGCAAACAAATAAACAGACAAACAAAAAACATCAAAACAAACTTTCCTAACAGACATTTTCTTAATATTTTCTGTTGTTTTATTAGGCCCGCAATGCTATCTTCAGAAGATAGCCGTTTGCGAGCGCGTTGCGAGAAAATGATGCAGATCGTAAATGATGCAGGTCGTAAGTGGGATCGCGCGTGTTCACAGAAGATGATGGATGTCACAACGGGTGATTTGCAAATTGCACCGTAAATGGTATCTTGAGTGGATAAAAAAAACAAACAAACAAACAGACAGACAAACAAACATGAAATATAAAAAAATATACCAAATGATCTTTCTGACTCGTCTCATGCTAAGTCTTATGATTTCCTTCTTTTTTGTATTATTTCGTTAGGTTTAAAAATGCTATCATCAGTAGATAGGCCTAACAAAATATAATTATTCAACCTTTCTCAATTTCTTTGTATTTTACAAATAAATACTATTTTGAGTAGATAGCGGAAAAACTAACAAGCAAACGAAAAACATCAAAACAAACTTTCCTAACAGACGTTTTCTTAATATTTTCTGTTGTTTTATTCGGCCCGCAATGCTATCTTCAGAAGATAGCCTTGCGAGCGCGTTGCGAGAAAATGATGCAGATCGTAAATGATGCAGGTCGTAAGTGGGATCGCGCGTGTTCACAGAAGATGATGGCTGTCGCAATGGGTGATTTGCAAATTGCACCGTAAATGGTATCTTGAGTAGATAAAAAAAACCAAACAAACAGACAAACAAACATGAAATATAAAAAAATATACCAAATGATCTTTCTGACTCGTCTCATGCTAAGTCTTATGATTTCCTTCTTTTTTTGTATTATTTCGTTAGGTTTAAAAATGCTATCATCAGTAGATAGGCCTAACAAAATATAATTATTCAACCTTTCTCAATTTCTTTGAATTTTACAAATAAATACTATCTTGAGTAGATAGCGGAAAAGCTAACAAGCAAACAAATAAACAGACAAACAAAAAACATCAAAACAAACTTTCCTAACAGACGTTTTCTTAATATTTTCTGTTGTTTAATTAGGCCCGCAATGCTATCTTCAGAAGATAGCCTTTTGCGAGCGCGTTGCGAGAAAATGATGCAGATCGTAAATGATGCAGGTCGTAAGTGGGATCGCGCGTGTTCACAGAGGATGGATGTTGCAACGGGTGATTTGCAAATTGCACCGTAAATGGTATCTTGAGTAGATAAAAACAAACAAACAAACAAACAAACAGACAGACAAACAAACAAACATGAACTATAAAAAAAATTATAACAAATGATCTTTCTGACTCGTTTCATGCTAAGTCTTATGATTTCCTTCTTTTTTGTATTATTTGATTAGGTTTAAAATGCTATTATCAGTAGATAGGCCTAACAAAATATAATTATTAAACCTTTCTCAATTTCTTTGTATTTTACAAATAAATATTATCTTGAGCAGACAGCGGAAAAACGAACAAGCAAACAAATAAACAGACAAACAAAAAACATCAAAACAAACTTATTCCTAACAGACGTTTTCTTAATATTTTCTGTTGTTTTATTAGGCCCGCAATGCTATCTTCAGAAGATAGCCTTTTGCGAGCGCGTTGCGAGAAAATGATGCAGATCGTAAATGATGCAGGTCGTAAGTGGGATCGCGCGTGTTCACAGAGGATGGATGTTGCAACGGGGGATTTGCAAATTGCACCGTAAATGGTATCTTAAGTAAATAAAAAACAAACAAACAGACAGACAAACAAACAAACAAAAAAAATAAAAAAAATTATAACAAATGATCTTTCTGACTCGTTTCATGCTAAGTCTTATGATTTCCTTCTTTTTTGTATTATTTGATTAGGTTTAAAAATGCTATTATCAGTAGATAGGCCTAACAAAATATAATTATTAAACCTTTCTCAATTTCTTTGTATTTTACAAATAAATATTATCTTGAGCAGACAGCGGAAAAACGAACAAGCAAACAAATAAACAGACAAACAAAAAACATCAAAACAAACTTTCCTAACAGACGTTTTCTTAATATTTTCTGTTGTTTTATTAGGCCCGCAATGCTATCTTCAGAAGATAGCCTTTTGCGAGCTCGTTGCGAGAAAATCATGCAGATCGTAAATGATGCAGGTCGTAAGTGGGATCGCGAGTGTTCACAGATGATGGATGTCGCAACGGGGATTTGCAAATTGCACCGTAAATGGTATCTTGAGTAGATAAAACAAACAAACAAACAAAAAGACAAACAAACATGAAATATAAAACATATACCAAATGATCTTTCTGACTCGTCTCATGCTAAGTCTTATGATTTCCTTCTTGTTTTGTATTATTTCGTTAGGTTTAAAAATGCTATCATCAGTAGATAGGCCTAACAAAATATAATTATTCAACCTTTCTCAATTTCTTTGTATTTTACAAATAAATACTATTTTGAGTAGATGGCGGAAAAACTAACAAGCAAACAAAAAACATCAAAACAAACTTTCCTAACAGACGTTTTCTTAATATTTTCTGTTGTTTTATTCGGCCCGCAATGCTATCTTCAGAAGACAGCCTTGCGAGCGCGTTGTGAGAAAATGATGCAGATCGTAAATGATGCAGGTCGTAAGTGGGCTCGCGCGTGTTCACAGAAGATGATGGATGTCGCAACGGGTGATTTGCAAATTGCACCGCAAATGGTATCTTGAGTAGATAAAAAAAACCAAAAACAGACAAACAGACAAACAAACATGAAATATAAAAAAATATACCAAATGATCTTTCTGACTCGTCTCATGCTAAGTCTTATGATTTCCTTCTTTTTTTCCCGTATTATTTCGTTAGGTTTAAAAATGCTATCATCAGTAGATAGGCCTAACAAAATATAATTATTCAACCTTTCTCAATTTCTTTGTATTTTACAAATAAATACTATTTTGAGTAGATAGCGAAAAAACTAACAAGCAAGCAAAAACATCAAAACAAACTTTCCTAACAGACGTTTTCTTAATATTTTCTGTTGTTTTATTAGGCCCGCAATGCTATCTTCAGGAGATAGCCGTTTGCGAGCGCGTTGAGAGAAAATGATGCAGATCGTAAATGATGCATGTCGTAAGTGGGCTCGCGCGTGTTCACAGAAGATGATGGATGTCGCAATTGGTGATTTGCATATTGCACCGTAAATGGTATCTTGAGTAGATAAACAAACAAACAAACAAACAAACAAACAAACAGACAGACAAACAAACATGAAATATAAAAAAATATACCAAATGATCTTTCTGACTCGTCTCATGCTAAGTCTTATGATTTCCTTCTTTTTTGTATTTTTCATTAGGTTTAAAAATGCTATCATCAGTAGATAGGCCTAACAAAATATAATTATTCAACCTTTCTCAATTTCTTTGTATTCTACAAATAAATACTATTTTGAGTAGATAGCGGAAAAAGCTAACAAGCAAACAAAAAACATCAAAACAAATTTCCTAACAGACGTTTTCTTAATATTTTCTGTTGTTTTATTCGGCCCGCAATGCTATCTTCAGAAGATAGCCTTGCGTATGCGTTTCGAGAAAATGATGCAGATCATAAATGATGCAGGTCGTAAGTGGGCTCGCGCGTGTTCACAGAAGATGATGGCTGTCGCAACGGGTGATTTGCAAATTGCACCGTAAATGGTATCTTGAGTAGATAAAAAAACCAAACAAACAGACAAACAAACATGAAATATAAAAAAAAATATACCAAATGATCTTTCTGACTCGTCTTATGCTAAGTCTTATGATTTCCTTCTTTTTTTTCGTATTATTTCGTTAGGTTTAAAAATGCTATCATCAGTAGATAGGCCTAACAAAATATAATTATTCAACCTTTCTCAATTTCTTTGAATTTTACAAATAAATAATATCTTGAGTAGATAGCGGAAAAGCTAACAAGCAAACAAATAAACAGACAAACAAAAACATCAAAACAAACTTTCCTAACAGACATTTTCTTAATATTTTCTGTTGTTTTATTAGGCCCGCAATGCTATCTTCAGAAGATAGCCGTTTGCGAGCGCGTTGCGAGAAAATGATGCAGATCGTAAATGATGCAGGTCGTAAGTGGGATCGCGCGTGTTCACAGAAGATGATGGATGTCGCAACGGGTGATTTGCAAATTGCACCGTAAATGGTATTTTGAGTAGATAAAAAAACACCAAACAAACAAACAGACAGACAAACAAACATGAAATATAAAAATATATACCAAATGATCTTTCTGACTCGTCTCATGCTAAGTCTTATGATTTCCTTCTTTTTTTTATTATTTCATTAGGTTTAAAAATGCTATCATCAGTAGATAGGCCTAACAAAATATAATTATTCAACCTTTCTCAATTTCTTTGTATTTTACAAATAAATACTATTTTGAGTAGATAGCGGAAAAAATAACAAGCAAACAAAAAACATCAAAACAAACTTTCCTAACAGACGTTTTCTTAATATTTTCTGTTGTTTTATTAGGCCCGCAATGCTATCTTCAGGAGATAGCCTTTTGCGAGCGCGTTGCGAGAAAATGATGCAGATCGTAAATGATGCAGGTCGTAAGTGGGATCGCGCGTGTTCACAGATGATGGATGTCTAAACGGGGGATTTGCAAATTGCACCGTAAATGGTATATTGAGTAGATAAAAACAAACAAACAAACAGACAGACAAACAAACATGAAATATAAAACATATACCAAATGATCTTTCTGACTCGTCTCATGATAAGTCTTATGATTTCCTTCTTTTTTTTGTATTATTTCGTTAGGTTTAAAAATGCTATCATCAGTAGATAGGCCTAACAAAATATAATTATTCAACCTTTCTCAATTTCTTTGTATTTTACAAATAAATATTATTTTGAGTAGATAGCGAAAAAACTAACAAGCAAGCGAAAACATCAAAACAAACTTTCCTAACAGACGTTTTCTTAATATTTTCTGTTGTTTTATTAGGCCCGCAATGCTATCTTCAGGAGATATCCGTTTGCGAGCGCGTTGAGAAAAAATGATGCAGATCGTAAATGATGCATGTCGTAAGTGGGCTCGTGCGTGTTCACAGAAGATGATGGATGTCGCAATTGGTGATTTGCAAATTGCACCGTAAATGGTATCTTGAGTAGATAAACAAACAAACAAACAAACAGACAGACAAACAAACATGAAATATAAAAAAATATACCAAATGATCTTTCTGACTCGTCTCATGCTAAGTCTTATGATTTCCTTCTTTTTTGTATTATTTCATTAGGTTTAAAAAATGCTATCATCAGTAGATAGGCCTAACAAAATATAATTATTCAACCTTTCTCAATTTCTTTGTATTTTACAAATAAATACTATTTTGAGTAGATAGCGGAAAAACTAACAAGCAAACAAAAAACATCAAAACAAACTTTCCTAACAGACGTTTTCTTAATATTTTCTGTTGTTTTATTCGGCCCGCAATGCTATCTTCAGAAGATAGCCTTGCGAGTGCGTTGCGAGAAAATGATGCAGATCGTAAATGATGCAGGTCGTAAGTGGGCTCGCGCGTGTTCACAGAAGATGATGGCTGTCGCAACGGGTGATTTGCAAATTGCACCGTAAATGGTATCTTGAGTAGATAAAAAAACCCAAACAAACAGACAAACAAACATGAAATATAAAAAATATACCAAATGATCTTTCTGACTCGTCTCATGCTAAGTCTTATGATTTCCTTCTTTTTTTTTCCGTATTATTTCGTTAGGTTTAAAAATGCTATCATCAGTAGATAGGCCTAGCAAAATATAATTATTCAACCTTTCTCAATTTCTTTGAATTTTACAAATAAATACTATCTTGAGTAGATAGCGGAAAAGCTAACAAGCAAACAAATAAACAGACAAACAAAAAACATCAAAACAAACTTTCCTAACAGACATTTTCTTAATATTTTCTGTTGTTTTATTAGGCCCGCAATGCTATCTTCAGAAGATAGCCGTTTGCGAGCGCGTTACGAGAAAATGATGCAGATCGTAAATGATGCAGGTCGTAAGTGGGCTCGCGCGGGTTCACAGAAGATGATGGATGTCGCAACGGGTGATTTACAAATTGCACCATAAATGGTATCTTGAGTTGATAAAACAAACAAACAAAGAGACAGACAGACACACAAACAAACATTTAATATAAAAAATATACCAAATGATCTTTCTGACTCGTCTCATGCTAAGTCTTATGATTTCCGTCTTTTTTGTATTATTTCATTATGTTTGAAAATGCTATCATCAGTAGATAGGCCTAACAAAGTATTCAATCTTTCTCAATTTCTTTGTATTTTACAAATAAATATTATCTTGAGTAGATAGCGGAAAAACTAACAAGCAAACAAATAAACAGACAAACAAAAAACATCAAAACAAACTTATTCCTAACAGACGTTTTCTTAATATTTTCTGTTATTTTATTAGGCCCGCAATGCTCTCTTCAGAAGATAGCCTTTTGCGAGCGCGTTGCGAGAAAATGATGCAGATATCGTAAATGATGCAGGTCGTAAGTGGAATCGCGCGTGTTCACAGAAGATGATGGATGTCGCAACGGGTGATTTGTAAATTGCACCATAAATGGTATCTTGAGTAGATAAAAAAAACAAGCAAACAAACAAACAGACAGACAGACAGACAAACAAACATGAAATATAAAAAAAAATGCAAACAAAAAACATCAAAATAAACTTGCCTAACAGACGTTTTCTTAATATTTTCTGTTATTTTATTAGGCCCCCAATGCTATCTTCAGAAGATAGCCTTTTGCGAGCGCATTGCGAGAAAATGATGCACATCATAAATGATGCAGGTCGTAAGTGGGCTCGCGCGTGTTCACAGAAGATGATGGATGTCGCAACTGGTGATTTGCAAATTGCACCGTAAATGGTATCTTGAGTAGATAAAAAACAAACAAACAAACAAACAAACAAACAGACAGACAAACAAACATGAAATATAAAAAAATATACCAAATGATCTTTCTGACTCGTCTCATGCTAAGTCTTATGATTTCTTTCTTTTTTGCATTATTTCATTAAGTTTAAAAATGCTATCATCAGTAGATAGGCCTAACAAAATATAATTATTCAACCTTTCTCAATTTCTTTGTATTTTACAAATAAATACTATTTTGAGTAGATAGCGGAAAAACTAACAAGCAAACAAAAAACATCAAAACAAACTATCCTAACAGACGTTTTCTTAATATTTTCTGTTGTTTTATTCGGCCCGCAATGCTATCTTCAGAAGATAGCCTTGCGAGTGCGTTGCGAGAAAATGATGCAGATCGTAAATGATGCAGGTCGTAAGTGGGCTCGCGCGTGTTCACAGAAGATGATGGCTGTCGCAACGGGTGATTTGCAAATTGCACCGTAAATGGTATCTTGAGTAGATAAAAAAACCCAAACAAACAGACAAACAAACATGAAATATAAAAAAATATACCAAATGATCTTTCTGACTCGTCTCATGCTAAGTCTTATGATTTCCTTCTTTTTTTCCGTATTATTTCGTTAGGTTTAAAATGCTATCATCAGTAGATAGGCCTAACAAAATATAATTATTCAACCTTTCTCAATTTCTTTGAATTTTACAAATAAATACTATCTTGAGTAGATAGCGGAAAAGCTAACAAGCAAACAAATAAACAGACAAACAAAAAACATCAAAACAAACTTTCCTAACAGACATTTTCTTAATATTTTCTGTTGTTTTATTAGGCCCGCAATGCTATCTTCAGAAGATAGCCGTTTGCGAGCGCGTTACGAGAAAATGATGCAGATCGTAAATGATGCAGGTCGTAAGTGGGCTCGCGCGGGTTCACAGAAGATGATGGATGTCGCAACGGGTGATTTACAAATTGCACCATAAATGGTATCTTGAGTTGATAAAACAAACAAACAAAGAGACAGACAGACACACAAACAAACATTTAATATAAAAAATATACCAAATGATCTTTCTGACTCGTCTCATGCTAAGTCTTATGATTTCCGTCTTTTTTGTATTATTTCATTATGTTTGAAAATGCTATCATCAGTAGATAGGCCTAACAAAGTATTCAATCTTTCTCAATTTCTTTGTATTTTACAAATAAATATTATCTTGAGTAGATAGCGGAAAAACTAACAAGCAAACAAATAAACAGACAAACAAAAAACATCAAAACAAACTTATTCCTAACAGACGTTTTCTTAATATTTTCTGTTATTTTATTAGGCCCGCAATGCTCTCTTCAGAAGATAGCCTTTTGCGAGCGCGTTGCGAGAAAATGATGCAGATATCGTAAATGATGCAGGTCGTAAGTGGAATCGCGCGTGTTCACAGAAGATGATGGATGTCGCAACGGGTGATTTGTAAATTGCACCATAAATGGTATCTTGAGTAGATAAAAAAAACAAGCAAACAAACAAACAGACAGACAGACAGACAAAAAAAAATGAAATATAAAAAAATGCAAACAAAAAACATCAAAATAAACTTGCCTAACAGACGTTTTCTTAATATTTTCTGTTATTTTATTAGGCCCCCAATGCTATCTTCAGAAGATAGCCTTTTGCGAGCGCATTGCGAGAAAATGATGCACATCATAAATGATGCAGGTCGTAAGTGGGCTCGCGCGTGTTCACAGAAGATGATGGATGTCGCAACTGGTGATTTGCAAATTGCACCGTAAATGGTATCTTGAGTAGATAAAAAACAAACAAACAAACAAACAAACAAACAAACAGACAGACAAACAAACATGAAATATATAAAAAAATATACCAAATGATCTTTCTGACTCGTCTCATGCTAAGTCTTATGATTTCTTTCTTTTTGCATTATTTCATTAAGTTTAAAAATGCTATCATCAGTAGATAGGCCTAACAAAATATAATTATTCAACCTTTCTCAATTTCTTTGTATTTTACAAATAAATACTATTTTGAGTAGATAGCGGAAAAAACTAACAAGCAAACAAAAAACATCAAAACAAACTTTCCTAACAGACGTTTTCTTAATATTTTCTGTTGTTTTATTCGGCCCGCAATGCTATCTTCAGAAGATAGCCTTGCGAGCGCGTTGCTAGAAAATGATGCAGATTGTAAATGATGCAGGTCGTAAGTGGGCTCGCGCGTGTTCACAGAAGATGATGGCTGTCGGAACGGGTGATTTGCAAATTGCACCGTAAATGGTATCTTGTGTAGATAAAAAAACCAAACAAACAGACAAACAAACATGAAATATAAAAAAATATACCAAATGATCTTTCTGACTCGTCTCATGCTAAGTCTTATGATTTCCTTCTTTCTTTTCGTATTATTTCGTTAAATTTAAAAATGCTATCATCAGTAGATAGGCCTAACAAAGTATAATTATTAAACCTTTCTCAATTTCTTTGAATTTTACAAATAAATACTATTTTGAGTAGATAGCGGAAAAGCTAACAAGCAAACAAATAAACAGACAAACAAAAAACATCAAAACAAACTTTCCTAACAGACATTTTCTTAATATTTTCTGTTGTTTTATTAGGTCCGCAATGCTATCTTCAGAAGATAGCCGTTTGTGAGCGCGTTGCGAGAATATGATGCAGATCATAAATGATGCAGGTCGTAAGTGGGATCGCGCGTGTTCACAGAAGATGATGGATGTCGCAACGGGTGATTTGCAAATTGCACCGTAAATGGTATTTTGAGTAGATAAAAAAACACCAAACAAACAAACAGACAGACAAACAAATATGAAATATAAAAAAATATACCAAATGATCTTTCTGACTCGTCTCATGCTAAGTCTTATGATTTCCTTCTTTTTTGTATTATTTCATTAGGTTTAAAAATGCTATCATCAGTAGATAGATAGGCCTAACAAAATATAATTATTCAACCTTTCTCAATTTCTTTGAATTTTACATATAAATACTATCTTGAGCAGATAGCGGAAAGCTAACAAGCAAACAAATAAACAGACAAACAAAAAACATCAAAACAAACTTTCCTAACAGACGTTTTCTTAATATTTTCTGTTGTTTTATTAGGCCCGCAATGCTATCTTCAGAAGATAGCCTTGCGAGCGCGTTGCGAGAAAATGATGCAGATTGTAAATGATGCAGGTCGTAAGTGGGCTCGCGCGTGTTCACAGAAGATGATGGCTGTCGGAACGGGTGATTTGCAAATTGCACCGTAAATGGTATCTTGTGTAGATAAAAAAACCAAACAAACAGACAAACAAACATGAAATATAAAAAAATATACCAAATGATCTTTCTGACTCGTCTCATGCTAAGTCTTATGATTTCCTTCTTTCTTTTCGTATTATTTCGTTAGGTTTAAAAATGCTATCATCAGTAGATAGGCCTAACAAAGTATAATTATTAAACCTTTCTCAATTTCTTTGAATTTTACAAATAAATACTATTTTGAGTAGATAGCGGAAAAGCTAACAAGCAAACAAATAAACAGACAAACAAAAAACATCAAAACAAACTTTCCTAACAGACATTTTCTTAATATTTTCTGTTGTTTTATTAGGTCCGCAATGCTATCTTCAGAAGATAGCCGTTTGTGAGCGCGTTGCGAGAATATGATGCAGATCGTAAATGATGCAGGTCGTAAGTGGGATCGCGCGTGTTCACAGAAGATGATGGATGTCGCAACGGGTGATTTGCAAATTGCACCGTAAATGGTATTTTGAGTAGATAAAAAAACACCAAATAAACAAACAGACAGACAAACAAACATGAAATATAAAAAAAATATACCAAATGATCTTTCTGACTCGTCTCATGCTAAGTCTTATGATTTCCTTCTTTTTTTTATTTTTTCATTAGGTTTAAAAATGCTATCATCAGTAGATAGATAGGCCTAACAAAATATAATTATTCAACCTTTCTCAATTTCTTTGAATTTTACATATAAATACTATCTTGAGCAGATAGCGGAAAGCTAACAAGCAAACAAATAAACAGACAAACAAAAAACATCAAAACAAACTTTCCTAACAGACGTTTTCTTAATATTTTCTGTTGTTTTATTAGGCCCGCAATGCTATCTTCAGGAGATAACCGTTTGCGAGCGCGTTGAGAGAAAATGATGCAGATCGTAAATGATGCAGGTCGTAAGTGGGCTCGCGCGTGTTCACAGAACATGATGGCTGTCGCAACGGGTGATTTGCAAATTGCACCGTAAATGGTATCTTGAGTAGATAAAAAAACCAAACAAACAGACAAACAAACATGAAATATAAAAAAATATACCAAATGATCTTTCAGACTCGTCTCATGCTAAGTCTTATGATTTCCTTCTTTTTTTTCCGTATTATTTCGTTAGGTTTAAAAATGCTATCATCAGTAGATAGGCCTAACAAAATATAATTATTCAAGCTTTCTCAATTTCTTTGAAATTTACAAAGAAATACTATCTTGAGTAGATAGCGGAAAAGCTAACAAGCAAACAAATAAACAGACAAAAAAAAACATCAAAACAAACTTTCCTAACAGACATTTTCTTAATATTTTCTGTTGTTTTATTAGGCCCGCAATGCTATCTTCAGAAGATAGCCGTTTGCGAGCGCGTTGCGAGAATATGATGCAGATCGTAAATGATGCAGGTCGTAAGTGGGATCGCGCGTGTTCACAGAAGATGATGGATGTCGCAACGGGTGATTTGCAAATTGCACCGTAAATGGTATTTTGAGTAGATAAAAAAACACCAAACAAACAAACAGACAGACAAACAAACATGAAATATAAAAATATATACCAAATGATCTTTCTGACTCGTCTCATGCTAAGTCTTATGATTTCCTTCTTTTATGTATTATTTCATTAGGTTTAAAAATGCTATCATCAGTAGATAGGCCTAACAAAATATAATTATTCAACCTTTCTCAGTTTCTTTGTATTTTACAAATAAATACTATTTTGAGTAGATAGCAAAAAAAATAACAAGCAAACAAAAAACATCAAAACAAACTTTCCGAACAGATGTTTTCTTAATATTTTCTGTTGTTTTATTAGGCCCGCAATGCTATCTTCAGGAGATAGCCGTTTGCGAGCACGTTGAGAGAAAATGATGCAGATCGTAAATAATGCATGTCGTAAGTGGGCTCGCGCGTGTTCACAGATGATGGATGTCGAAACGGGGATTTGCAAATTGCACCGTAAATGGTATATTGAGTAGATAAAACAAACAAACAAACAGACAAACAAACATGAAATATAAAACATATACCAAATGATCTTTCTGACTCGTCTCATGCTAAGTCTTATGATTTCCTTCTTTTTTGTATTATTTCGTTAGGTTTAAAAATGCTATCATCAGTAGATAGGCCTAACAAAATATAATTATTCAACCTTTCTCAATTTCTTTGTATTTTACAAATAAATACTATTTTGAGTAGATACGGAAAAACTAACAAGCAAACAAAAAACATCAAAACAAACTTTCGTAACAGACGTTTTCTTAATATTTTCTGTTGTTTTATTCGGCCCGCAATGCTATCTTCAGAAGATAGCCTTACGAGCGCGTTGCGAGAAAATGATGCAGATCGTAAATGATGCAGGTCGTAAGTGGGCTCGCGCGTGTTCACAGAAGATGATGGATGTCGCAACGGGTGATTTGCAAATTGGAATGTAAATGGTATCTTGAGTAGATAAAAAACCAAACAAACAAACATGAAATATAAAAAAATATACCAAATGATCTTTCTGACTCGTCTCATGCTAAGTCTTATGATTTCCTTCTTTTTTGTATTATTTCGTTAGGTTTAAAAATGATATCATCAGTAGATAGGCCTAACAAAATATAATTATTCAACCTTTCTCAATTTCTTTGAATTTTACAAATAAATACTATCTTGAGTAGGGGCCTAGAAAACGGAAAAGCTAACAAGCAAACAAATAAACAGACAAACAAAAAACATCAAAACAAATTTTCCTAACAGACGTTTTCTTAATATTTTCTGTTGTTTTATTAGGCCCGCAATGCTATCTTCAGAAGATAGCCGTTTGCGAGCGCGATGCAGATCGTAAATGATGCAGGTCGTAAGTGGGATCGCGCGTGTTCACAGAAGATGGTGTATGTCGCAACGGGGGATTTGCAAATTGCACCGTAAATGGTATCTTGAGTAGATAAAAAAAACAAAAAAAAACAATCAAACAGACAGACAAACAAACATGAAATATAAAAATATATACCAAATGATCTTTCTGACTCCTCTCATGCTAAGTCTTATGATTTCCTTCTTTTTTGTATTATTTCATTAGGTTTAAAAATGCTATCATCAGTAGATAGGCCTAACAAAATATAATTATTCAACCTTTCTCAATTTCTTTGTATTTTACAAATAAATACTATTTTGAGTAGATAGCGGAAAAACTAACAAACCAACAAAAAACATCAAAACAAACTTTCCTAACAGACGTTTTCTTAATATTTTCTGTTGTTTTATTAGGCCCGCAATGCTATCTTCAGGAGATAGCCGTTTGCGAGCGCGTTGAGAGAAAATGATGCAGATCGTAAATGATGCATGTCGTAAGTGGGCTCGCGCGTGTTCACAGAAGATGATGGATGTCGCAATGGGTGATTTGCAAATCGCACCGTAAATGGTATCTTGAGTAGATAAAAAACAAACAAACAAACAAACAAACAAACAAACAGACAGACAAACAAACATGAACTATAAAAAAATTATAACAAATGATCTTTCTGACTCGTTTCATGCTAAGTCTTATGATTTCCTTCTTTTTTGTATTATTTGATTAGGTTTAAAAATGCTATCATCAGTAGATAGGCCTAACAAAATATAATTATTAAACCTTTCTCAATTTCTTTGTATTTTACAAATAAATACTATTTTGAGTAGATAGCGGAAAAACTAACAAACAAACAAAAAACATCAAAACAAACTTTCCTAACAGACGTTTTCTTAATATTTTCTGTTGTTTTATTAGGCCCGCAATGCTATCTTCAGGAGATAGCATTTTGCGAGCGCGTTGAGAGAAAATGATGCAGATCGTAAATGATGCATGTCGTAAGTGGGCTCGCGCGTGTTCACAGAAGATGATGGATGTCGCAATGGGTGATTTGCAAATTGCACCGTAAATGGTATCTTGAGTAGATAAACAAACAAACAAACAAACAAACAAACAAACAAACAAACAAACAAACAAACAAACAAACAAACAGACAGACAAACAAACGTGAAATATAAAAAAGAGTATGGGCTGTCAAATGTCCTTTCTGACTCGTCTCATGCTAAGTCTTATGATTTCCTTCTTTTTTGTATTATTTCATTAGGTTTAAAAATGCTATCATCAGTAGATAGGCCTAACAAAATATAATTATTCAACCTTTCTCAATTTCTTTGTATTTTACAAATAAATACTATTTTGAGTAGATAGCGGAAAAAACTAACAAGCAAACGAAAAAACATCAAAACAAACTTTCCTAACAGACGTTTTCTTAATATTTTCTGTTGTTTTATTCGGCCCGCAATGCTATCTTCAGAAGATAGCCTTGCGAGCGCGTTGCGAGAAAATGATGCAGATCGTAAATGATGCAGGTCGTAAGTGGGCTCGCGCGTATTCACAGAAGATGATGGCTGTCGCAACGGGTGATTTGCAAATTGCACCGTAAATGGTATCTTGAGTAGATAAAAAACCAAACAAACAGACAAACAAACATGAAATATAAAAAAATATACCAAATGATCTTTCTGACTCGTCTCATGCTAAGTCTTATGATTTCCTTCTTTTTTTTCGTATTATTTCGTTAGGTTTAAAAATGCTATCATCAATAGATATGCCTAACAAAATATAATTATTCAACCTTTCTCGATTTCTTTGTATTTTACAAATAAATACTATCTTGAGTAGATAGCGGAAAAGCTAACAAGCAAACAAATAAACAGACAAACAAAAAACATCAAAACAAACTTTCCTAACAGACATTTTCTTAATATTTTCTGTTGTTTTATTAGGCCCGCAATGCTATCTTCAGAAGATAGCCGTTTGTGAGCGCGTTGAGAGAAAATGATGCAGATCATAAATGATGCAGGTCGTAAGTGGGATCGCGCGTGTTCACAGAAGATGATGGATGTCGCAACGGGTGACAAACAGACAAACAAACGTGAAATATAAAAAATATACCAAATGATCTTTCTGACTCGTCTCATGCTAAGTCTTATGATTTCTTCTTTTTTTGTATTATTTCATTAGGTTTAAAAATGCTATCATCAGTAGATAGGCCTAACAAAATATGATTATTCAACCTTTCTCAATTTCTTTGTATTTTACAAATAAATACTATTTTGAGTAGATAGCGGAAAAACTAACAAGCAAACAAAAACATCAAAACAAACTTTCCTAACAGACGTTTTCTTAATATTTTCTGTTGTTTTATTCGGCCCGCAATGCTATCTTCAGAAGATAGCCGTTTGCGAGGGCGTTACGAGAAAATGATGCAGATCGTAAATGATGCAGGTCGTAAGTGGGCTCGCGCGTGTTCACAGAAGATGATGGCTGTCGCAACGGGTGATTTGCAAATTGCACCGTAAATGGTATCTTGAGTAGATAAAAAAAAACCAAACAAACAGACAAACAAACATGAAATATAAAAAATATACCAAATGATCTTTCTGACTCGTCTCATGCTAAGTCTTATGATTTCCTTCTTTTTTTGTATTATTTCGTTAGGTTTAAAAATGCTATCATCAGTAGATAGGCCTAACAAAATATAATTATTCAACCTTTCTCAATTTCTTTGAATTTTACAAATAAATACTATCTTGAGTAGATAGCGGAAAAGCTAACAAGCAAACAAATAAACAGACAAACAAAAACATCAAAACAAACTTTCCTAACAGACGTTTTCTTAATATTTTCTGTTGTTTAATTAGGCCCGCAATGCTATCTTCAGAAGATAGCCTTTTGCGAGCGCGTTGCGAGAAAATGATGCAGATCGTAAATGATGCAGGTCGTAAGTGGGATCGCGCGTGTTCACAGAAGATGATGGATGTCGCAACGGGTGATTTGCAAATTGCACCGTAAATGGTATTTTGAGTAGATAAAAAAACACCAAACAAACAAACAGACAGACAAACAAACATGAAATATAAAAATATATACCAAATGATCTTTCTGACTCGTCTCATGCTAAGTCTTATGATTTCCTTCTTTTTTGTATTATTTCATTAGGTTTAAAAATGCTATCATCAGTAGATAGGCCTAACAAAATATAATTATTCAACCTTTCTCAATTTCTTCAGAAGATAGCCGTTTGCGAGCGCATTGTGAGAATATGATGCAGATCATAAATGATGCAGGTCGTAAGTGGGATCGCGCGTGTTCACAGAAGATGATGGCTGTCGCAACGGGTGACAAACAGACAAACAAACGTGAAATATAAAAAAATATACCAAATGATTTTTCTGACTCGTCTCATGCTAAGTCTTATGATTTCCTTCTTTTTTGTATTATTTCATTAGGTTTAAAAAATGCTATCATCAGTAGATAGGCCTAACAAAATATAATTATTCAACCTTTCTCAATTTCTTTGTATTTTACAAATAAATACTATTTTGAGTAGATAGCGGAAAAAAACTAACAAGCAAACAAAAAAACATCAAAACAAACTTTCCTAACAGACGTTTTCTTAATATTTTCTGTTGTTTTATTCGGCCCGCAATGCTATCTTCAGAAGATAGCCTTGCGGGCGCGTTCCGCGAAAATGATGCAGATCGTAAATGATGCAGGTCGTAAGTGGGCTCGCGCGTGTTCACAGAAGATGATGGCTGTCGCAACGGGTGATTTGCAAATTGCACCGTAAATGGTATCTTGAGTAGATAAAAAAACCAAACAAACAGACAAACAAACATGAAATATAAAAAATATACCAAATGATCTTTCTGACTCGTCTCATGCTAAGTCTTATGATTTCCTTCTTTTTTTTGTATTATTTCGTTAGGTTTAAAAATGCTATCATCAGTAGATAGGCCTAACAAAATATAATTATTCAACCTTTCTCAATTTCTTTGAATTTTACAAATAAATACTATCTTGAGTAGATAGCGGAAAAGCTAACAAGCAAACAAATAAACAGACAAACAAAAACATCAAAACAAACTTTCCTAACAGACGTTTTCTTAATATTTTCTGTTGTTTAATTAGGCCCGCAATGCTATCTTCAGAAGATAGCCTTTTGCGAGCGCGTTGCGAGAAAATGATGCAGATCGTAAATGATGCAGGTCGTAAGTGGGATCGCGCGTGTTCACAGAAGATGATGGATGTCGCAACGGGTGATTTGCAAATTGCACCGTAAATGGTATTTTGAGTAGATAAAAAAACACCAAACAAACAAACAGACAGACAAACAAACATGAAATATAAAAATATATACCAAATGATCTTTCTGACTCGTCTCATGCTAAGTCTTATGATTTCCTTCTTTTTTTTATTATTTCATTAGGTTTAATAATGCTATCATCAGTAGATAGGCCTAACAAAATATAATTATTCAACCTTTCTCAATTTCTTTGTATTTTACAAATAAATACTATTTTGAGTAGATAGCGGAAAAAATAACAAGCAAACAAAAAACATCAAAACAAACTTTCCTAACAGACGTTTTCTTAATATTTTCTGTTGTTTTATTAGGCCCGCAATGCTATCTTCAGGAGATAGCCGTTTGCGAGCGCGTTGAGAGAAAATGATGCAGATCGTAAATGATGCATGTACGTCGTAAGTGGGCTCGCGCGTGTTCACAGAAGATGATGGATGTCGCAATGGGTGATTTGCAAATTGCACCGTAAATGGTATCTTGAGTAGATAAACAAACAAACAAACAAACAAACAAACAAACAGACAGACAAACAAACATGAAATATAAAAAAATATACCAAATGATCTTTCTGACTCGTCTCATGCTAAGTCTTATGATTTCCTTCTTTTTGTATTATTTCATTAGGTTTAAAAATGCTATCATCAGTAGATAGGCCTAACAAAATATAATTATTCAACCTTTCTCAATTTCTTTGTATTTTACAAATAAATACTATTTTGAGTAGATAGCGGAAAAAATAACAAGCAAACAAAAAACATCAAAACAAACTTTCCTAACAGACGTTTTCTTAACATTTTCTGTTGTTTTATTAGGCCCGCAATGCTATCTTCAGGAGATAGCCGTTTGCGAGCACGTTGAGAGAAAATGATGCAGATCGTAAATGATGCATGTCGTAAGTGGGCTCGCGCGTGTTCACAGATGATGGATGTCGCAATGGGTGATTTGCAAATTGCACCGTAAATGGTATATTGAGTAGATAAAAACAAACAAACAAACAGACAAACAAACATGAAATATAAAACATAAACCAAATGATCTTTCTGACTCGTCTCATGCTAAGTCTTATGATTTCCTTCTTTTTTTGTATTATTTCGTTAGGTTTAAAAATGCTATCATCAGTAGATAGGCCTAACAAAATATAATTATTCAACCTTTCTCAATTTCTTTGTATTTTACAAATAAATACTATTTTGAGTAGATAGCGGAAAAACTAACAAGCAAACAAAAAACATCAAAACAAACTTTCCTAACAGACGTTTTCTTAATATTTTCTGTTGTTTTATTCGGCCCGCAATGCTATCTTCAGAAGATAGCCTTGCGAGCGCGTTGCGAGAAAATGATGCAGATCGTAAATGATGCAGGTCGTAAGTGGGCTCGCGAGTATTCACAGAAGATGATGGCTGTCGCAACGGGTGATTTGCAAATTGCACCGTAAATGGTGTCTTGAGTAGATAAAAAACCAAACAAACAGACAAACAAACATGAAATATAAAAAAATATACCAAATGATCTTTCTGACTCGTCTCATGCTAAGTCTTATGATTTCCTTCTTTTTTTTTTTTTTTTTCGTTAGGTTTAAAAATGCTATCATCAGTAGATATGCCTAACAAAATATAATTATTCAACCTTTCTCAATTTCTTTGTATTTTACAAATAAATACTATCTTGAGTAGATAGCGGAAAAGCTAACAAGCAAACAAATAAACAGACAAACAAAAACATCAAAACAAACTTTCCTAACAGACATTTTCTTAATATTTTCTGTTGTTTTATTAGGCCCGCAATGCTATCTTCAGAAGATAGCCGTTTGCGAGCGCGTTGCGAGAAAATGATGCAGATCATAAATGATGCAGGTCGTAAGTGGGATCGCGCGTGTTCACAGAAGATGATGGATGTCGCAACGGGTGATTTGCAAATTGCACCGTAAATGGTATTTTGAGTAGATAAAAAAACACCAAACAAACAAACAGACAGACAAACAAACATGAAATATAAAAATATATACCAAATGATCTTTCTGACTCGTCTCATGCTAAGTCTTATGATTTCCTTCTTTTTGTATTATTTCATTAGGTTTAAAAATGCTATCATCAGTAGATAGGCCTAACAAAATATAATTATTCAACCTTTCTCAATTTCTTTGTATTTTACAAATAAATACTATTTTGAGTAGATAGCGGAAAAATAACAAGCAAACAAAAACATCAAAACAAACTTTCCTAACAGACGTTTTCTTAATATTTTCTGTTGTTTTATTAGGCCCGCAATGCTATCTTCAGGAGATAGCCGTTTGCGAGCACGTTGAGAGAAAATGATGCAGATCGTAAATAATGCATGTCGTAAGTGGGCTCGCGCGTGTTCACAGATGATGGATGTCGAAACGGGGATTTGCAAATTGCACCGTAAATGGTATATTGAGTAGATAAAAACAAACAAACAAACAGACAAACAAACATGAAATATAAAACATAAACCAAATGATCTTTCTGACTCGTCTCATGCTAAGTCTTATGATTTCCTTCTTTTTTTGTATTATTTCGTTAGGTTTAAAAATGCTATCATCAGTAGATAGGCCTAACAAAATATAATTATTCAACCTTTCTCAATTTCTTTGTATTTTACAAATAAATACTATTTTGAGTAGATAGCGGAAAAAACTAACAAGCAAACGAAAAACATCAAAACAAACTTTCCTAACAGACGTTTTCTTAATATTTTCTGTTGTTTTATTCGGCCCGCAATGCTATCTTCAGAAGATAGCCTTGCGAGCGCGTTGCGAGAAAATGATGCAGATCGTAAATGATGCAGGTCGTAAGTGGGCTCGCGAGTATTCACAGAAGATGATGGCTGTCGCAACGGGTGATTTGCAAATTGCACCGTAAATGGTGTCTTGAGTAGATAAAAAACCAAACAAACAGACAAACAAACATGAAATATAAAAAAATATACCAAATGATCTTTCTGACTCGTCTCATGCTAAGTCTTATGATTTCCTTCTTTTTTTCGTATTATTTCGTTAGGTTTAAAAATGCTATCATCAGTAGATATGCCTAACAAAATATAATTATTCAACCTTTCTCAACTTATTTTAATTTTACAATTAAATATTATGTTGAGTAGATAGCGGAAAAGCTAACAAGCAAACAAATAAACAGACAAACAAAAACATCAAAACAAACTTTCCTAACAGACATTTTCTTAATATTTTCTGTTGTTTTATTAGGCCCGCAATGCTATCTTCAGAAGATAGCCGTTTGCGAGCGCGTTGCGAGAAAATGATGCAGATCGTAAATGATGCAGGTCGTAAGTGGGATCGCGCGTGTTCACAGAAGATGATGGATGTCGCAACGGGTGATTTGCAAATTGCACCGTAAATGGTATTTTGAGTAGATAAAAAAACACCAAACAAACAAACAGACAGACAAACAAACATGAAATATAAAAATATATACCAAATGATCTTTCTGACTCGTCTCATGCTAAGTCTTATGATTTCCTTCTTTTTTGTATTATTTCATTAGGTTTAAAAATGCTATCATCAGTAGATAGGCCTAACAAAATATAATTATTCAACCTTTCTCAATTTCTTTGTATTTTACAAATAAATACTATTTTGAGTAGATAGCGGAAAAAATAACAAGCAAACAAAAAACATCAAAACAAACTTTCCTAACAGACGTTTTCTTAATATTTTCTGTTGTTTTATTAGGCCCGCAATGCTATCTTCAGGAGATAGCCGTTTGCGAGCACGTTGAGAGAAAATGATGCAGATCGTAAATGATGCATGTCGTAAGTGGGCTCGCGCGTGTTCACAGATGATGGATGTCGAAACGGGGGATTTGCAAATTGCACCGTAAATGGTATATTGAGTAGATAAAAACAAACAAACAAACAGACAAACAAACATGAAATATAAAACATAAACCAAATGATCTTTCTGACTCGTCTCATGCTAAGTCTTATGATTTCCTTCTTTTTTGTATTATTTCGTTAGGTTTAAAAATGCTATCATCAGTAGATAGGCCTAACAAAATATAATTATTCAACCTTTCTCAATTTCTTTGTATTTTACAAATAAATACTATTTTGAGTAGATAGCGGAAAAACTAACAAGCAAGCAAAAACATCAAAACAAACTTTCCTAACAGACGTTTTCTTAATATTTTCTGTTGTTTTATTAGGCCCGCAATGCTATCTTCAGGAGATAGCCGTTTGCGAGCGCGTTGAGAGAAAATGATGCAGATCGTAAATGATGCATGTACGTCGTAAGTGGGCTCGCGCGTGTTCACAGAAGATGATGGATGTCGCAATGGGTGATTTGCAAATTGCACCGTAAATGGTATCTTGAGTAGATAAACAAACAAACAAACAAACAAACAAACAAACAAACAGACAGACAAACAAACATGAAATATAAAAAAATATACCAAATGATCTTTCTGACTCGTCTCATGCTAAGTCTTATGATTTCCTTCTTTTTTGTATTATTTCATTAGGTTTAAAAATGCTATCATCAGTAGATAGGCCTAACAAAATTTAATTATTCAACCTTTCTCAATTTCTTTGTATTTTACAAATAAATACTATTTTGAGTAGATAGCGGAAAAAACTAACAAGCAAACGAAAAACATCAAAACAAACTTTCCTAACAGACGTTTTCTTAATATTTTCTGTTGTTTTATTCGGCCCGCAATGCTATCTTCAGAAGATAGCCTTGCGAGTGCGTTGCGAGAAAATGATGCAGATCGTAAATGATGCAGGTCGTAAGTGGGCTCGCGCGTGTTCACAGAAGATGATGGCTGTCGCAACGGGTGATTTGCAAATTGCACCGTAAATGGTATCTTGAGTAGATAAAAAAAACCAAACAAACAGACAAACAAACATGAAATATAAAAAAATATACCAAATGATCTTTCTGACTCGTCTCATGCTAAGTCTTATGATTTCCTTCTTTTTTGTATTATTTCGTTAGGTTTAAAAATGCTATCATCAGTAGATAGGCCTAACAAAATATAATTATTCAACCTTTCTCAATTTCTTTGAATTTTACAAATAAATACTATCTTGAGTAGATAGCGGAAAAGCTAACAAGCAAACAAATAAACAGACAAACAAAAAACATCAAAACAAACTTTCCTAACAGACGTTTTCTTAATATTTTCTGTTGTTTAATTAGGCCCGCAATGCTATCTTCAGAAGATAGCCGTTTGCGAGCGAGTTGCGAAAAAATGATGCAGATCGTAAATGATGCAGGTCGTAAGTGGGATCGCGCGTGTTCACAGAAGATGATGGATGTCGCAACGGGTGATTTGCAAATTGCACCGTAAATGGTATTTTGAGTAGATAAAAAAACACCAAACAAACAAACAGACAGACAAACAAACATGAAATATAAAAATATATACCAAATGATCTTTCTGACTCGTCTCATGCTAAGTCTTATGATTTCCTTCTTTTTTGTATTATTTCATTAGGTTTAAAAATGCTATCATCAGTAGATAGGCCTAACAAAATATAATTATTCAACCTTTCTCAATTTCTTTGAATTTTACAAATAAATACTATCTTGAGTAGATAGCGGAAAAACTAACAAGCAAACAAAAAACATCAAAACAAACTTTCCTAACAGATGTTTTCTTAATATTTTCTGTTGTTTTATTAGGCCCGCAATGCTATCTTCAGGAGATAGCCGTTTGCGAGCACGTTGAGAGAAAATGATGCAGATCGTAAATGATGCATGTCGTAAGTGGGCTCGCGCGTGTTCACAGATGATGGATGTCGAAACGGGGGATTTGCAAATTGCGCCGTAAATGGTATATTGAGTAGATAAAAACAAACAAACAAACAGACAAACAAACATGAAATATAAAACATAAACCAAATGATCTTTCTGACTCGTCTCATGCTAAGTCTTATGATTTCCTTCTTTTTTGTATTATTTCGTTAGGTTTAAAAATGCTATCATCAGTAGATAGGCCTAACAAAATATAATTATTCAACCTTTCTCAATTTCTTTGTATTTTACAAATAAATACTATTTTGAGTAGATAGCGAAAAAACTAACAAGCAAGCAAAAACATCAAAACAAACTTTCCTAACAGACGTTTTCTTAATATTTTCTGTTGTTTTATTAGGCCCGCAATGCTATCTTCAGAAGATAGCCTTGCGAGCGCGTTGCGAGAAAATGATGCAGATCGTAAATGATGCAGGTCGTAAGTGGGCTCGCGAGTATTCACAGAAGATGATGGCTGTCGCAACGGGTGATTTGCAAATTGCACCGTAAATGGTATCTTGAGTAGATAAAAAACCAAACAAACAGACAAACAAACATGAAATATAAAAAATATACCAAATGATCTTTCTGACTCGTCTCATGCTAAGTCTTATGATTTCCTTCTTTTTTTGTATTATTTCGTTAGGTTTAAAAATGCTATCATCAGTAGATAGGCCTAACAAAATATAATTATTCAACCTTTCTCAATTTCTTTGAATTTTACAATAAATACTATCTTGAGTAGATAGCGGAAAAGCTAACAAGCAAACAAATAAACAGAAAAACAAAAAACATCAAAACAAACTTTCCTAACAGACGTTTTCTTTATTTTCTGTTGTTTTATTAGGCCCGCAATGCTATCTTCAGAAGATAGCCGTTTGCGAGCGCGTTGCGAGAAAATTATGCAGATCGTAAATGATGCAGGTCGTAAGTGGGATCGCGCGTGTTCACAGAAGATGGTGGATGTCGCAACGGGTGATTTGCAAATTGCACCGTAAATGGTATCTTGAGTAGATAAAAACAAACAAACAAACAAACAAACAGACAGACAAACAAACATGAAATATAAAAATATATACCAAATGATCTTTCTGACTCGTCTCATGCTAAGTCTTATGATTTCCTTCTTTTTTTGTATTATTTCATTAGGTTTAAAAATGCTATCATCAGTAGATAGGCCTAACAAAATATAATTATTCAACCTTCCTTAATTTCTTTGTATTTTACAAATAAATACTATTTTGAGTAGATAGCGGAAAAACTAACAAGCAAACAAAAACATCAAAACAAACTTTCCTAACAGACGTTTTCTTAATATTTTATGTTGTTTTATTAGGCCCGCAATGCTATCTTCAGAAGATAGCCGTTTGCGAGCGCGTTGCGAGAAAATTATGCAGATCGTAAATGATGCAGGTCGTAAGTGGGATCGCGCGTGTTCACAGAAGATGATGGATGTCGCAACGGGTGATTTGCAAATTGCACCGTAAATGGTATCTTGAGTAGATAAAAAACAAACAAAAAACAAACAGACAGACAAACAAACATGAAATATAAAAATATATACCGAATAATCTTTCTGACTCGTCTCATGCTAAGTCTTATGATTTCCTTCTTTTTTGTATTATTTCGTTAAGTTTAAAAATGCTATCATCAGTAGATAGGCCTAACAAAATATAATTATTCAACCTTTCTCAATTTCTTTGAATTTTACAAATAAATACTATCTTGAGTAGATAGCGGAAAAGCTAACAAGCAAACAAATAAACAGACAAACAAAAAACATCAAAACAAACTTTCCTAACAGACGTTTTCTTAATATTTTCTGTTGTTTTATTAGGCCGGCAATGCTATCTTCAGAAGATAGCCGTTTGCGAGCGCGTTGCGAGAAAATTATGCAGATCGTAAATGATGCAGGTCGTAAGTGGGATCGCGCGTGTTCACAGAAGATGATGGATGTCGCAACGGGTGATTTGCAAATTGCACCGTAAATGGTATCTTGAGTAGATAAAAACAAATAAACAAACAGACAGACAAACAAACATGAAATATAAAAATATATACCAAATGATCTTTCTGACTCGTCTCATGCTAAGTCTTATGATTTCCTTCTTTTTTTGTATTATTTCATTAGGTTTAAAATGTTATCATCAGTAGATAGGCCTAACAAAATATAATTATTCAACCTTTCTTAATTTCTTTGTATTTTACAAATAAATACTAGTACTATCTTGAGTAGATAGCGGAAAAACTAACAAGCAAACAAATAAACAGACAAACAAAAAACATCAAAACAAACTTTCCTAACAGACGTTTTCTTAATATTTTCTGTTGTTTTATTAGGCCCGCAATGCTATCTTCAGAAGATAGCTGTTTGCGAGCGCGTTGCGAGAAAATGATGCAGATCGTAAATGATGCAGGTCGTAAGTGGGCTCGCGCGTGTTCAGAGAAGATGATGGATGTCGCAACGGGTGATTTGCAAATTGCACCGTAAATGGTATCTTGAGTAGATAAAAAAACAACAAAAACAAAGAAACAGACAAACAAACATGAAATATAAAAAAAATATACCAAATGATCTTTCTGACTCGTCTCATGCTAAGTCTTATGATTTCCTTCTTTTTTGTATTATTTCGTTAGGTTTAAAAATGCTATCATCAGTAGATAGGCCTAACAAAATATAATTATTCAACCTTTCTCAATTTCTTTGAATTTTACAAATAAATACTATCTTGAGTAGATAGCGGAAAAGCTAACAAGCAAACAAATAAACAGACAAACAAAAAACATCAAAACAAACTTTCCTAACAGACGTTTTATTAATATTTTCTGTTGTTTAATTAGGCCCGCAATGCTATCTTCAGAAGATAGCCTTTTGCGAGCGCGTTGCGAGAAAATGATGCAGATCGTAAATGATGCAGGTCGTAAGTGGGATCGCGCGTGTTCACAGAAGTTGATGGATGTCGCAACGGTTGATTTGCAAATTGCACCGTAAATGGTATTTTGAGTAGATAAAAAAACACCAAACAAACAAACAGACAGACAAATTGTTTAATTAGGCCCGCAATGCTATCTTCAGAAGATAGCCTTTTGCGAGCGCGTTGAGAGAAAATGATGCAGATCGTAAATGATGCATGTACGTCGTAAGTGGGCTCGCGCGTGTTCACAGAAGATGATGGATGTCGCAATGGGTGATTTGCAAATTGCACCGTAAATGGTATCTTGAGTAGATAAACAAACAAACAAACAAACAAACAAACAAACAGACAGACAAACAAACATGAAATATAAAAAAATATACCAAATGATCTTTCTGACTCGTCTCATGCTAAGTCTTATGATTTCCTTCTTTTTTGTATTATTTCATTAGGTTTAAAAATGCTATCATCAGTAGATAGGCCTAACAAAATATAATTATTCAACCTTTCTCAATTTCTTTGTATTTTACAAATAAATACTATTTTGAGTAGATAGCGGAAAAATAACAAGCAAACAAAAACATCAAAACAAACTTTCCTAACAGACGTTTTCTTAACATTTTCTGTTGTTTTATTAGGCCCGCAATGCTATCTTCAGGAGATAGCCGTTTGCGAGCACGTTGAGAGAAAATGATGCAGATCGTAAATGATGCATGTCGTAAGTGGGCTCGCGCGTGTTCACAGATGATGGATGTCGCAACGGGTGATTTGCAAATTGCACCGTAAAGTAAATAGATAAAAAAACAAACAAACAAACAAACAAACAAACATGAAATATAAAACATAAACCAAATGATCTTTCTGACTCGTCTCATGCTAAGTCTTATGATTTCCTTCTTTTTTGTATTATTTCGTTAGGTTTAAAAATGCTATCATCAGTAGATAGGCCTAACAAAATATAATTATTCAACCTTTCTCAATTTCTTTGTATTTTACAAATAAATACTATTTTGAGTAGATAGCGGAAAAAACTAACAAGCAAACGAAAAACATCAAAACAAACTTTCCTAACAGACGTTTTCTTAATATTTTCTGTTGTTTTATTCGGCCCGCAATGCTATCTTCAGAAGATAGCCTTGCGAGCGAAGCGCGTTGCGAGAAAATGATGCAGATCGTAAATGATGCAGGTCGTAAGTGGGCTCGCGAGTATTCACAGAAGATGATGGCTGTCGCAACGGGTGATTTGCAAATTGCACCGTAAATGGTATCTTGAGTAGATAAAAACAAACAAACAAACAGACAAACAAACATGAAATATAAAAAAATATACCAAATGATCTTTCTGACTCGTCTCATGCTAAGTCTTATGATTTCCTTCTTTTTTTCGTATTATTTCGTTAGGTTTAAAAATGCTATCATCAGTAGATATGCCTAACAAAATATAATTATTCAACCTTTCTCAATTTCTTTGTATTTTACAAATAAATACTATCTTGAGTAGATAGCGGAAAAGCTAACAAGCAAACAAATAAACAGACAAACAAAAAACATCAAAACAAACTTTCCTAACAGACATTTTCTTAATATTTTCTGTTGTTTTATTAGGCCCGCAATGCTATCTTCAGAAGATAGCCGTTTGTGAGCGCGTTGCGAGAAAATGATGCAGATCATAAATGATGCATGTACGTCGTAAGTGGGCTCGCGCGTGTTCACAGAAGATGATGGATGTCGCAACGGGTGATTTGCAAATTGCACCGTAAATGGTATTTTGAGTAGATAAAAAAACACCAAACAAACAAACAGACAGACAAACAAACATGAAATATAAAAATATATACCAAATGATCTTTCTGACTCGTCTCATGCTAAGTCTTATGATTACCCTCCGTTTATCTATTTCAGTACGTTTACACTACACTGCTCTCTTCAGTAGATAGTTCTAATCAACCATATTCAACCTTTCTCAATTTCTTTGTATTTTACAAATAAATACTATTTTGAGTAGATAGCGGAAAAATAACAAGCAAACAAAAACATCAAAACAAACTTTCCTAACAGACGTTTTCTTAATATTTTCTGTTGTTTTATTAGGCCCGCAATGCTATCTTCAGGAGATAGCCGTTTGCGAGCACGTTGAGAGAAAATGATGCAGATCGTAAATGATGCATGTCGTAATAGTACAGGAGCAGCAACCTCAAAAAAATGACTTCGTTCATCCCCCACTACATACAAGGTTTGACACCATAGGTAGTTAGTATGGACCCTCTAGATCACTGCTAGGTAGGTAGGTAGTGGACTCAAATTGTGGTATCACTTTTTTTTACAGGTCATTTTATGTATGGACGTATAATCGCATAAAATCACAAAAAATAGGACAAAATTAAGGGGTAGGGGAGATATAAACTCCAAGAACTCTACTTTTACTCGTGATTTTGAATTCATTTTGGTATCAATATGTAGCTAAATGATTTTCCTAACTTTCTAGTATTATTTTTAAACAAAAACAGGTTTCATTTGAGCATATTTGGAAGTATATAGTCCATAAATGAGTGGTAATCTGATTTTTTAAACCATATGTGTAAAGTTTGACATTGGCCTCAAATCTCACAACTATACCACTTTATATTTTCAAAATTGATTCAGTTTCCATTTTTAATTTTTTAATTTAAATTTTAATGTTTTATTTTGTTTTTAATGTTAAGCATATCAAGGGAAACATTATTGTAACAGTTCCAATCATTATAATATGTATGAGTTCGTTGGGGTGTCTGTGGGACGAGGTGTGTGTGGGGTGCTGGGTGTACATAGGGTATGTGTGGGGTTGAGGGGATGAATGTGTGTGTACATGAATATGTCACTACACTGCACCAACTTCCATTTACAAAATCCGTTAAGTTTCCATTGATGTAATATTTTGAATATTTATGTGTAGGACGTGAGTAACCACTGGGAAAAAGACAAAAGATGTTTAAAAAAACAAAAAAAACCAACAAAAACTGATGTTGATTTCCCTCGTATATCAGCATAACATAGAAAAATATTAAGGGGTAGGGGAAAATAAATCATCAGAACTCAATATTTTACTCATGATATTGACTTCATCTTGGTATTAATTCTATTCAATTCAATTCAATATGTATATCTAATTGATTGTTCTAAGTTTTTAGTATTATTTTAAAGCAAAGCGACCATTAGTTGTCAGGTAGATACACAGAAACTGTGAGAAAAGGGTACTTTTTCTATATCTAACAGCGTAAATATGACAATATTAAGGGGTAGGGGAAATATAAACTGCCATAACTCAACTTTTACTCATGAAAATGAATTCATCTTGGTATCAAAATATATTTAAGTGATTGTTCTAACTTTCTAGTATCATTTTAAAGCAACGCAACCATTAGTTGTCAGACAGATATACAGAAATTGTGAGGAAAAGGTAACTTTTCTAAGTCTAACAGCGTGAAGATGACAATATTACGGGGTAGGGGAAATGTAAACTGTCATAACTCAACTTTTACTCATGAAATTGAATTCATCTTGGTATCAAAATATATCCAAGTTATTGGTCTAGCTTTCTAGTATTATTTTAAAGCAAAGCGACCATTATTTGTCAGGCAGATATACAGAAACTGTGAGGAAAAGGTAAATTTTCTATGTCTAACAGCGTAAAATGACAATATTAAGGGGTAGGGGAAATTTGTAACTGCCATAACTCAACTTTTACTAATGAAAATGAATACATCTTGGTATCAAAATGTATCTAAGTGATTGTTCTAACTTTCTAGTATTATTTTAAAGCAAAGCGACCATTATTTGTCAGGTAGATACACAGTATTTGTGAGGAAAAGGTAACTATTCTATGTCTAACAGCATAAATAAATATGACAATATTAAGGGGTAGGGCAAATATAAACTGCCACAACTCAACTTTTACTCATGAAAATGAATTCATCTTGGTATCAAAATGTATTTAAGTGATTGTTCTAACTTTCTAGTATTATTTCAAAGCAAAGCGATCATTAGTTGTCAGGTAGATACACAGTAACTGTGAGGAAAAGGTAAATATTCTATGTCTAACAGCTTAAATATGACAATATTAAGGGGTAGAGGACATATAAACTGCCATAACTCAACATTTACTCATTAGAATGAATTCATCTTGGTATCAAAATGTATCTAATTGGTTGTTCTAACTTTCTAGTATTATTATAAAGCAAAGCGACCATTATTTGTCAGGCAGATATACAGAAACTGTGAGGAAAAGGTAAATTTTCTATGTCTAACAGCGTAAAATGACAATATTAAGGGGTAGGGGAAATTTATAACTGCCATAACTCAACTTTTTACTCATGAAAATGAATTCATCTTGGTATCAAAAAGTATCTGATTGGCTGTTCTAACTTTCTATAAACAAAACGATCATTAGTTGTCAGGTAGATACACAGAAACTGTCAGAAGGGACCGTTCACCAAACACTTGTAAGGGGGAGGGGCCTGATGCAAAACAATTTCATCGCACAAAAATTTCACCCTCCCCCCTTTACAGACCCCTTACGGGCCCCCTTTTGACATGAAAATTATGGGTCAACCCCATAGAAAATCATATAAACTCAATTTTTCCAGGAAAATTTTTGGTCATTTTTTTCAGGCCCCCCCCCTTAGGAGGACCAACATTTTTCAGACCCCCCTTTTTGCATCAGCCCCCCCCCCTTACAAGTGTTTGTGAACGGTCCCTAAATATGACAATATCAAGGGGTATGGGAAATATAAACTCCCATAACTCAACTTCTACTCGTGATAATGAATTCATCTAACGTTCTTGTATCATTAGTTGTTATGTAGATACAAAGGAATGTGAGAAAAAACTTCATGTGTACAAATGTAAAAGTGTCAAATATGGTAATATTAAGGTTAGGGGAAATATTACCATAACTCAACTTTGGCTGCATTAACTGTGAAGGGGAACACGGGAATACAAATCGTTGCACCAAAATTTGAATGTAGTATACGATTGAGGTTTCTTACGTGAATTGGTGCAATTGGACCATTTTTAAAATTTGACCTTTATTTATGATATTTGTGATATATTCGACGTTATAACCCCTGAGCTAAGCATGCGAGTATTTTTTTTGGGGGGCTTTGGGGGCATCAGCCCCCCGGGTACAAGCAGGGAGCGGCCAAAATGAAGGGGCGGCGGAAGAAGAAGGGGCGGCAAAAACAGGGGCGGCAAAAACAAAGGGGCGGCAAAAAGAATTAGTAAATAAAAAAGGGCGGAAAAATTTGATAAAGCATAAAATTTTTTTGAAAAAATGGTACTATACATCAAAATGTGCTGCTTTAAGGGCACTAGCGCCTGAAACCCTTAACAACATTACAACATGATAGGATCATTTTTTAGTATTGGCCCCATTATGACCTTCAACCCCTTGTGGGAAACTTAATTGCTTTTAAAATAATGCCAGAAAATGAGAACAATCAAATAGCTACATATTGATAACAAAATGGAATTCATTTTCGTCAGTAAAACTTGAGTTTGGGTGATATGTATGTCCCCTTACCCCTTAATATTGTCATATTTTACGCTGTTAGACATTGAATATTAACATTTTCATACATTTTATGTCTATCTACCGGACAACTAATGGCTTAATTGCTTTTAAAATAATACTAGAAGGTTAGAACTATCAAATAGCTACATATTGATACCAAAATGAATTCATTTTCATCAGTAAAACTTGAGTTTGGGTGATTTGTATGTCCCTTACCACTTAATATTGTCATATTTTACGCTGTTAGACATTGAATATTAACACTTTCATATACATTTTATGTCTATCTACCGGACAACTAATGGCTTAATTGCTTTTAAAATAATACTAGAAGGTTAGAACTATCAAATAGCTACATATTGATACCAAAATGAATTCATTTTCATCAGTAAAACTTGAGTTTGGGTGATTTGTATGTCCCCTTACCACTTAATATTGTCATATTTTACGCTGTTAGACATTGAATATTAACACTTTCATATACATTTTATGTCTATCTACCGGACAACTAATGGCTTAATTGCTTTTAAAATAATACTAGAAGGTTAGAACTATCAAATAGCTACATATTGATACCAAAATGAATTCATTTTCATCAGTAAAACTTGAGTTTTGGTGATTTGTATGTCCCTACCCTTAATATTGTCATATTTTACGCTGTTAGACATGGAATATCAACATTTTTCTCATATTGTATGTTTAACTACCTGACAACTAATGGTTTAATTGCTTTTAAAATAATGCCAGAAAATGAGAACAATCAAATAGTAAAACTTGAGTTTGGGTGATATGTATGTCCCTTACCCCTTAATATTGTCATATTTTACGCTATTAGACATTGAATATTAACATTTTCATACATTTTATGTCTATCTACCGGACAACTAATGGCTTAATTGCTTTTAAAATAATACTAGAAAGTTAGAACTATCAAATAGCTACATATTGATACCAAAATGAATTCATTTTCATCAGTAAAACTTGAGTTTGGGTGATTTGTATGTCCCCTTACCACTTAATATTGTCATATTTTACGCTGTTAGACATTGAATATTAACACTTTCATATACATTTTATGTCTATCTACCGGACAACTAATGGCTTAATTGCTTTTAAAATAATACTAGAAGGTTAGAACTATCAAATAGCTACATATTGATACCAAAATGAATTCATTTTCATCAGTAAAACTTGAGTTTTGGTGATTTGTATGTCCCCTACCCCTTAATATTGTCATATTTTACGCTGTTAGACATGGAATATCAACATTTTTCTCATATTGTATGTTTAACTACCTGACAACTAATGGTTTAATTGCTTTTAAAATAATGCCAGAAAATGAGAACAATCAAATAGCTACATATTAATACCAAAATAAATTCATTTTCATCAGTAAAACTTGAGTTTGGGTGATATGTATGTCCCTTACCCTTAATATTGTCATATTTTACGCTATTAGACATTGAATATTAACATTTTCATACATTTTATGTCTATCTACCGGACAACTAATGGCTTAATTGCTTTTAAAATAATACTAGAAAGTTAGAACTATCAAATAGCTACATATTGATACCAAAATGAATTCATTTTCATCAGTAAAACTTGAGTTTGGGTGATTTGTATGTCCCCTTACCACTTAATATTGTCATTTTTACGCTGTTAGACATTGAATATTAACACTTTCATATACATTTTATGTCTATCTACCGGACAACTAATGGCTTAATTGCTTTTAAAATAATACTAGAAGGTTAGAACTATCAAATAGCTACATATTGATACCAAAATGAATTCATTTTCATCAGTAAAACTTGAGTTTTGGTGATTTGTATGTCCCCTACCCCTTAATATTGTCATATTTTACGCTGTTAGACATGGAATATCAACATTTTTCTCATATTGTATGTTTAACTACCTGACAACTAATGGTTTAATTGCTTTTTAAAATAATGCCAGAAAATGAGAACAATCAAATAGCTACATATTTATACCAAAATAAATTCATTTTCATCAGTAAAACTTGAGTTTGGGTGATATGTATGTCCCCTTACCCCTTAATATTGTCATATTTTACGCTGTTAGACATTGAATATTAACATTTTCATACATTTTATGTCTATCTACCGGACAACTAATGGCTTAATTGCTTTTAAAATAATACTAGAAAGTTAGAACTATCAAATAGCTACATATTGATACCAAAATGAATTCATTTTCATCAGTAAAACTTGAGTTTGGGTGATTTGTATGTCCCTTACCCTTAATATTGTCATATTTTACGCTGTTAGACATTGAATATTAACACTTTCATATACATTTTATGTCTATCTACCGGACAACTAATGGCTTAATTGCTTTTAAAATAATACTAGAAGGTTAGAACTATCAAATAGCTACATATTGATACCAAAATGAATTCATTTTCATCAGTAAAACTTGAGTTTTGGTGATTTGTATGTCCCCTACCCCTTAATATTGTCATATTTTACGCTGTAAGACATGGAATATCAACATTTTTCTCATATTGTATGTTTAACTACCTGACAACTAATGGTTTAATTGCTTTTAAAATAATGCCAGAAAATGAGAACAATCAAATAGCTACATATTGATACCAAAATGAATTCATTTTCATCAGTAAAACTTGAGTTTGGGTGATATATATGTCCCCTTACCCCTTAATATTGTCATATTTTACGCTGTTAGACATTGAATATTAACATTTTCATACATTCTATGTCTATCTACCGGACAACTAATGGCTTAATTGCTTTTAAAATGATACTAGAAAGTTAGAACTATCAAATAGCTACGTATTGATACCAAAATGAATTCATTTTCATCAGTAAAACTTGAGGTTGGGTGATATGTATGTCCCCTTACCCCTTAATATTGCTGTTAGACATTAAAAATTAACATTTTCATACATTTTATGTCTATCTACCGGACAACTAATGGCTTAATTGCTTTTAAAATAATACTAGAAAGTTAGAACTATCAAATAGCTACATATTGATACCAAAATGAATTCATTACCCCTTAATATTGTCATATTTTACGCTGTTAGACATGGAATATTAACATTTTCATGCATTTTATGTCTATCTACCGGACAACTAATGGCTTAATTGCTTTTAAAATAATACTAGAAAGTTAGAACTATCAAATAGCTACATATTGATCCCAAAATGAATTCATTTTCATCAGTAAAACTTGAGTTTTGGTGATTTGAATGTCCCATACACCTTAATATTGTCATATTTTACGGTACTACTCATGAAAAATTGACATTTTTTAACATTTTATGTCTTTCCAGCTAACAATTAATGGTTATTTTGCTTTAAAAGATTGCAACAACCAAATAGCTATATATTAATGCCAAAATGAATGAATTATAATGAATAAATGTCGAGTTGCGTTGGTTTGTACGTCCCCTACACCTTAATATTGTCATATTTTACGGTACTACACATGAAAAATTGACATTTTTTAACATTTTATGTCTTTCCAGCTAACAATTAATGGTTATTTTGCTTTAAAAGATTGCAACAACCAAATAGCTATATATTAATGCCAAAATGAATGAATTATAATGAATAAATGTCGAGTTACGTTGGTTTGTACGCCCTAACCTTTAATATTGTCAAATTTTACGCTGTTACACATTGGAAAATTAACATTTTTATCATATTTTATGTCTATCTTATGGTTTTTCTGTTAAAAATAATACTGGAAAGTTAGAGCAATCAATTAGCTACATGTTGATACCAAAATGAATTCATTATTATGAGTAAAGGTTGAGTTATGGTGGTTTTTGTTTCCCCTACCCTTAATAATGCCATATTTGACATGGTTATACATAGAAAAGTAACCTTTTCTCACATTTTATGGCTATCTACCTGACAATTAATGTTTGCTTTGCTTTAAAATAATACTAACACGTTTGAACAATCAATTAGCTACATATTAATTCCAAAATGAATTCATTATCATGAGTTGAAGTTGCGTTATGATGGTTTATATTTCCCCTACCCCTTAATATTGTTACACACGCTGCGACATGTGGAAAAGTAACTATTTTTTTACATTTTCAGTCTATTTTCCTGACAAACAGCGGTTGATCTCACCCCACACATATAAATATTCAAAATATTACATGAATGGCAACTTACCAAACAAATTTTGTTAATAGAACTTATAGAGTGTAGCCGAGTGACATATTAAGACATGTAAAACACCCCAACCCTGAACCCTATACACACCCCGCACCCACCCCCACATACCCACACACACCTACCCCAAACCCACACAACACAAACCAACATGCAAGCAAACATACACATACATAAATATTTGAACCAGAACATCAAAGTTTGCCTAGATATGCTTGATATTAAAAACAAAATTAAAAAATGGAAACTTAATTAATTTTGAAAATAAAAATTGGCACAATAGTAAAATTTGAAGCCAATGTCACAAAAACACCCACCCTACATGTTGTTGTGAAAAATCAGATTTTTCACTAGTGTATGGACTGGCCACTTCAAATCATGATCAAATGAAACCTAGGGTTGCTCTCAAATAATACTAGGCAGTTAGAACAATCAATTAGCTACATATTCATACCAAAATAAATTCATTATTATGAGTAAAAGTTGAGTTCTTGGAGTTTATATTTCCCCTACCCCTTAATTTTGTCCTATTTTTGGTGAATTTATGCGATTATACGTCCATACATAAAATGACCTGTAAAAAAAAAGTGATACCACAATTTGAGTCCACTACCTACCTAGCAGTGATCTAGAGGGTCCATACTAACTACCTATGGTGTCAAACCTTGTATGTAGTGGGGGATGAACCAAGTCCTTATTTAGGCCCCCTCTGGGATCTTGCTCCTGGACTATAAGTGGGCTCGCGCGTGTTCACAGATGATGGATGTCGAAACGGGGATTTGCAAATTGCACCGTAAATGGTATATTGAGTAGATAAAAACAAACAAACAAACAGACAAACAAACATGAAATATAAAACATAAACCAAATGATCTTTCTGACTCGTCTCATGCTAAGTCTTATGATTTCCTTCTTTTTTTGTATTATTTCGTTAGGTTTAAAAATGCTATCATCAGTAGATAGGCCTAACAAAATATAATTATTCAACCTTTCTCAATTTCTTTCTATTTTACAAATAAATACTAGTACTATCTTGAGTAGATAGCGGAAAAACTAACAAGCAAACAAATAAACAGACAAACAAAAAACATCAAAACAAACTTTCCTAACAGACGTTTTCTTAATATTTTCTGTTGTTTTATTAGGCCCGCAATGCTATCTTCAGAAGATAGCCGTTTGCGAGCGCGTTGCGAGAAAATGATGCAGATCGTAAATAATGCAGGTCGTAAGTGGGCTCGCGCGTGTTCAGAGAAGATGATGGATGTCGCAACGGGTGATTTGCAAATTGCACCGTAAATGGTATCTTGAGTAGATAAAAAAACAACAAAAACAAACAAACAGACAAACAAACATGAAATATAAAAAAATATACCAAATGATCTTTCTGACTCGTCTCATGCTAAGTCTTATGATTTCCTTCTTTTTTTGTATTATTTCGTTAGGTTTAAAAATGCTATCATCAGTAGATAGGCCTAGCAAAATATAATTATTCAACCTTTCTCAATTTCTTTGAATTTTACAAATAAATACTATCTTGAATAGATAGCGGAAAAGCTAAGAAGCAAACAAATAAACAGACAAACAAAAAACATCAAAACAAACTTTCCTAACAGACGTTTTCTTAATATTTTCTGTTGTTTTATTAGGCCCGCAATTATGCTATCTTCAGAAGATAGCCGTTTGCGAGCGCGTTGCGAGAAAATTATGCAGATCGTAAATGATGCAGGTCGTAAGTGGGATCGCGCGTGTTCACAGAAGATGATGGATGTCGCAACGGGTGATTTGCAAATTGCACCGTAAATGGTATCTTGAGTAGATAAAACAAACAAACAAACAGACAGACAAACAAACATGAAATATAAAAATATATACCAAATGATCTTTCTGACTCGTCTCATGCTAAGTCTTATGATTTCCTTCTTTTTTTGTATTATTATTTCATATAGGGCCTAGGTTTAAAATGCTATCATCAGTAGATAGGCCTAACAAAATATAATTATTCAACCTTTCTTAATTTCTTTGTATTTTACAAATAAATACTATTTTGAGTAGATAGCGGAAAAACTAACAAGCAAACAAAAACATCAAAACAAACTTTCCTAACAGACGTTTTCTTAATATTTTTTGTTGTTTTATTAGGCCCGCAATGCTATCTTCAGGAGATAGCCGTTTGCGAGCGCGTTGCGAGAAAATGATGCAGATCGTAAATGATGCATGTCCTAAGTGGGCTCGCGCGTGTTCACAGAAGATGATGGATGTCGCAATGGGTGATTTGCAAATTGCACCGTAAATGGTATCTTGCGTAGATAAAAAACAAACAAACAGACAAACAAACATGAAATATAAAAAAATATAGCCTACCAAATGATCTTTCGTACTCGTCTCATGCTAAGTCTTATGATTTCCTTCTTTTTATCTTGAGTAGATAGCGGAAAAACTAACAAGCAAACAAATAAACAGACAAACAAAAAACATCAAAACTAAATTTCTTAACAGACTTTTCTTAATATTTTTGTTGTTTTATTAGGCCCGTAATGCTATCTTCAGAAGATAGCCGTTTAAGTTTGCGAGCACGTTGCGAGAAAATGATGCAGATCATCGGCGTAAATGATGTAGGTCTTAAGTGGGCTCGCGGGTGTTCACAAGAAAATACATAAAGAGTCATTACATGCGAAATCAACAATGTGTACAACTCTATGGAGTAGGCAAACCTAACTGATGTGTTAAAGCCATCGAGTCCCAAAGCCAATATCTCTCAGAAATGTTAGGACATTATTTTCAACATAGGCCTACCTGAAGTTGATGGTGGGGCATAATGTCTGACATTGGTTTTCAGGGGGGTCAAAATGTACACAAAATGTACAATTGGGGTTTTGCATGGGTAATATCTCAGCTAATAGTATTCTAATAGGCTCAATATGGGATAAGAGTAATGTCTACCAAAGGGCTTTGACTGACCAAAAAATGGACAATAAAATTATTTTTACTTTTGGAGTTCTGACCCCCCGAAGTTGGTCCTGGAGGGCCCTATATCTTTTAAGTAAAGGACTTACAAGTTTGCTGATGGCAGATTTGAATTCTACACAAAGAAGTACCCCAGGATACATATTTTTAAAAGTTGTATGGGTTCCCTTTATACATTTATGGCCCTCCAAACATCGTCTTTCGCGTAGCGACACATTTTTTACGCTGACCCCCCTAAATTTCAACTTGCTACCACGGGAAAACGAAATGGAGTATGAAGCTCAAATTTTCAGCATTTTACTTTCTCACCAATATCTAGCACCACACAGAAAAAGAAAAAATTGAAGAGGTGCTGCGGTGCACATCCCAGCAGGGGCGTAAATCCATTTTTGAAAGTGGGGGGGGGGACACAAATAAAATTATTAGTCATTGATACTTCGGCGCGATAGCGCCGCACTTGGCGCCCGCGACGCAGGGGGGGTGTCTCATGTGCCCCTCCGAAGTAAGCCTACTTTTGCAAAATGAAGACCTAATTGAAGCCATTTGGTGGAATATTTTGGCACTATTATTGTGTGAGCTTGAAACAGCTGAAAATTGTGAAATGACGGCCTAATAAGCCATTCGTGGACAAGTCTTCACTAAAACAGAAGCGAAAGCGACCACTTGTTTATGTATACGCAGGGGGTGTTGAAGTCATTTGGTGCATAATTTTTACACTGTTATCATAAAAAAGGGACTTAAAGTCATAATGTACGATAATATGTTGGTTAATTTTTTTCAAACCTGATTTTTTGGCATATTTGTAATGTTTACACCTGTCACAACTTGCACCTAAATGGAATCAGCCAAATTTGTTGTGTTTGTAGGTAAACAGAGTTAAAGTTCGACATAAAGTCATAATTCAAGAAATTATGACTTTATGTCCGCCCATAGAACTGCGTGTTAAACGGCCAAAATAACAAGCAGTGTTTCTTTCACGTTACCTCGTTATTTCAGCTCAAAATGGACAGAAACCATTCCCGATCATTATTACTAGTATTATTTCAGCATTGTGGGTATAATGACAAATTTAAAATTTGAAGGAAATCGTACATTAAGCCTTTAATTCAATTTACAAAATTTTACTTGAGATTTGAGATTCGGAATTATTACTAAAGCATGCATGGATTGATGTTGAAGTCAGCATTGAGTTCGTCTTAAAACTGACTTTGGTGATAAAATGTGACGGGCCCTGCATATCGACGGGCCCGCAGTACAGGCTTTTGGGCCGAGGACGTGCCTTCAAGCAATGCCCAAAATAATCACAGGCCTATAATATATTATACTTACGATCGACCCGGCTGTGCGGATTTTTAGGTATGGGCAGTGATCAGGTGATGGGCCTACTCAATTACGTGCAATTTAACATTTTTTCTTCTCTTTTTCTCCCTTTTCTCTTCTCTTTTTCTCCCTTTCTCTTCTCTTTTTCTCCCTTTCTCTTCTCTCCTTTCCTTTTTTTTTGGTGTGGGGACCAAAATGTGGGGGGGACATTTGATATTGTGTCCCCCCCACTTTGAAAAGTGAGTGGGACGTGTCCCCCTGTCCCCCACCTGATTTACGCCCTTGCATCCCAGGAGTTGACAGCTGTTGACATGGATTGGCTCAGTGCCGTATGATTTTTCTCGAAAAGGGAGTAGTAGTCGCCCATGTGCAAATGAATTTCGTCATATCGTATATCTTATACCGCCCAGCAGCATTCAACATGGCAGCTTCCATGAGAAAATTGAGTAGAACTCTTCAGAATTCTTTTGTAAGTCTTGTGCCAAATAAGATTTATTCGAAGATGTTGCTTTCAAAATAAAGACTTAAAGTGATGACGTAGATTTCATTGATTTCATTTTATTAGTAATTTTATTGTCAAATAAGCTTATATTATTAAGCTTACATGCATTTGTATGTATGCATGTATAATCATGATAATAAGGTATGCTAGGTGAATTCAAATTTGCCATCAAACTGCATCATTTTATATATGTGTACATCCATATCAAAAGGATGCACTTGTTGGCTGCTACATGTGTCTCATTTCACATAATAGCTAGGAATAAATACCAGACTCATATCAAGTGTAGGTCACTTCAAGGCCACGTGTTTTGAACTCGCCACCCAAAAATGGTGGTTTTGTTACGCTTTTCCAAATCGAGACTCGTTCAAATTGTTATATCTCTGCTTAAACAAAAGGTATTGTAGTGTGTTTGGTGTGATTTTGTAGCTAAATGAGTGCCCTAACAGACCTCCAAAGGAGAATTGTTTATCAGCTAAGATAGTGGAGGTACAGTTGTTTGAGTTCAGAATGGCCGAGGTGGTTGTTGAGGCGGTGGCGGTTGAGGCGGTGGCGGTATGTGCAAAGTCTATGGGAAATAAAGATTTTTGTGTGTGCGTTGAATCAACTGATCATATCTTTGCATCCATATGGGCTACAGACATGGTTAAGAGCTCTTTTGAAAGATTATTAATTCTGCTATTAAAATTGTTTTTAATAATTTTGAACACTTTATGATTGGTTTAGTCTATAAAATACAACCTTTTACGTACAAAACTACCTGTTTTCATATTAAACACTGTAGTAAGTGATGCGGATGTCTTCAAAATCTAAAAGTTGCTGTAAATTTTTAATTACTTACCCTATCATAGTCAAAATATACATTTTCTGAGAGGAAATTTGATGAGGAATCCGAATATGGACTTACTTTTTCTGTATGGGTTAGGGGTAAAATGTTTCAGTTCAAAATATGTTGAATTGTAAAAAAAATTGAACATATTTTGGGACACCCTGTATTCCAAGATTACCAAACAGCTGTGACTTTTTTTCTTCCAAAGTCAGTAGGCTCCCCTAAACCTCTAACCAAATCAATGTTGTTTACTTTCAGTTTATAACTGCAAGTTACTAATAAGCAATGCATTAAGTGACCCATTTTTTATTTGGAATTTTTTTATTCCACCCTGTATAACTTCAAGGTCACCCTGTACAATGAGTTGAAATGTGTATATTTAAATTGCTTTTGCCTCCAGCTTTCCAAAAATGTATACTTTTGCTAGTTTAGGGTTGATAGTTGTGGAGATATTCTAATTGAAACTTGATTGGTGTCAAAATTCATAATATTTGTGATGTAACGCTAAGGGTGGCGAGTTCAAAACACACGGCCTCAAATCATCCCAAGTCAAATTGTATAAGAAATATTATCTGTATTCCTAAACCATGTGACTTAATGGGATAATTTGAAGTGACCTCCACTTCGGAGATGAGTCTGGTATTTATTCCTAGTTATTATGTGAAATGAGACACATGTAGCAGCCGACAAGTGCATCCTTTTGATATGGATGTACACATATATCAAATTAAAGCCCTTGAGTAAACAAAGCCAAAACTGAAAACCCTTTTTTTCACAGCACTTTCCGTAGCAAAGTTACATCTTGTCAAAGATTGACTTTCATCAAAAAGATTTAGCTCGTTCACGTAGCAGTTTCGTTGTCCCACTGGTCTACTTATAAACGTAGATTGCCTGGCGATCGGAGTGTTATCGTCAGAGCACCTCGGACTAATATTTGAGTCAAGTGAAGTATAGAAAACATATTTATGTAGGTTTCCTTCTTCAGACAGTTGTTTTAAATTTCTATGTAAATATGCATTGACATTGTCGGCGAATTTGGCTGACTAGCAAATGTGTTAATTAAGGTTTGCCTGGGATACCTAATGTATGCATGCATCATGCATTGAAAGCCATAGCTCGAGATACTCTAGCTAAAATGTAGACTCGCTTGCCAGTCTCATGTACGCCGTATGTACACAGAGACTGGCTTATCCCATTTTGTGTGTCACACACTTAAGGTTTTGCGCAGCTCAAACATTTCAACAAATTTCTTTCTAGGATTAGGTAGAATCATAAAATTTTGAAGTTTAAAATATCTCCTTCAAAATGTGATTAAGGGGGTACTACACCCATTGATTTTGTTTGCATTTTTTTGCATTTTGTGAAGAAATTATAAAAAAAATTGGACAAAGTGGTATGCAAAATGAAGGGGCAAATCTTCTCGTTTTATTGGTGGCATCGGTCTCAACGTAGCTTACATGCTTTTAAAAGTAGAAGCCAAAAGGTGGTACATCACTGATGATTAAGGGTGTGAGTGAGTCCCGGGAATTTGAGTCCCGCCCGATAATCCGAGTACCCAGACAGGAATTCCATGCCCGGATACCCGAAATTCCGAAAAAAATTGATTAATCTATTAATGATATCAAAATGCATTCAAATTCAATGCATTTTGATATCATTAATAGATTATGACATGAAAACTATGTATCAATTTTTATATTAAAATTACAAAACAATGTGCAAAGTTCAATTTTTTTTATTTTTTTTTAGGTCAACCATGATCCTAGCATTTATTTCTATGTCCAGAGACACTACAAAACCGACTTTATAAAACCGAAAAAAATAATTTTTTTTTTTTTTTTTTTTTTAATTTTTTTTTTGTATTTTGGTACCGTTACCCGCCGAAAAATGCGGCAGGTACCGGGCACAAAATTACCCGAAAATCACACCCCTACTGATGATTTTAATTCACTTCATTTTGGAAAGCTTACTATCAATGGATTTTGTTAGGGAAATAAAGTTGATATGTAAAATGGGAATATTAAGTGGTTCCTGATTTCTTTTATGACTTCATGAACTTGGTGCTCCACAACGATAAAAAAAGGAACTGGTTAAAATGCTTCTATTTTCAATGTTGAGCTATATTTTGTATTTTTAACTTGCGACATTATTTCACTGAAACTTAATTAAGCCACAGGTAACAGGTTACCACAACCATACTGCAGCAATGTTGAAAAAAAATGTATTTCTTGTCACCTATACCACCATATTGGGTAGTTTTCCGTAAGCTTAACTTTTGTGATTTTGGTAACTATTTTATATTTATTTGTGAAATCCATCTCAACTAGGCATTCTAAATTGTACTCACCATTTACACCCCAAGGTATATTAGTATATCCACCTTGCACTTCTCGATATATATCCAGTTAAAGACAGAATATCAAAATTATTCCTCATTATGATATCACAGACTCTTACATGTGTATTCAAAATGGATGCTTAAATTTGACCTGAACCAATTGACCTATAACCTGACATACGGTGACCTAATAGCCTTTTCTTCTCCTAACAACACAGTATAGTATTACATTGACTATGACTATGCATCCGTGTAAGTGTTTATTTAATTTATTCAGTGTTTATATATTTTGCATGCACCACTATAGATTTTCTATAGAGAGTATAACAAAGGATTTAATGTATTCTATTCATGTACCCTACTTGAACATGTTCAATAGAATAAATTATGGTTTGTTATGAAACACGATCTGAGTTACTAGGATACACAGTAAACAAAAAAATATATAGGGCTAAAATGACTTACTACAATGGTGTAAAAGCACTTTTTTCTTCTTTTTTCATTTTTCTTTTATTTCACATGATCCGTGCATATATCGCCTAGCTATAAATGAAAAAATATTTTTTAGACCAATCAAACCAATATATGGGTGTAGTATGCCCTTAAATGAAAGATGACAATTTTCTTTTAAAAATGATGATTTAAGCATTTCTGCAGGTTAAATAATTACAAAGTTACAGTATGACCAAAAGTATGTCGCCTTTTTACTGCCCAAATTTGCATTGGCAATGGCAATTTTTTGGATCACAAAAAGTTTGTTCACCTCCCAAATCATGGCTTGCCATTTAGCATGATTCAACATTTTCCCATTGAATCCTGTGCTAAAATTGTAAACCATTTTAGCTAAAATGCGCTTTACTTTCAATTTCAGTTGCTTTTGTGTGTGGTTAGGCATCGCACATCTGTGATAAAGAGACTTTACAACATGGGATTTATAAAGGATAATTTAAATGAATTTTGAATTTCCCCCATACGCTACACAGTAAAGTACACTGGCTGCCAATTTCTGCTCACATGGCATATGCCATGATGATCAATTTTAGTTAGTGGAGTAGTGGATGCCGATAAAAATATTGGACCTGCCTGTCGTCTATCATAGGTAGAGGATAGTCAAAATAAAAATTCCTATCGTTTATTCTCATTCTTAGTCAGTTAAATATTATTTTGATAACTGTAAACTATTTTTTAAAGCAAAAATTCAGTTACCGTCATAAAAACTCCCCCTTTTCTAAAATGGACGAAACTTGTTTACAACTTAACATCTTTTGTTGCGGCGTACTGATAGCACGCGTGCGTGTGTTCCGCACTAGTCACGCATACAACGCGATACATACGCCAAGCACCTCTACAAGCGCAGTTACAGCGTTATCAACACGCATGATGCCGTGGGGTCGTGTACCCCATGATAGACGGCACCCGAAATCATGCGATTGTCCAATCAGATTATGTGTCTATGAACTAGACCACTACCACTGACTAAGAATATGCTATAAAGGACGCCCAGCATGCCCTCTATAATCAATGATGTGAATCTGCCTATCTTTGCAATTGCAACTGTTTTGGGGTAAAATGTCATCCTTATAATTAACTGCAAAAGGGGGTATTTCGAACTTTTGGTAATGGTGATGTGCATCACCCTCCGCAGGGGAGTAACCCCAGCGGGGTAAGAAATTGAGGATGATCATTGATAAAGTACCGGTAATATGGCAACCTTGAGCTGAGCCGCCCGAGCTAGCTCTGGGATGTGATATTCGAACTTCTCTGTTGCTTCGCCGCCTCAGGGTAATCACAGAAATCCCCAAATCAAAGTAATGAATTGACCTATCATAAAAGTTCATCTGTGTTGGTAATCAAATAAAGGAAGAATTGAACTTTTTTGTTCACAACTTTAAAAGTTGCTCACCTGAAATTTTCAGTTGTTAAGACTATAACCTTCTTCAGTAGAATGATCCATTTCGTTGATTGATTTGATGACTCTTGACTTGTGACGTCAGAACTGGATTTCCAGTAAGAGCCTATAAAGTTGACTATATTGTACTTACCACTTAAATCATTTATATTTTTCAGCAAATGAAAATGTGCTTCAGCTGTTTTTTGAGAATTGGAACCCATAGCAGATCATTCAGCAGCCGTGTTTTGAATTCAACCAATCTCCTACGACCCTTTAGTAAGCAAAATCAAATGGGTGGTAGAGGATGTATTGTCGTGCAGCCGAGACGAACATCTGTTATGTATTTTATTATGAAGAGTTACCAGGACTCTAAAAAACTTCATAAAAAAGATCCTGGGTAAGTTTCAAAGTCTGATCCATTTGACAGTATAGATCAGTATTATGTTGTTTAGCAGGCAGGCAGACAGGTGGAAAGGCCCATTTAAAGACCCATTCAGTGATCCCAGAACAAATGCACAAAATTTAAAATTGTTTATAAATTGCTTAAAAGTGAAGGATAAGTCATTCAAATTGTAATCACACTGATGATGCTGCTAACATGCCCTCATTACCAACATTATATAATAGGCTATTTATGTAAAAGTGATACTCTCAAAATTTGCAGTGAGGTAATTATGCATGCATATGTTAGGGGTACTTATGAGTGGGTGTCAAATTTTAAAACGTAAATAATTTTGCAGGTCAGTAAAATGATTGATGCGCAAGTCCATATCGCAAGCATTACATGGGATACAGGGCTTGACTTGGGCTTTTGACAAAATGAAGAAAAAGGAAACAGAGGCTTCTGAAATCCACAAAAAAGTTTTTGAATTTCAGTGACTTGAACACTTAATTCAGTGTAGCCTACTTGCTGTATAATATATGTGACCTGCTACCATGATATCAGTGTAAAGTCGCCGCGGCTTTATGCTCATTTTGTTAAGTTGGTAGTTTCGAGATATTTGGTCTGACTAAGTTGATGTTCTTTGTTTGCCGACACCTGTACAAGCCAGTAGTATTATCCTTTGTAAATGGCCCATTGTGCCCCCATTCACAAAGGACATACAGACATACTTAGTGGCTTTAACAGGTGAGCATGTTGAGTGAACACCAACCAGCAGCCAGGGCATTTTGAGTGGCTAACACCTTGCGACTTTACGCTGATTTCGTGGTAGCAGGTCACATAATATAAAATTTGATTTTTCTCTTCTTTTTTGCCACTTTCTGTTTCCGCACTCGCAAGCTGGATTAGAGCTTCTGGTATTAGTGGTATATGTAATCACTGATAATTGATTAATTATTGGATTGGGTTAGAACTAGATTTGCTTACTTGCTTACAATGCACAATGTAATTGATTTTTTGCATGATTAATTGCAGTCCCAAGTTTACTCGGAGATATGGTGTGGAGGGATCCATTGCACGGGAGTTGATCAGCTATGGTGCTAAAGTCCATTTCACCAATGGGAAATGGTACGGCAGAAAGACACTAAAGAGTTGGCGTGTGTCAAACCCCGGGCCAGAAGCAACTGATTTTACTGTGAATGCTGTAGATGCAACAGACGCATTTCTGAACCAAGGAGCTGTTGAGAGTATGGGTAGGTCCATTTGTTGCTCACTTTCTCCAGGTGCACTTAGGATTAACAACCTTGGCCTTGTCTCTTGTATGTCTTTTTCATTCTGCCCTTTTCAAATTAACAGACCTGCCAACTGTCCCTCATTTTGAGGGATTGTCCCTCATTTGAGGTTTACCAATGTGAAAATGAGGGACAGTCCTGTTTTCTGACAATTTCAGTGATGGAAAAATTTAAATGTAAGAACAGCAGAAAATGATGAAAATGTAACTTTAAAATTTGCTATAGCATTCTTTTTAGTCTATTGTGATAAATTCAGACCTGTAAAACCTTCTCTGAATTCTGAAAGTATTCCACACCTCAAGTCTTTGAATTTGTCGGTACCTGGTTTGTGTACATGTACAAGGTTTTGGCCTCAATGTCCCTCATTCTGATTTCGGTAGGTTGGCAGCAGAGCAAATAATTACAGTGTCATTTATTTGATTCAACTACAGATATGGATTGCATATATGACTGGCCTTACCAAAATTGCAGTTGCCGGTTTAAGACGTCAAACATCAAGTCTTATAGAATGACTTTCACAAAAATTGCACATGCAATTATCACTATTAAAAAAAGGGGAAAGTCACTTTCAATTAATACCAATAGCTCACTCATTATTTCTGGACACAATTACATTATTTATTATGATTTGGTCATACAAATATACACATGAATGCTGTGTACGTAATTTCATTACGTAATGTAATCAACTCTGTTGAAAAAATCAACACTTAAGCAGGCTAACCTGGTGAATTATGAAGCAATATATATAAAATGGAAAAATAGTGGTTTTCTAAAATGAAAATTTCTGGTAAAAATCTGATGTACCATAGTTGATTCTGTATTTTGACAGCCAAAAATCTTCCCAATGTGAAGTATCTGAACCTTGATGGATGCAAGTATGTGGATGATCATTGCCTTGCTAGTTTGGTACATATGAGAGACACTCTGACCCATCTTAGTATTAACAGGTGTAATCAGCTTACAGATGGTGGAATAGCATCTCTTCATAAACTCAGGTAAGAAGCACTTCACCAAAACAGTCTTTTTTTTCAGTGAAATTGCTCCAGAGGTTTGGATTCTATAATCAAAGATTATCAAATCACGCATAAACCACATTTGCCAGGCTTTAATATGGTGAACAATTTTATTTTACACATGTTTCCATTTTGCACACAACAGTGAAATGCCAAAGACTTTCAACACTTCTTACAACCATATTTGACAATCAATTTATTACAGCTATCCTTTGTTCAGTTAATAAATGGCCAAACTCATAACACCATGGATTGAGCGACTGCTGTGCATGCAGTTGAACACAGCACCTGCTACACTAGTTTCGCTTTGTGTTATGTGTGACTGGCTTGTGCTTTACTATGTGAATTTATGCAAGTGTAAATATTTGCCATTTATAAGTTGAACTACCAGTGTAGAATCACCATCTATTTTCTTGATCACATCTAAAATATGCACCTTGTGAAGGTATGTGTAAATCCAGATGTTTATAAAAATCGAACTCATCCTTTTCTTTCCAACAGCAAACTTGAGCGGTTAAACATGAATGACCTGCCACTTGTTGTCAATGCAAAGCTAGTAGCACTCTTGCTAGAAGACCACATACCAAACCTAAGGATAGGAATGGTTACCGACCAGATAGACGAATACAAACAAAAAGTCAAACTACTCAAAGGCATGGGACGAACAACAGAAGAAATGGATAAGTTGTTGGCTGAGGGTGCATCTCATGAAGAAGACACATTGGACAAAAATGATACTGGTAGTAGTGTTGAGGAAGACGAAAGTGATGCAAAGTGGTCAGGTTTAATACGTGAAAATAGAACTTGAGACAAAGTTGTTAACATATGAGTACCATACTGACTTATCTTATTAGATAAGAGGAAAGATGGCAAGATTTTCAAGATCTTCAAGCCTAACATGAGCTTGTAAGAAAAGCTTGGTCCTAATTTCTGGACAATTCTAGAAGTTATATACTATATCCATGGATATTATAGGATGTTAATACAGATGTTTGGATTTGCTTTTTCATCCTGTCCACACAAGGGCACACTGATGCTATACATTTTGATCAACTTGCCTGTTGCTTCAGATCAGACCAATTGCTGTGGTTTGCAACTGTCTGTCTGCGTGATAACTTGCCCCAAATGGTTTATTCCAGTTAAAATCCATACACCCTCTATTGAAGACATGACGTTTACATGTAATCTGCCACACAGGGGATGGGGTAGATTTCAAATGGCGCCCCCAATTCAGGTAACCCCTTCTGAACGTCATGTCTTCCATCCATAGAGGGTGTTTTTAATTTCAACTGGCCCAGTGTTCTAAATATTGTTGCTACATGAATTATCATTACTTTTTATGTAATGACTAATGAGTACTGTTTAAGATAAATATTTGATTGTTTCACACAAGACATATGGTGATTTGGAAGAGTTTCAAGTAGGAGATCCAAGTCTCTGATTTGTCACTCATGGGGAGAAATAGTGTGCCTCCTGAACTTTTCACCATACGCCTGGTAAACTTGATTTGAAGTCCACTCACATTTCCGATATGCATGTAATACATTATTATGCTAATATTATACAAACATGCTTATAGCGCTTTCAGTCCAAAGGACCTCAAGGTGTTTAACAACAATATAACAAGGCAGGCAAAAAGATATATACAAACCTCCAAAACTAATTAACCCATTCACCAAACAAAATGCCAGAGGTACACTACTTTGGACCCCATAGCTCGGTTGCTAGGTGACTACCCAATATGGCATTTTCCATAGCTGGAGTCTGAAATCTCCTCCTAGTCTAACATCTTTGGGTGATTTAGATATTATTTGATTACAGACTGGTCAATATTTTATGTTTTCAATATATATAATTATTGTTTTTGCAATCTTATTTTGCTCATCTCAGTTTCAGAATTGCACCACAATACTTTGTACTTATTGGAACAGATTGAGTTAATTTGGTGTTAATTGATTTATTCTTTAATTGTTATGTTTTTTTCCTTCAATGTGCAATATTTTAAGAATTTTAAGGACAAGATTACATGAAACCTAGAAACTGCATGAGGTAAAATATGCTATACAGTCTGTATCAAAATGATTTGTACCCAACACAGTTTCCACTGATTATTAACAAGACTGCTGCATCAAAATACAACATAAGATCCACCTAATTGGTAGGCAAATGTTATAAATGGTTATACAACTATAAATTGTGGCCACTTCAAGAGGATCTACTGTTATATTTGGGAGAAGCAGATTTTTTAAAAAACTTTAAAACTGATGAGTATCAGTCATTTTGATGCAGCCTGTATAGAAAGTGTTGTTTTGTTAAATGTCAAGACAATGAGGCATTATACTCATACTTGGTGTGCTAGTTTTCAGCCAGGTTCTTCAGTGGTCTGCTGATTTGGTGTTGTTTATAGCATAAACTCGGAAGTGGTGTTCTGAGTGGCTAATTGAATCACATCTGCACCTCATTCGCTGGTCAAGCTGCGTAGCATCGCGTGACCAATCTATTCAGATATCTCATTTGCATAGTTGTGACATTTCCAGCAAAATCATAGCCCGATTATGACTTTATCAAATGGTGATGTTAAGGTGTTCTTATTGAAATCATTTGGAATTAAGATAAAAAGTTTTTCAAAGAATCTGTCTTATTGGCCAGTTATGATCAACTTAGACCTTGAATCCAGTATGTGACCCGTTATGTAATAGTGATGTATAAGGTCACATTTTGAGGGCAAAGGTGGTTTGTAGCCACCTTATAAAATTGGCTGCAAATGTGAAATTGGTCTCAATTGAAAATTTGAAATGCTATTGGATTTATATGAATAGAAAAGGTGAATTATGATAGCCTTCTTCAAATGGTATTGATATAAAATAGGCTGAAAATATCTTATTGGTCTCATTTGAAAAGTGCAAGTACTATATATGCATGCTGAACAAGTACATCAAAGAAGAGAATGCTACCACTGCAACACTTGTGATCATAGACACTTTGTTTAACATGTTACCAGAGTTAACCAAGTAATATAGGATGTGATCACTGATGATTTATAATCAAAACATGTGAGAGTGAATCATTATTTTCAAAACATTTTACCATTTTGTGTGATGATTCTATCAATATTGTGATTGAGGCATGTGAGCAAATGCATGTGTGTATAAGTGCAATGTATCTTGTACTCTATTCAACACCAATTGTTTTTATGTAAAATAATTTGTTTTGTTATTAAAAAGAACAAAAAAACCCATCAAATTGAGTATGAATTTTGTCACTGACTGACTTTGACTTCAAAATCACTGTCCATTCAATTAGCTTAGATTATTGTTTTTTTAAAACTATATTTGACTAAATAAAAAATTGTGGTCAAAGTCATCGAAGAAAAGTGTTAGCACACACCCTTTGACCCAACATGATTTATACTTTTCAAATTCCAAAGTTCAATTTGAAACCCCATTTCTTTTCAATTTTGCCTCATTTTAGGCAGTTACTTGGGTACTTGGTAATTTTCTTGGACCCACCACTGAATGACCCCCTTTTTTCAACAAAAATCTCCACTAATAGACCCATAGTATCATACTCCGGTAGGCATAGGTACATCACTTTCATATTTGAGTGCCCCCCCCCAGCAGTTCTAACAGGCAATAAAAGTCAAATTTTAATATTTTTGCAATTTGAGGGGAAGTGGGCCAAACATATGCATGTTTTCTTACAATTTTAGTCACAAAATTCTAAGACTTGGAACAAGTCTATATCTAAGCCTTCCTTGAGTATTGGCTAAGAGATGACTCATAATTTCAATATTTTATGTTATATTTGACAATTTTTTATGAATAAGATTAGAAAATGTGTTTTCCAAACATTAGAATGCATAACTTGTACAAGACTTTAGGCTTGATTGTCACATGTACGAAAAATGCCCTCAAAATGCATGTTTTTGGCCCTTATTTCACTAACTAAAGGATTAGGATTTAGCTGTTTCATTTGGAAAAACAGGGTAATATTTTTTTAATCCAAAACAATTAGTGCTACATTTTTCTGGAATAAGGAGTAGGTCATATCAATAAAAGATAAACAGTGAAAACATACAAACCGGGACAAATTCCCTGTCCAATTGTGCAAAATAAAAAAAAAGATCAAACAATTAACAAAACAGAAATCAGGGCTTCCCAAATTGTTTTTCCTGTGGCCCAAATTTCATTAGAAAAATATGGCATGACCCACTACAAATGCTGTTACTTTCAGAACACTATCGGTGGCATACCAGGCAAAATTTGCCAGTGGCGTAGCTAGGCTCTCACCAATTCCCAGGTACCTGAGTTCCTGCCCGCCCTTGGGCCCCAGGTCAAAATTCAAGGGTCAAAGTACCAAAAACGGTTTTTGGTTTTTTTACAAAATTTGAAAAAAAAAGCAGTTATAGGCCCTAAATTACTTCTTATTCAAGGTTCGAAACCAGACAAATACTGCTACTTAAAAAATTGCTAATTTTTTTTTCAAAGTTGGATAAAGTTGCACATTTTAATTATTTTTGCTTCTATTGAACAGCTAACAATGCATACAAATTCAATGTGTTCCTGCCTGTTCAACAGAAGCAAAAGTAATTAATATGTACAACTTTATCCAACTTTGGATTTTTTTTTTGTAGCAGTATTTCTTTGGTTTCCAACCTTGAATAACAAGTAATTTTAAATTTAGGGCCTATAACTTTTTTTTCCCTTCATATTTTCGGGTACCCAGATTCCCGCCCGAAAATCAGTTCATTCAGGTACTTTAGTACATAATTACCCGTTAGGTGAGAGCCCTAGTCAGGGGCCAAGGAGATATAATGGTGCCCCCACCCACCCAATTCTTGAAACAATTGTGAGTGGAGCCAAAATTTAGATAAATACCACTAGGCATAATTAATTTTGAGTATAATGAAATTGAATTTCTGTCTTTTTTTCAAATGCCTATTTGTGTTGAAATGTGTGCGAAATTTTGACTTTCATCGCTTGGATGGGGCACAGAATTGATGCTGAATTGGTCAATTCAGTGCCCGGCCTAAGGTGGCGGCCTTCTCGCTATGCCACTGAAATTTGCAAAGAGGGTACAATTTCCAATTTAATCCTAAAATATGGGGCTAAATGACCAATACTGATGGTACCATGAACTATAATGCGTGGAGAAGTATTTTTTCTTGCAAGTTCCGAGACCCCTTTTGGAAGAGGCTGCGATCCCCCCAAAAGTATCGCGACCCACCATTTGGGAACCACTGTGTTAAGGAAGGGGGTACTACACCCCTGTGGTAAATTTGTGACTATTTTTGCATTTTTCTCAAAAAATAATAACACACTGGTAACAAAAGTTATGTATATTATTGGGGCAAGGAATCCAATTACTACACTGAAATGTCAGTGTCTCAAGAAAAGTGGTTCAGTATATAGGCCTATGATAGGAAACGAGGTACATCCTAGTGGTACCTTGTTTCTTATCATAAATAACAAACCGCTTGTCTTGAGTCACTGAAATTCCAGTGTAGTAATTGGATTCCTTGCCCCTATAATATACATAACTTTTGTTACCACTGTGTTATTAGTTTTTGAGAAAAATGCAAAAATAGACACTAATTTATCGAGGGGTGTAGTACCCCCTTAAACAGCAACTGACAAACAGTTCGGTAAAAAGAGTCACTAAATGATAATCATGTTTCCACTGAAATGTGATGATGAACTGGAGATTTGTGCAGTTCAAGACAAGACAAGACATGCAAATTAGTATTAATTGTTCTCATTCATGATTACTGTTTGATGCCTTTTAAACTGTCCCGGGAAAAAGTTTTTGGTAGCACGAGGGCGCTATTGCAACTTGCACGCAGCCCGTAGTCCAAACTTGAAAACAGCTCGTAGGTTGCGTCTGTTGGTGATTTTCTTGACAAGCGCTACAAAAATCACTGATAATTGTACAAGCAGGTGACTTTTTTCGTAAGTTTTACCTTATATAATATTCCTATGATTTTGGTGCACTTTGGGAATAGGTGTTAATTTTGACTTGAAAAGGGCTGTAATAGTTTAAGCTTAACTCATCATGATGATTAATCTACGTCTACGATGTACCTACTCAACTCCAAATTCCAATGACTCTTTTTGGTATGCATCTACGACGACGATTCCATTAATTGAGATTAATATTTCATGAATGAAATGATTGTTTAAAAATTTTTCACATATTTTCCATGTCGTCCGGATGATTTTCTATGGTACACCACTCTTGTCACCAGAGAAGATGTAATAAAGAGGAGGGTCAACAGAATTATATCCTTAAGTTGAGATAATCCCGTAGGTAATCCTGTCGCATCTATTCATAGTCCTTTATTCTCAAGTAGTTAAACATCCACTTGAAATATCCTGTGATGTTATGTGTGCGACCGCCCATGGTTGACCGATTTTCACTTCAGAATTGGACATATTTCCAATGTTTCTATAGAGAATTTGTTGAAAAGTATGAAACGCGTGTGTTAAGGACCTGCTGCTTGGATGGAATACCACATGTGGATAATACAAGAAAGAAATCGAGTGCTGTAAAATTTCCCCCAAATCCGCCCTTTTTTTGTAAATATAAAAATTTCTAAAGAAGAAATTTTAAGGATTTTTTAGAGAGGTGATGATTGTTGATCATTTCTATTTTATATATTTTCCTGTCATTTCCTGCAAACCTAATAAAGATATTCTGATAATTGAAAACATTCTTTTATCATAAATAATAGAGGCTGAAAGTGGCAACAAGCAGCAAAAATTATAATTTAATTTGCCATGGAACTTCAGTCATATTTTATCCGAAATCTGACAAGATGACAGGGTGTGCATGGTATGATGACATGCACACACTGACCTATCCCTAAAAGCAATTAGCTGCAACTTGTGTACGGTATCACACCCATCCCGGGTTCAAACCCCATTGTGGTATTCTATTGTAAAGCAGCTAAATTGGGTGATTCATCATTTACTTTGAATGAGCGGTCTCACACATATTTTGTTTGAGGATAGCTTAATCGACCTCCTCTTTATTACATCTTCTCTGGGTACACCAAGTTCGAATTTCGCCAAAAGTTGGGAATATTTTTCTTGTTATTTTGCAATACCGCATGACCGGTATTCGGTAATGAAAGACAGAAAATCATCAAAATGTGCCAAATACAGTAGTATGTGGATTGCAGTATTTGTACCTTAGGATTGTACCATTCTAGATTTAAAGTCGTAGAAAACATTGATTATAAAAAAAGTGCAGTAGTATGGGCTCAAAAACCCAGCATTTTCACGTGTATAGGTTCTCAAACCTGATATTTTGACGTCCCAATATTTAAGAATGTCAGTCTGAACCTCGGACTACATGTTTCAAAACAAAATTACAATGATTTCATGATTTAATATTTAATAGTATTACTTCTGTGGTCGAGGTACGCACTGGTGATCGGGATCGTGTAGAAGGTATCCTCCACTTCTACGCGCAGACAACTATTTTAAGTCAACTGTCTTGCAAGCCAAGGCCGCAGGTATGCCCAGTTGATTTTTGATGCCGATTTCAGCAGATAGCACTGCCAAGGTGTGTTCAGTACGATCGATATGCAATTATGCATGGGCCAAATTGTTGTTGTGATACGATAATTCAATGGTAAAACATATTGTGTGAGCCATGTAAATTTCAAAGTGTGAATGCCCAGACTGCCGATCGAAATTCTGTATGAACAGTGTCAATGGAGCAGTTTTGTTAGTGTAGTGGGAGGAAGATCTACGTAAATCAAGGCAATTTTAAATTTTCATGATTCAAGGATTCTCACAAAATTCTGCGAGAATCCAAATGGATGTGTGCACACTGTCACAGATTTCTTTCAAAAGCAAAATGAGCCGTCCATAATAAATTATGAAATCACTAGTCAAAATAAAGTTTCATTTTCCCTTAAAAAATCCCCTTCACTTTGGGTATTGGCATGTGGCAGAACTGGGGTTAGGGCCTACTGTGTGGAGTAGATATATAGTATTGTAATAGCTATTTAAAGAATAACAGATGCAATTTTTTCTATTCTTAGGTAAACTATGTCTAGTGTGTCAGTGAGGCCATCAACCACCACAAATGATGTTGGATATGGTGAGCAAGAACAGGATGCAAACTCTGCTCTTCTTGAATTAGATAAAGGTAAGAATTTCAACATTAAGAGGTGTATTTTTTCAATGAATACCGTAAAATTCCGTCTACAAGCATATATATGCCTCTAAACAAGGTTTTTTTGTCACAAGAGACAAGAGGCAGACACTCTCAACAAAAACGTTATTTGGAGTTTGAACAACTATATTACTGATAAAGGCGGCTGTACAAACTTTTTTATTTGTAAGACAATCTATTGCAATGTTTTTGAGAAGGGTATTGGCCTTTCATATCTTTCGTTAAAAAAAAGCCTCGTTTAGAGGCATATATGCTTCTAGACGGAATTCTACGGTATGTCAAGTTCCTATGTAAATTGTGTCTAACTGACAGTATTAATGTTAATATAAATATTGCCAACCGAAATGAAAAGTGATATCTCATTATCGTAACCCATATTATGATTTTCATTAAACTTTTAATTTAATAATATCTAGACAACAAAATGAATAAAATGAAATGAAAATTTATTTGAAACTGGTTTTTCCACCAGAAAGACCCAATTTTTTTTGATGAACTGCAATGAAATCTATAAGTCTATGCATCTTTTTATCACATGCTTTGTAATGTTATAATTTTGCCATATCTTGTTTGATTTGTTCTTTTGTTACAAGGTCTTCGTTCAACTAAAGTTGGTGAACAATGTGAAGCCATAGTCAGATTTCCACGCCTTTTTGAGAAGTTTCCCTTTCCAATCCTCATCAACTCTGCTTTTCTCAAACTTGCAGATGTCTTTAGAGATGGGTAAGTTTCAGCTGAGACTAATATATATTAGTTTCAGGTTTTAGTATTGTATCATGTGGATGGATGGGGTGAATGTATGTCTATGGGTGGACGCACGCAAAACCATAGTGTGAGAAGTCACAAATAGCAAAATAGCTTAAAAATTCTATTTAGAGCTAGAGATGACATTTGGGAAGGTGGCACTTTATTTAAATTTGATGTCTGTATCATACCCAACGTACCCAGCCTTATAAGGGGTATATAAAGGGTACCGTACTGTATAAGTGGTAAGTTTTATATTCATAAATATAACACCTCTCAATCCAAATCGCGAAAATAACTGTACGCAAAAATTACCACTTATACAGTATCAAACATTTGATATTTTATTCAAAAGCATTTTTGAAAACTGGTGCAAAAATGCTAACATTATAGTAATGTTATTTAAGTATTGACAACATTTAAAAAAAATGTTGTTGTGTTTTTTTATATAAAGCATTTAAAAAAGCGTTTTCATGACCTTTATAAAACCCGACATTTAAATGTCATTAAAAATGTTTTTACCAAAACCAAAACATGTTTGAAACGTTTTAAACATTTTTGTGTTTTTTGGGTACATTTTTAACACTTTTACAGGCTGTCAACAATCTGTAATTCATTATCATTTTCCACAGAACCAACTTTTTGCGTCTTTGCATTCTGAAGGTGACTCAGCAGAGCAACAAACAACTTGATAAAATCTTGAATGTTGATGAGTTTGTTAGAAGGATATTCTTTGTCATACACAGCAATGATCCTGTTGCTAGGGCCATAACACTTAGGTAAGAATACGTCATACATAGCAATGATCCTGTTGCTAGGGCTATAACACTTAGGTATGAATACGTCATACATAGCAATGATCCTGTTACTAGGGCTATAACACTTAGATAAGATTACTATTTATATACCTCATATATAGATTCCTGTCATCTGATTGGTTGAAAGTGCAGTCATTGAATCAACTATGCCCACAAAATTAACTATGGACCGGTCCATGGAAATGAACTATGGACCGGTCACGTGCGTCACGATTAAACTGCGCGTTTTTCCCAGCGTAAAATGATATTACGCACGCGTGAATGTTTTCACGCGCTATAATTACGCATAATCGCAGATTGTAATCTGTGTGCCGTTCGCTTTGAAACTATTAATTTCTCTTCCCAAAATCGATGCTTAACCAAACAGATGACAAGAATCTTAAGATTTGGTATATAAAACAAATATTGACTGCTTTTTATTAGGGGCATGGTTAAAATTATAGGTTGCGGTGATCTCAAAACCATGACTATGCCCCTTGGCTACGCCCGGGCATAGTCATGGTTTTGAGATCACCTTGGGCCTATAATTTTAACCATGCCCTCATAGCAGTCAATATTTGTATAACATGTACCTCATAAATATTTATTAGGTAATCCAGACATCTTATTGGTTAATAACGCCAGCGTCCGTGTACGGTATTTTGACTACTTCTCCGCGTCTGTGCAATTACACGCACACGGGGAAGTAGTAAAAACTTCTGCACCTCTACTACCACATGGTGTCTCGACACTGCGCGTCACCGTCACCTCGGTGTTGGATGATTTGACTACTTCCCTCCGCTGACACGTCAGGAAGTAGTCAAATCATCCAACACCTCGGTATCAGTAGTTTTGACTACTTCCCCTCAAAACATGTTGTACTATCCAAATGATACACCATTCTTATAATTGGCAGCTCACTGCCAATTAGGTGGTAAATGGATGATGTCATTGATTGAAAAAGATCACAAAAAATAAAGTGAGGCTGAATAGTGTAAATTAAAATTTTCAGAGTTGTAATAGATTATGTACATAAGGAAGGCCTTGATAATCCAGGAAGAATTTTATCAATTTATCAATATAACCTTAGTATTATATTGATAATTCTCTTTGTATTGTGCAGAGTTTTAGGCAGTATAGCTCCTATCATATCAGAAAGGAAGAATGCCCATCATAGCATTCACACAGGCCTGGATTCACATGACAGAGTAGAGTTGGAAGCAGCCATATATGCATCATCATGTTTTGCAGCAGAGTCTAGGTAAGGAAGTAGGATGTCAAGTTGAGTACATGTATTAAGAACACATGGCGAGTGTAATAGTTCAAGTAAATTACTGTTAAGTATAAAGAACACACATTTTGTTCAGTATACATGTATACTTTGATCAGCTCGTAATTGGCAGGAAATGTTAGGCTTTTACCACTATGCCGAAATGTAGACCCACGTTAAGATTGCTATAGTTGACCTGTCTGCTCTATATTTATAGAGTTAAAGAAAGTGACAAATTATAGGACTTGAAGTATAATTCGTGATGCTTCTGGCGAGATGTCACAAGACAATTCTCAAAATAAAATATATTGATATTAATCCGTGATGTTATAAGGCCCGCCGATTACGAGCTGATCAAAGCATAGCATGTTTATATTACAAGCAATTGTTTGTATCCAGTTTTAACCCTAGCCATATGTTAACACCATTGCCGTTTCTTGCTTTCCAGGACTTTTGCAGCTGGAATGTGCAGTAAACTAGCTGATCTCATTCAAGGTAAGATATTGCACCTGTTTCTGGGTCTACTCAAGAATTTTACAAAGATTTTGACTTCTCATTTTTTCATCAAACATACAAGGCACATTCCAGTATGTTCTAATCCTAGATATCGTACATAGTACCTTTGAACCTGATCTTTTGATTGAGTGATATCCAAGGCCAAACACATACCCCATAAATCAGAAAAACTCTTCAATTGAAGTTTTTGTTTTCATCATAATCTTAATAATTTCCTTGGAAACTGTTTCGATTAGGATTGGCAACCCCAGCTGAAATGAAACTGAAATTGATTCCAATCTTCCGACATATGCACCAGGATGCGCAGTCTGCTACCCTCGCTAGGCAGGTATGTCAGGAGATGCTGCCTTCATATCCAGCTAAAGAATTCTTGACAACTACACTCCATACCCTGTCACAACTTGCAGCAGCTTCACTCATTGACATACCAGATCAGGTGAGTTTTATGGATTTCCATCGGGAAACACTATACAGGGTGTCCCTGAAAGAACTGTATCGTCGGGAACTGATTTGTTGGGTACTTTAACGCATTAACCAAACGTAAATAAATAACTGGTGATGTTGAGAAACATATCAGCTATCACATACTTTTTGAATTTTGATAATTGACCACTCAGTTTTTGAAATAAAAGAATTTTACGAAACTCCATCATTTTCAAGCCTTTCCACGGAGTCGATATCTATCAATGACAACAGACGCATTATGCGCTGATGATGCGCAGTGATTAGGCCATCTTAATTTTTTAAATAGTTCGTCTCAAAAATTAGGGATTTTCGTAATATTCTTATATTTCAAGAACGGTATGGTCAATTGTCAAAATTGTCAAATTAAGTTATTTTTAGTTGTGGCATTAAAATCACCAAACAAATTACGTTTCCGACGATACAGTTTTTTCAGGGACACCCTTTGTGATGCAAAGAAACAAAACAAGTCATTTGTCACTCAATTATGAGATATGACAAAAGAAGTTCTTTTTGAATTTTTGTATTTGATTGTTTTCTGCCAAACAACGCTAATGATACTTCAGATAACATAATTAAGTGAGTGAATATTCAGCATATTGTAGCTGCAAAGTTTTATTGTTGCATTTGACATTGTTGATATCAGGGTTTTCTTTAAGAGGTATATTCCATTTTTTGTACCCTTTCAATTGTGATTTTTTTCTCTGAAGGGGTATAACACATTGCCCAGAGGGTATTGTTTTTTATTTTAACACTGTGTGTCTCAATTTCACTGACTTGTTAATTGTTGACCCTAATGTTTTCGCCAAAAGAAGGGTATATTTTCGGTGTCTATCATTACCAGATGAAAATATCAGGTTTTTCAATATCAAATCATACATCTTAAAGATTTTGTATGCGTTGGACTTTGCACTTTGCTCTTGAGGGGTAAAGAAAGTGCATCAACGCCTAATTGTACATGTGATTTGTGCATTTAAGTAAACCCTGGTTGATATCATATGCATGTTGCAGTAATTATGTATGTATTTCATCTGTAAATATTACATTAATTATTCTATGAAGTTTTACATAGAAGATATGTATTAACAATTTGATATGATTTGATTACAGGTCAACTTGTTATTACACTACCTCAAAGATCCCAGACATATAGTGAAAACATTGTGCTTAAAAGATCTTCAGTCACTTGCTGTGAAAGCCCCTCATATGTGGTCTGCTGAGAACCTGGCAGAGTTGAGAGAATTCTGTCAAGGTACAGAATCAGTTGCGCTTACCACATATTCTTTGGATATACTGTGTGTTTTATCCAGGACACCAGCTCTTCTAACAGGAGAAAAGGGTAGGTTTGAGTAGATACAATAAAATTGCTTCCTAAAATAGAGTGCATGTATCTGACAATGTACAAGCATTTTTGTTTAACCTAATGGAATATATTCAGAATGCTAAGGCTGTTTGAAAAGATGAGAAACATTCTATAGAGTTGAACTTGTTTAATTAAGGCAAAGTATAATCACACCTTTGGCTTGTGCATTTTTATTTTAGTTATCTTGTCTGAAAAAAACTGCTCAGTCATAAAAAGTGACTGACAATGAACAAAAAAGTATGTTTTAAAATGGTAAGATTTCAATCTAGGAAAAGCTGCAGCTAATGCATGGTTTCTATTAGCAAATTTGTGCACCAATGGTTTGAAAATGTATGCGTTTAGAATGCCAGAATACAGTTTTTATTTGCTGTGTGTGTTAGCCTCCAAGTGCAAGGTTTTGTCTTTTGTGTCATGTTACTCATTACCAAGATATCTATTTAGTCTAGCAATCTAAATTTCTCCCAATAAATAAATGTCTTGGGCTCACACCACAAAATTATGGATTAAAAACAGCCATGTAATGACAGTTTCAGTTGAATATCATGTTTACCCTGGAGCATAGTAATGACATGTTTAAAGAAACCTGTCGCCATACACACTTGTGCACATATTTATTTTACTGTACAGGGAGAGTTGTGTCAGATATATGTGGAGGTCTTTGTCATCATTGGGATGTGAGCATTGCAGCAAGAGCCATCCAAGTCCAGACTAAATTAGCTTGCTGGAATCCATCAGGAGAGGATAAGAAGAATGTGGATATACAGACCCAATTGGCCTTGTCTACTGAAGCAGTGATTGTACAGTGTCTCGCTATTGATGTCAAAGGAAACAGAGCCACTCAAGCTCTGAAGGTTAGCAGATCTTTGTGCAATTCTGAAAGAGACTATATCAAGAGGTTTACGCGAGTAGCAATTTGTGCATGTTATTGGCACAAAACATTAGAAGCAGGAAGCAAACAAATATGTGAAATATACAGGGCACATATCAAAATAATCTGTAGGTTCACTATTTTGCCCTCCATTATACTAAGATCGGCTCATAATAGGCAACAATTGTTCGGTTATTGTTACTGCATGTATCAATAAGGTCCCAGCTTACACCTACAGTCCAACCTCTTTTATCCGGCCATGGTGGGACCAAGCATTGTCCGGATAAGTGAAAAATCCGGATAAGTGAATTACATGTAATTCTGCATTGACTGTCCAAGTACTGAAATTGGGACAACAAAAGATAGTTTCAACATGGAGTAATAGCATTAAAGAGGAACAAACGTTGGCCTGGTCAACTGGGCAGTTGGTAGGCGACCTTGTCCTTTTAGATCACACTCCTGTATACATGTCTGGACTTAGGTGGTGTCTGGACTGACATGCCCTGGGCCACATAACTCAATTATGTAGTTCATTATTCCAGATGTGCTTGTTCCTCTTTAATAGATGGCATTTGAGTGCTTTATGCAACATAGATACGTCATTCTAGACATTCAAAGCATGGAATTAAGGTGTCAAATTATAAAAAAACATGTTCTTCAGTGAAGATTTCAAAGCCGGATAACAGAGAGATCCGGATAAAAGAGGTCCAGATAACAGAGGTTGAACTGTATATTTTACAAAAGCGCACGTCAGTCATACAAGTAATATATATGCAATGCGCGGTCTACGAGCTGATCCGAGTATAGTGACACATAAATTTGGGTCTAATCTCTTTGGCCTATTTACATCTTTGTGTCTAGCACAATGTGAATACCCTGCTGGTTTATGTGGACGTGTATGTAACACTGGCAAATGAGAACACAAACATGAGAAATCTATATGTGCAGATGTACACTGTGCTTGGACAATGTCGCTAGATTTAAAATAGCATTAGAATGCATTATAAATAATGTCCAATCTAATACAGGTGAAATTTGAGTTGGCACTCTGAAGTAAACACTTACACAGTCAACAATATTAAAGACCCATTCAGTGATCCCAGCGCAAGTGTGAAAAATTTAAAATTGTTTATATATTGCTTAAAAGTGAAGGATAAGTCATTCAAATTGTCATTTGCTATTTTTGAAATGACAAATTTGGCAAAAAACGAAGAAGCAGTACTGACAAAGTGGAAGCTCCATTCAAATACATGTAGCTAATTTAGATACTGTCAGTATCTAAATTACGGATTCGTGTAAAATGTCTTATTTTGTCTTAAATACATGGCTTTCAGCTGAACCACTCGCAGGCTATGTTAGCACATCTATGACAATGACAAAGGTTCCAAAATCTGAATTTTGATGATTTTTACGATAGTCCGGATGAGCAAATCACTGAATGGGCCTTTAAGGCAAATAAAACTAAAAATACAAATAAAAGTCGCTATAGTGGTAGGTCACTCTCCTAGGTTGCCTCTGTTAATGTGTCGGGGTGGTGTGCATCTGCAAGCACCCTCAAATGATGGCATTTATATAGTTTATTCACAACCATGGAGACACACCAACCGTAAGACATCAACAGTTCGTTGATAGGGGCAAGAGGTCACAAATAGTGGAAAAAATAGTATTGAGCTGACATCATTTTTAGGGGCGTACAGCATTCTAACATACAGTAACATCGTATGATATCATGTATGATGTCCACAGTTTGGAGATTTTCACCTGGACTGTGTGTCCGTGGTTTTGTAGAGGGGTGTGTTCATAATTACCAAGAAAAGGAAATAAACGTACATTATGAGAAATTTCTGTACAACGTATTAACGCACATGAACCTTGGACGTCTACAGGTCCTACACAGTGTTTCTAAATGTTAAACGCCAAAAGAAGGCATTATAGCTTACAACCACAGTTGCTTGTGTTTTGTGAGTCTGCACTTAGATAGCAAAAACTTGACCACGTCCACGGTTGGATAGTAAAACCTGTGTTTTTTATGCCCTCATTTGCGGATGGTCGCATGTGGTGGGGGGGCAGTACACACATTACGTAAGTTTGTCTCTCTGTTATACGTTCATGTGCATATAGATTTTTAAAAATTTTCTTTTGTTTTTTTCTTTTCTAGCTTGCTTTAGAGTGTGTGAAAAGCTTAAGTCAAGCATGTCCATCGGTGGTAGCAGGGTTTGTTGATACTCTTACCATGACACTTACTGCATCACAAGGTATGTATGATTTGAATTTTGAATTCCAAAGAAACATGTTCCATTGAATTAAATTGTGTGTGTGTATGTGGGGGGGGTGTCCATGATGGTGTGTGTGAGTTCGGGGGGGGGTGGGGTGGGGTGTGGTTTAATAACTAAACCTTGAATATCAGTAATACAGTGACTTCTGATTTGTGTTTGTTTGACTTTGCAGGTGAAAACACCTTAGCGATATGCCAATGTTTAGCGTCTGTAGCAGAATACAATCCACAGCTACTAAGTAGTCATATGGACTCATTAAGGCAACTTTATAACACAGCATTGGGGATGGACTATGATAAAGACAGTATTGAAGGCAGGGTTCTTGTAAGTAGATCAATTCTAGCATTTTTTGGTTTTCATATGTACTGGATAGAGTGAAATTTTCATGATTTATTTTGATTTTCATGCTTTTTGCAAATTAAAAAATGTAAAAAGCTCACAATAATATCTGTTCCCATTTGGTGTAATTTGTGCAGGTCTTTGAAAGCATGAAGAAAACTCACTGCAGAACTGTTCAGAACTATAAAAGTATCTAAAAATGAGTAATACTAAAATATACTGGTATACAATTTTTGAAAAGAATTTAAATGAGAAGTAATTTTGTAATGCAAACAGTTTCAAGACTTGCTGAATGAGCAAAATATCAGCCCCATGGAACACAAGGGCAGAAGCATGGAGCTCTTTTTCAAAAACAATCTTGTTTTAACATATTTCAGTTTTTAATATACTCATGAAAAGCGACAGTAAATGTTCAAGAAGCAAATAGTGAATAAATAGGGTGTGATCATTTTGCTCTTCATGGAGGGCTGTTTCTACCAAATAGTTAAAGGTACTAAAAATAAAAATATCACAAATGTTCAGAGTTAATTGCTGTGTGTCGAACCTAACAATTGTCTGTGACTCTTTTGACTTTTGCATGTACAACTGTGTTTATTAATCAGTTATGCTCAGCTGTGTTGTGCCTGTGAATCTCACTCAGGGCATGCATTTGCACCAGAATTCTTAACATTTGTGCTAGAGTTAGCTAATTCTATCACTTTGCTTCCATTAAATCAAACTGTAGTTTTAATCTAATAAGATTTGACTGTATATTGTAGGCTTAAGTTTATTTGTATTTTTATGCTGTATTTTGGTTTTTAGTTTGTAAAGCGCCTTGAGACCCTCTGGGTTAAGGGCGCTATATAAGAGCCTGTTATTATTATTATTATTTATGTAGGTTGGGCTTGCTGTGTTAGTCTTACTTGGAGATAAACAAAAAGATGGTTGTAGTAGTGTCAGTACAAATGTAAATGAGCTGGTGTCATTACATCCCTGGCCTGCATATCGTATAGCCAGACAAGCAGCAAGACTGGTACGTATATTGGCATCAAATCCCTGTCACAAATATTTTGCACTTGCTGACATAATGCACTCTGATTATCACATCAAAGGATCTATACTGTGTTTAACTTCAAGCTTGGTAGTGACTTGGCTTAAGCTGCATATTTTGCTGGTTGCCATATCGAATTGTGAGCTGTAACCTAATCCTGCAGAGGATATACACACCCGTACAAGGGCACTTTGATAGCACGCTTGTATTACAACTTCATGACAAAGACCTCATTTAATCAGACCTCATTTAATTAGCCAACAGGGCACATGATACATCACCAAAATAATGTGAAAAATTAGGACTTGGACAAAAAGGGAAACTCAGATTAACTGACATATGTGAGCATCCAGCACAAATTAACCTCTATTAAAGTTGACAAATTTGAAAGTGCAAAGTTCAAGCAACCATAACTCCACTCCTGGATATTTTTAAGTCAAATGATATATCATTTTAAAGCTTATGATTTATGTGACATGATCTGGTCCATGGGGGCCAAAGGTGGCAAATTTGAAATTTAGATAAAGGTAAAAATATGGAGGAAAAAACAATAAAATACATAAGAAAATAGACATCAAAAAACTTCTTAACTTTAGCACCAAGTATGCTAGACCTTTGGTGTAATTACAGTAACTCAATTTTCAAAAATACCTCCTTTGGCCCCCATGGACCAGATCGTGTCACATATACGTTTTAAAAATGAAATTTAAAACAATTGACCGGACCCGACTTTACAATAGGCTTGTGGTGGATGATCACATAATTATGAGAAAATGAGAAAGCAAACAAATAAACACCAGTGGGGCTCAAACCAGCATGCTTCTGTATTATGAGCTTGTCCCCCTGTGCCACACAGAACTACAGTGGTGATAACTTTCTCAAGTGTCTCATTTTTACCTGTGATCAAGTTGAGTGATCAATTGTGATCAAGTTAAGTTTGTAGAACCTTCTAATAGATTGACATTTACTATGTCATGTTTTTGTTATTGCTCTCATTCAGGGCTTAAGTTGTGGAAGCTTCCAATAATATTGACATTTGTGTTTGTTATTACTTTTTTGCAGGGGTGCCACCAGACAGCATCAGATATTTTTGCCAGATTATCAACTCAGGTAAGGAGTTTAATCAATCACAAATATATATACGCTCTTATGTTGACAACTATCAAAAGTTATTAGAACTTGGTTCAAATTGCCACTTGCTCTTCATTCTGGTTGATGATATCATCATCACCACTTGTATGGCTTTCATGTAGAAATAAGGAACACAAATACTTCACACTATTTCTGTGTCTATTTGCATCTTGAATTGTTGTTACTGGTACTAGATATGCCAAGATGGAAATTATTTTCAAAATAATGAGACTTAATAAACTAATTTCTTTATTCATCATAAATAATATTTAAAAACTATTCCATACAGGAATCAAATCCAGAACCTTAGGTTTGCAGGACATACACTCTACCTACTTAATCTTGCATTGAATGATTATAGGAAGACTGCAATATTTTTGAAAGTCAGAGCTCCTCTAATATATGTGTTGTGTAATTTGTACTTGCAGATCGCATCTGAACATTTCTACTATTGGCTATGTGCACTCCACCAGTTCTGTCTTGCTGAAACATGTCTTATAGCCCTACCTAACGATATACCGAAACTAGTCCCTGCATTATCTAAAGGGTTGGAACATTATGAGAAGGGTATTGCGCAGCTGAAGGTAATTGTACTAATATTAATAAAGGGTTTTGCTGTTAATTTAAAGATCTGTGGTGTTAATATAGATACAGCATAGCTTAGTTGCAGCTTCATTTGCTGTCAACATTCGTAGGTTTAATTCAGCACAAGTTTATGTTATCAAATCTAAGTACCGTATTGGTCCGAGTCTAGTCCCACCCGTTTTTTAGGTGAACATTTTTCACAATTGGGGGGTGGGATTATACTCGAATTTTTTAAAGTTTTTTTTTTTTTGGTTTTGGAGTGTCCCTGGAAAAACTGCAAGATGTTTTGTATTTTTAATATGAAAATTGATAATTTGTATTCATGTCATACTCTATTAATGATTTCAAAATTCATTGAATTTGAATTTTTTTTTACAATTTCTGGAATTTTTTTATACTCGGACGAATACGGTATATGAATTTGAGAGGATGATCTGATCTACTGGGCTATGGGCTTACTTTATTATGAGTGGCAATATTTCACATCCTATCCCGGATGCATTGTCAGCTGATGTTCTGGTGGCAATAGTTTGTTGTGTTGTGTCATGAGTCAAAGTTGAGTTAAACCTCTAAGGCTGAATAGTAGTTCTCTTCACAATCGTAAGAGATTTTTGTCACAGATATTCTTCACAATTGTGAATCTAAATATACTTGTTATTATTGCTAAATAAATGGTATTCGATCATTTGTAACCCCATGGGCACTACCTCTATTACCCGGTAGAACTATTTTGATTGGTTAAAAGAGGCCTAAATCATGTATTGAGCCAAAGCTGAGAAATCTAAAACCTCTATTTTGATTGGTTACTCAAATGTTTATATCATCCAATCAGGGGTACTGAAAGAAAATGCAGTAATGCCCATTGGTTAACAAGACAAAAGTTTTCAAATAAGATTTTGTGATTGAAATCACAAATTGCTTGCAAGGAAAATTGAACTAACACCCACAGAAAAAAAAGAATTAAAATGTGTTACGTAAAATGTAAATATTTTGATGTGGAAACAGATCAAACTTGCTTGTATTGGGAACATACATGTAGATATTTAAATGATCTGCAGCCAGGCTTCAAACTTGTGTTCAAATTTTTCTCTCAAAAATTGGCATAGTGCCAGTTTGGAAAGGAAATATGAAATGCAACCGAATCTTAATCTTGCTGAAAAATATATTTGCAATTTGGCAACACATGCAACAACACCAAAATCTGGCTTCAGTGAAGTCCTGGTTTGAAAATTGTATAGAAGAATTGACTTCTGACGTCATTGCCTGGCAGTATGCGCATTCATCATCACAATTTTCATTGTTATTTGTCTGCCGCATCACAATAAGGCTATATCAGTGCAGTGGTTGTATGCAGTTTGCTCAAGCATATTGATATGCCAGTCCCTTGCATTTGTTGATAAACATTGAGGTCAACTCATCTATAGTTTGTTTATTTATCTGCTTTTCATTTCTTTCATCAGGCTGCTTCCACACCAACCCACCCATTACAATTCCAGTGCGAGTTCATGCGTCTTCGTGCTGACATGTTGCATAATTGCCTCATATTGTTGACTTGTACAGCCAGTATTAGGACCTGCCCTCCACCAGCCATTGCTCCAGCTGTTGCCATGACAACAGGGCAGGAGTTGTTGCGATGTGGCAGGCTAGCAATTGAGGTTAGTAATATTTAAATGTAACATGGGATTGGGTCATCTTTGCCTCATATTATTATTTGGACATGTCATTGGATTGTCTTGGCTCTAAGTGATATAGAATTCTGTTAAATTGTGCACTTTTGATAGACTAACTGGAACACAAAGCTACTGCAATAATAGTTATAACAAATATTTGTTAAATTAACCAGAAGCAGTTTAAATTTCATCTTTCCTTGGGGGAAAAGTAAATTTGAGCAAACAATGGAATAAATGATAAGGATGACATTGAGAAAATCTGTGGTTAACTGATAGATGAAGAAGATGATGAGAAGATGGGATGACAAAGAGGAGAATGACAATGACAATCAATTCCAGATAGATTCAGATACTATTTATCTATAATTTAGGAAGAAGGATACAATTGAATACCTGAGTGGAAGAAGGGCACAACTCCATCAAAACTCTTTTTGAGATATTAAGAAAAAACTTAATATTTGGAAAAGTTTTATAGACAGAATGTTTTCATCTTTAGGGGACCTTTAATACTTGATCATACAATATTACATACATTCGAAATTATATATGATGTTACCATGGCAATGGTACAGGTCTTAATACGAGCTGGAGTTAGGCCCTTCTTCCACTAATATACTGCAAGTGCCAGTTCCGTGTTATAAATAGCTACAGAAATTAGTTAATCACCATTAGAACTCATGTAATATGTTTAGCAAGAAAGTTTATTGTAGTGAAAAGCAGATTTCATGGATGAACAAAATTCCTCTTTAACCCTATATTTGTGGAAGAAGGGCCCAACTCCATGGAGTTGGGCCTTTCTTCCATGAAAACCATGATTAAGTGTACGTGGAAGACTATTTAGAGAGTGGATTTTGGCTCATCTTTCACACACAAGGAAGAACAGTCTGCTGGCAATAAAATGCTGGGTCTAACTCATTTTTGTAAAAAATTTGGAGTTGGGCCCTTCTTTCACTCAGGTATTCAATTATTAATGAGCTTTCTTTTACATACAGATGCAGAATTGTTACAGTCAAATTCAACAGCTAAGTGAGAAGTACATTCAACTTCACCAGGCTTCATTTGATGCTGACCCAGACACACTCAACAAGATTCACATGTATCCTTTTGTGTCTATTATTCAAATAATGTTTTCTGTTCAGTTCACACAACACATTTATGGAAATGTGATAAAAACAGCTAAACATTGGGAGGGCGAGTTAGCGCAGAGGTAGTTTCCTCGCTTTGCACCACTGAGGTCCCGGATTCAAGCCCCGGCGCTGCCCAAGGACTCATGTGCACTTGGTTTATCCCGATTCTATGCTCGCTCTTGCAGGTTTTCTCTGGGATCTCTGGTTTCCTCCTGTATCGCAAAAATCGGTGGTTAGTTGTTTGGTTATCAAAAACTTCCTTCACCCAATGGAATTTGGGGAGCTGCACAGATAATTGGTGGATGTTACAATCTAAATGCGGATAGGTGTGCGCCGTTTGGCAGCAACTGGCCTAGTTAATGCGACGTGATTGTGATGATTCACCATTGCAGCGAAATTACAGCGCTTTGAGTCCTCTAAGATCTGGAGGAAGGCGCTTTATAAATCCAAAATTTATTTATTTATTTAAATGTCAAGCATTCTGTCAAAGTAAACATGGATGCATGCAGTAATATTACATAGTTATATATGGGATGTTTTAACCCTAATCCTCCAAGTGTTTTTTGGCTTTCGGATAGGAAAGAAGAATGAAAAAGGAGAGAAGATGAACAAAGAAATTGCATGGTACCCCGAGTTTCGACCCCAGGACCCGTCACTTGCCAAGCAGTGCATCGCCAAAATGTAGCCACAGGTGTTTTGCTGGCTTGGTCAATGAAAGTGTACGCAAAAACTATCATGACCTATGGTGACTGCGCAGTGGCTTTACTTCATTTCATGAAGATCACAGTGCTGTTATTATAGGAAAAGTTTTATTGCTCAATAATATTTTAATATTCTATGATTTAAGATTCACATGATTAAGACTTTCATCAGAATGATATTTGCATCAAAATGACGAGAATGATGATGTGTATTTTTCCATCATATTTGGTAAAGTTCCTTCAGGTTCAGATGAAAGGGGTTATGCTTAATATGGTCAAATATAGTAATATTATAAAGAAAAAAGTAATGAATACACACATTGATAAAGGAGATGCTGAAGATTTTTATATATAAAGATATTTCCATTTTACAAAGCAACATGTTTCTCCATTATGCTATTTTGCAATGCGTTCGTTTTGTGCTACTGGCCATATTTTGTTACATTCCTTGACCCGTATGTTCAGGTTGCAGCAACAATGTCTGTTACTAGCCCATGTGGTAGATTCACTCATATTAAGTAACCCAGCATACAGGTAAGCCTTGATATATATTGAATTAGTCCAAACTAACACTGGGCTACATTTCAAGGTTACATATTTGAAAGAAGAGATGATTTATATTGTAGCACTGGAAAGTAATTCTTCATTTCAATCTAAAATCTAACTTGTGATGACAGTGCAATTTCCACATTTTGGCAACATCAACGATAAAAGAGGAAAATGGCCTGTTCTAAGCAATAAGGCTAATACTCTTAATGCAGAGTTAAAAGGCTCTACTCTTATGCAGAGTTGTATTTATCAAATTGCTTTCTTGTTTGTCATTTGCGAAATTTATTAGATCATGTATATATGCTTGTTCAAATGAACACATCCAAATTGTCATTTTGATCAATTAAGGAGGCTGTGTACTCTCAGACAGGCATGTAGTAAAAGTGCAATAGCTTTGTAATTATTCACGCATATAAAAGTAAACATTTTATGAAGGCAAGACATCAATATATTTTCAAATAAATACAGATTTTGTGTAAAAACTACTTTTTTGAAGTAAATAAAAAAAAATTGATTTTTTTTTTTTTA